>NW_017729033.1:39188617-39212827 GCF_001723915.1 Gavialis gangeticus | reverse complement strand
TGAATAAAGGAAATCTCTTGGCCCCTTCCATACCAAGCCCCATCTGCCCAAGAGTTTGGACAGACTGAGCCAGTGTGGCTGAGGGAGCAAAGTTTTCAGAGCCTTCCTTTCTCCCTGCGTGAGGGAAAAAGGTCTTTTCCCTTGCAGGAGTGGCTGGACCCGAGGAAAGCTGAAGTAATTTACAGATTTTTGTAAATCAGAGGTGATCTAGTGTGTTTACATTTCATTTGAATTAGTTAATGAATTACTTAAGGTAATTCAAATAAACTATACACATGGTATCTTAAAATGTCTTGGTTTATGATCAACAATGTTGTGAAAGCACTCAAAATTAAATTTCTCCCTAATGGAGACTAAAATTATGAAAATTACTGGAGATAATGATAGAATAAATAGCTTGTGTCATGTTCAGAGTTTGGTGATATGTTTAAACCAATTCATACTTTTCTAAAACAGAATTCTTTTTTGATATTATTTGTTCCTGTTGCAATTTGTATTAATAAAAATTTTTAATTATAGAGGTTAAAATTTGATTGTATTAGCTGTCAAACAATTGAATTTATATTTAATTGAAGAAAGATCTGTATTAATTCCTACACTGGAACATTTTCAGCTTTTCAATTTAAATGATTGATTAGGTAAGTAATACTACCAGTTTTACGAAGCTTCTCTGAAACCAGATAAGTAGTTTAAAAATAGTATATCGTAACTGATTTTATTTTGGTTGAATTATCTTCAAGAAAAGTTAGTTTAAGTCTTTTTTTAGATGTAGCTCTTTCCCTTTAAGATTTAAGGGGATTCTATCAAAATAATAATCATTTACTTGAGACATTGTTTGTTTCTGTTTTGTGCAAATACAGAATTGTGTGTGTGCGCTATATACAATGGAAGCCTGTGGCAGACTCTGCACCCAAGTATTAAGAACTGGAAAGAACAAGAATTTTTGTCTAAAAAGAATAATAACTACAATGAATGACTACTTAAAATGATGTCTGTGGCCTACTAAGGTTGAGTATCTTCTTAAATACATTTTAAAATAAATTCATAATAAATACTGAAAAGATTATCTTATGCTTAAAGTGCAGGACCAGGAGTCAGAAGAGAGGTTCTGTTCTCGCCTCTGCCATAGACTTCCATTGTGACTTTAAGCAAGTAATGTATCTTTCTGTCCCTCAACTACTCCATTCTTAAAGATGGGATGGCATGTACCTCATATTTGTTGTGAGACTGACTGAATTCATTAATGTTCCTAAGGTAATTTGAAGCCTTGCTGGGAAAGATGCCAGGAGATCGATATTATTATAGATATTTTTATCTTAAGATACTGTTTCAGACTTTTTTATTTCATCAAGTGACGTTTTATTTTCAGAGTATTGTCCATGCTAGGAATATAACTGTACTATGTATAACATACATATCCACTGAAATGAAATATTTCTATGAGAAACTTGCAAATATGAATAGGTATATAAATAGGATGGAAAGCTTTTTAATTTTGGATTTTTTTAGGTTTTCAGTCTTCAGTTTAACCATTAAAATGTAACATACTTGTTATTTTACTGTAATTTATTTTTTGTTTTTGATTTGTTTTTGTTTTCAGTTCAAGTTCAACAGCTGGTGCAAAATCAGAGGAAACAACTAAATTGGAAAAAGAAAAATCAGCTCTAAACAAGGTTTTGGAGTCTTTGTGCTCATATCACTGGCAACAGATTTTGGCTATGTTGAAATTTTTAATCCAAGATCAAAATGTTCCTTCACTTTGCATTTGCAAGCAACCACATATCCACTCAGAAACTCAGAAACCCTTCAGCGAAGAGGATGTGCATGTTTCATTTTGCAGTTGCGATGGACATATGCTGACAAAAAGGTGCTGTTTACAAAATCAAAAACCAAACATTTGTTTACCATCTCTATCTGTTTGTATTAAAGATTTGCATTGTTTGTCATGCCAAGCTGTAGCTATTGGATGTATTAAGACGATGAATAAAGGGATTACCAGCGATTGTAATCCATATAGGTGCTATACTGGACAACTGCAGAACTGTAGCAACAAACATTCTGTGAGAGCAGCAACTTTTACTTCTTATTCAACTGAAGATTGTGATCTATCAAACAACATTAAAAATTCTACTAGATCTCGCAGCCCATCACCACCTCCATTATCACCTGTCCAGAATCATGAATTTGAAACATTAGAAGGCTCAATCACAGATTTTCCAGCCATAGATAACAAACAACTTGAAATAACTATTAACCAGCCTCCATCCCTCTTGCCAGCTGAAGGAAGCAATGGAATGTGTGATCATGAAAGTAAAATGTACAGAAGAGTGTCTGATCACTCAGACAAAACTTTGCTGTCAGCAGATCAGGAAAGCATCAAATATGTTATTAATTCTGAAAAGTTTGAAAAAGGTGACAGTCCTGCCATTTTTCAGGATCTAATGGATCGCATTAATGAAAAATTAAAATCAATAGAAACTACAGATATAACAACAAATCTTGTTAAATTGTCTAACAATGACAGGACACCAGAAAATGATATAAAATTGAGAGACTTCATAACATCTCTCTTGCATAATGCTACAGCAAGTGATTATAGTTTTATGGAGTTGCTTAGCCAACACGATAAACAAGTGAAAAATAAAATTATCCAAACAAGATTTCGCAAGCGCCAGGAAACTTTATTTGCAACGTATAATTCTCCCGATTCACCGTTGTTTAGGCGACAATCTCTGCAAATCAAGAGGGAAATTGCAAGTTTTGATGATGCTTTTATGAGGAAAAAATCAAGTTTGGAGAGAAATACAAAGAAATCTACAAAAAATGATGATAAAATGTCACCAGACAAAGGAGACAATTATAACATGTTAGAAGACAAAGCTTTACAAAATCATAAACATGATCCAAGTATAAATTGCCAAATTAAATCATTGTCTTTGCCAGCAGATCAAACAGAATCATTGGAACTACCTCTGAATAATTTGAAAACTAACTCTGGTTTTGTGGCGCTTTCAGAAAACATCAGTGCTACAACAGCCAATCAGTCTAATTTTGCAAAAATGCAAGGAGACTGTGCAGAAAAAGAGACTGATCAGATTTCTTTGAAGCAGGAATATAATGGCATCTTGAGCAGAACCAAACGTAACATTGTGCCTCCTGGATGGTACTCTGTATATGTAACAAACAATATTTTATTTAAAAAATCATCCAAAGCAAAAAATTCTCCTGAAACTTTGGAAAGAATTAAGGTCATTAAAAACCTTCAAGCTGAAAGAACTAGTGATAACGATGTAAATAAAATTGTGAGGAACGCAAATCTACAGGTTGTTGTGGAACGCTTGGAAGATACAATAAACTTAGCCCAAAAGACTAAAAATCCATTGTTGGAAACGTATAAAATATGCAGAAAATTGAAAGACAATACTTATGAGTATGATATGAGCCCATCTGCTAGGAGAGGTCTACATTTTACCATGAGTGAAATAGAATGTACAGGACAGAGTTTCCTTCCGGAGTCTCATGTGCCAAGCAGCAATAAAAACCAAACAGTTTTTATGGCAACAGGAGAATGCAAAGAGGATGTAGGTGGAGGATGTGAAGACAACCTCTTTAAATCTTTACCCTTTGATTCAGGCAGCTTGACTTCTACTAATGGAGATTTAGGAACAAGGTCTGAAACTGGAGAGAGTGCATCTCTCCTAGGTTACTCTAGCCCTATTAAGCTTATGTTTGTCTCAGAGATTAATAGTAGCGAAGGAGTCAAATATACTTTAACTTCTGCCAGTACATCATCTAAAGCAAATACTGAACTTGGTTTATTTGAGAAGCACCCAAATGCAGTATCAGAGGAAGAACACAAAACTGGAGATCTTGAGCCTGAAATCTGTGTTGAAGATTGTGGTTGTAATTGCAATGAAAGTGTAAACAAAGAGGAATCAAATTGTGATTATTCTGGGGCAACTGCAAATTCCTGTGCAGCAGGTGAAACTGATATAAAAAACTGTAAGCAAATTGAAGAAACTGTGGAAAAACCAAGCAGTGGCAATGATCCCTCTGTTTTAAAAAGAAAACCTGGCAGACCTAAAAAAATAGGTCCTCAAGTTGTAAAACAGGTTAAGAGACCCATTGGACGACCTCCAAAGCCTAAAATAGATATAGCTGAAAGTACTGATAATAGAAATAAACCCACCAGTATTGGGAAAAATACTAAATCTGATGTAGCAGTACTGGAAGAAGTTAATCAAAACAAAAATATTACTGTGACAGTTGTTTATGGGAGGTCAAGAAGAACTAAAAGGCATGTTTCCGAAGGAAATAATATAATTCGTGCTATGCCTACTCAACATGCTGGTTCCAATTTTGCAAATGACTCAAATGAACTGAAGCAAAATTCAGAAACTGAAAACAGTTTGGCTGAAATAGTAAAATCCTCACGGATTTCTGCTGAAAGTGAGATCTTTGGGTCTGTGTATGAGTATATCCGACCGATCAAGAATAGCTCAGTATTACCACATCCTTGCAGCAATATCATACGACCAAATCAGAAGCCTTTAAACACCATTAGAAAGCCTGGTAGGCCAGCAAAGGTAAAAATCTCTGGCATATCAGTGACTGTTTATGGAGTTTCACCTCAGGAAAGAAAAGTAAGTATTAGCAGCTGCTTGCCTCCTTTACAACAACAAAGCATGTTAGAAAAAACTATATCAGAGGAGAAAAATAAACAACAGTGCAATAAGATGGATGAAACAAAGAGGATACAAAATGGCGCTAGGAAGGATGGTTCAGACAATGTGATTGCAACAGTATCAAGAAAACATAAAATTCCTTTGAGGCATTCTGTTAGAGACAGAAGACCATCAATGCCTTTCTTACATTCATTAGCATCTTCTAGCGCATTTACTTGTAGAAGTGCCTTGCTCCGTAAATCGTATAAGCTCCATCTGAAAAAAGCTAAAGATCAAAAAGAAAAACATAGGCAGTCAAATCTGAGCACAGTATCCAAAGGTACCTCAGAAACTAGAAATTCAGGGAATACAAAACAGGGTTCTGAGGATGGTGAATTCAGACCCATTAATGAAGTTTCATCAGATCCCATTTTTTCATCAAATCCTTCTCTCAGGTGGTGGGCTACATCCACTTCAAATGATTCCTTGTTGGAAGAACTAAATAATAGATTTGAACAGATAACCAATACCTGGTTGCGAGTGGGGGGAAATGAGTTTGAAAAATGTGTATATGAAAAAAGAGATAACGTTGAACAAGACTGTAGCGTTAAAGTGTCAAACACTTTAGACACCTGTCTGGTAGAACTTGAAGCATCACCTATAAAAATGCTTTTCCAGAAAAAGTGTAATATGAATGAACTCTGTACCTGGTTTATGCAAACTACAGAAACACAGTCTCTCTCTCTTGTAAGAAAAGCCAATGCTCGCAATCCGCTGGAAGTAATTAGTACTAGAGGGACAAAGATGGGAACTAAGCAATCTGATCTTAATACTAGCCCTTTCAGAAAGCACTTTAAAAAGTTTGCACTATCTTCTCCTTCAAAACCAGCAGGGAAACTACAAATATTGCATAATATGGTCAGGTCTCCAGTCCTGAACATGAAAAGTAACTTCACACTAGCTAGATTAAGAAGAACTGAATTTAAGAAGTTACAGCATGATAGGTGGCAACAAGTGAAAAAACTGTATAACCGGAGAACAGTTGACTGGACATCTAAAAAGAAAAACTTAAGATTCTTCTGCCAAAGCCAGTTTTTCAAAAATGTGAGTGGGGAAACCAGTGCCGGAATACCTATGGTCCAGGAGAAAAATGTAGAAAACCAGCCCACCAAAAACTTGGTAGAATCTTACAGTAGAATCTTGCCGTCTGAAACTGAAATCAGAGATGCATTTCTTCAACAGACAGTGGAATCGCCTGACTTCAGCACACATCCTAGTCTAGCAAATATTTTTAAAATGTGTGCAGAAACAAATGGAGCAAGTTGTAGTGAACAAAATACTGTAAAAGAACAGAACCAAGGTAATCTGTGTCGAAGTGCATGGAGACCCAAAACCTTTAAGGATTGTCGAATATTTTTGAGAAAAATAAACCATATTGAGCAGCGCAACTCCTTTAAGTTAAATACTATCATTTATTCTCCCGAAGCTGTTGAAAGTAAGAACAGTCAGCACAGTATTGAAGAAAAACAATATCCAACTTTAAGGTCCCAGTCTGCTAGGCAAGTTGCATTAAAGAGGCAAGCAAAAGATGTGGAAACATGTAGAGGATCTAATCCTTGCAAAATGACTGAAAGCCTGGATGACCAACTAAACAGTAAAAAATCAAGCAGCGCTATAAACAATGATGCCAATTCTGCTGATAGTTCTGAAATTCAAAACACAATAAACAAAAGAAAAAGACTACAATGGGAGACCACTGATATGAATATCAGAAAAAGGCATAAGAGACAATCAAACAGTAATGAACAAATGACAAGTTATTACTCAAAATACCAGCTAGGTAAGTTCTTAAAGTGCTGATTTTTAACTCAAAGAATAATAATCAGAGAAGCAGAGTATCTATCTTACAATTTGTTTTGCAGTACAAAAATATTCAGTCTTCAAGGAGTAATAGAACTGAATATCTTATAACATCAAAATAGTGCTTGAAAATGTAGTTAAAAATTAAATCATACCTTCTTGTTTTATTAAAGTGTTTTACTTGTTTTGACAATAAGTGTATTACAGGATAATAAATCTGAGCCTAATAATGATTAAATAAGCCAACAAAGAATGACCTACTTTCACTAGCATAATCTGAGAAAAAGACAGGACAAATCTGGCCTACATGAAATCAATCAGAATTTTTTGTTAATCTTAATAAGGTTAAGATTTCACCCAGATTGCGTAGTCCCAGGAATGTCTAGAAGCAGTTAACTGCAAAATAAATTGGCATGTATTGTGTTAAAATCTTACTCACATGAGTAGTCAAACTGATTTCAGTAAAATTACTAAGGTCAGTAAGCATTTATTGTGCATGAAGTTCCACAGTAGGATCCATAATTCTTACAAAAACATAAGTTTACTAAAATACTATTATTCTAAGTAATTTCTCTATGGGTACGTCTACACGAGGTGCTGAATGTGCAGTGGCCTAATAATACTGTGCGGTAGCGCATCACAGCACAGACAGTGCTAATACACTGTTGCACAGTATTATTTGGCTACTGCGAAGTACCATCACTTAAAAGACATTTGCCGACACTACTGCACAGTAACTCTAGTTACTGTGCATTTATTTAGTACTTGCTAATACAAGTACTAAATAAGCAAGGATCAGCAAGTACTAAATAAATGTGCAGTAACCACTGCACAGTAGAATCTCGTGTAGATGCCTTATGTGGCCCTGAAAAGTAGTTTACAATTGGAAATGATGAAGTAAAATTGAATATCCCTCCTCCCTTCTGAATTGAAGAAAACTGTCCCATAATAAAATGGAAATTTTATTTTGTCTTATAAATTAAAGTATTAAATTTTACCTTTTTAGTAATTGCCGTACACAAAAATATTGTGTTTGCTTGTATTTAAATGAGATAAAGAAGAAAAACATGAACTCTGAGCATTGTATTCTTATGTTCATTCAATGTTGTCTTAGTTCCTCAAAGCTAAAGATTTTACCTACATGTATACTATTTGTTGTGCTGTAAATGCAGTCATTTGGGGCCATACTCAGTAACAGAAATACCTGACCTTGAACTTACGATGTTACTGTAAAAAAACCAGATGCATAAATGCAAAGGGTAGCATATTCATTTTTCTTTCACGGATGAAGAAAGAGCTCTCTCCTGGCCACAGTATATTTCTTACATAATTCTGTCTGTAACAGAGAAACTTTGTATTCAAATTACATTTATTTCTGAATTTACCTTCTCAGTGGCAAAAATCTACAAGTAACTTATTACTGCAACATATTCTCATGTTAGTTCTGTTCAGGAATCTTAATTTTATTTTACTGATAACTTTCCTTCTTTTGTTTTAATTCTTTACAAAGTCTGATAACTGCTCTAATATTGTCACATTATTTCATTTTAAACTTTTGTTATTTTTTTATTATTCATAATTTTTCATATCTGTTGGTGTCTATAGAAAAGATGTCAAAGCTCACTAGCATCTCCAAAAGAAGTACTGACTTCAAAGAGAAACATCTTAGGCTGTAATCCTGGAATTGCATCCATGCTGGTAGACTCCAGAGCCTGTATAGACAGGCCCCCCACAAGGATGCTGCTGCAAGATCAGTTTAACAAACTCTGTGTTGTTAAACAGTTGTAGAAAAGGATATTTTCTTTCTCATTAATGGACTCGATATTAAATTGTCTGCACTAGCCATGGAAATCATAAGTACATTTTTAGTAAATTGTTTATGGTTTTTGCTTAGAAATGTGCTAAAATGATTTCCTCCATCTAGTCTTGCATGCATACCAGCTTTCAGACATACTTCCTGCATCTAGAAGCTTCATGTGAATAGAGGTATCATCATACATTTGTATCTTCTTTGGGGTGCATGTGTGTTACTGAAATATCAAGATTAACATTGTTGTGCTAAGGTTTTCAGTGTACGAAATAATATGATACATATATTTTTTGTCAATATTTTCAAGTTTTTCCTCAATTATTATTATCTGGTTATCAAACTGAGGAAGATCAAGGGAAATTTATTGAATATTCCTTAAGGATTTGATGTCCTCTTTCAGGAAGGACTCAGGTAACAGGCAGGACATTAATATCAAAGAGTTGCATGTAGCAAGTTCTTGTTAAAATCTGAGAGCCAGATGACCGAACAGATGTATGCTGTTGAGTTTTTACAGCATGAGTCTCCTTCCCACAAATAGCAGCATCCTTGCATACATTTCTCTGTTTAACAGCTGAGATTGTTTTTCTTGTTCAAAAGTAGTTAGGTATTTTGAACCACAACATTTTTCTTCATTTTTTTTACTTGTTTGTGAAATGGCTGCTGCAGTGATACATCTGGACATAATGAGGGCTTACTTCTCATATATTCAAATGCAGGTTGTTGGCAGACAAACATGTTACCATAAGGTAAACTTTGCATTTATCATGGGCTAAGAATGTGTACCTGGGCAGATACAAGAACATAAGTTTACTAAAATATCTTTATTCTAGGTAACTTGATTATGTAGCTCAGAGAACAAAAATAGTTTGTCATTGAAAATTATGAAGTAAAATGTAATACCTCTCCTCCCTTCACTTTGGAATTCCATCCCATGATAACTGCCCACATGCATAGTGTTGGCCCATAGTAGATGCAAAGTAGCTTATACCTCAGCTAAAATGGGAAAATGACCTAATGCATTGTTCAGTTCATACTCTTGTAGTAATTTATTCATGTACCCAGTTCCTTAGACTCTCTTAGAGGAAGACACTTTCTTTTGTGTATGTTAAATCAGTATTGGAAACTACTGGTCTGCTAAGTAAGGGAATCTTACAAGCACAAGTTTGGTAAAAAATGTACGGTTCTTGCTAGAAAGATGCTAACATGATTTCTTCTATACGCATATCATGGGTATCACCAAGATTTCTGTTGTTAACTGAAATATCCATGTACAAGTTTTACAGATAACTAAACTAAAAATAATCTGTCCTGTTACAGTACTATTTGAAGAGTTTAGCATGGGGTGAATGGTGTAAAGATTTCCAGCAAGAGGTACTAAAAGTACTTTTAAAAATATGATCTGTTCTGATCATTGGTGATTAGGGTTCTCTCTTCCTTACATTATGACATTTTGCATTTTCTCCCTTACATTTTGGCTATTAAGACTCAGACTGGCCCCGCATTCCAGATCTGGAGCTGGTGGTGCAGTGGGTGCTGCATGTGGTGCAGTCCTTTTTAAGCTGTTCTGGACTCATACTGCATGGCCCTGAAGCCACTGCCACAGGGCTGTGCTGCTCAGGTCCAAAATGACTGTGGCATGCAGCATGACCCTCGAGTGTCATATGGATCCTCTGGGGCTGTGCTATATGTGGCGTATGCTCTGCCACTCAGGGATGCAGGCTGGAGCAGGCACCGTGTGCAGCACACAGGGCCATCCAGCACTTGTTGCCTGTGGGTCATTCCAGTACCCATGGGCAGCACCCAGAGCTGGATGCTACAGCTTTGTGGGCTGAATCCAGTGTATTGTCCATATCTTTGACACCCCTGGACTTGAGATTACTTAAAGAAGCTGGATGTTTTCAAGTCAACAAGGCGGATGCGATACACAAGGGGTGAGCAAAATATGGGCCAAAAGCCAGATCCGGCCCACCTATTGATTTTTACCCAGCCCACAGTCAGGCGGCACCTAGGCAAGCCATGCTTGGACCCCAGCCTCTGCTGGTGGACACCAGTTCTGGCTGCAGCCTCTGCTGGTGCCACGGAGAACACTGGGCAGAAGCAGCCCTCCAGCACCAAGCTTCGGTCTGGGAGATAGAGTCCAGCCCACCCACAGCCTGCAGGGCCAGACTCCATCTACCAGGTGTCACAGGAAACACTGTGCAGAAGGAGCCCTGCCCACCTACCTAGCAGGCCCTGGGCAAGCCATACTTGGGCCCCAGTGGCTCTGGTGCTGCTTCGTCCCAACATCCCCCATGGCACCAGCAGAAGCTAGCATCTGCCCATGGGGTCTGCACACTGTCCCATTCTGCCCCACCATCAGGACTCCTGGGATCTGAGGGGTTGGGTGAGGGGGTGAGCAGGGCAGGACAGCACTGGAGACCTATGGCCAGGCTCCATGCCTTGCCTCCCAGCTGTGGATGTAGCCAGCAGATGCTGACTTTGGGCAGAATGGGCCATGGAGGAAGGAATGGAGCAGGGGATGGTGTGCTATAGCTCTGGGCAGGCTTATATTTCCCTGTCTGCAGCTGCTCTGGTGCCAGCTGCAGCCTGGCTGCACGGAGCATATATGTATGTGCATATGTACATGCACATGCATGAATATACTCATGTTTGTGTGTGCAGCCCTCAACAGCACCAAAACTCATGAAGTTACTGTCCATCCCAAATAATTGCTCACCCCTGGGATACACCCTAGGGTACTGAAAGAATTAGCTGAGGTAATGTCAGAGCCATTGGCTGTCCTTTTAGAGAAATCATGGAGGTTGAGTGAGGTACTGGATTGATAGTACCCATCTTTAAGACAAGAAGGGTGATCTGAGAAGTTACAGAACAGTCAGTCTGATCTTGATACCTGGACAAATTGTAGAACATGTCTTTAAGGAATCTGTTTCTAGGTACCTGGAAGAGAGCAAGATAATCAGGAACAACCAGCATGGATTCACCAAGAGCAAGTCATGCCTGACCAACTTCAATTTTTTTCAGTGATTAGATGAAAGGCGCTGTGGATTTGAATGAGGGGAAGAAAACAATGGATGTGATATGCCTTGACTTTAGCAAAGCTTTTGACATAGGCTAGTCATCTGTAGGCTAGATTAGGGGTTGTCAACCGGGGGTATGCATACCCCTGGGGGTGCTTTGAAAGGTCCCAAGGGCTACACGGGGGTGGGTGGAGCTAGAATGCTGCCACCCCACACTGCTGCCTCATGGGAGCAGGGCTGCGGTAGGAAGAGAGCAGGGATGTACAGATGCCATGCTGCTGCTGCTTTGCCGCTCACCACCCCTCCGCTCCGTCTCTGGCCGCTCGCTACCTCCCCCCCCCAGCTCCGTCTCTGGCCGCTCACTACCTCCCCCTCCCCCAGCTCTGTGTCTGGCTACTTGCCGCCACCCCTCGAACTTCACATCTTTGCCACACCTCCCCCCCCAGCTCCGAGTCCAGCCACTCCCCAACCCTCCCCCCCAGGGATGCACTTATTAAAAACGGAGTTTCCTGGGGTACACTTACTTTAAACAGTTGAAAACCCCTGGGCTAGATGAAAGAACTATAAGGTGAATAGAAAACTATTGTGCTCAGTGAGTAGTCATCAGTGGCTTCATGTCTAGTGAGGAAGAGGTATCAAGAGGTGATCCCCAGGGATCCGTCCTGCCCATTACTAAGATGATGGCAGTGCAGATGGCAGTGCAAATCTGTATGACACTAAGTTGGGTGGAGTTCTACACTCTGGAGGGCAGGGCTAGGATCCAGAGTGACCAGGATAAACTAGAGAAGTAGTCCAAAATCAATCAGTTGAAATTCAACAAGTGCAAATTCAAAGCCCTGCACTGGGAATGCAATAACTGCATATCTGAATACAGACTGGGGAATGACTGCCTGGGTTGTGCTCTACAGAGAAGGTACTGAGGGTTGCAGTAGACCAGGAGTTGTCAGCCAGGGGTAGGCATACGCAGGGGTACTTGGGAAGGCCCTAGAGGGTATACACAGGCGGGAGGGGATGGCGCGCTGCCACCCAGCACCCTACACTGCTGTAACTCGAGCAGGGCAGGGAGCAGCAGCGGCGCCCCACTGTGGGCTGCACAGGCACTGCTCGGCTGGCCGGGCGTGGGGGAGTGGGGTTACACAGAGACCACCACCCATCCACGTCTGGCGGCATGCCTCCCTCCCCCCTACTTTGTGTCCGGCTGCATGCCACCGACCCCCCTGCCTGCATCCAGCCACTGTGAGTGCACTTATTTTTAAAAGATGAAAACCCCTGCAGTAGTCTATGAGATGAATATGAGCCAACTTTGTGTTCTTGTTACAAAAAAAAAAAAGCCTACTGCATACTGAATTGTATTAACAGGAGTCTCTCGTGCAAATGAAGGAAATACTTTGTCTAGTTTTGGGCTCCGCACTTCAAGAAGAATGTGGACAGATTTGGAAACAATCCAGCAGAGAGCAACATAAATGTGTAGAGATCTGGGAAGCTTGATTTATGGAGAAAGGCTGAAAAGAATTAGGGCCATTGGTCTGGTGAAGAAAAGACTGAGGGGAGATTTGATAACAGTCTTCAAATACCTGAAGGTCAACTACAGAGAGGCCAGAGAAAGACTTTTCCCTGTGGTTGTAGGGGACTGGACTCAGACAATAGTCTCAAGCTGCAGCAGAAGAAATTTAGAAGGCTAGAAAACTTTCTATGAGAGTGGTAAAGTATTGGAACAGGCTATCTAGGCAAGTTGTGGAATCTCCATCCCTAGAAAGAGCAGATTAGACAGACACTTGGCTGGAATGATTTAGTCACAGACAGTTTTGCCTGGAGCCAGGGCCTGGACTAGACAACCTCATGAGATCTCTTCTACCCCTACTTTCCTATGATCCTGTGAGCCTATGGTCTATCACAGTGGTGCTCAACCTTTTTATCCTGTAAGCTAGGTGGGCAGTGCCCAGTTCCTTTGTGGGCCAGGTCTGGCTGGTGAACCCTATCTGGCACCCAGGGCAGGCATGGTAGAGCCCTATCTGGCTGTGCAGAGAGAAACGAGGGGCAGCCTGGCCCCAATTTGGCTGTGGGTTGAAAGGAGACTTGGCCAGGCCCTAACCTGGCCTCACGAGGCAGGAGCCAGGTGTGGCTTGACCCTACAGGAAGAAGGGGGCATGGCTCAACTCTGCAGAAGGAAGGGGGTGTGGTCTGGACCTGTTGGGGGGAGGGTCAAGGGGCATAGGATGGCTTCAAACCAAGTGTGCAGAGGGAAAGGGATGTGGCCCAGCCCCAATCTGGCCATGTGGGGGAAGGGTCATGGCCCAGCTCCAAACCACTGCACAGAGCTTGGGATTCTGACAGCAGGGAGGGGTGGCAGTTTTAACTACCACTGTTCCCCTGCTAGCAAATTTCCTGGCCCTCGGGGAGCCCCACAGGCTAGATTTCAAGGCCCTGTGGGCCACATCTGACCAATGGGTCAGAGGTTGAGCACCCCTGATCTATCATGTTTATTTCAATTCAGAATGAGTCTCTGGTTTTTCTGCACAATAGAAAAAAAAGTAAAGATGTGAAAATATAAAGATAGCAAAAAGCAGCACATGTTGCTAAGTGACAGCCTGTCAAAATCACAGTAGGTGAAACCCTTGCACCATTACCTGCCACACTGAGAACCCTCTAGAGCCATAGTTCTCAAACTTTTTACATTGAAGACTCCCCTTGTAAAACTCAAGGCACCCTTCAGAAATTGTGACCCCCTAGGTTTCACTCATTTTTTGACCGCAGAAAAATAATGGAACAGTTCTTCTTTTGTAAACAACTCAGATAGACCACAAGAGGTCAGAATGTTTTTGACACTGTGGATTCGTGTTTGAAGTCTCTGTTTTATCTTATGAATCATGTGCAGGTATTTGCACACCTGTCAGTGTTAATACAGTGCGTAACCCTGCATCACCCTTAAAAGGATCTCAGAGTACCACATGGAACCATGGCACGCTAGCTAAGAATCAGTGTTATAAATCCCCCAAGTCACAGAAACATGATATGGGATGGGAAAGGGCTTCCTGGGTCATTAAGTCCTGTCCCTAATTAATTTAGGCAACCACATCACATCATTCTTTTCCTAAATTTATCCACCTGTATCTTTTAAGCTAGTCAGATTGTTTGTGCCCCTCACCTTCTGGTCCACTACATCTGTTTTTGTTGTTTTAAACTTCCATGAAAATATTTTTAACAAACCTCCCTGTCGTTTGTCCCCCCCACACATACTACAAAACTGCACTAATTCATCTGACCTTAATGCAGTTCTGTTAAAACAGAGGTAAAGGTGTGGTGGTGGTTTTATTAATAGTATTTATTTTTTGTATATTTCTTAATTTATCAATTTTGAAATTATAACTGAATAGTAATTTAATGCAAATATGTTGGCAAGAATATTTTAGAACTGCAGTTTTATATGCCAGGCTCTCTTCTCTTAGCTCACATGAAAATAAAGACTTGTAGTCTTTTACAATATTAAATGTTGAGCACCACAAGCTGTTGAGCACCTCCAGTTCTAATTAAGGCCTGCTTCTGCTTTGATGCACAGTGTGTATATATGGATTCCCCAAAGTTTCAGTTTGAGCAGCCTGGACACTTGGATGATTATCTTGCTGGGATCCTCTGACCCCAGCTGACTTCCTGCCCTTGGACAGGGGGCTGGACCAAATGATCTCTTGAGGTCCCTTCCAACCCTAATGTCTATGCAATCTGTGAAATCTATAAAGCAGTTTGCATGCAGGCTCTGCACTACAGAATCAGGGCCTGTATCTGTGCCATTAGTGGGAACTGAGGACCCTTAATCACCTTATAGCACATAACACTATTAGGCTTATTGAAATCAGGAACTATATTAAAATCATACCACATTTGTGTGCTACCATATTTATCAATGGTGACATCTACCATTTTTTACCTGGCTATAAAAAAAAAATGGTTTTAGAATTTTTTAAGTAATAATTTCTGAAGGGCAGAGGGACAACAGTTGCCTCTGGAACCCAAGTTAAAGGTTCTGTCAAATTAAAATAAACCTAAGGACATCCACCTACCTAAGCTATCCCCAATAGACTGCTACAAAAGGGAAAATCCCTTTTCCATGAAAGACTGTAACCCAAGATAAGTAATGTATATCTTCTCCATTGTCATGATGCATGTATGTAATGCTTGACAGTGCAGTATTAGGGTGTAAAGAGAAGATAGGTAGATGATGTCATTTTACTGTTCGTCAATGGACAACACTTTTTAGAATATTAAGTCAAATCCCTTCTCTACCAGAAGAATCTGTTATAATGTACTACACACACTTTTTCATTCATCTAACAAAACTAGAAATTAAGTATTATTTGTCTTTTAATTGGTCAAAATGTAATGCCTTGATGGTGCTTGATACATTCTTCAGAACCTTCTTTCCCAATTTTTCTCTCATCTCAGTGCACAGTTGTAATCCTCAGTGATTTTCAGTTTTTATAATTTGTTCCACCTGCCATTTCTTTTTCTTTGTTTCTAATCAGATTATCAGATATCGGCAGACTGGCTTGGTCCTTTTGTCATTCTCGACTTCAACAAGCACTGCTCAGTTCCTTATTTTATCCCAAGTACTTGATTTTGGTCGTTAGCTCATCTACACTATTGCTGCTTACTTCAGCTTAGACTCAACATCCCTTTCTGTATCCTTTGGCAATGTTCAGCCCCTTGTCTGATCTTCATTTCTTATGTTGGTCTCCACCGTCAGCTCCACCTCACTTCACACTTTATTACCCTTTCCCACTATGCTATCTCACCAAGTCAGCTGGGAGGCTGCAAGCCCTGCTGCAAGCAGCCTGGGCTCCATGATTGGCAGCAGCTACAGAGAGCCAGGGCAGGCTGCAGCTGTGCCAGGCCCTGCTGTCTGCCCTGAGGTGTGCGTGCAGTCACTGCCAGCATGGACCTGATGCTGGAGCTGTGGAGCCCAGCACAGCTGTCTGCAGCCTGCTTGCTGCAGCTGCCAGAGCCCAGGCTGGCTACAAAGAGCTGCACCGGGCTCTAGAGCCCAGTCACCAGCTCTGTGCTGGGAGTGGGGGAGAGACCGGGGTTGCGCTGCCTAAGGCCTCTCCCCCACCGCCTGCTCCGAGGCACACCTGCATGTGCCAGTACAGAGCTGATGCCTGTGCTCCGGAGCCCGGCGCAGCTGTTTGCAGCCTCCTGGCTGCAGCTGCCCAGAGCCCAGGAGCCTTATTGTCATGGTTGTGCATGGGAGACTTCAGCTACCCAGACATCTTGTGGGAAGAGCGGTCAGCCAAATCCGAGCAGTCACAAAGCTTTCTCTTGTGCATGGATGAGCTCTATCTGACACAGAAAGTCTACGGGCCGACGAGAGGTAAAGCACTGCTCGACCTGGTACTGGTAACTGGGGACAACCTAATCAGCGACCTAATGATCAAAGGGAAGCTGATCACCTTCACCATCTGCCGTAAAGCTGGCAAGTCAGTCAGTAATACATAAGTCCTTGACTTCAGGAAAGCTGACTTCGACAAGCTAAGGAGGCTTGTCAGGGAGGCCCTAAAGGGCCACAACCCAAAAGGGGAGTCCAGGATGAGTGGTTGCTCCTCAAGGGAGCAATCCTGGATGCTCAAGCAAAGTCAATCCCATCTCGGAGGAAAGACAGCAAAAGGGCACAGCAGCTCCCTTGGCTCTCCAGGGAATTAGCAGACCTAGTACATCTTAAAAGACAGACCTGCAAAGGATGGAGGACTGGATCCACCACCAAGGAGGAATACTCTGCACTGGTCCAGACCTGCAGAGACCAAACCAGGAAAGCCAAGGCTGCGACAGAACTCCAGCTAGCTACAAATATCAAGGACAATAAAAAGTCCTTTTTTAGATATGTGGGGAGCCGAAGGAAAAGCAAGGGCAACATTGGACCCCTGCTAAACCAGATGGGACAACTGACAATTGATGCCCAGGAAAAAGCAAACTTGCTAAATGGGTACTTTGCATCAGTTTCTCACCAGTCCCATGGGACAACCCTGCCCACTGCGGAACAGGGAGGCCCGGGTGAGGGAGATTTCTTACCCTCCATCAGTGCTGACCTCATGAAGGAACACCTTGAAAGGCTGGATACCTTCAAGTCAGCCGGCCCTGACAGTTTACGCCCAAGGGTACTCAAGGAGCTGGCTAGCATCATACCCCAGCCCCTGGCACGGGTCTTAGAGAACTCCTAGCACTCTGGTGAAGTGCCTGACGATTGGAAGAAGGCCAGTGTGGTGCCTATCTATCTTCAAGAAAGGAAGGAAAGTAGATTTGGCAAACTGCAGGCCCATCAGCCTGACGTCTATCCTGGGGAAGGTCTTGGAAAAGATTATCAAAGAGGCCATCCTTAACAGACTGGCTAACAGCAACATCCTGAGGGATAGCCAGCACGGGTTTGTTGCGGATACGTCTTGCTTGACCAATTTCATTTCCTTTTTACAACCAGGTGACCTATCACCTTGACAAGGAAGAAGAGATTGATGTCATATATCTTGACTTTAAAAAGCCTTTGATCTGGTATCCAATGATCACCTTTTGGCAAAACTGGCCAACTGCGGCCTTGGCCTCACCATGATCCACTGGCTGGGGAACTGGCTCTGCAGTAGCACCCAAAGGGAGGTGGTTGACAGAACTCAATCATCATGGTGCAATGTGGCCAGTGGGGTTCCTCAAGGCTCTGTCTTAGGGCCTATACTATTTAACATCTTAATTAATGATGTAGACATTGGTGTTGGAACCAGACTGGCCAAGTTCACTGATGACACCAAACTCTGAGGCAAAGTATCGATACCTGAGGGCAGGAGGGTGATCCAGGCAGATCTTGACAGGCTCAGGAAATAGGCGGATGAGAACCTGATGATGTTCAACACCGAAAAATGCAAGGTTCTCCACCTTGGGAGGAAAAACCTGCAGCATGCTTATAGGCTCAGCAGTGCTATGCTGGTTAGCACTACAGACTAAAAGTACTTGGGGGTCATGATTGACCACAAAATGAACATGAGCCTTCAATGTGATGCTGCAGCTAGTAAAGCGAGCAAAATGCTGGCTTGCATCCATAGATGCTTCTCAAGTAAATCCCAGGGTGTCATTCTTCTGTTGTACTCGGCCTTGGTGAGGCTGCAGCTGGAGTACTGCATCCAGTTTTGGGCTCCACAATTCAAAAAGGATGTGGAGAAGCTTGAGAGAAGAGGAGAGCCATGCACATGATCAGAGGTCAGGAAAACAGACCTTATGATGAAAGGCTGAGAGCCATGAGACTCAGCCTAGAAGAGCACAGGCTCAGGGGTGATCTGATGGCCACCTATGAGTTTATCAGGGGTTCTCACCAGGATCTGGGGGAACGTCTGTTCACCAGAGTGCCCCAAGGGATGACAAGGTCTAATGGTCACAAACTCCTCCATTACAGTTTCAGGCTGGACATAGAAAGAACTTCTTTACCGTCCGAGCTCCCAAGGTATGGAATAGACTGCCGCCGGAGGTGGTTCAAGCACCTACATTGAATGCCTTCCAAACACATTTGGATGTCTATCTTGTTGGGATCCTATGATCCCTGCTGACTTCGTGCTCCTGGGGCAGGGGGCTGGACTCGATCTTCCGAGGTCCCTTCCAGCCCTAATGTCTATGAATCTATTTCTGAGGTTATTTTGTCGGTTGCAGTCCCAGAGCCTCGGGGCTCACAGCTGTGAGGCTGGGACAGGGGCATGGTTTCAAGGTTTTGAGCAGCTTGGGTGCTCCGGAGATCCAGATCCAGCCCCTCCAGAGAACCGGGGTTTGCTGGGATCTGTATCTGATGTGATCTGGCCCCTGGACATCATCTTTGGAAAGAATGAGCTTCCCTCCTCTGGACCTGAGCTCTCAGAGATGCTGGGCAGAGCCACATGGCTGCTGCTCAGGGACAGTGCAACCTGGGGCTGTTCCAGTCTGCTTCTGGGACCGTAGACCAGTGGCCCCAGATGCGGCCCACCAGGCCAGTCTATCTGGCCCACGGGGCCCCTCAAAAATTTAGAGAATTAATATTTATCTGCCCCTGGCTGCCTGTCATGTGGCTCTCAATGACTTGCCAAAACTCAGTAAGTGGCCCTCCGCTCAAAATACTGGCCCACCCCGCATTGTACCACAATGCTGCTTAGAATTCCTTAATTCCAGTTTACAAGCATCATTTGACTAATCCATATTAGGAAGAGATAGTGAGTTAAGTGCAGTTACCATTAGTTTTTAACCATTTATGTTTCATCTTTTGTTATCTTTTTAGTAAAAAAAAAAAAAAAAAAAGTCTGTAAAATTTTTGTCCATGTTAATTTTCCCTATGATCTAGGATTCCAGGAGTGGCATTCTAGATGTATGACATTAGGTCCAGTATTACTAAACTGCCTCTTTAAGAGCCTCTGATCAATGCCGCATGTCAAAAGTTGTTTTTACATTGTTGTTGAAAAAGGAGCTTCAGTTAAAGATTATAAGTTGATGCAGAACTGGGAAGCATTAAGACCATCCATCCATAAAAGTGTATCAGTAGCAGCTGTCTTTGATGTGTATATGTGTGTAGGTTAGGGACAGGAATGGATTTAATGACTCAGTGGTAATTATACCATTTGAAAACTTTTCACTTGGCAGTGTAGGCTAAGGCAGGGACAAGAGAAGTAAAGGAGGTGATAACTGAAAATGGAGGTATGTGGTCCTAAATCAGTACTCAGCAGGCAAGGCTGATTTCCCAGAACACCTACTGTAATAGTACAGCTTAAAGGTCAGGCACCCCTCTGAAAAAATGACCAGAAAAGATTGCATCTTTGTATTGAGTTTGTCTACTACTATGTTTGTTTTCAAAGTAATATGTTTTAAGGCCAAAGGAAACCCATTAGAAGCATGCAGTTTGACCTTCTGAATAAGAAAGTCATGGTATTTCCGCATTGGGTCCATATGCACTTTTTAAATAATAACTAATATTTTTTATTTCTGCTGATGCTGGTTTGCTTGCATTTTTCTTACCATTCTATTCCTGTTGATACTGAGAGCTTGCACATCACCAACAGAAGTATTTACTAACTGCCAATTGTAGAATTGTTATTGTCATGTCAGACATAAGGCAGCCTGACTTACAGACTCCAGAATCATTTTGCCTTACAACAGGGGGAGGGGGCTATAGTTTTATTTATGAACTGGGTAGATTTGATTTGAAAGTAATTGGAAAAAACCCATAATCCTCTGATGCAATTTTTACAGTCACTTTGCAGAGTATAACTGAATGGTAATGGAATTGTCAGCCTCTGTAGATGCCTAAGACTGACAGTTGTCCTTCTCTAGCAAATATTAAGGCCAAGGGCTGTACATAGAAGAGTTTTGTTGACTCTAACTATCCAGAAGATATGCTTTTAAAATAAAAACCTGTAGTTTCCAGTAGGGACCACATTTTCTTTTTTCTGAAGAATGCAGTTCAAAACCAATAGAAAATGAAGGCTTTTGAAAGCATTGTGTTCTTGTAGTTTTGCATAGCCTATCAGTTATTATAGTGTTGGTTCTCCTTACTGCTACTACAACTGACAGTGTTTGGGGTTTTATAACTTATTACTAAAATATTGGAACAATTTCAGAAAAAATGAATGGTCAAGTAATTGCAGTTAGATAAGAAAATTAACAGTTTAAATTTTTGATACCTAAGAAGCATGAAGTTTTTGGTTGCCTTCCTGTTACAGCAGGGGCGGGCAATTATTTTGGGCAGAGGGCTGCTTACTGAGTTTTGGCAAGCCATTGAGGGCCACATGACAGGCAGCCAGGGGCAGATAAATATTAATTTTCTAAATTTTTAGGGGCCCTGCGGGCCAGATAGACTGGCCTGGTGGGCCGCATCCGGCCCGTGGACCACATTTTACCCACCCCTGTGTTACAGTATACCAGAATTAATCCTTCCAAAACAATATGCTTCCTACTGTTATTACTGGTCAGGAGCTATACTTTTGGTTGGGGACATATCCTATTTCTTTTCAACAAATGTGCAGATTTAACTGGCCACATTCAAGTCCCTGCATTGTTGTCCATCAACCAATAGGACTTTCTCTAACACCCATCAATAGTCCTGTCTTAACTGACAGGATATGTGGTTGAGCAACACAGACACCTGGTATTTTTTTGAGAAATAATAGAAGGGTTGTTATTAGTATCTGTCTTCTACCTAGAAGTTCAGAATATCCTTGTGTTATCAAATTATCCCCTTGTAGTCATATTAATTGTTTGAGAAAGAGGTTGTAGCCAAGTCTAGTTTGTGCACTGCAGAGGAAACATTCAGTCCAGCCCTCTTCCTTTGTATGGAATACCCATGCCAGCCATGCAAAGGAAGACATTATGTCTGCTATATGTTCTCCTGGATATGGGCCAGAAAGGGTGGAGTTTCGGCTCTGCCCTTTGTGCTGGCTTAAGAAGAAGTACTTCCTTCATATAGGCACAAGGCATTTTCTTTCTTTCACATAGTCCACTCCCACAAACCTTCAAACATGCGCACAGAGCTAAGGGGTCTATTCCCACCTACTTCAAAACACACATGGAGCTAAGAGGAAAACCAGGAGGCCAACTTGATTCTGAATGTCTGCGCCTTAGACAGGGCAATGCCATGATGTTTTGCTTGGGTCTTGAAGGCAGAAAAACACAATTTAACCTTTAGAGTCTTTTAAATGGTTGTTTCTGTTCTGTAGATCATAGAAAACTGTAGGAACTGTCTTATTGCCACAATAGCTTTTTCATTACATTTATTGCAAGCAGTGGCAAGAGTGAGCACAACCTAGTGAGTTTGGACTCTAAAAACGTGAAATCTCTTAATTGAAATAGTTGGATTATGTTCCTAACAATCTAGATAGCAATGAAATTAGTACAGGACAAGGGAAGGGTAGGACTGGTTTGCCCTTGTGCAGTTGAAAAGCAGGGAGAACACTTTGAATTATTTCTATTTTTTGTGCCAGATGCTGTACATTAGTCAGTCAGATATTTTGAATATTTATTAAATCCCATGTTTAATTGCTCACTTTTTTTTCATAGGGCCTCTTAATCCTGTTGGACTGTCTTTGCTGGGTGGATTTGCAAGCAGAGCTGTTGAATACTCCATGACCCCAATTCAAATGCCACTGCATGGAAGTACCCAAGCCTAACTTCAAAAGCCATGTATTTCAAGATGAATGCATGCCACATAGTCCCTGATAAATATGTAATACTGTGAATGAGCATGAAACTGAGAAATCATTGCTGTCATTAAGCAGACTGTTTCAGAACTAGAGACATAAAGCCTTTCTGTAGGTGATAGATCAAATTTAGCAAGTTGCTGTTTGTTTTGCTGTAAGGCAAAATGTTCCATCTTGGTTAAGGGAGACTGCAGTTTCACACTGTTTACATGACATTGTTGTCAATAAGCCATATCCTCCCTTTCCCAGGGTGTTCTTACACTGGAAATAAAAAACAAGCATTCACTTACAGAGCTTCCTTTAAAACATCCTCTTTGCAGAACAAGATTTCGGCAGCTCAGCTATGGATCTGTCGAAGTGTTTGGACCATATAAGCCACAGATCTTAGGCATTCAGTGGGGGCTAGAGTTATCTGTACTGAAGACCTGTACTTCTGCACTGGCTCCTCCCACCTCCTGGCTTTTGGCAAAGCTACTGGGTGACTGCTCTCTCCCTAGACAATTGTCATAACATCAATGGAAAGAGCAAATAAATTAATACTAGCTGTCTTCTGCTCTCTCCCATGGAGTTGGAGGCTGGCACCCATTCAACCCCTTTCTACTTGTTAAGGTGGAACAGCTTGTAGAGAGGGCACCAGGCAGAGGAGGGAATGATGCTATGGAGATGGGAATCTCAGATTTCATACCCAGCCCAGCCACCGACTCTCAGATGGAGTGGAGAAGAGAATGAGGTCCAGCCTTAGGATCATGGTGTAATCTGCAGCTCTGCTCTTCCCAGCCAAAGGATGTCTGTGTGGAAGCTTTAAGCAGAACAGTTGTAGACATTAGAAATTTTACACATACATCTGTTACTTAGAAAACATTTGTTTAATGCGTGAACGCCAGAATGTACATACTTAGCTTTGTCTGGGAAAAAAAATAACTGCTGTAAAACCTGCCAAGCAATCACAACAGGTTTTATAAAAGATTTCTTCTCTTATGTGCATTATAAATTGCATCCTTAAAAAAAAACTTAAAATAAATGTTTCTTAAATAACTATGGTTGTTTTTAAACTCTAGTCCTATTTAAATACCTACAAAAACTATCACTTACTGCAAAGAGGACTAAGAAATGCACTGATACATGAGAGAAACAGAGAAAAGGAAATATGTTCTGGCTGACAATCAAAAAAAAAAAAAATGTAAACCTTGAAGCCATTTCTTTCCACAGGTTTCCAAAAGAAACCTGTTTCCCCTCAAAGATTTGCCTAGGCTGCTTCTTTATTTTTTTATTTTTTTTTTGGTGGGGGGGAGAAGAGGAGGAAGAAGGGTGAGGGGCGAATGTATAGTTTCCTGATTCTGCTTCTTAATGTTGCATTTTTTGAAAAAGCAGTGATAGGCATCATGAGTGCTTTCATAGCAATAAGATCATGATACAGCAGTTATTAACTGCTGCTGAATTTGTAAAAAAACTAATTATAATTCTTGCTTCTTAATTAACAGAAACCCACAAAAATTTTACGGTCTTGTAGCCCTGGTTACAACTGGTTAGCTTAACCAGTTATTTTTTATCAATCAAGTTCTCGAATCTTAGGATTGAAAAAGCTTATGATTGATAGAAATATATATATATGTATGTATCGCCATTAATAAATAAATATATCTGTGTGTGTATATATATATATATATATATATATATGTGTGTGT
>NW_017729033.1:39188230-39188606 GCF_001723915.1 Gavialis gangeticus | reverse complement strand
ACACACACACACACATATTTATTTATTAATGGAGATATATATTTCTATCAATCATAAGCTTTTTCAATCATAAGATTCAAGAGCTTGATTGATTAAAAAAAAAAAAAAAAAATAACTGGTTAAGCTAACCAGTTGTAATCAGGGCTACATTATTCCATTAATTAAAAGCAGGACTTTATCCTAAAGCTCAAGTATTGTCCTAACGCTTCATGTATGAAACAGGAATTTTAAAAGACAGAAATATAGGCAACGCCTGCACTCTAAAGAAATAACATAATTAGCTCACATAGATACAAAATCAATTTGGTCATTTCTCAGGTGTTGAAACGTGAAAATAAGTTTGATAAAGAAAAGCTGCTTTAGAACAGTTGTGCAT
>NW_017729033.1:39178909-39183230 GCF_001723915.1 Gavialis gangeticus | reverse complement strand
CAAAATCAATTTGGTCATTTCTCAGGTGTTGAAACGTGAAAATAAGTTTGATAAAGAAAAGCTGCTTTAGAACAGTTGTGCATATTCCCGAGCAGGAATTTGGGTGGGTATGAGTTTAGCTGGATTAGAAGTTTGAACTAGGAGGTAACAGTGGGGACTTCCAATCTTAATAGCAATTCCCATTTTATGGTCACTTTCATTTCCACCTGTATAACACAGTTAAGTCATGTATGGCGGTGCTTATGGGGAGTCCTTAGATTAGCAGTTGCTTGCAAATGCAGGGGATTGGACTTCATGATCCAGGAAGTCCCTTTCAGTCTTGTTTTTCTATGACAAGGCATTATAAACATGATGGGAGAAAAGCTAAAGAATTTCTTTAAAATGGAAAAGGACAGACTAGTAGTAAGTAGTAGTCTAAAAAACAACTTTGGTTTGGAAATGTTATACCTCTTTGAAAACAGGCCTCATGCAGTCCAGCAGGCTCCTTATCTTCTTGCACCGTGTGAATGATCATTATAGAAAGGTGAAATTTTACCTCATAGTCCAGTAACACTGAACAGGCCAGGTGCACAATACAGTTTTAATCCCTGACACTGGAGTTTCAGACTTGGGCATGGACATTGCTGTTGGTGGAGAGCAGCAAGGGAAGGAAAAGCCACTACTTTCAAATCTGCTCCAATCCCCTCTTTCTACATAACGGGCGCATCTGCACGAGATACTTAACTGCATATTAGCATAGTTTATGTGAAGTAAGCATGTGCATCTACAAGTGCACATGCTTACTACACAGTAAACCTCCTTAATCCCGAGTAAATTTGCTACCTGCAAATGCAAGTAGCAAATTTACTTGAGATTAGTAACAGCATGGTAGCATTGGTAGCATAGTAGCATTGGCATCTGTTCTCAGTCAGCTGTCCACCAGGGGGTAGGAGATAGCTGCCTGTCCCCAGGAGCTGTCTGCTGTCGGGATGGGCTCCGCCACAGGAACCCAGGCAGGGACTATGTCCCTCTGCCCCGGCAGCAGGGAGCTTCAAGCCCTTACTCCAAGATCGTGATGGGGAGCAGGGGCAGGGAGACTTATCTCCTAGCACTGGCTCTGTAGCCACAGGGCTGGCACTGGGAGACCCTGAGGTCACAGAGCCAGTGCTGGGAGATAAAGATCTTCCAGCACCAGCCAGTGGTTGTGGAGCTAGCACCCAGAGCTCCCTGCTGGTGGGGGTCGGGGGGCCTGTTCCCTGTCCAGCTTCATGAGTGTGGAGCTGGGGGGAGGAACAGGCTGGGGAGCTTGTCCCCCTCTTAGCCTTGCACTCATGGAGCTGGGCAGGGAACATGCTCCCCAGTCTGTTCCCCACCAGCTCTGGGCTCACAGAGCTGAGTGGGAAACAAGCTGCCCAGCCTCCTCCCAGTGCACAACAGGCTGGGAACTGTCCTGGTCAGGGACAGGCTCCAGCCCTGTGCCCAATCGACTGTTCGAGCAGCAAGCTACCTTCTAGCTGCCCCACCAGCAGATTGGGGGAGGGGGCTAGGACTTGCCCTTCCCCTGCAACTCTTTCCAGGTCCCCTGCCCCTGATCAGGAAGCCAGGGCCAGGAGCTCCCTGGTACTGGAATAGGGGGACATTTGTCCCCACCTTAGCAGCAGGCAGCCCCCCACCTCCACCCAGGGCCAAGAGAAAGCTGTCTCCTGGGCCAGGACTCTCCGCTAGCACCCAGCAGGAGCCTTGTGCTGTATCTGGTGGCAGCAGGGGCCTATTGCAGGGATGCAGAAAACTTGATGCAAAGAACAGTAAATCTTCTCCCTAATTGCCACATGTGTAGACACCTGCCAAAAGTGCTTACTCCAGAGTGGCTTACACCAAAGTAAACTTAGGTCAGATCAAGTGCATGTGTAGGCAGGCCCAATGCTGCAAATTTCAGTCTTGTGGGTTAGAGTAGTGACAAGCCTAATCTGTCATCTGTTGCCAACACCGGTGACCACAGGTCCACCTGTGCCCAGGCTGTAAATTCAGGTAAGCTGCCCATTGGTCTAAGTTCTTTCTTTTCCAAGTGCTGCTTAGTTCAAACCTGCATGAAACCTTTCTCCCCTCCCAAACAACAGAACTTCCTGGGACTGGGATGCAAGGAAAGGTAAAAGGCCACAAGGAGCAGCAGCAGCAATGGAGGCATATACTTGGAGGCACGAATAAATAAATGTCATCCCTTTGGGCCAGAGTACATGGGTGTATAAGCAAGGCAGATCCATCCCCAAGTTCTACTGAAGGAAAACATCCCGCCCGAGGTTGGGACTTGTGGGTGTAAGCCAGAGCTTCTATGTCTGTTACTCTGCAGAAAAACAATGCCATCACCCTGAAAAGGCAGATGCTGTTCAAGGGCTTCCTCCAGGCGTTTAGCTATTCCACTAATCTCCAGCAAACAGAAAGGTTCAGATCCATTTCAAAATAGACTCATTCCTAGATTTTTTTTAAGGTTAGGAGCTGCCGTTCTGGTCCAATGATTCCTCATGAAGTTGAAGTTTTGTGGCTGAGCTAGAGCAGATGTTAGACAGCTAGGTCCTAATTTAGTACCTTTAAGTGATGGCCCAGCCATGGTGTCTAGGTGAGTTTGTGTGTCGGTGATGGAAATTAAGCAGATGCGCACCTTCTTTCCTGTCTGAATTTGCTTGGCTGCAGCTTCTTGCCCTTGGAACTCATGCTCACCTGCCAATTTAAAAATGCACTGTACTATCACAAGTCTGTGTGTGTAGGTATTTATAGATGACAAGCAGTCGGCTCCTTCCCTTTTTTCTTACAGCAAATTTCGTTTCTCACCATAAAGCAGAAGTTGGAATTCTTGACTTGCTTGTGGTTTTTTTTATTCTCAGTGTTGAGAAACTGAAACTAGACCTGGACATCTGAGAATCCCCCCTTGAACACCAGGGAGTAGTAGGGAACCAAAAGATTTCCCTTTGACAGAGAGCAGGTTTAGGAAGACCTGAAATGAAGTATTTTCTAGAAATTATCAAGACAAAATTCAAACTAGTTCACTTCTGGCTTTTGAATGTATGCAATTATAATGCTTTTCCTGGCGGTGAGAAGGTTTTTCCCATCAAACTGTATATTCCCTACTGATTTCAGTAAGTAAAATAAAGCCCTTTTTCTGTGTGCAAGTTGTGTTTTCCTGATTTTATTTTTCTAAATGAGCATTATCCAGCCGGACTGCGGCTGTTGTAAAGAGAACCTTGATCAATTTAGCAATAAGTGAAATAATCTTTTCTAATAAGTTCCTTGGAACAGGAACTGAGGCTTTTTTCACTGCAAAGTTAACACTTTTCAACTTCATCCTCACTGCAAATTAACACACAAGCTGATTTTTGAAGCTGCTGACAAGTTGCGCTAACACCAGCTGTACATGTCAACGGGACTTGAGTTATGACTAAAGTTAACTCTGCAGCCAAGACAAACCCAGAATCTGCCTAAGTGTGCGCATGAAGGGAGTCCAATCCCTGTAGAGGCTACTGCAGAAATAATGTGTTTAATGTAACAAAAATGCCTTTCTTCATGTTGATATTTGCCAGCTTTAGAAATAAGATGGACTAATGTTCTTTGAACTCCTTCCCTTCCCCGCAGCACGCTACAAGTGAAAGTCTTGGAGAAGCAGAATTTATTAGATGTGAATGCAGCCAACCAACCTTTGAAGTCCATAAAGATGTGCCTTAATCAGCCCACCCAGTGGAATCTGAGTTTTGCAGCAGCCTCTCTCACCAGCTGTAAAGTTTTTAACCAAAATCTCAAAAGTGATGAGAACAAATAGATTGCAGCTCTTCTTGCACTATTGTTTTGTACATTGTTCTTGATTTATTCTGCTGAATAATTAGCATTTGTTACATTGATCTTGAAATGATCTTGTGTGATTTGGCTTTATATTAATCACTAGCATTATCCATTTTGATGTACTCTTTGTATTTTTTTTTTTACATGAGGTTTTGCATCTGACCATCATGGAATTTTGCAGTACAAATCTTCTGTCAGAATCAGATGTTTCCCTTTTAATAGTATTGTGATTTTTCTATGTCCTTTCAACTGCCCAATTTTATTTTTGTGCACAAAAGTTAATATATTTTATGTAATATATGACATCAGTCACTTAACTGTGTCAAGGCTTATGGTGATCAAGCTTCCTATCACTTCTTCAAAATGGGGAGACTGACTACCTCAAAGGAAAGCAGTAAGAGATGGCAAAAGGCATTTAAAAGGTCCTCCATAAATGTTGGAAACGTAAACACCACTTCAGATGATGTAGTAAGTTTTCATTTTTTGAGGAAGGTTTCTTTTGGTTTTCCCCCCC
>NW_017729033.1:39160723-39173909 GCF_001723915.1 Gavialis gangeticus | reverse complement strand
TGTGCTACATCCAGTGGCTTTGCTCCCAGTGCAGAGCTGCCAGGGGTTAACTGTAGCAACAGCATGGACCCAAGCAAACACGTCTCCCCAGGTTCCATGTCCTCGCCACACTCAGTGCTAGGTAGCTCTTTCCCCCCACTTCCCCATTTAGCCTATGAACTTTTGTGTGCCAGTGTTTCAAAACTGTAGAGTCTAAACAACAGGCCACCCGCATAAAAGAAATCTCTTGAAAGATTGTTGTTCAACATACCTGTATCTGCACTTTTGGAGGTTTCTACTGCAGTGGTCTATTTTTTCCCCTTTGTTTCTATGAATTTATGCCTGTCAGGAATTAAAATGGATGTAAACCCTTTTCCACTGTCATGGTTTTATTGCATTTTAGAAATTCATTGTATTTTTCAAAATCATACATTTGTGTTAGGAGTAAATCTTTCCAGTGCTTTACTACCTCCAGTCCAAGGGTAAATCAGCTTCAGCTATGTTTATACAAAATATCTTAAAAGGTATGCATACATTAATTCAAGAATGCAGTACTGGTACTTAAAGAGGAACCTACTTCACTTCTTCCTTTACTATAGGCAGAGCTGAAGGTTTCTTAATTCACTAAGTTCCTCATCTGTTACTTCCTGAGACTCAAGTGTCAAATACCTGGAAAAAAGCTTACATCGCTGTCTGAGAAGTATGTTTACAAATACACCTGAATTTACTTATAATCTAAATTCAACTCCTGGCCAGCAGGCCAGATCTGGATCTTTATGAAGACCAAAGATGCTAAGATGTAGTCTTTTCTCATGGGGTTTAGTTAGTCACTGCTACAGATCAGTACTTGAAACATTTCAGCCACATTTTTTATAAGAATTCACAGCCTCAAGAGATTCCTGAGAGGTATTAAACCACTCAGATGTCAGACAGCACAGAATAGATTACAGAATACAGAGAGATCATAACAGCCTTGTTACCAAGAGAAACGTGTAGCTCTTGATCTAGGATAGAGGTATTCAACCCCTGGCTTATGGGCTGGATCCAGCCTACAGACTCCTGTTACCCACCTAAACTTCCAGGCCCCACATGGATACGGCCTCAGTGAAGTTGTTCCCATGCAGCTGAGTCCCTTGGGTTCCAGCCAGGCCAGCACCAGACCCTGGATTGCCACCCCTGCCCCCTGCTGGATCCAGCTCACAGGCCAGCCTGGTACTGCCCATCTGGCTGAAGGGTGACAAGGTTGGGCAGTACTGATCTAGCATCATGTCACACATTCAACTTAACTACACTGAGCGCAGTTAAAAACATGAACAAATGCTACATGGCATTGCAAAGTTGCTCCAGTTTTGGTGAGGATTATCCAACAAACTAATATGTCTCAGCATTCCAGCGACTGGCAACCATCACAAGTGGACATGGGGCCACACCCCAATGAGCAAAGATACCTGACAAGCATTTAAATCAAAGCATGGCTGGCACTATCCCCAGCCACTTCCAGCTCCACAGCTTGTGTGTCCAGGTGCCTATTTACATCTGGCTTGACTGTGGTTCCCTTTGAATTCAGGTCTTGAGATCCGTACCAAACACCTGAATGGCTCTGCCACCGGGTACCTGCGCCAACCTCAGGGTCTATGACACACCTGATGTGGAGTCTACCAGCATAGAGAGCAAAGCACTCTTATGTTCATAGCAATCTGTTTGCTATAGAGAAAGATTATGACCTTTCATCCCATTCAGACTTTTGAGGATGTACTGTAACTTCTCAATTTGAGCAGCCGGAAAAAATCAGGAAACAGCTCTACAGAAATTGTTTTTTTAACACACAAAATACGTACTTCACAGTGAAATCAGCAACCTTGTCATCAGCAGTATCAATGTACTACAAATCAAGATACTCTAAGCAGTTGTTACAATACAGGCAACCCCCGCTTAACACTGTGTCACTTAGCGCTATTTCATTATAACGCTCATTTTCCATCAATACCCAATTCCACTTAGCGCTCAGCAAGTTTTGTTATAACACTCGCGGTTGCCATCTTGGGTCATTAAAAACACTTGCAGTCTTCAGTCATCAAAAACTTTCCGTTTTGCTTAACGCTTGTTTTTCCAGGAACCAGTTAAGTGCTAAGCAGGGATTGCCTGTACTTTAAAAAAGAGTAAAACCCAGAGATGATTTGATAAGTTTATAGAAGTGTAGATCACAATTAAGTTATTTAGACATATTTAGGATCACTTGCTTGTAGGGGTGCACCAAAAAAGATTTTCTTGGCCAATACCAGTAGCTGATTCTTCACCAGGCATACTGGCCAATACAGATCAGATAAGCGACTTGCAGGAATGCAGCTGGGCAGCGTGGAGAGCAGCGCCCTGCAGATGTGTGGAGGGAAGGGGGGTGCAGATCAAGGCCCCCACAGTGAGGGAGGGAGTGGGTCAGGGGCACTACCCAGCCAGGGTGGTGAATGGGACCCCAGGGCAGGGAGTGCAACAGAGCCATGGGTGCCTTGTCAATGGGATCAGCATCCTGGTGCTTAAAGATGGTAGGGGCGCTTGAACTAAAGCTTGTCAAATGAGCTTTAGTTCGAGCATGCCACCACTTCTAGGCGCAGGGACACTTCTAACCAGAGCCATGCAGGGCAAGGGCAGTTGAAGGCTGTCCGCTGCGGGCTCAGGGCTCTTTGCCCTGCTGCCTTTGCCCCAGGAGCTGCACATCCCCTGCTCACCTGGCAGCAAGAGGCACAACTTACTGCTGCCACCACTGCTGGACCGGCAAGCGGTGCATGGCCAGCACATGGCTTCTGGGACAAAGGCAGCAACGTCGACAGCATGCCTCTCACAAATCCAGGGGTGCACATGCCCCCCCATGCCTCCCCCAGGGGTGCGCACAGCAGGGAGCTGCACTCTCTTCTCCACGCCCTACTCCCCCCCACCTCCCTGGATGAGCCACCCACAGCTGTTCTGCTCCTTGCCCTGGGTCCCATTCACTGCCCTAGCTGGGCAGCACCCCCAGCCCCCCTCTGCCTCATCCTGGGGTCCTCAGTCTGCCCCCCCCACACCCCTTCCCCTATACAGACTTACCTGCATGGTGCTGCTTCCCCACTGCCTGCCTGCATTCCCAGCCACATGCATGTAGCTCTGCGCATACACATTGCATCTGGGGCCCTGGCCATAAGACACATATTTATTGATATATTATCAGGTACACTGGCCAAAAAAGCCAGTAGCCAATAATGTTCATTTTCCTTGTAATCAGTGATCTCATATGGTACTGATATGTCAGTGAATCTCTACTTTTTTGAGCGGCAAGAACAATGAGGCTTTGCCTGAAACAGGATAACAAGGTAACAAGGTTTGCAATTTGTAGATAAGACCACTGGACTTTCCTTGAAGATTAATTAGTAACTGTAAACTTAAAAGAATATTTCGAATTTCAGTGGAAGTGTGACAATATCAGTTCTGACACGCCAATAATACATCAAAGTATTGGGGTTTTTTAATCGTTTTTAGGTACCCATATAAGAAATGCAGAGGGAGAACCACAGTGATTTTTTTAAACCAATACAATATTGATTCTAGATAATGACATGAAAATTAAGACATTGGGCTCCCCTCCCCCACTCGGCATTTAGGATTACACTTAGGGTTATTTAACATTGTTCAAGTTCTTGAAAAAAAAGCATTACTGGCTCTACTTTTGTACAGTGGTTTCTTAGCTTTAAACCTAAGTCACAAAAAGCAGTGAGGACAACTACCCACCCTTCTGATGTGTCATCAGTTTTTATTTTTTAAACTCTGCTCAAATACCTGAAAATCACACTATGACACTTTAACGGGCAGAAAAGGATCTGGCCTTGTATTTTAATATTGTACATAATCAAAAAGATATCTGTGTCTACAGGAAGGACTGACCAGAATTAATATCCATTTATGCCAGGGTGGGCAATTATTTGGGCTTGAAGGCAACTTTAAGAGTTACTTTGAGCTGTTGTGAGCCAGCAAAGGGGGGACGGGAGGGCTGACCCAACAGAGCAGAGCATGGGGAGTGCAAAAATTCCTATCCAGGCCCATGATCCCAGCCCCACCCATCCATAGCACTGTCCCATCTGCCCAGCTCAGCATGCCCTGCCCACATAGCCCAAGCCAGTCTCCATGGAGACCCCACCTGCTTACCCATTCACTCCATCCAATGCCCCCAGCAATGGGTGCAGGGCAGACAGACTGAGGTGGCTGAGCAGTGGGGCCAGGGTGGTGGCAGCAACAGAGACATGGGCAGTAGCAGCTAGGCAGGGTAAACCACCACCGCAGGGGGCTGCCAGGAAGCAAGTCTGGATGCCACACCACTCATGCCCTCTGCGTGCCCAGACACATGCTCCACAGCCCAGACTGCCCCTATGCCAGGTGAGGCCAATGGACCCAACATATGGGCCAGACAGAATCCCTTAGCAGGCTGAATAGTCACAGGCTGTACTTTGCCCACCCCTGATTTATCCCATATTTCAATAATAAAACAACCAGGTCTCCTCTATTCACATCTAGAAAATAAGCAAGCCCATAAATAATAAAAATAGACACATTAAGATGTACTAATTCTGGAAAACCCATCACAATTTATAGCTTGCTACCTGTGCAGTATTAACACAACCAGAAACACAACAGTGAGCTTTGAATATGGAAAGCACTACTGCTATTTCACAGTAACAGAACCTTTCAAATGAAAATTGTAAAGGCGCTTTTCTTTTTTAAAGGTAAAATCAGAAATCGGGTTTTAGTAAAATTTTACACTTTTATTATGCAAACAAAATCATTCTTGTAACTTTGGAATGACTGTCAAAATTAAAAGTAGTTTAAAGTTAGTGGGAGCTTCAGAATTTAAAAACAGTTAAAATATACAAAGAGTAAAAAACAGGATTTAAAGCAAAACAGCTTATTTTTGGAAGTCCATTATAAAGAGCTACAAGAGTTTATTAAAGGAACTCTTCTCCCTTGGTCTTCACTCATCTGCTGCTTCATTAATAAGTCCTGTAAGATTCATCCTTGTTTTTGCAATTGCTGCTGTTTTTGCTCGTCTGGATAGTCTTGAACTTGGCACTGAAACTGGTTCTGGAACTTCGTCCCCACTAACATATTTAAGAGGGCCACAAACAAAATTGTAAGTAAATTTAAATGTAATAAAATATACAGCCTTGAAAACACAAAATAAGATGGTATTGTTTTTAAAGAATAAAATGATGCTGCTCTGCATATAGCTTAATATTTTTGAACAGCTGCATAGCAGTCCAAAAACATCACAATCACTAGAGGATTAACCAAATGTTGATAGTTGCAAAGTATATGTAAAAGCTGTCATCTTACCATGAGGGTACATAAGAGTAAACAAAGTATTCAAGCAAATGAAAAGGTCTGCTCAGGATCACACTGAAGTTAATGGGGCATCTGTTTGATCACACGCCCACAGACAGTAAAGTTCCAAAGAAATTAACAGGCTGGAATGCCATTTATACCTGACAAAGCAGGATGAGGAGGACTGCACTGTGTTTAGTTTATTGCCAAATGCCAATTTCTGAAAACATATCAATTTACTAAGGTGCTGGACTCAGTCATTTAGTTCATGCCAATATGCAAAAATAATATAAATTATATCAGGACCAGAAACAGATGAATGTGCAACTACTGGGGGATACTCATACAGTAACCAGCTATTATTCTAACTCACTACCAGGGGGCATAGGAGGCAGGTAACAGCCCATCTGCCTTTAGCAAATGGACAGACAAAATGTGGATGAAAATGGACAGACAAAATATAAACCAACTAAAATTATACTGGGTTCTTATCCCTGATACTTTCAGGGGAATCCTCCATCAAATAGGACAAAGCTATCCCAGGTTATGGGGTCTGCATCATGTCTGCTATTTTTTTTCTAGCCTAACATTGATTACACCAGTAGAAAGGTTTTATTTGTCCAAAGCCTACTTGCTATTTTTCAATTTAAGCTTTATATATTAGCAATTCATGTATAAATTTACCTTTCACTGTCAAACTCTATAGCTTTATTTCTTCCTCTTTTATTCACGGCTTCTGTAGTTACTTTTCTTCGTCCTAAAACACAAGCGAAAGTTACCAGCAAAACTACACTGTTCCTTATATTCAGAATAACTCCATAGCTTTGAATGGCTAGCAACTTTTCATTTTACCTCGCCTACTTTTTTCAACACCAGTCCCTAGGTTTACTAAGTATGATGTCTGACCAAAGAAGACATATTTCAGGTTAAGTCAGTCAGTCAAGATCTACTCACAACATAAGCTCCTTTAAGTGGGAGTGGCCAGCCACGGAATCTAGGGCCTTGTGGTGCCAGCAGACATGGTGCTTGGCAGCAGGGGGGCAAGCCAGGGCTACAAGACAGCCCTTGGTAAGCCTGCAGCCACCTACCCAGCCTCTGCCCTGTGTGAAGCCAGCCCACAGCACCAGCCAAGTTTGACACCTCTGCACTATATTAAGAGACACTATCGTGAAGTGGGATGAAGCAGACCTAGAAGTACCAATCTGCACAACCAGAGATGCAGAATGACTGAATTCTTGTTGGCCCCCTAAACCCTAGGGGTCATTGCATTGCTTACAGATGGGGATCTTGGGGGGGGGAGGAGCTGTTTGCTGTTTTTGAGGGCGAGGCTGAAGCTTTATGCTTATGTATTGATGAACCTAGTGTTGCCCCCATGAGCTTCTCCACCAGATGAAGCTTCAGACTAGATCTGTGGTGCTCAGATGAATGGTTCAGAGCCTTTGTACAGGCTGGATCAGGCCTTGTGGGTCCAGCACCACCCTTCCTTGCCCTGCTTGCTGATATTGGATCCAGGGAGCCCAGCCCACCCCTACTCCACCGCACAGTGGGATCAGGCCCCTGGGCCCAGCACCACCTTTTCAAAGCTGTCTATGCTGGGATTGGGCACCGAGGCCCAGCACCAACCTGCCCAGGCCTGCACACTGGAACCAGATCCAGTGCATAGGGGCACGATCTAGAGATTTGGCATCAGAGGAGCGGTGGTGCCAGTGCCACCTCCAAATTTCCAGACCTATGAGAAGCCAGGTGGGCCAGATGACAGCATTGCAGGTCAGATCTAGCCCATGGGCTGGAGGTTGAACACTCCTGGCCTAGACGACCAAGATATTTGCATGCATCTCTCAAATGGCTTACAAGCTGTGCACCTGATATGGTTGCCCCCCAAAGACACTTACGACTCCATTTTAAAAAATTACCCCACCACAAGAAGGGGGTAACTTAGAACTAGAGAATCTAGCCAGTGCAGCTCCCCTGGGATTAAACTAATTTACCTAAGCTAAGCATGTGGATATCTGCAAACAAATCAAGCTCTGAACAAGCTCAGAGCAGAAGATACTGGCTGAGGCATGCTTGTGACAAGTGCTGCCAACACTGACACGAGGGTGGTATAGACAAGTTCTTCCACTTCCAAGTCAGGAGGATGCAGGTGGCATGAGGAGTTCCGTTCATGCCCCCTGGAGGGAGATCATGCCTGCAGACTGCACATGTGACTACTACCGGGCACTGCTGATGAAAACAGTCAAACTCCTTTACAGAAGATGCATATTCACAGTACAAGTAGACTCCATGTGGAGAGGCTCAAATTAATTTCTCAAGTTTTTAAACACCACCTTATTCATTCAGAAATGTGATGTTCAGTGCCCAGTGATAGCATTTACCTTGCAGTAACAAACAACGTGATATACCTGACACTGTTATTATGAATTAGTACAGAACTGTCAAGCACAAGTAGAAATTTCTTATAAGCCACAGTTCCAATTTCCAGAGCCACTATCACAGAGAACGTAGCACTGCTTTATCCTGGGTTAGTTAACCATTTAGAGAAAATATTTTGCTTAAAATGTACAGAATGATTTATTGAGAAAAATAAACTCAATGTGGGAAGTCTCTAGCATCATTCAAGTTTGTAAACTGGATTTCAAATGTCTTCATTAAAATAGTGACACTCCTGCAGGCAACTACCATATTCTAAGAAGTAACACCATTGATGACACCAGGAAGGTGATGTCATATTACAATATTAGACTACTGGAAAATGAATGGTAAATCACGGCTGCTCGAATTTGAACAAAAACCCTACCACCCTGAGAATTTAAAACATGTCAAAGAACTACACTGCATACAGGCTTTAAAAAAAATCTATATTTTTTCATTTAAAGGAGGGCTGTCCAAGAGACAGCCCACAAGCCATGTACAGCCCACAAGAGATTAATTTGCAGCTATCAGAATCCACCCACCTGATGCTCCCCCACTCACTGGCTGCAGCAGAAGTAGGAGCCACTTTTGACTCCAGGCTCCCCATCCTTCAGAATTCTGCTTCCTGCCCCACCCCAGCACGTGGGAGGAAGCAGAATGGAACAGCCATGGTGCCTGGGAAGCCTATGGCATGGGCCATTAGTGCCATGCACATGAGGAATTTGTGCCCTGGGAGCTGAAAGTGAGGCTGGGGCACCTGTGTCCATGCACGTGGTGGTGGTGGTGGAGGAGGGGGAAGTAGCACTCATGTGTTTGGTACAGTGGAGGGGGACAAGGAGTGCCTGTGTGCATGGTGCAAGGGTGGGGACAGAACTGGGACAGACATGACCTATGGCCCATGGGCCACACTGCTGCAGGCCCCACAGCATGAATTCCACAACCTAAGTTGGGCAGCCCTGAATAAAGTAATAGATAATAAGCTACCAAAACCTGAAGTTAGCGCATACCTCTATTCGTCTTGCCTCTGGTAGATTTCATCTTTGTAGTTGCATTTTGTTTATTATCTTCATCAACAGGAGTTTGATCAGTTGCTTTCTTCTCTTCTGTTTAACAGAACAGTATATCAGAAGAAATCATAGCAGTTCTTTAAAAAACTACAATAAAAAGACTTCTGTTATCGTTTTTAAAAACTTTCAGTCCCATTTTTTTTTTCTAAAATGAAAGTGGACAAAGATAATGGGAATCCTGGCAGAACGGGTATTTTATCCCCAGGATACTAGACTGCTGCCACAAGAAGGTGCATTCTGAAATATAAAATTCCAAGTCGTCTTGTGGGAATTTTGTATTAAAAAGTGTTAGCTGGAAGCAGAAGCAGCAGCAAGCTGTGTAGCACTTCTGAACTAACACATTTATTTTAGACTACCAGCACTCCTGGACTATCAGTACAAGAGCTGATGGAATTCAAGCCCTGATGCAGCCTATCTATGTGGCAGGAGAAACAAACCATTGAGACAAGCAGACCAAAGAAGTGATCTTCAAAAACAGTTTAAGACAGATGCTTAGATATTTAGGTAAGAAACTAGGTCAAGGCTTCTTTAAGCCAACTTTTTAGTCAGGTTGGATTTATCAAGTACCGTATTTATTCACATAACACAAATCCCCAAATAAGACATGCACATTGTTTTGAAAAAGCTGAACTAAGAAAAAGATTTTTTCTTGAGAAAAAGGGTGAGGGAGTGAGTAATATCTTACGTGCCACTCCAGGCAAGTGGAGCAGGGGCAGAGTCTTTCCTTTAGTCTCATCCCCCCCACCCCAGCTTGGAGATGCTGCTACTGAAAGAGATACAGGATTTACTTTGACAGCCATAGCTTAAATGTATGCAACTGAGAATGCAAAAACCTTAATTCAGCAGGATCGGAGAGAAAGGTAGATTCTCAGATGTTGGCAGATACCAAGGGGCGGGGGAATGAGAGTGAGCAGAGGAATCTTGCCACTGCCCCTGCAGAAACCAGTGTCCTCATCGAAGATGCAACCCAATTTTCATTATCTAATCTTTGGGGAAAAGGCGAGTGTAGTATGTGAATAAATACAAACTATCCCAAGAAAAGCTACATTAGTAGACCAGGAGCTGCTAACAGATAGTACCTGGGCTACTTGTAGTACAGGGATTGAAAAATACAGAGAGTCTTGCTGCTACACAGACTGCAGAGAATGAAAGTCTTCTTTCTACCATCATTATGCATTCAAACAAGAGCCAAATCTGGCTCCAAATATGTAAGTTAACAACAAGGAGATGACACTGCTATTTGTACTATGTTATAAAATACTGTCTTAAAAAATACAAAAAAAAATTGAGGAAAAATGCAGAAAGTCGATTGCAAACAAAAAAGGAATTGAAAGTTATTAAGTTGCATCTTGGCCAGGTTATGTCTATGCCAATTAGTGGACACTAGTATTCAGGAAACGGACAACTCAAATATCTATTAAACAAAAGGTCCCCTGGCTGGCATCATCTTTATAAAGGAACTGTTGTGGAGAGAAATGTTTGACACTATTTTTAAAAGAAGGAACAGGGCAACTAGGTAAAAAGCCAACAGAAAAATCAGAAAGACCAGCCTAATGTTGCAGAGTATTTTAAAAGCACAACATTTGCTAAATACTTCTTGGATACTTCAAAATTTTCATGATAGAGAAAGAAGGATTATACCATTTTAGTTAGATAACTATATATGCCATTCAGAGATTTGTTCATCCTCTTGCTAAACTACTTCCGTTACATACCGTCCTCAATTTGATTAACATCTTCTGACGTTGTGGTGCCCGTGTCCCGCACAACAGCAGAGTGGTCCTTGCCAATATCATTATGTTTTCTTAAACCTGTCTTGATTTTCTCAATAGCTCTTTGACACAACTTATCTTTCACTTTCTGTGGAAGGAATATTTCACATTAATATTGCTTAATTATACGCTAATTGTTTCTATACATTTTCCATGAATTAGTATTTCAGAGTCATAGTCCCTTAAATATAGTAAAATTTAACAAGCTCCAGGTGTTTCACAGACACAAATTACTTGTACTAAAAGCAAAGCACTTCCTATTAATTACTGTCACTAGCCAATTATTGTTTAATTAGTTAGTTACCAATTACTGGCCCAAGATTAATTACTTAAGAAACAAGAGAGCTACTAGGTTAAGCCAAAGTGGTTACGTCTAGATTCAATTCAAGAATATGACTACTTTAAAATCAATTTTGCCCCTTGGTTCCATTTTATAATTAGCAACCTAAAAAAGAAGGATAAGTAGCATGACCCCCTACACCTTTGTACTTTTGTAAGCCATGTCTGTGATTCAGTCAGCCATCAGAACTTCTGGAAATAAATATGCTGACTGAGACCCCCATTAGTGTCTTTGTAGGAGAAGACGTGCCATCTTTGATAACATCATTGCATACAATCATACACGAGAGCTCTAAAAGATTACAATTTAAATGTCATGATTTATTTGGTTACACAAAGCAGCAAAAACTAAGAATACACAAGACATTCCATGTATAAATGCACTGTGCTAGACCAGGGGTTGGCAAACTATGGCCGATGGGCCAGATGCGCCCCCCCAAACCACGTAATCTGGCCAACAAATCTTCTGCGTTATTGTGTTTTGCCTGCACAGCAGCCAGCCAGTAGCAAAACTGGGGGGGTGGGGCATGTGAATGCAGCACAGCTTGGAGCTAAGCTCCATTAAAGCAGCCCCATCTCCTTCACCCTCCCAACACTGCCAACTCCTGTGCCAGAGTAAGGAGAAGCTGGTACGTTCCAGGTATGCACATCATCCCTTTGAAAAGGAACAGTGGCAGTTGGCCCACGCTTGGCCCCTGGTACACCTTTACTGGGACTGCTACAACAAGTTGAAGAGAATCAGGGTAAATCAAATGGTGCTGACTCTGGAGTCTGGTATATACAGATGCTGTAGCACTCTTCCCACAAGCGCACATCTTTTTTAAACCCATATATGATCTTACAGTCCTTACATCTCAGCTTCTCTGAAATTGATTGCTTTCTCCCTTCTGCCTAATCTGGGCATGACTGCTTTCACTTCTAGCCTTTATCCACATTATCTTTCTGTTACTCCCTACCTATCCACCCCCATCTCAGTTCAAACCAAACTTCTTTCCTGCTGCCTAAGGAGCCTGAAGTTAAGTACATGTGTAAGCACTGTGAAAAGACTGAACAGAGATAAATCTTAATCTCTCATTCAGCTGCAAGTATTTCCAGTAGCTATTCCATTATCTGGGCTGTAAAGGACTAATTCAATTTTATTTACGTTTAATGAAACAAACTCCAGCACATCCATCATAAATCTTACTGTTATAGCAAATATAACGCAGGGCATGCTGCTTCAGCTTATTCTATTGCCTGGAGTGGTTAAATATATTTAAATCACAAAATAGTTTATAGTAGTCTTTAAGTTTAAAGATTTTCTAAATTCATTTTTAATGCAATGTTTAAAATAAAGATTTCCATATAAAGAAAAACCCACCCACTTTCATAACTCAAACAAGTATTTTAAAGAAAACAAATTTATCTACTATAAAAATTCAAAATTTTTAGCCGTTAATGTTAACAACAGCAAGTGTTATGCAGAGTATTTACTTACTACCTACCTCAAGAATCTCATCAAATAGAATCAAAAGATCCTTTATGGAGTATTTACTGAGTTCTAATGAACTCAAGGCTTTTGCATAAATACGAACATCTGGTGCTGTTGGGTCCATTAAGATTTCATTGCAAATTTTCATGGCTAAGCTGTCATGTACAGTCAAATTCTGGAAGAGTCACAAGAATAATGTGCAAACTGGTTGCAAGTTACTTACAGAAGAAGACAGTGAAAAGGTTAGGACTTGAGGAATCAATTATATTAAACAGTAAAAACGGGTTCTCAAAAACCAGCATTTAAGTCAATCCAATTAACGTATGCTTCCTTGCCTGGTTTTATACACAACAGCTTCTATTAACAATTTAGTAGGTTAGTGTACAACAGCAAACTAGAGAAATCATTTGTGGTGACCCCTCAACTCCTGCAGATGAGGAATATTAGAAAAGGGTCGCGGAGACAGAGTACTGGCAATGACTGGGTTGTGGAATCTCTTAATCTGTCATCACAAATATCCAAGACCCCTGACACACATGATATTTAAGATGTGATTAACAGGTAACCCAGCCACATGATCAAGTAAATTTAAGGCAGGATAATTTATTAAATGAGCCACAAAGTAATTCTATATGCACAACAACTTTGTGGCTCATTTATATCATGCTTTAAATCAAGGGTGGCCAATTATTTTGGATGGTATGCTATTTAACAAGTTTTGGTGAACCGTAGAAGGACATAAAATCTTTCAGAAGATAGGATTTCTAAAATGTATAGGTAAAAACAAATCGTGTATTAAAAACAAA
>NW_017729033.1:39145458-39155723 GCF_001723915.1 Gavialis gangeticus | reverse complement strand
CAGAAGTCTAGAGTCCTTAACTCCAGGACATGTAAAACCATGTTTGCAACTCATCTTCAGGCATAGGGACCCCAGAATCAGACTGCCAGATCTCAGGGTCCCCATGCACTAGGACCTGTAAACACCCTGTGTGCCCCTCAGCTGGGGTTGTGACTGGACTGATTTGGTCCCCAGCCCCAACTGACAAAGTGCACCCAGGTTTCAACTTCTTGGTAAAAGGCGAGTCCAAGATCATGTCGCTGAGATCTTATTAACCTTAATTAGCTCAGGAACAAACTTTTGAGAGAAATTCTAAGGCAGCTGCCTGCAGTAGCTTTCAGCATAGCATGGTTGCGGTGGGGTGGAGCAAGTACAGAGCTCCCCTTGTACTGGTAAACTTAGGCACAATTGGGATCTAATACCCAATTCGAAAAATGCATGTCCTGCTGAATATACGTGGCATGGCAGGAGGCGTGATTGTTGGGATCACACATCAGATCCCACTATGCCTTAAAATAAAAATCTGTCAGGTCAGGGGCCTAAGTAACACTCCCTCAAACAAGTTCAACATACCTGGTAATCTTGGGAATTTTTTGCCTGAGGATTCAGTCCACTGGCTCTTGTCAGGTCCACTAACAGTTCAGAAACATTACCAATATCCACTTCAGCCAAAGGTGAAGATGCAGGGGCATGAAACAGTGTTCGCAGGGTTGGAAGGTAAGCTTCCTCAAAACATTCCTGATTAGCCCTATTTTAAAAGGGAATTTAAAAAAAGTTAGTAAAATAAATAGAAATAAACAGGCTTATTCTAACTTATCCCAAAATTTCCTCTTTCCTAACATGAAAATCCACAACCCCATTACAAAGTGGACCTCTCACCCTTATTCCCTGAAGAAACAGAAACAGTCCAGGCAGACTGTAAGGGCTCACTTTTGCTGCTCCAGTAAAGACAAAGCTAAGTCTTCAGGCAGGCTCCAGATACAGATTTTCACTTGTGAGACTGCACCCCCAGAGCCTGTTCCTCTATCCAAAGGGTTGACTGTTTGGTAGACAGAGAAAGCAATAGGGCCTGGCCAATCCATACTGTTAACAAGGCTGAGTTCACCCATCCATTTTTTGTGCCATTTTCTACCAGTTTCACAGACAAACAGATTTTCTGCCTGAGATGTTTCTGTTTCACCCCACCCTAAACATGATGCTGGAAGTTGCTGCAGGAAGCAAGGCAGCTGCCTTCAGTTTTCGCTAGCAAGTTTGTTTTTTGAGCAAATCAAGGTTAAATAAGAACCCAACAACAATGAGAATTCACTAAGCAGAGTACTAATAGAAAGAATCCCTTCGCGGTTTTTTCTTATAGCTTATAGTAGGTGGTCTGATAAAGCCTTTTTGTAGATTCTGAAGACCTATCTGGATTAATCTCTCTCTAGAAGTGCTGCCACTTCCAGTCTATCCTAGATTTGTCTGCATCTGTCTTGAAAAGCACTGCAGGCACATGTAAGACCCAAATGGATCTGTGTACTTCCTTTGTTTAGAATGAATAATAGTATTTTTAATCAGCCTATGGGAACCTGAAATTGCAACTGCATGAGCCTCGATAAAATGAATCATTTAGAGTAAAAATTAAGATACTTACTGAATTGCAGGTGGGACACTTGAAGGGGCTCTAGGATTTAGACTTACAAAAGAGCAAATTTTAGTAATATTGACTGTTCTTGAATAAGAGACTGCTCCTTCCTCTCATGCGAAGCAGACAATCAAATCAACAAAAAAGGACCCCTAGCAAGAGTCCTCATCTACAGCAGCTATGGCAGTATTTCTTCACTCGGATTGACCTCTCCTCCCACCCTGGCAAAATTAATTTCAGACACATATGTCTGAGCCAATACCACTAGTCTCACTTGACAACAGATTCCAGGTTTTGGACATGGCTCTTTCTTTGCCTGATTAGTACTTCCAAAGCTCAACTACAGAAATAGAATTTCTTCTAAGTGAAAAATATTTCAACTCAAAGTATTAGCCTTTTTATCATTTGTATGTTTCAGAGTCAAGAGAGATTTACCTAGGGAATTTATGATTACAAAAGTCAGAAAGAAAAAAGTATTAGTTGGTAAGTTTTTCTTTTCTGAATGGCACGCATCCTCTTTCACAGCTGATGCTCTTCTAGCCCAAGAAGCCAGACAAGCATGTAGAACTGAACCCAATCAGTTCATAAAATCAATTTAACTAAATAGGCTTTGTACTGGGAGTTCCTGATCAACCTAATCCTGAAGTATTTGGATGCTTTCATACTCAGATATTTAGAAAATTATTAAACATGGTTTTCCCCCCCCAATTTGGCCTATTCTAAAATTATAGAAATGTTGTTTCCTTGCTTTTCTCCTATAGCTTATCCTTTGTCATTCTCTTCCATGCTTTTTGAATAAAAATAGGGAAGATTACCCATGAGGCATGAAAAGGAGTTGGACTCTGTTACCAATGACACAAAAAAAAGAAAAAAAAATCACAAGCTTGACTTGGTGGTACAGGCAGTCAAGTATGCATTCAAGGCAATGTTCCTGAATGTTATTGCAACCAGGAAAGGTCTTGATACACCCACGGTCACAGTCCATTATTCTACATTTAGAGACTGCAAGCGAGCAGATAAACTAGTTTTTCTTCATTACTAAGTTCACAGAAATGGAGTGTGGGGGGTAGGGGTGTGGGAAGAGAAATCAAAAGGTCAATTAAAAGCTAGCTCAACTATTTTTATTAGCAATGCATAGGCCACAGAACTATTACTCAGCTTCCTACTGAAAATAATGGAATTATATCATTAAACAGTTCCGACTCTTATACTAAAAACAAGAACAAACTTACAAAGCAAAAATGTCTTGGGGGGGGGGGCAGAAAAAAAGGAAGGCTTTAAAGCTGCCAGTTTACTTTTTTATCTTATTTTCTTAACTTCATATCTCCACATCTAAAACTACATCAGCAATTCTGCTGCTAGTTCAGCCCTTTAAAGATGAATCCACCTGCCTAGCTGCATAAGTGCTGAGCACTGTGTTCAGTGTTTCTTTTTGAAGTTCCGCTGCAAATTCTCTAGTGATACTTCGGTCTGGCTGTGGTATACAACAGCATAAATACAGCAAAAGATGGTCCTTCTTAAAAATTAGCATTTCATTAAAAAAATAAACGTCAAAGAAGTTGAATCTAAACTGCCATTGCACTTTCTTAGGGAGTTGGTTTAGGGTCCTAAATTTTAAGGGGGGGAGGGAAGAGGGGAGGAACAGAAGTAAAGGGGAATAAAGAAGGTAGACTTATTCAATTCCTATCCTCCATTAAATAAAACTATTTTTATTCTGGATTTTATTCTTAATCTCCATGTCCCATATACAACATACACAAAGAATAAGAACAAACTCTGCTAAAACTGCCAGAGAAGAGAACGGCAACATATACTTCTAACATGGAGTAACAGAAAAATGTATACCTATTTGCATATGCAAACAGAGGGAAAAACACTCCCAGACAATGTCTAAGTCGAGTATCATCTTCTGTCACTGGATTATACCACAACAAGACAAGGCGAGAAAGAAGTCTGGCACCAATTAATCTCCCAGAGAACATCAGTTTGACTAGGCCTTCTGCAGCTTCTGTCCTGAGTTCTGAAACCTTAAGTGAAAAAATACTGTTATATACAAAAATATAGTATTTTGACTGACATACATGGGCAAGTATGGCCCAGATCTTAAAACAAACTGCATGTGAATGCATCCTGGCATCATCCCTACAAAATTTAGTGCAGATTAAGATTCCAGTCATTACCCTTAATGAAACATTATAATAGTATCCCCAGACAAAAGGTCATAACAATGAAATAACTCCAAGTGCAGTGAATATACAAATCCATACAAACAGAATTCTAGAGTTTTCATATAATGAATTTTTATCTTCCTACAAAAATAAACTTAAAGATTACAGAAACTATAGAATAGTCTGATCTTATTTCATACAATATTTTACCTCACTGTCTAAGAAACTGGAAAGGAGTTGTAGAAGATTGTGAACAGTAGCTGTCTCTTCTTCAGCCTCTTTACATTTATTTTCTTCTTCCTCACAATCTCTACTTCTGACCTCTGCATCTTTACTTTCAGGATCACTAGTTTTTTTCACTTTGAATGGTTCTATTCCAAACAACATCAATTGGTCAAACACTGCTTTCAAAGCACTTAGCTTTACCGTGATATCATCAATTTGTAAAACCTGGATTTGGGGTGGGAGAGGGGGGAGGAGAAAGATGGAAGAATGCTCAACTGCAGAGATATTCAAGTTCCTTTTAATAAAGCCAAACTGACACAAGCTTTACTTAACTGAGTTTTAGGGATTAAGTCATACAAATATATACAAAAATTGAAGAACTGCAACTTCATAATAGCACCAAAAAAACAACCACCCCAATTTAAATTTCAACTCCTAGTAATATCTAAAAGAAAGAACTATAACAGCTGACCCATTCAGTTCCCATTATACAATCAGCCCTGTTGGTCAGTACTCATTTGTGCAGTCACAACCCATTTCTTGGCCCAAGAAATTTTTTTTACCTGTAGAAGTAATGCAAGGTGTTGATGGGCAAAGTCCTTATTCTGCAATGCGCAACAACCCAAACACATAACAGCCATGTTTCTTACAGCTGGATGGACATTAGTTATTCCAGGCAGTATCTAACAACAACAATAGCTTTGGCATTAAAATTAACACGTAGTATTTTGTCCTAAACATTTGCAAACAAATACTTGGAAGATGCGTGTTAAAAAGATCTATAAAATGCAGTATACAAATGCACTTTTGACAAAGAGCCAGATTCTATTCCACCTGTTATGTGCCTATATCACTTGCTCGTGTCTCTGAAAAAATACTTAAGGCATCGACTTTTGTAGAAGGCTAAATGACAAAAAATGTAGTAACAAAATAGAAGACCCATGCAACACTTCCATTAATGGCTTTTCCTAGGTGGACTAGGATGGCATTTGGGTGCTCAAGAGGAAATCTACACACCACCTTCTATCACATATACCAACATTCATTTACATTTATACACTAGACATACCGCACATAGCAAGACAAAATTGAATGCATGTTGTCTGATGATTTGCTTTCGGGGCCTACATTGCTTAAGTAGCTAGCTTCTACTTCTCACACACACCAAAGACACTGACATACATCATTGCAGAAAAGAGTGGGAAACTGACTATTAACATCTGTGTCCAATAGGCATGCACCAATATATCAATCACATATTAGATCTGCACCAATAAAAGGAAATTTAATGTTATCAGCAATTTGCTTTTTTTGGCCAGGGTAGCAGATAATTGTCACTGATAAATGCTGTGTGCATGCGTGCAGCTGCAGCATGCACAAAGACAGGAATGCAGCCCAGCAGCATAGAGAGCAGTATCTAGCTGGTAAGTCGGGGGAGGAGGGGGCAGACTGAGGCCCCCATTTTGAGGGAGGGAGGGAGTGGGGCAGGGGCTGCGACCTTGCCAAAAGCAGGACAAAACCAAGGGTGGCTCATCCAGGGGGCACAAGGGAGTAGGGGCAGCTCCCTGCCTCTGTGCGCACCCCCAAGGGAGGCATGGGGGGCATGTGCCTCCTGGATTTGTGTGCAGAGCCAAGGTTGGCTGTCCACTGCGAGCTTGGAGCCAGAGGCCACACTGGCCTCTTCTCAGTGGGGGCTGGGCTGGGACAGGCAGTGGCGGCAATAGGGGGAGGGGGGCTGGGGGGGTCAGGGCTGGGACTACCACGATTTTTGGGGTGGCTATAACCCACACCATACCCACCCCTTCCAGAGCCACCATCACTCACCCCATCCCTACCTGCTCCAAGTGCAGCCCCAGCCCAGCCCCCACCAGGAAGGGGCCGGCACAGCCCCTGGCCCCAAACCCACAGCAGGCAGCCCGCCCTCTCCATGTGCACAAATCCAGGGGGACACATGTCCCTCCATACCTCCCCTAGGGGTGCACACAGCAGCAGCAGCAGGGAGCATTTAGCCTCAGTCAAAGAAAGCATATAGCCTCATTCAGTATATGTAGAAGAAGCGTGAAGCAGTAGCATAGTTACTATAGTTATACTATAGTATAGTTACTTCTGCTTTCAATCAACAAATGTGAAGTAAACAAAAAAAAAAAAGGTGAAACAAAAAACCCACAAAAACTGGCAAGCAGAGGCATCACTGGTGTAACACTTAAAAAGCAAGTTAGAAGACTCCTTTAAGAAGGGAATATGTGCAATAATAAGAATTCAAAAAATGTTTACTCAAGGTTTAGGTGCTTCTGACTCAGAATTCATGTGACTTTAAAATTAACATTCATGTTTACTAGGAACTTCCAAATGAGCACCAATATGCTTTTGCAAACCAAATCAATGCTTTTTGGACCACTGGACCAGTACCAAGAGTACTTTAAAAATTAACGTGAAAAATTATAAATGAATACATATTTATACATATGCAAAGGTACAAGTCTTACTAAAGATAAATGCCTTTTTTGTATGCTCATGGTTATCACAACAGTTTGGAGATGCAAGCATTACAAGACTAATTTTTCTACGCATAATACTTAAGACAAAATTAAATGAAACTAGAACAAATACATTTCAATTTATATATCTGTAAAGTTGTAGGGTTTATTGTTACATACCAGAGATTCAATGATTCCATTCATGGTTGGACCAATTCCTTTCACAAATGACATCTGCTTGAGAAGTTCATAACAAATCATCAAACACTTCAGTAGTGTTTCAGGATCATTCTTAAGGACAAACAAGAAGCTTGTTGTTTGGAAAGGAAGACAAAAGAGGAATTTTTTTTCTATTCAAGTGAAATGCTATCCTTATACTACACGCTTTTTCAGGAGTGCTACTCAGCATCTATCTATTGGCATCCAAGTGAAAATAGATTACTGTTTGCTGAATTTGAAATTTACTTTTTCATTTATGACTAACAGCATTAAGGATAAAAACCCAATATACAAAGGTTTAATTACAACCTTACCCAAGTACATGAACTGTGCAAGAAAAAATATATTAAAAAAAAAAAAAAAAATCAGCAGTTAAATTATAATGCATTTTACTAACGTGCATGACAATTTAACTTTCAAATTTAAGTGCCACAGTGACACTGAAGATAATGAAATGCTGGCTTGCAGCTTTAAATACACATATAAGGAAGTCACAGGCCCGTTCAGCACTTGGGTAACTACAAACCAGTGAATAAAAATATCAGTCTCAAAATATACCATGCAAGTGCTGGTAAGGGGATGGGGAGTCTGGGGAAGGATGTGGGAGATTAATAAAAAGAAGAGAACCTTTTCCACACGCATTTCTTTAATTTCAGGCTGCTCTGCTTCTTTTATCAGATCATTTTTGATATGTTCCAGCTCAGCTATTTTCTCTTTTAATACTGATGCACGATTAAAATCCTGAAGATCAATGCACTCTTCCAAAGCTACTTTTGCTTCAAAAAGTCTCACTTTTATTTCAGCCAGCTAAAATGAAATACCAAGAAAATGTAAGTGACAGTATTGCAACTAAATCTTTACAAACTGCAAACTATTATGCTAAAAATATTTGTACACAGACTCATGAATGGCATGTGCCCCTGCTAGCTGGAGAGGCACAGCTGCACCAGTGGTGGCGGAAGCCTGGTGGCGGTGAACAGGGAGCTCCCGCAGACACTCAGGGCACTGTCGGTAGCTGGAGGGTGGTGAGCACCGACCGTGGGTTGGCAACTGCCTGCAGGCTGCCGGCGGCGGCCAGGGGCAATCAGGGACTGTCAGCAGTGCCTTTTTGCAGGGGGTGCACCGCCATGCACAGGAGGTGCATGTGCACCCCTATGCGTTGCCCCTGCATAGACTAGTCCATGTCTTTTAAATATTTTATAAAAATATTTATTATAAAATAAAAGGAGCTTTCAGTAGAAGTTATTATGTCCATTGATTTTATATGATCCAAAACTTATTTACCTGAAGCTGTTGCTTTCTCATTTCAGTTGCATCTATAGGCTTATCAAACGTAACAATTGGTTCACGTACTTCTGAGATAATTTCTGCAACCTAATATTGGAGGCAAAAATTATTAGTCTGCATTTAAGAAACGAGGAAACATACATTTTACTCATATACAACAAACACTTTAAAAAAACAGTTGTTGGAAACTGTGGTGCATGTCTTAAGGAAATGTGGGGAGCAAGGAGTCCAATCTTGCAGGAGTCAAATGTACCAGCTCTTTAATACAAGTAGGCAGACAACAGTGCCTGCCAGAGCAGCTAAGGGGCCACCCAGCTTAAGATCTGGGGCCAGGCTGTTCAGCTCAATCAGCAGGGTCAGCTGAAGGACCACTCCAGTTGGAGTGGAACTGTCCAGATCCCCTCTGAGCCAGATGGGCTAAAAATGGTAGGTACAACTGGCTGCCCACCAAGTCCAAGAAACGAGGCCGGACACTTTAGCTCAAACAGTGGCAGCAGCTAAAGGCCTGATCCTGCAAAAGCCAAACTGCCCAGCCTCACTTCTTGAGCTAGGCAGGTACAATGTCCCACAGCTATGGGGTTAAAACAGAACCACCATTACAGGTTTCTGTTCCCCTCCTCCTGCAGATGCCTGTAATTTTCTTATGAAAATACTCTACTTACTGGTATTGTCAAGGACATTTTTTTGATTTGGTTGACATTCCAAAAAACAAGGTGTGCCTCTTATACATGGAGCATGATATACAAGAAAATATGATATATACTTGGTCTTCTTATATTAAAAAAGTAATTCCTCTGCATACATTATGAGCTTTCATTCACATAAAATTATTATGGAAAATCTCCAAGATAATGAATAGTGCTTTTTGAAAACACTCTGCCCCACCAGCAAGAGGTGTGAGATCTCCTAATGCTAGTTAACAAAGCCTGGCACTGTGATAAATAGAGCTGAGGTACACATGAAGAGGCGAGACAAATGTCTATGGAAGTGGAAATTATCTGTGCACAAAGCATTAAGTCCATTTCCTCAGGACCTGAAGATCTAAAAAGTGAAAGCAAGAACAATTTTTTTAACTGCCACCAATTTGTCAGACAAGACTGCTAGTGCAGTACAAATCCAAGTGTTTTGATGTCTACGTCTAATTCAGACAAATCAGAAAAGCATTTAAAAATGTAGTATGTGTTCCCCAAATTAAGTTACATGTGTAAAATTGGAGATTTTAAGGAGCAAACCCACCATAAAAATTCAGTCTGAAATATAGGATGAAGTAAAGGTCACTGTGATATGTAAAAGATGGACCTGACTGTTCCTTAACTTCAGCCATATAGTTTTGATTTAACGTGTTTCACCCTTCTCCCATGTCTACGCAAGCAAAAAAAAAAGTTTATCAAAATAGTACACTTTACTGAAATTCTAATAGAGGTAGAACGCACATATTAACATAGTATATTATAGTTAGAGCAATATGGTCATTAGAGCTAAGATAGCCAGAGTGCTCCAGGCACAGTCCTTTTTCAGTTACTCATTCATGACTTCTAGGGATGCACCAACAGAGATTTTGGGCGCCAATACCAATAGCTTATATTTAAGGAGGCATATCCAGTACTGATCTGATATCCGATACAGCTGCCTCCAGGTGGCAAGTCCGGTGTGATGGAAGTGGAGGGGGGAGGGAAGGGGCAAATCAATGCCCCCCCACAGTGAGGGAGGGGGCAGGGGCTCCCAGGGGGACAGGACAGAGCTGCGGCTTGTGGGCGGCTCTCACCACTGCTTGCAACCTGGGAGGGCAGGGTTGTGGGGGATGCGTTACCCTGGATCTGCGTGGCACAGAGCAGGCTGCAGCTGCAGGGTGGAGCCGGAGCTGGTGCTGTGCATGGCTCTTCTCGCCAGGGGCTGGGCTTAGAGCGGGCTCCGGCAACACTGGGAGGAGGCTACAGCCACCCCAAATTTTGCCGCAGCTCTGCTCCCAGCCCCATACCACCATCACCCGCCCAGCATAGCCCTGGCTGAACACCCTGCCTCCACCAAAGTGCCAGGAAAAGACATGGTTGCATTGGATGGTGCCATAGGGCTGGGAGCGGAGCGGTGGCGAAATATGGGGTGGCTGTAGCCTCTTCCTAGTGCTGACAAAGCCCACTCCAAGCCTGGCCCCTAGAGAGAAGAGCCACTCACAGCGCTGGCTCCACACCTCAGCTGCAGCCCGCCCCACACCATGCAGATCCGGGGGCACATGCCCCCCTGCCCCCACCATCTCACGGTGCAAGCAGCAGCTGGAGCTTCCCCCACCCC
>NW_017729033.1:39144854-39145164 GCF_001723915.1 Gavialis gangeticus | reverse complement strand
CCTCAGCTGCAGCCCGCCCCACACCATGCAGATCCGGGGGCACATGCCCCCCTGCCCCCACCATCTCACGGTGCAAGCAGCAGCTGGAGCTTCCCCCACCCCACAAGCTGGGCCTCCATCCTATGCCCCCTTCCCGCCCCAGCTGGGCAGCACCTGCCCCCTCCCTCATCATGGGGGGTGTTGATCTGCACCCCTACGTCCCTTCCTTCCCCCCTCCCCTTCCAACTTAGCAGCTCTGGACCCTCTCCACATCCCTCCTGAAGTGCGGCGCCCAGAACTGGACGCGGTACTCCAGCTGCGGCCTGACCAG
>NW_017729033.1:39123901-39139854 GCF_001723915.1 Gavialis gangeticus | reverse complement strand
CACCCCTGTAACCTGTCTAGGTCCAACTGTAGCCTACTCCTTCTTTCTAGCATACCCACATCCCCCCCACATCTTAGTGTCATCAGCAAATTTGAACAGGATGCTTTTTACCTCCTCGTCCAAGTCACCGATTAAGATGTTGAACAGTGCGGGCCCGAGGACTGAGCCCTGCGGAACCCCACTGCCCACATCCCTCCAGGTCGAAAGTGACCCAGCCACCACCACTCTCTGGGTACGGCCCTCCAGCCAGTTGGCAACCCATTTGACTGTAGGCGTCGACACCACAGTCCCACAGTTTTTTAATTGAGAACGGGGTGAGAGACAGTGTCGAAGCCCTTCCAAAAGTCCAGAAAGACTATGTCCACTGCTACCCCTGCATCTAAGGATTTGATGACCTGGTCGTAGAAGGCCACCAGGTTGGTCAGACAGGACCTGCCTCTAATGAACCCCTGCTGGTTGCTCCTAAGCATAATCTCCCCTTGTGGACATGTGCCAGAATAATTCTCTCAAAAAGCTTGCCCAGGATTGAGGTAAGACTAACTGGCCTATAGTTTCCCGGGTCCTCCTTCCTCCCCTTCTTGAAGATGGGAACCACATTGGCCCTCTTCCAGTCCTCTGGCACCACACCAGAGCACCATGAGTGCTCGTAAAACTGAGCCAGGGGTCCCGCAATGACCTCAGCTAATTCCCTCAGCACTCTGGGATGGAGATCGTCCGGACCAGCTGATTTGAATACATCCAGTCCCTCCAGAAGTTCCCTAACTAGTTCCTCACTAACCCTTGGCCTACATGTGCCTCCCCTGGGGTTTAAGGGGGGCCCAGAGGTGGGGTGGCTGTTCCGGTCCCTAAGATGTGCGAGTGTCAGCTAATTTATATAGAGTAGATGTGCACATCTACTAAGGTGAATGATAACTTAGGCTGGCCTGGAAAAGGAAATAAAAATCTAAACACTGGCAAATATAACTGATTTCTGCTACTTCCACTATAATACTTTGTGAAGGCAAGTTGTTATAGGACTTAGACAACAACTAAAGTTACTTACAGTCTCAATTCTTTTGTCATCATCTTTAATAATACTGAGCAATCTTTCCGCAAGTGAAGATATAAGAGACACTGAAGTGGTAGGTAAAATAAGTATCTCCTGCAAAACGGACAACAGACGTTTCCTGCAATTAAAAAAACAAAAACAAAAAAGATGTATTGTTTTTAAAATTAGAGTTTCCTTTTTCAAATGTCATAGCTAATATTAAATCCATTTTCTGTATCCTAAAGAATATTTATTACTAGAATGTTCTTCACTATGATAGTGAATCATTTTTCCCCTTAATCAATAGTGTTTAGTGGCCTTGTTTTATCAGTTAACACTGAATTTTCTATAGAAGTGGGATACTGATCTAAAAATCAGGGCTGTCCAACTGGCAGATCACAGGCCATATAAGACCTGCAATGGGTTAGTGTGCAGCTCCCAGACTCCTATTCAGCTGCCGCTCCCCCTATTGCTCTGGCTGCTGCTCTAGCCAGGGTTTCTAGGCTCCCCTGCTCCTTTCCTTAACTTTCACTTCCTGCTCCCATGCCAAAGGGTGCGGTAGCATAGCTCAAAGCACTGGGGAAGTCCACAGCAGGGTCCAGCAAGGGAGCAGAGGTGGGAACTATCTGCATATGCAGTTCAATGGTTGCCCACATTTGCATTACACCTGGCACATGTGGTAGGGGGTGCAGCCCAAAGACCCATGACCGAAACTGAGCAGGCACTAAGTTGAACAACCTTGATCTACCAGAAGACAAGTAGGATAAAAACAGTAACTATGTATGGATTACCATGGAATGTTTCTATTTTCATTCTGTGAAAATCCACATATTCCTATAGACCAGGGCGGGCAAAACACGGCCCTGTGGGCCAGATCTGGCCTGCCAGGCCATTCTATCCGGCCTGCAGAGCCCCTAAAAAATTTAGTAAATTAATATTTATTCGCCCCAGCTCCCTGTCAAAGCTGGGTGGAGCCAGGGGCAGTAGGACCCACAGGGAGTTCTCAGCAGGATTGCAGGCTTGAGCAGCCCAGCCCCACCCATCCCCAGCCAGTTCCCCGATTTCCTGCCCCCCCGCCCACCTCCAGCACCATGTGGCTGTGGCTTCTGCCTGCATCCCCAGACAGCAGAGCATGGGACCGCGCTGGTCGGAGTATGTACGTGTGTTCGCGTGTGCGCCAGCAGGCACAGGGGCAGTGTGTGGCTGTGTGTTCATACGGTGAGTCCCACACGCACACCCCTCCATACACGTGCATCTACGCCTCCCTTCACACTGCCATACACAAACCCCAGCCACTCTCCCCTCATACACCCACAGCCCCCACAAACCTATACCCACCCCCCCCACAATATACAAGAATAAGACTTCATTTTAAGCTATCGTGCAGTCACCTCTGTATACACTATACAAACGCATGCAAGTCAGGAGAAAAAATTTTCTGAAATCAAATTAATGAATGTTGTAGATGATCACATTTTAGAATATAATTTGGTATTTTTCTGGTTCTGGGGCAGCAAAATCGCTTGCTGAAAGGAGTACTTCTGGGGGCAAGGGGAGGGACTTCTGGTCACAAGATGGCAACCGGGGGCTACCTATGCAGCCCTTGACAGCTTGCCAAAACTCAGTAAGCAGCCCTCCGCCTGAAATAATTGCCTGCCCCTGCTATAGACACTTTTTTATTACCTATTCTGATATTTCAAAGAACTTTACTCCTTCAAAGCTTTCCCAATTCATTAGATAGTTATAAGTCTGCCAAATCTGCAGTTTTATTTGAAGTACAGTTACATTCAGAAAAAGAAAAGGGTATACACAAGACATGATGTTCCAAGCGTATGGTTTTTCCATGATTTTCATATTTGCTCAAGTTGAAAGAAAGTCGTTTGAATGGATCAGTCAACTTGGCTTGGAACTTAAATGGAAATATATGTCACTGACACCAAGTCATGAAGGATATTCAGTTGGCACTTAGCTGTTCTGGACAGAAAAAGTGAATACGCTACCCTGTTAACAGTAGGTCTGAAGTAACAAAAAAATATTTAATACTTAATTTCCCACTACAGTAAGCAAATAGGACTCAGCACACACCTGGAAATCATGCTACTGATTGTTGATTGTTGGATTTTGACCGGTTGATCAGGTTCTCTTTCTTAAAAACACATTCTAGGTACAATTTCCCTACTAAATGTCAAAGTTTCAAATAAAAAAAAATTAGACATGAATAGTATTAAGCTTACCTTCCCCCTTCTTCAGTGGTATCCATGCATCCTATAAGAAGACTCAGCTGCTGACCTATAAATTCTTTCGTCATCAAGTGTTCAATACAAGAAAAATCTTCCCTTTGTTTTTCATTGAGAACTGGAATGCTCTGAAGGTAACTGAATGCAAAAAAGAAGTCATCATTAAATGCAGCGTTTTCATTGCAATGTCAAAACACACAAAAAGACAACTTTTCCTTAGTGTTTTCATATAACAAAAAGATTCTCTACCCCCCCACTTCAATTCCAGAAGTTTCATAATTATTTTACTGTGAATGCTTATGGGTTTCCCTTTTTGAAAAATTGTAAGTTCTAGTATATTTAGAAGACAAGCAATTTGGGTATTTCAAAATGCATAAAAAGTCCATAAAACCCCAATATTGAGATGCCTAAATTAGTATAAAGTTAAGCACTCGGCAGCATTCTAAAAAAAATAATCATAAAGTTTAATCATGCTCCCTTGTGTTTATTATCTTTTACATACATATCTATTACATACATAAACCATTTCTCAAATATACCCTTGAATATTTTTCTACTCAGGCAACAAGCATAACATTTAATAACCACATCCATATAGAACCCTGGAAAATCTTACTGGGTACTTCTCACGCAATTCATTCTTAGATTGGTGAAGTGTGACAACCATAGAGCAAGCAAGAAAAATCTGGGTATTATGGAGACAGAAGTGGTTATACTGGAAAAAAAATCCTAAATAATTCACAAAATATTTCCTGTAATATAGATCATGGTATGGTTTTTGGACAAACATCAATATGAAGTTAAAAAAAAGTGGGGGAGACATCATTTGTGCAGATGAGTTAACGGTGTAAAGCAAAATAAAAAAATATGACAAGGCACCTACTTTTCCGATCAGCTGCTGTGTTAATAAGTAATTTCATGCTGGAAAACACCTGTGCTCCAGGATATGCACTGGATACTAACACATTTCTAGATAAAGTCAGCAGTTCTGCTTTTGCTCCTAAGCAATTATGGTCCCAAATACCTGAGCTTCTGCTCTTAGGGTACTACTGTGCTGTCATAAAATTAATTGAACAAGGATCTTACATTATCAAATATGATCTGAAATGGGAGGGGCTTGTGGGCACTCAGACACCTGTAAGTGTGGAAGTTGCTCCATATCTGGTCATGTAAAACCTAGTTTCTTTTATCCCAGTTTGCTAGTAGTGAGGAGAAAGTGGCAGGAAGAATTCACAGAAGACTGGCAGGAAGGCAGGCAAAGTTATTATGGACAGGTGTGTCAAATTTATGGCCTGCAGAGTTGTCCTAGGCGACCTACTGGGCTACCAAAAAGTTGGGGCAGAGGTATGGACATGGCCTGTCACAGAATTACACGTACACTTAATCTAGATCTGCCTTCCTGTTGTTGTTGCTGCACTCCAATACAAAACAAAATGCTGTTCTTTTCCTTTATCAGCAGCTTCAACTCCGTTATCCAGATCTGTGTCATAAGCATCATATCCATGAGCATTAGTTCCTTTCTCTTCAAATTAATATTGATACCAACTCTTAATCTCCCATCTCTTCTCTGATTTTAAATTGAGATACTCACTAGCTTCCCAGCAGCAGATGTCTTTAGTCTATTACCAGTTTTTGACTAGATGTTGTCCCTAAATTTTATTTTGCACACTCAGTGGTACATGGATGTGGTAAAAGAATTTCTGCCACTGTAAGCTAGAATGTTACATAGGTGAACCCCGTTCTACCAGAACAAAGGAACAAGTTCTTTCAGTTCAAGAGCTGGGATTACATTCTACATGACATAACGATGGCACAGCCACATGTTTGCATTACAAACTTCTTAGCTCTGCCAGAATCTTTTATGTTTCTGTTAAATTAGCAACAGCCACAATAAGGCTGGATGCCATCCTGAGTCCCTGACTCTCCCAATGCAATTTTGATAGGTCTTATAACTCCCACTCATAAATGCTGTGACTTCAATTTAGTCACAATCCCTAGTTTGGGAACTGCTGCAATATAATGTCACAAGCTGAACCAAACTTCAGCACAAAGGTGTTGGCCCTGGAAGCATGGATGAAGACAGGTAGCCTTGTGTGCAACAAGATCACTTTTTTTTTCTTGCCAAGATTCTTCTCTCTCTCTTTTCACTTTAGCTTCCGTTAATTGACTTCACTCAGCATTAACACAAATGTTTCTTAATATTCATAAATTTGTTCTTGGTATTAGGCAGTGTAAACTACTACTTTTTACTAATAATAACGATTACAACTTCACTGTGAATAATCACTCCATCATCAGATGCTAGGAACACTCAAGGAGTCGTTTCAGTAAGAGCAGCAACTCTCTTCACAGCTTCCACTTTAGTATTAAAAAAAAAAAAAAATCGTAAAACTGTTTCCCCACTTGGAACTTTGTAAATTAGACATAAGTAGGGAAAAAAATTCTAGTACTTAACCTGAAATGGTATACTGCTGACACAATACAACACGATAACTGAAGAAAGCACCATCAAGTTTTACCTTGCTGCCTCTGGTTTTAAAAAGAGTATCTAGAAGTGAGCCATCTTGCCCCAGTCTCTCTAAGCAGTACAGGTAATAAAGACATATGATAATAAAGAGCAGTACAGATAATAAAGACTACAGAGAGAACCCAACAGGTAGTTGTTATTAAAGATTCCAATATTGCTTGTATGAGGACACATGGGCATTACATGTGGGAGCACATTACCAAGAACAGAGCTGGAGGTTTATTCTACAGTATTTTATTTTTTATCAGCAGCCTCAGTCTTGGACTTCAAGAACATCAGTGAAGGAATCAAGCAAGCCTTGTTATCTATTAAACCACAAGATTTGAGAATACATTTAGCAAACAAGTTCATTTTTATGGTTATCTGACATTTGTGTGAAAAAGCTATTTATACCCAGGAACCTATTTAAATTTGTTGTTTTGCAGTTTTTGCAGAAACTACAAAACAACAAACAATAGTCAGGAAATATTCCACCAACCACCACCCCAAAAAACAGCTTATTGATCATATAATACACTGTTTTAGAACGTCCCAATCCTTACTGCAATACTTAGACAATATGGCAATGCCCGCAGTCACTCATGTGATCAAGATTTATTCTCTATAGCAAGGGGCAGGGCCTCTCCACCAATCTGCAACAAGAGGTGGGGCTGCCAGAAAATGGTTGTAAAATTGGCTCTTCATGGTACGAGCATGCTCCAAAAATGGCTTGTCTTGCCACAAGTTAAATAGATCCCTATTTATACCAATTTGATGAACACTTGAAGACTTTCCAGAAACAGGGAAGTGCAAACAGCAGCAACATTCTTATGAGAAAACAAGTTAAACAAATTCCATTTCCATATTGTCACTCATTAAGTTCACCAATATATTGTGGTGATATGTACTAAGGTGAAGCAGAAGAGAATTAAAAAAGATATTTATTCAGATGGTTCTTTTTTCTTGTCATTTAACTATACAAATTTATTTTGACCATAGCTAAGAAACATTTGCGATTTCTCTTCTCTATTTTACCTACAGCTGTCACATACTTGTGTTAGCTTCAACAGTTTTTCCTATGTTCATTTCTAATCAAATATTTCCATACAAGTGATTTTGGCTGCCCCCCGTCTCAAAATCAATGTCTCACCTGCTAGAATGCAAGTGTCTAGATTATAAAACATTTCTTGCATTTTAAATCAGCTACTTGCTACCCAGTTCTGTTTGTATCTGCTACTCTATCAGAAGGTCAACAAAGTAAAATGTTCTCAGGCATTTTCCTCTTTCTACTCAGGACCTTTTTACTCAGGACCCAGATCACATGGATGGATAGAAAGCAGGCAGCTTCTCTCCCCCACTACAAGCAAAATGCACTTACTTTCTTCCTGACCATCTTTTTTCCCCATTTCCACTGCCTACATCAAGACATTTAGACTCACTGGAGTATTTGAGCATGAATAGTCCATTGGTAGTCAGCTGACATTATTTAACTGGCTTGCCATCCCAACTATCATTGACTGAAGTTGACGTAATTTTTTTAAGTTACAGGATACTGAAAGATCTTAACTTCCACAATCCCTAAATATACAATAAAACAACAATATTCTCTTAAGACTTCACCTGCACTCAGAATGGACAGCTCTGATCTGCCAGACAGTGTGTATGCATCCTTCCATAGATTAAATGAGCATGATCCTGCATAGGTTTGCAGGGTAAACCAAGACTTCCTCAACAACTGCTTTATTGCTTGAGCTTAAGTGGTACCAGGTAGTACAGAATGCAGTGGGGCTAGGTGAGCTGAATGAGGAAAAAATGCAGAAGCTGATTAAGTAAAAGAACAGGGGATGAAGACCGAAAGAAGAATATCAGGGAAAAGAATAACTCATAACCACTGGAGTGCTCTATTCTCCAGAGCCTGAAAAGGAACCCACGATTTTCAAACTCAGACACTGCGTTGCTCCCTAGCAAATATTTGTGAAACAAACTGACAATGTATCTTATCCCCAGTAGTGACAGCTACACAAAGAATAAACAGCATTGTACTATCAGCCATTTACTCTGTTAGCTCAAATGGGAGAGGACTATTGCTCTAGATCTCAACATCCTAATCCTACTGATTACCCAAGTTGAAGAGGGTCAAGATGGTTGTGCTTGACAGAACAGGGGTTTCAGATTGCTTCATAAAAAGTTAGGAATTTACACCCAAAAGATAAGTAAATGAACATCAGTCAAATATTTAAAAGTTGGGAAATTCCAAATTTAAGGTTGACCACGTAAACCTAATTCAGCCATTCTGTGCATATGCTTTCATTACACAATCACATGCTATTATTAAAACAGGATCCCTGCCTCATTCTGTAACAAAGCAAGGCCAGTGTTTATTCAATGGGTAGCTTTAATACCTTTTTATTCTTCCCATTCAAATGTATGGCCTCATAAATTACATACTGCTTTATTTTTTGACATTTCTTAATTGATTTTGCAGCTTTAATGTTCTTTGAACAAAATATAAGAACATTGCACAAATTGAAAATCCAGAGATAAGATCAGATACAAGACTGATGATCTCCAATCTGTGAATGTGTGTTAATCATTTATTCCTTATACTTACCCTCCAATTCATGCACAAGTTTGCTGATTTTTTTACTATAAACATTTGATATCATAAGGAATGGTTATACACCAATAAGTTAAACTAATCTCTCCTGTTACTTTTTTTTTTTTTTTTTTTGCACTTTAGAGATTAAAATTTAAAAGTTTAGAATATACTTACCGTAGCAGATATTCTGCATAGATGGCAGGTTCTGGCACAACCTGCTCTAACAGCGCTTCACCTTCTTCACCCTTTGACTTTAGATACTCACAAAGAGATCTCCAGTACAAAGCATTTTCTGCAGTAAGCTCTTCCACCGGAATAGTTTTTCTGAAAAGTGTAGATGCATACAGAGAAACTGCTGATATCAGCTAAAATATTAATACATAAAACTCAATTTTCAATTAGTTTTCCCTGAAAATTTAATTAGCAAAGTTCAGTTCAAAGGGAAAAAAAAGTGCTGATACTGTTTGAGTGAAACACAAGAACTATTTCAATAATACTTGAGAGTCTTTCTGCATTTATGTACAAATGATGGCATGATGTGCCACAAAGTTCAATGTTTATGCAGGAAAAATATTTGAAAGAGTCCATGTGATGGATGGAAATAAGATTTGACCCTAGAACCATCCTGTTTCATTTCCCACTTCATTCATTACATTCAAGACTGATCATTTGGCTAAAATAAATAAGTAAACAAACAAATAAATAAATAAAGCCATTTGCCATCCGTATCTTGATGCAGACTTCTCACTTAACAGCAAGTAACCTGTCCAGGACAAACTCATATACATATTCCAATTAGCAGCCCCAGCCACCCACAATGAACTTGACACTACAGCTAAAAAGATGGGATGAGACAAATCCACAGAAACAGTTTGATTGCAGAATTCTGCAATACAGCACACAATTTGCTGTGCCAGTATTAGAGACTGATCAAATCATCTCTTTCTTTGAGCAGTGAATGTGCAGAACCCCTTGAGTCTCACTAGAGCAGTTTTTCAATCCTTTCAATCAGGGGTATCAAACTCATTTGGCCTTGTGGAGTTCTCTCACAAGATGGATGACCCACATTCAGATCTAGCCTGGAAGCTACTCACCAAAACTGCCAGCAGTGCAGGAGATAACAGTACAACTGCCAGAAACAGTGTGTTAGTGGCAGCAGCCAAGAAACTAACAGTGCTGCTTGCTATTCAATATACCTAGATACTGCTATGGAAGCCACTGTGCCAGAGAAAAGCAAAAGGGCTTGAGCAGCTGCCATATTTACTCCTCAGCTGTTGGTGCTGATAAAGCAGCTCTGACAGTCACAGCAAGAAGCCCTGCTGGCCAAATGACCCATGGACCATACGTCTAACAGTCTCTATTTAAAATGTTCTTGTGGCTTTTTTGAATCCTACCCCTTTTTGCAGCATCTTCCTTGAACTGTAACACCACAACTAGATGAAGTACTCTAACAGTGTTTACAGTAATGCCAAATTTAAAAGGCAAGACAGAAAAACCCCAGTTGAGAATCATGAGTACAGAGCATGATACTCTTTCAACTCATTTCTCCATAATAAAGAACACTATCCCCTCCCCCGTTAAAGACTAAAATCCTGAACTCAAATTTATAACAGTTGAAAGTATTCATCTTTAAAGATGCACAGAATTAGCTCATGTACCTGCTATCAAGGTTCTTGCAGTTTTGAACTAAGTCACTAATTGAAGATAATGAAAACATGGCATTAAGCATAGGAACAGCCACTTCAGGACAGTCTTCTACGTCCAGTCGATGAAGCAATTCTAAGACATCCCCTTCAGTCGCCCGCAACCAAGATTGAAGAAGTTTCTTCTTCACCACCTCCTTAACAGCATCTATTTAATCGATAAAGGAAGCTAATTATATTGAAAGTATAAAGTACCATGTTTCCCATATATATTCAAATACAATTTCATACTGCATATTTCTTAGTCCATTTTAAGATATGGACAATGAATAAGGAAATATTTGAAAAAGGATGTAATAGCTAAGAATTATTAACAGCAATGATGAGTACAGTGGCTCTCACGTAAGCAGATACCAAATTCGTCCATCAGTTAGTGAAATAAGTCTGGATTGAAGTAGCAGTTTTCAACAGAAAAGAGCTAAATCGAAGTCCAAGTTGATTTTTTTTTTTAAAGAAGACAAAGTCGGAACTGCCAAGCGAAGAGTCCATCCCCAAGCACAACTAACTAGACAAACTATCAGTAACTTCTTACAATCCTATACAAGGAAAGAGGCAATATGATTACAGAAAAAAACACCACTGAGTTTTACATTGCTGCCTCTGGTTTTAAAGAGAATCAAAAAAGTGAGCCATCTTGCCCCTGCCTCTAAAAGTAGCAGGAATAATAAAGACATACAAAGTAGAGGTGCACCAATACATTGGTCTGGTATCAGATTGGTACCAATACAAAGAAAGTTATCTGATATTGGCCTTAAGTGGCCAATAATTGGGCCAACAAATGCCCATGCTGCACGTGGCCACAGTGCACCCCACAGGCAGTGAAGACAGCCTGCAGCCTGAAGAGCTGCCTCCAGCTATTAAGTCTGGGTGGGGTGGGAAATCAAGGCCCTGCTGTGAGGGAGGGAGGGAGGGAGGGGCTGGAGCTGGGACAAGTGCTGCTCAGTCAGGATGGGTGAGCAGAGGACAAAGCCTCAGCTCATCCAGGGACATGAGATGGAGCAGGGCTCATCCAGGGAAAAGGGAGGGGGTCTGGGGGAGGCGGCTCATCCAACAACTCCTGCTGCCATTGCTGTCATTTATCCAGGAGGGCACTGGGGGGCATGTACCCCCGGATCTGTGCAGGGCAGGGAGGGCTGGGGTCGGGGCTGTTCCCAGCAGAGCCTGGGCTGGGCAGAGTGTGTGGAAGGCAGTGCTGCTGGGAGCAGGGGGCTAGAAGGGGGCTACAGCGAACTTTGGGGTGGCTACAGACCCCCCAATAGCTCCCTCTCAGCAGTGTCATTCCCCCGCCCTGCCTGTCTTAGGCTCTGCCAGGAATAGGCCCCGGAAATGCACAGGGTGGACTGAAGCTGGGGCAGCTCCCAGCGGAGGCTGGGCCAGGCACAGCAGTGCAGCTGGGAGGGAGCTACAGGGTGGGCTGCAGGCACCCCGAAGTTCACCATAACCCCCCTCATAACCCTATTAAAGAATCTGAAGTACAGAGAATAAGTGTTGACTTGGGCTGAACGTAAAAACCAAGGTTTAGATATAGACAAATATAGCAACTGTATCACTATGATAGCATACCAATATAAGCTGTTATGCTACAGCTTGTACCTCTGCATGTTTCTGCACATCTGTGAGTATGCAAGCATAGTAAAACTATGAAAAATAATTGACAATAAACCTTTAAAAAGTGAATCCATTAGTAACAGCAAGCAAAAATGATGAAGGAAATACTCCTCTTACCAGATCGGTCACTGAGTCCTTGCTGCAATAGCTTTACTCTCTGAGCTATGGACAAAACTTTCATGGGAACCTTTTCTGCCAAAACCTTTAAAAAAAAAAGAGAGAGAGATTGAGATCTGACTAAAATTAATTTCTACACCGTAGACTCAGCAGCTTACAACTGAACACTCCAAGTACCCATTATGGTGGTAAATAACAAAATCAAGAATGTAGAAGCATAGTTAAAAAATTAAATGCCATTGTCTAACAGCAATTACAAAACAAGCTTCTGATCATAGTCTCAAAGACAGATAAACAGGCTGCATTCATTTGTGGCCCCAGTGTTGTGGAGAACCAAGGAGAGGAACTCTTGACCTTGCAGAGTCTCAACTTCATTTTACTTCAGCAGGGTTTTATATGAACACAGGAGTCTGCCTACTTAATCCTGCACAGCATTAGCACTTAAACTTTTCCTTCCTGGCCCTTAAGAGCAAATTTTCCTTTGAGGCACTAAAAAAAGAATTCAAACATGTGATTTGATGAAATAACACTGCTACATTAAACCAAAATATCTTCTTCAGAGACCATCAGTACAGATAGCAACCTAAAAACTAAAGTTAGATTACCTAAGAGGGTCCTGGATGATTGAAAAAAGGGTAAACAGCACACATCCAACAGGAGGATCCATGGAACTACACTCAGCTTCACCTCAGTCCCTGGAAAAAAATCATGGAGCAGGTCTTCAAGGAATCCATTTCTAAGTACTTGGAGAAGAAGGTGATTAGGAACAATCAGCATGGATTCACCAAGGGCAAGTCATGCCTGACCAACCTGACTGCCTTCTATAAAATGACTGGCTCTGTGGATGTGGGACAAACAGTGGACAGCACATACTTTGACTGCATCAAAAACCTTACTAAAAGTCTCCCACATTCTTACAAGCAAGCTAAAGAAGTACATGTTGAATGAATGGACTGTAAGGTGGACAGAAAACTAGCTCGATCAGACCAAAAGGGTAATAATCAATGGCCCCATGTCTAGCTGATAGCTCGTATCAAGTGGATTGCTCCAAGAGTCAGTCCTAGGGCTGGTTGTTGAATACCTTTATCAACAATGTGAAAGATGGGATGGAGTGCACCCTCATCAAGTTTGCAGATGACATCAAGCTGGGGAGAGTAGTAGATATGCTGGAGGGTAGGGCTAGGATTCAAAGAGACCTAGACAAATTGGAGGACTGACCAAAAGAAACCTCATGAGGTTCAATAAGGAGAAGTGAAAGTCCTGCACTTAGGATGGAACAATCCCATGCACCAGTAGATTGGCGACCGACTGGCTAGATAGCATCCCTACAAAAAAGGACGGGGGGGTTACAATGGATAGTAACCTGAATATGAGCCAACAGTGTGCCTTTGTTGCAAAGGCGGCTAATGACATACTAGGATGCATTAGTAGGACCACTACCAAGAGATCAAGGGAAGTGATTATTCCCCTCTATTAGGCACCAGTGAGGCCACATCTGGAGTAGTGTGTCCAGTTTTGGGCCCCCACTATAGAAAGGATATGGATAAATTGGAAAGAGTCCAGCGAAAGGCAATGAAAATAGTTAGGGGGCTGAGGCACATGACTTCTGAGGAGAGGCTGAGGGAACTGGGCATGTTAAGTTCAGAGACCAAACTGAGGGGGGATTTAGCAGCCTTCAACTGCCTGAATGGTGGTTTCAAGGAGGATGGAGCCAAACTCTTCTTAGTGGCTGGTTCTTGAACTTCAGCCTTTGAGGTTTCTGGGAAAAGAACATTTCTTCCTTTGTGTTTATACCACACTTCAGACATTCAGGTGCTACTACAATAAACCAATACATGAATCCTAATGAAACTCTAATGACATACAAACTATAGGAAAAAAATGCATAGCTCCAAGAAAAAAGTTGAATTTACAAAATAAGTAGGAAAGAAACAGAATGTTTATGTTCTCTGTTCCTGAAGAGTTGTGCTTAACAAAGTTTGCACACTCACAACAAAATTTGCTTTTGTTCATGTTCACAATGCCCAAAAACCTCATGTTGCTAAGGAAAAATTGACTACTTTTGCAAAGATTCAGAAGAAGCAACTTGAAAAGTTAGGGTCCCTGGCTGTGCCTTATACAAGAACTTTCCCCATAACAGAGTATGAAAAATACCAGTTACCAATCTTTTCCATCAAGAGATTCTTTTAAAAAAACAAAAAAAGTTTCTGAAGGTTTTGAAACTGAAATTAAAAGAAGTTGGGATGTTTTACCTCATATGCCAGCTTCCTGACAACTTCTTTAACATCCATAATACGACCAACAATTTTTGGCACTGTCTGGGCAGATGGAGCAATACATGACAATACTGCACGCCTCACTTCTGAATTTGTATCATTTTCAAGCAAAGTGTTATAAACTAGAGAAGCCAAAATAAAGAGTTGGTTTTAAACATGAAATATTCACAGTATAGAATAAAAACTATTACCTTATTTCTTTGTTTGCCATTTCTACCACTTAGGAACCCCTCTCTCCCCCACAAAAAACATACTTTGCATCACAGTTGAGATTAGAATAGCCAACAAGTGGTGCACATGTAACAAGTAGTATAGGCACCTTCTATGTGACACATGCAGATAGGGCAGGAAGCAGAAGCAAACAGCAAGCTGAGCAATAGACCACACAGGAAGCACAGGGAAGAGAGCAGAAAACAAAGCAGCAGATCAGGCAGGGGAAGGGATAGGACTAGCACTTGGGGGAAAGCAAAGGGCTTAACTTGTGTTACACCTGCTAACAAAATTGGCCCTCACTGGTCTAGACCCTAACCAACTATAAATGAGCAAGTATCTTGTATTAATTAAATAGACCAGAGATAAATTTAGGACGGGGTGGACAATTATTTCAGCTGAAGGTCCACTTAGAGCAGGCTTGTCCAACATGCGGCCTGCCAAGCCATTTTATCTGGCCCGAGGCACCTGCTCCGCGCTCCACGGCAGCCGCGGGGCAGCAGCGAGGTGAGGTGGGCAGGGCCATCCCGTGGACCCCAGCCAGCAGTGAGGGGAGGGGAGCTGCTTACTCCCACGCGGTCGGGCTCATCAGTGAGCCGGGTCCTGCTGCCGCTGGGGACAGCATGTGCAGCTTGTTCCTTGGCTCCGCCCCTTGCCCCAGCGCATGACCAGGGAAGCTGCAGCATAGCCTGAGCCCTGCCTGCATGCATGGTGAATGGAGGCACGTGGTGGACAGAGTTAAGTTCCTGCGCGGAGCTAGGGGCACCAGGCCGGGGTTGCGGGGCACGCGGTTGCCAGTGCCCATGCCCTGCTCTGCTGGAGCGGCCCCATACAGGAAGCCAAGCAGTGGGCACTGGCACTTCCGGCCTGCGCCTGCCTCCTCACCCACCCGCCCGCTTCAAGCCAGCCCCGCTGCCCTGCCCCATAGCAAGGCGGCGCCTGCTCCCCTGGCCAGTCTCCCCCTGGGCGCTGTAGCTCTCCGGGCCCAGCCACCCACGCGAGGCCCTGAGGGGGCCGCTTCTCATGTGCTGCTGGGGATGAGAGGAGGCCGGCTGGGTCTGCACTGGCCAGCAGAAGCCGCAGCGGAGCCGTGTGCCACTTGGGATGGGACGAGCCTGCACCAGTCAGTCCCGAGCAGCACACGGCTCCGCCGCCACTTCTGGTGGCTGGTGCAGACCTGACCGGCCTCCTCCCGTCCCCAGCAGCACATGGGAAGCCGGCTTCAGCTGCATGCTGCTTTTCCTGGCTGGTGCTGACCCGGTTCTGCACAGGCAGGTCCTGCAGCACCATGTCAACCCGGGCATGCATGCCATGTCAACCAGCACCATGTCAACCCCTGCAACTTCACTGGTGTCAAAGGTTATGTGACATCACTTCCTGATGTGATACCACTTCCTGAGGTATTTGAATACGGCTTGCCGGCCCACAAAGTTCGTGATCCAGCCCCACATTCAAAAAGGTTGGACATCCCTGACTTAGAAGTTTGTGAGCTTTGGAGGGCCACATTGGTAGCCTTGCCCCTTAACGGTAGCCCCACCCCCTAGTTGTCATCTTGGGACCAGAATTCCTGCCCCTAACCCTGGCCTTTGCCACCAGAAGCCCCTCCCCTCATGGGCAGAAGGGCTAGGTGGGGTACAATTAGTTGGTTTCATAGTTTCTAGGGTCGGAAG
>NW_017729033.1:39122276-39123881 GCF_001723915.1 Gavialis gangeticus | reverse complement strand
ACAGCCTTTCACTCTAACCCAAAGCACTTCAGAGTGCCCCACTGGTTGTTGCAGTGGGTTGAATAAAAGTGCCTGGCTGGCCAAATCTGGCCCACAAGCCATATTTTGCCTGTCCCTGACCTATCCCACAGGCAGAACTTTCTCAATATAGGGGCCTTTTTGGTGGAACTCCCTTCCATGGAGGAATATGAGGGCACAGCATAGTTCCCATTGTTTTGACAGATTTGTGACTACTTTGGACTCCCCTCACCTTCTCTTTTTTAAATTGTTCTTTATTTTATGTATTATCTTAGTTTCTCCCATTTTTTGTATTTATAGTGACTTTGTTTGACAGCCCAATTGTTGCTGACAGCATGTATGGCTTGTAGGGCTGTACAAAATGGCACCATTCCATTTGAACTTGTGTTTCAACGGAACAGTGTTTCATTTTGAATTTCATTTCAATTGGAAATTGCTGTTCTGTTTCATTTAGTTGAAACAGTGATGCTGTTTCGACATTTTGCCCATAGGCTATAATGGGGAAGCTCGGGTCCTCCCAGGATTGTGGGAACCCGATCTGCCTGCCAGATGAGGGAAGGAAACAGGGTGCTGCTGCCTAGGACTGGGGAAGCGAACTGAGCCTGATCACTCAGTTCCCCTCCCCAGCGCTAGGATCAGGCTGCGGAAAGGAACTCAGTCTAGCTGAGCTGAGTTCTCCTCCCCAGCGCTGGGGAGGGGATCTGAGCTCAGCTGGGCCGAGTTGCCTTCCCCAGCCCCATGGTAGCCCTGGGGAGGAGAACTGAGTGATCAGGCTCAGTTCCCTTCCCCAGCCCAATCGCAGCACTGGTGAGGAGACCTGAGCCCGGGCTCAGTTCCCTTCCCCTGCACTGCGATCGGCTTCCTGCAGCCCAGCCACAGGGGGCAGGGAAAGCCAGGGCTGTGCTCCCTGCCTGGCTGAGCTACATGGGGCTGCGGAGTCGCTGGGAGTGCAGCCCTCGTTCTCCGCCGTCTCTCACCACCTGGCTGCTTCGAAACATTGCAGCTAGCCTTGTTTTGTTTCGAGGCTGTTTCGAAGCCCTTCATTTCATTTCAATTTCGCTGTTTCAAGCTCAAAATGAGTCACAAGAGTGTCAAAATGAAACAGCCAGCAACATTTTACAGAGCCCTAATGGCTTGGCTTTTCATTATTCTGACTTATATTTGCAAATTGTTGGAAAGGCAACTTGTAAAAAAGATTTTAAAAAAATGTTATTGTCAAAAATTCTGTAATTTGCCAATGTAAAACATTATTGTTTTATAGTAATAATTATTTTTTTAATAGGATGTAAAGTTTAGTTGATATATAAAAGAAAAACCTTAGACGACAGATATTAATGTGAGCTTATTGGAAGGGAAAGGAAGCAAATACAATGCCAAGTCAGACCACTCACCTTTAACAACAGAGCAGTTCTCATCCTTGGGATCCTGAAGTCTAGACAGCGCCAGTACAGCCTGGATTCTCACATTTGGAAATTTATCCTTCAGTCTAATCAGCATGGCTTCATTAATTTTATCAAACAATTCATCATCAATCTGGGCATTTTCTGGCATATTTTCCAAAAGTTTATTAACAAGCTGGCATGCTCG
>NW_017729033.1:39098429-39117276 GCF_001723915.1 Gavialis gangeticus | reverse complement strand
TCAGCATGGCTTCATTAATTTTATCAAACAATTCATCATCAATCTGGGCATTTTCTGGCATATTTTCCAAAAGTTTATTAACAAGCTGGCATGCTCGAAATCTAACTGCATGGCTGTTTGCATTGTGAGACTTAAAGAGAAAAAGAAGTCAAGTACATTCAATGTTTCTTATTTCTAATATATGTTATACAGCAATGCATGCATGTACACACTGAACTGCCTAAACACATATCATGTGCATATGTTGTTCCATACTGGTCAGACCCTGACTATGATTCTGCGAGAGCTCATTATGAACTTTACTACTGTGAACAATCCCATTGAAAGAATAGTAGTAAAAAACTAGATCATATTCTCATCATTATAAAAAGGTGATCACTAAAATGTGATTATGTTCCACTCTGCTCAAGTCCCTAAAGAAAACAAAAAGTGAGAATGGAAATAGTAGATGAGTCTTTCTGCTTGCTGCTTTTTCCAACTTAGCCTTAAGCCTATGATAAAGGCATGTTATAAAAGTATGTACACTTGTGTTTTATCCTCTCTCCCCACTCCACCTCCCAAGGACTGAAACAGGTGGAAATGGGTTACACTTTGGTGCAATAGGTGGAATGGGATCTGGCCCAAAGTCTTTGCTGGGCCAGAACTGTTGGGTTATCTGCATACTTTAAGGCAAAGACTGAAAAAAATTCAAAGAATAATAAATCGAAATAAACTGATTTCATTTTCAGACATTTTTTTTTTATATTCCAAATTTTGGTCAGCTTACTTGCAGAAATGCAATTTTAAAATAATTTATACTATGGAAAAGTCGCACACTATCAGCGGTTTCTTGTTACTGAAATAATTTTCATTAACATTTTGTAAGAGAGCTAAACTAGAAAGCTTTGCCAATGCATGCTGGCATGTCTACACGTGCTTTTATGCGCACCTAAACTTAATGCACATTAAGGCGATTTAGGCATGCATCGACACATGCACATGCTAAGGTGCATTAACATGGTGTGCAGACCGACTTTGGACTAAAGTTAGTCCCAAGCCAGTCGACATACACAACATTAATACTCCTTAGAGTGTCTAAACGTATATTAAGGTGCTTTAGCTATTTGTGCCTATATTTGATACCTGCATTTGCAGGTATCAGATTTAGGCATGAATTGCCTAAAATCACCATTTTTAAAGGCACATTAAGGGTGCGCATGTGTAGACCTCTGCCCTTAATGAGTCTTAAAAATGGCTAATGCACCTTAAAATCAGCACATGTAGACATGCCCGGTGGAATATCAGCCAGCCTTACCCTTCTAACACAGAGACAGGAGTTTACCAAATGCTTATATCTGTAAAACTTCTGCTGGTTCATCAACCAGAACTATACATCTATAAGTGTGTAAAGCTGCTTATAAACAACATCGCTGATTATCAAGCAGGGTGTCATGGCACCCTGGAGTGCCTTTTGATCTTTCCAAGGTTGCCCTGGGCTCCACACAATTTTAGCACTGTTTAGGTGTACAAACATGATTCGCAAGATAAACCCAGAGATTTCAAATAGGATTCCAGTGTCCAAACCATTATGACGTGCTGTGGTCTTTTCCAATTCTCTGCCAGAGAAAAACTGTTGTATTATTTGTCACTTGGTTTTTGCCTAAGGAAAACTAAGAGCTGACATTTTCCAAGGAGTGCCTTAAATCTTAAAAGGTTGAGAACTGCTGAACTAAATTTACATTTGGTCTTTAATGGCAAATCAGCAAAAAAAGCCCAACACACCTCTAACCAACAGAGCTGTGCCGGTAAAAATTGACAAGTTTTGACCAGTCTCAACCCAATCCATGTTTGACCATCACATTAGTTTGGAGAGAGAAAACTGATGGAGGATTTAATAGCAATCTCCAACTACCTAAAGACTGCTTACAAAGAGGCTGGAGCTAGACTGTTCCCTGTTCCAGGATAGAGCTAAACTGCTTCAGTTGCAGCAAGAGAAGTTTAGGTTAGATCTTCAGAAAAGCTCTCACAAGGAGGGTAGTAAAGTACTGGAACAGGTTACCAACAGGTTGTAGAATCTTGATCCTTCAAGATTTTTAAAGACCTGGGTAGCCTTATCTGGGATGCTATAGTTGAACAGTCCTGCTTTGAGCAAAGGGTTGGACTAAATCAGTTGATCTCCTGAGGTCCCTCCCAACCTTAATTTTCTATGATTCTGTGATTAATTGGATAAAAGCTGTTATCATACCTCAAGCAGGAAGTTGAACAAGTAATTCAGAAGTGAATTGTTTTCCTTCTCTTCCTCAGCAACACCTTCTTCATCTGCTTGGTAGAGTGAACTTACAAACTTAGCTGCAAAATTTATCACTTGCTCTACTGCTGGTTCCCGCTTGTAAACTACCATTGGATACTTAAGGAAATGAAGAAACTCCTCACAAAAATTCTTCTCATCCAGCTGAAAGATAGCAATCACAGTGATTTGTGAATGAGTGAAGGGAAATTATTCATCTAGTACAATATATTAATGAGCACCTGCAGGTATACCCACAGAACATGAGAAAGAGTCTCTCAAACAAGTAGCAACTGAGCGCAACTTTTCAGCAACCAGACACCAAATTAATACAGCACAGGTCTCCTTGGGCTACAGGCATGAAGTGACAGAGGCAGCCACTGGACTGGCACATTCTCACGTGAACACACTTGGTGGGCAGGATAAAAATCACTGTGCAGCCAGATCTGGGTTATGGGCAGCCCACCCCAATTTAGAGCCTTACGCTAAAAACAGACCACTGGTTTTGACTTGCACAAAAACAGGCCGGGACAATCATTTACACAAGCATCTTGAATAGTAATTACTATGTTTCAACCATATATACATCAACACAGTCAGATAAGTCAACCTGATTTTTCTGATCCAAAATGTTAGGAATTTCATAGATCCAGTGTATAAGCCGACCTAACTTTTTTAGACCTAACTTTTTTAGATCGGAAATATGGGGGCAGGTAGAGACATGCCACAGTGCCGCTCACACAGGACAGGAGAGGGCTTGGCTGGCACGGCCCCATCCCCTGAGTGGCACTGCCTAGGCTGTGCCAGCCAAGAACTGAGCCTGGCACCGTTCACAGGGGATAGGGCTGCATCAGACAAGCACCGAGACTGGCCCTGTCTACTGCGAGTAGTGCTGCCGAGCACCAAGCCCAGCCCTGTCCCCTGCAAGTGGCACCAGGCTCAGCGCTCAGCTGCCGCAGCCCAGGCAGCACCAATCACAGGGGGCGGGGCCACGCCAGGCTAGTGTCAAACCCAGCACCACTTACAGGGGATGGGGACAGGGCTAGGCTCAGTGCTCACCTGGCATGGCCCCATCCCATGGGCTGCGCTCTGGGCCACACCAGCTGGGCGCCAAGCCAGGCCTCATCTGCTGCAAGTACCAACCCTAGCCCTGTCCCCTGCAAGCAGTGCCTGGCTTAATTAGCCACCAGACCCCTAGGGCAGTGGTTCCCGGCCTGTGACAGGGGCACCACCAGTGCTACCCGTCAGCAGCACGCGTTAACAGATGCACGATAATTACTTTAAAAGGAGAAGAAATGTGCTGGCGGTACTTCACGCTGTATCGATTTAAACTGGCAGTGCTCAACCTGTCAAGAGTGTGGGAACCGCAGCCCAAGGGTATTAATCAGGCTTCCCATCCAACTGCCTCAGGCTGGGCGGCGCCCGGGCACCTCACGTGCGACGGCGGGGCCCGAGCTCCCCGCGCACCGGCCCCGCCGCTCACCTGCGCGTAGGTCCGCCTCAAGGCCGCCACCAGCTTCGCCTGGTTCTGCTGCGGCTTCTGCGCCAGCGCGAAGGCGTCGCGGATCGACAGCGACTCCGCGTCTGCACCCATGATCGCCGGGACCCACTAACGGCCACCGACCCCGCGCGCCCGCTTCAAACGCGTCACGTGAGGGCGCACCAGTCTCGCGAGAACACAGAAGGGGGGCGGGGGCCAGGCTGTGGGGTTCTCCCGAGGATCGGGTCGAGGTTGCAGCTTGTCTCGCTCCAAGCTTGTGAGCCGGGGAGGGGGGAGAGAAGCTAATTTGGTTTGGAAAAAGAGAAGCTTTTCATGTTGTTGAAAAAAGCACCAAAAAAACCCAACAATCCAATATGAGAAAAAGTTAGGTTCTAGAAAAAATATGAAAAGCAGAGGATGACGTACCTAACTACATGCAAAATTAGTTCCCCGGGCTTCTGATGTGCCTTTATTGCGCTGATGGTGCTGGTAAAGAGAAAATAAAGGGATAGGGGCGACAATCGACTCTTTCAAAAATGTTATTGGCAAAAATTCTGTAACTTGACAATGTAAAACATAGTTGTTGTATAGCATTTTTAGAATTAGTAAGTGAAAATTCTTTTTTTAATAGGATGTAAAGTTTAGTTAATATATAAAAGGAAAACCTTAGACTACAGATATTAATGTGCTTATTGGAAGGGAAGGGAAGCAAATACAATACCAAAAGTCAGACCACTCACCATTAACAACAGAGCAGTTCTCATCCTTGGGATCCTGAAGTCCAGACCGGTGGTCTCCAAACTTTTTTGATCACGCATCCCTATCAGTAAAAAAATGTTGAGCACGCATCCCCATCAGTAAAAAAATTTTGAGCATGCACCCCCAATATATGTATATTTATAGAAATAGAAGTTCTAATATTTTCTTCCCACAGCACAACGGATCTTGTGCACCCCCTGGGGTGCGTGCACCCTGCTTTGGAGACCACTCTTGACAGTGCCAGTACAGTCTGGATTCTCACATCTGGAAATTTATCCTTCATTCTAATCAGCATCTTCATTAATTTTATCAAAATTCATCATCAATTTGGGCATTTTCTGGCATATTTTCCAAAAGTTTATCAACAAGCTGGAACACTTGAAATCTAACTGCATGGCTGTTTGCATTGTGAGACTTAAAAAAAAAGTCAAGTACATTCAATTTTTCTTATTTCTAATATATGTTATACAGCAATGCATGCATGTACACACTGAACTGCCTGAACACATATCACATGCATATGTTGTTCCAGTCTGCAAGAGCTCATTATCAACTTTACTATTGCGAACAATCCCTTTGAAAGATTATGTCTGGGAACTAAATTGCTATCTAGGGTTTTTTCCCCTGAATCTTAGCGGTACCAATTTCCATATGCACCCTTGCTGAGTTGATACAGTTTTCAAACCCTTGTACTGTGGCAGGAGTACGCAACAGGTGGTGCCATGCTACACATAGCTGCAAATCACTGCTCCATCCCACCTTCAGTTTAGACTGGCGGCACGGTCAAAGTAACCATCATGGAGCCCAACTAGAAAAAGAGTCAACCAGCTACAAAGTTAGTGCTTGAAAGGGTGCAACAACTTTCTAGCTGGTTTCTGTCCAGCTTTAGTCAGACACAGTACTACCCCTAGTATCTCACTTCCCTGCAGTAGGTGCAAGGGGCTGGCTGAGGGGAGAAGCACTTTCCCCCACTGTCCCAGACCCACAGTGCAGCATGGGGATCACATTGCCCGTTGTTCTGCCCCTAATGGTACCAGATGAGGAAAGACATACACTTCACCTAGTGAAGCAAGTCAGCTGTGCCGCAACACATTGCAGCTCTGCTCCATTCTGTGACATCTTTTCTTGCCCTCGCAAACCAAGCCCCTCTCCTCCCAGCTTTGACGGATGAGATCTTGCAGCTGTGGTTCTCAACCCTCTTGGACTTGAGGTGCCTCTCAATACCTGTTGTTGAAATGCAGGGCCATGCAATTAACTAATTTATCTATTACAGCACTACCTCTTTGTGGAGGGCCAGGCAGTAGGCAGGCGGGGGCGGGATTAGCCAGTCAGGGACAAGTCTAAACCTGCACTTACCTCTCCTTACATCTCGGGCAGTCCATGGTGCCACAACTCCTGGGTTGAGAATCACTGTTTAAATCATGGGTAGGCAACCCCCAGCAGGGGTGCCACAGCATGGCACGCAAAGGCATTCTGCTTAGCATGCACACCTTGGGGAAGGGGCTGGGGCTGCGCTGCCACAAGGATTGGGCCCTTCGTAGCTTCCCCACCATCTGTACCTGGCACACCAGCATCTTACAAGTGGCGGTGTTTTTGGCACTCTGCCCACAAATGTTGCCAACCCCTGGTTTAAAGGCTCAAAGATAACAGGAGAAATTTTACAATCTTTGTATTCTCCTTTGCCTGAGGAAGGTATGTGAGTCCGAAAGCCTGAAAATAAAGATTTTTTTTTGCAACTATCTACATGGTCTACTAAAAGATATTGCCTCTACCACGCTGACTGCTTTTGGTTTCAGACCAACATGACTACAACCTTTATCTCTCAAAGATAAAGGAGGCATGTACACACAAAACCCAGAAACATGAGGCAAGGGATTTGACTTGCTAGTTTTGAAGTCCTGGAGCTGGTGACCTCATACCTGGTATTCAGATGAGGAGGGAGGTGTGAGTAGAAGCTGGAGAGGGTAGCTTGGGCAACTCGTGCTATTAGAAGAGTGAAAATCCTCCTGTAAGAATATGTTAAGATAACGACCATGCATTTACCTGTAACTTAAAGAGATACCACATTAAGCTGTACTGTGTTGTGACGGGCTGGCTGGCAGTGACCTAGCCCAGGGGTTTTGAAAGGGCAAAAGATGATTGGAGGACTTGGGATTCCCTTTCCTCACCAATCTGGTAATGATTTGGCCCAGGGGTCTTGAAGGGGTAGAAGATGATTGGAGGACTTGGGATTCCCTTTCTGCACCAATCAGGCCCCAGAGACTCACCCCCCCCCCGTGTCCCGATTGGCCCCTTGGGTCACCTGGAGGGGGATAAAAGGGGCAGCATGGCTGACTCAGGGGAGAGACCAGTGAGGGATGATAAGGAAGGAGTTTCACAGAGCTGGGTCAGTGGGGTAGGAGCAGTGCCCTGAAAGAGCAGGACCTGCAGGCAGTAGTAGGACTCTCAGCAGTGCAATGTGCAGCCAGCAGGAGAGGCTCCCCACTGGGCTCCAGGATCCCCTGGGAGAGGCTGCAGCCAGCAGGAGAGGCTCCCCCCCTGCTCCAGGAAGGATCTGAGAGGTTCCCAGCTCTGCTTCCAGCTCCTCCAATCAGAGGCTAGGCAGCTTGACATGAGACTGGGACTCCAGGAAGGTCAAGACCCCTAGCAGACTAGAGCCATGCTACCAGTGTTGGCTGAGTGGCAGTGTTCCTGCCTACCACATGAGAAATCTGGTTTTAAGTCCTAACAGAGGTGACTTGGTATGAGTGAGATAACAAGAAGTAAATCTTCTTGCAGTGGAAAGGGGCCATTGTGCTTTCTCCCTCTCCAGGTATTAAGGCCCTATATTTCCTTGTCATTTGATATTTTGTATTTTGTGCCTTTTTTATATTTCACCAACCCGTATCATTTGTTCTGCTGTTTGTGTTTTTATATCTTGTTAACCCTGTTTTTTTTGTCAATGATTGTAAGTGTCTAACCTTTGTTAAATCCTGCCCCTTTGGGGCATTATAGTGTCCACTATACCCTCTGATTTATGCCTGTTACCTTCCCAGTATTAAAAGGTATATGGTTAAGTCCCCACTGGTGGTGTGGCTCTGCTCCATAGGGGGAGGAGAGTCCCTACACCTCCCACAGCGGTTGTGCACCTGCTTTGATCCCTTCAATTGGAGAGGGGGTAACTCCTTGGGTTACGGTGTAAAGGGTTGGGATGATTCAACTATCATTACAAGGGTATCTTTACTATTAACAGAACTCAAATTGGGTTGCAAAATTAGAAGTTTTGGGATGAATATATACAGCAAGTGTCTAGAAACAATATGCCTTTAGTGACATAGCAAATTTAGTTTTGTACTAAGATAAAACAATTTAAGGTTATAAAACCTGAGTGCTAATTTAGCAGTCTAGTTGAAGATATAATCTTAAAGGAAACAAAAAAAAATCCTCTCATGTTTTGAAAACCAGAAGTCCTGGCAGAGCCAGTTGGATAGAAAAAAATAGACTTAAGTCCTGTTTTCTTGTTAATGCACCCCTCCCCCATTGCTTCAGGATAGCGAGGCACATATTTGCTGCTATTCACAACTAATCTAGCTTATGCCCCCAACTTTCATACAAACCTTTTTCTTGAGCTATCAGATAATGTAACTCTGCAAACACACAATTATTGTAACTGAAGGTAAATTATATTTGAGGCTTACAAACAAGGCCATACCAAATTAGTTGCATACTCCATGAGCTCCTTTCCTGCCCCAGCAAAATTTTCTCTTTCAACCATGTGGTTTCTACCTATACCATACTCTCATCTTCCTGTTTTCCCCTCTTCTGTATTAGTCTACAACTTCCTCTATGATTTGTACCCTTCTCTTCTACAACTTTTGTTCTTCCCACATTTTCTATTTAAGTTCATGGTATGGGAGTAAGAAAGGTCTTCTGATCTACCCTCTTTCTTTTAAGATAAAGGCAGAAGCGAAGCTCTCTTACAGGCAGCTGCTATTTTGGGTGGTAACATCTGGTAGTTTAACTCAGTTAACACAATTTAAGCTAAAATTGGTGGGGGGTGGGGTTTATATATATCAATTGCCTAGCCAAATGGACAAAACTAGATGTTTTTAGTAACATGTTCTTAGAGGCCCACTTCTAAAGGAATCTTAATATGAACAGTTTAGTTGCAGTAGGCCTGATTTCCCCCCCGCGCTTAACATCTTGCTTAATCCTTTCCATCTATATAGGATGCATGCGATATGAGTGCAAACCAGTACAAAATCTGAACCACAAACATTCCCACTTTGCAGAGGTATTTAACAATGCCACAACATGGAAGGCTGTGGAGATTAGGCTTGGTGGAAAGATCCTGCGAATATATTCAATAGCATGTCAGTCACAAAAATGCTGGGAAAAGGCATGTAACTGTGAAGGCCAAGGAGACTTGTAACTTAAGGTAACATCCATGCAGAATTTGTGATTCGTTTGGTTGAGGGTGAGAGGGATTTTGTTTTGTTCTTAGCATCTAGTTACCAAGCAGTCTTCAAGTTTCAGAAGGACAAATTCTACCAACAATAGGAGAAATATATATCTTTAAATGACTGTGGTGTGGGTCTTCAAATCTTTTTCACCATACCACAATATGAATATTAGTTAATGGAATTCAGTAAATTAGCTGGATTGGGTAGTAAGAGTGAACATACTTCCAAAGATGATGATGGAAGCCCAAACCATTTTGTGATGCTAAAATGAAAAGTTCTTTCTATCACTTCCCATATCAATGCAGTGCACTAGAAAAGAAAAGAAAAAAGGCTGTCAAACAATGTAAAACATGACCACTAGGAGTCAGTCTTGTTTCAGATATAGCTGACCTAAAGTTTCATTAAAGAAGCATCAATTTTTTTATATGCAGCCCCTGGTCTAAAAAGAAGGCCTTATTTTATATATAAAATAAAAACTTGATGACAAGAACTTATCTTTAAACATCAGATACTTCTTTTGACACAACAAAACAACTCATGTGGTAGTGTTGTATGAGGGAAAATGTTCATAAATAATTATGTTATAAAAAATACCTCATTCTTAAACACAAATACCCAAAATACTTGTCATTAAGCCTAATGACTTGTTCTGATAGCACACTGCTACTCTGGGAATAAAGGGAATAGAAATTGCATAATAAATCCTGCAGCTGTGAGATTTTACTTGTCACGTCATAAAAAAGGCTTTAAAAAAAATACATGCTAAAACCAATACTGTGATTGGGAAGTAGTCAACCTGTGGAAATAACTATCATTAACCACAGATTCTTCATGAAATTATTATTTGTGAAGCCCATATTTTTTAAGGAATTGCCTGGGACCTGTGAAATAGCAATTTAAAAAAGCATTAGAAAAATATATTTAGCTAATAAAATATGCTGAACTTTCAAACAATTTCAGCCAGCTTTTCCATTATAAAGTGCAGAGAAGGGAATTTGCTGGTGATTTGCCAATTTTCATTGGATTTTGTCAGTCTAGAAACTCAATACATTTGCCTCAAAAATAAATTGTGTACTTGACTATGAAGACTAAATTATTTTTGACATTCACATATTTGTTAGACTTTTGCAACTATTTGCATATTGGGTATCATATGAGACCCTTTCCCCAACAAAATACTCCATAGGCCTGAGGAAATTATGCTGGGTTTTCAGCCAGGAGACTGGTTTCTTCTATAACCCATTAATATTTCTGCTAGAATTCGTATTCCTAACTCCAATCTCTAATATGCTGAACTGTAGCCTCATGCTCTTTGACACGTTGTCTTTCAGAATAAATATGCTCACGCAACATTGTATTGATGTCTTGCAAATAGAAGTAGAACCGTTGGCATAGGTTCTGGTCCACATAGAATAACGGTCTACTTCTGATGCATGCTATTTCTTCAGCACAAGCAGTAGAGGTCTCTTCTGTAACTCAGTAGGTTCAAACAGCTAATAATTTAGTGAAAAATATGTAACCACATTATATTAAATACCCTACACATAAAAGGTGACATAATTAATGTAATTCTGTCATTTCCTACCTGTAAGTGATTAGAGTAGAATTCACTATATAGTTCTCTGTCACCTTCTGACAGAAGTAGCAGGTTGTCATTTACTGTATGGATTGGCAGGGAAGTGAGATGCTCTGCAGGTGAGTTCCACAGATGTTTTATGACAGTAGGGTAAACTGAAGAATTTCTGTTTTCAGTCTAGGTTCTGGAGAGGGCTATGCTCTGGCGGTGCAATCTTTTTCTGCTTATTCCTCTCTAGAGTGACCAGTGTCTCTTTCAATCTGTCATTGTCTCAGTTCTGTCTTTTCTCAAGACCTGACACCTCATCCTCAGCCCAGTCTCCTCACTTATCCAGTTCCAAGTCTCTATTTTTCAGGCTTCACATTTCAGTCCTGCATATTCCAGTCGCTCATCATGACTCTATCCAAATCTCAGTCTCTTTGCTCAGCTGGTCCCAATTCCCCTTTTGCACCAGTGACCCTTATCAGAGCTGTCTCTTCTCTTTTGGTCCTTGTAGGCATTCACATGCCAATTTTAGTTTTTCCCTGTCCCCAGCTCTTCATCTGATACAAGTTACTCATAATCCATTCCTTTCACAACTCCCTTCCCAGTTTAATTTCCTCAACCTTCCCAGCTTCTCTTTGTCCCAATATATTCCTTGTCTCACCTACTCGTGTTCCCTCTGCATTTAAGACTGGTACCTTTCTCTTGGATGCTGCTTGGGCACAAGTAGGATAGCTTTTAAAAGCCTAGAGTCTACAAGCTCCCATCATCAGTTACAGAACCTAGCCTAGTTCCAAATGGGCCCCAAATCAGTTGGTGCAGTTGCAGTCAAAGTCCCGCTGAGGCTTGGGCTGAAGAATGCTCCCTTTTAGCTGCTCTGCCAGGATGCCACGTGCAGTCCAGCTGGAGGTGGGAGTCAATGGAACATGCACAATGAGAAGATTTGGGCTCTAAGGCTTTATTTAACATGAAGCGTGTACAAGTTTAGATTTTTAAAGGCTTGTCATTCACCCAAATTTGGGCAGACTTTCAGGTGAGTAGCTAAAGCCTATTTTCAGACACACCAGACACCACAGTCTCTTTGGGGGATGGGCCAGGCATGCTCAAGGCCCTTGGTGCCAGGACCTGCAGCAGCTTTAATAGTCAAGCTTTCCCCTGCTAAATTTCCAGTCTGCTAAAAACATGCAGGAAGTAAAGATTCTTAATTAAACAGTGGTAAGAAATGTAGCCTGGCAAAACATCTTTCCTGCCCCCCTTCCTTCTTATCCCCATCCCACTTGTCCAAAGTAGTTGAATCATTTGGGTTAAAATTTTCCCAAACAAAAATCAGCATGAGGCAGGGACCCAGCATGGGAAAAGGCATCCCAAATTATTGAATTCTGGAGGTTACAAGCAACTGAAAACAGGATCTTATAATGAGAAGTGTCAGATGCAGTAATGGAGTGGTGGCATTTCTATCTCTCTCCATGATAACTTCTACTTCAGGAGGCCTGGATGTGTCAGAAATGGGTTTCTGTGCCTTTTTCTCTAGTTTACCAGTTTGAAAGATTTTCCCGTTTCATTTATTATATAGCTGATAGCTTATATGTAAGATGCAAGGCTCCTTACACACACCACCAACTCTGCACTAATAAGCAGACTCAGCCGAAAGCCAAGATTGCATAGACCATGGAGGCAGACGTACCCCTGTCGATCCTTGAATATCAGTGCACTAGAGAGGCAATGGGCGTGTGTAGTTTATCCAAACTTTACCCTGGAGAACAGACTTAATTTCATAGCAGTGTTAATTTCACAGCACTCATTAAAACTGGATCAGAGGCAATTTTAATGGAAGTTTGAAGGACTGTACAGGTAACTTACAAGTCATTCATGGTGCTGCACAAAAACTGGCAAATATAAACTTAGAGGAGGGGGGAAGCTAGAGTTGGGGCACTCATGGTGAGAATGGCCCCACATTTCCTGAGGAAGTCATACTGCCAAGAAGGAGATGGGCAGCAATGCCAGACCTTCCTACTCATTCTCTGAACTCCACCTGGTTGGATTCTAAATCCACTAGATCACCAGTGTTTTGAGGCTGCCCTACCTACAGCCTATGTGAGATTATAACCTTTCTTCATAGAGAAGCATTCCTCTGAAACTCTCATTTTGAGGTTTTTTTTAATAACATTTTCCATCCTGTGGGGCTTTTATTACAAGAAAGGAGTATCAGGCCCTGATGTGCTATGCTCCAAGAAGCTATTTTGGGAACAATTTTAATATAAAAAAATGATGATTCTATATTACTTGAATTGCAGAAGCACCCACAAGCCCCAAGAAGAGTGAAAGAGGAAGAATGTGCAGTCCCTGCTCTCTAGAGCTTTCCACTCCACTTCATTGGTAAGTATTTGGCACAGTTTAAAATATTTCAGGAAATATAAATAGATAGAAATAAAGAAGTCACAATAAGTAAGGACTAGCCAAATCGTTCTTCAGATTTTCAACAGCAGACTGCATTTGACTGAAAAATAGCACTGCACTATAATACAGAGTATCCATCTAATGCTGTCCTCAGATACACACACGCACAAATCCCACTGGCTCCCATGGGACTGGCATGCAGATAAATGCTGAAAGGATTGAGCTGTGTATTTACAATGTTTTTGAAAAGCTTTCAGAACAAGTTACAGGACATAAATGATATCATATCCTAAACACACATGTTAATATCGTTATGAAGTAAATATTCTTCTTCACTGTTGTCAAATAAGGAATGTCAGTTATTTTTGGAATAGACACAGCTCTTCATTACTTACATGTGGGTTTTTAGAATTAAGGTGAGTTGATTTAGCTGAATCTTGGTTATGCTGGTAAGACATATTTTGATGCTTATAAGTCAAGCCATAAATAACATTATCCTGATGTCTGAACAGTGCAAAATGTTTAAAACTTGACATCTGTATTAAAAAGACTAATCATTATTTGAGTACTTCAGGGAAAAATGGAGCAAGAACCTCATAAGTTTGACTAGTCAAAGATGGTAAGAATGTTATAAATATTACAGTGGTTGCACCTGCTACTGGTTGCCAACCCCAATGGTATTGATTAGAGGCTCTTCGAAAGTTTTATTGTTACTGGTACAGGGGGAATATTTACAACGTGTGCATTACTTATCTAGACTAAAAGGACAGCAGGAAAGAGTAAAGAGCTCTTATGTTAACAAAATTATTTTTCATTTCTGTATTATTGTTGTACAAGAATTCATATAGGGGCCAAGAGTTATTTAATTCACTTGCCGTTGCTGTTCTGAGTGACCTTTCTTTTTTTGCAGAGGAAAAAAGGCAAAATTGCCCAAAATATTTAAGGGGGGCAACAGTTTATTTTCCCCAGTGCTCCTCCCCCACAAAAAAACAGCCAGAATTTGAGCCCTGTAAACCCCATTCAAGTCCATGGAAAGACTCATACTGAACCTAGTGAACTTTGGGTCTGAAGATAGGGATCCAAATATGTAGCAGTATTTATTATTGTACTGTATAAATAAACACACCAGTTTAACAAGTTACTAGTAGAGGAGCGGGATAGGTAGAACAAGGGAAAGCCAGCCTTTCAAATTAAGGGCACAGGCTATAGTTTTCTCAGTTAGAAACTTGATCTTTTTTTTAGGCTATATTATACTTTGATTCGGCTGAAATGTCATCTGCTAGTGACAATCAAAACAGCAGTATGCCTAATTTAGAAGCAAAATGCTATTGTTAAACTGAAATGTAACGCTTCAAAGCCAAGCAACTACTTGAAGCTTACATTTATTTGTTAAGTTATGCGATACATAGTCTGCATTCTTTACAAGTAGCAGATCCAGGCACAGGCAAGCCTGCAGGATTTATACCCACTCAGGATACCATCCAAGATGGACACTGTTCCCGCAACATGTATAAATCCGTGGTTCTCAGCTTTTTCAGGTTTGAGAAACCCCTCCAAAGACTCAAGGTATCCCTCAAAAAATGCCAGCTCTTAGTTTTCACTCTGGTTTTTGACTATATAAACATGATAGAGCAATTTTTCTGTTGCAAAGAACTCAGAAAGACCGCCACAGGGAAGAAAGTTTTTAACACTATGGATTGTTTTTATCTCATGAATCATGTTTGTACACGTAAGCGTTCACATTATGTGGCACACCACAGCATCCCTGAAAGGGTCTTGAGGCACCCCAGGGCACTGTGGCACCTTGGTTGAGAGTCACTGATATGTGAATAAGGTTGCATGCTTGAGTAGTAAAATAGAGGTCAAGGAAGGTGCCCAGCTGTGTATAAGTACTAACACACATACAGGGACTGTAAACATAGGGCCTTATTTCTGCCCTTTATTTATTATAGCTTGATATGGTGCTAATAACTCTTGTGCAAGGCCGATTTCTGTACAAGAAATACATTTGCTTCCCAAACTGCTTTGACAGGTTCAATAAATAAGCTTCCCCGCCAGCCAAGACCTAATTTAAGGAACGATTTTTGAGCCTCATTATAACCTGTTTGGCTTTATTCTTACATAGCATGTTCCACCTCTTTAGCACATCCTTAAATCATAAAACCGTGCAAACCTTTTTTTTGGCTGTCAGCCGTGCTTTATTTTTTCCTAACTGGCATGTGGTCCCCAGACTGATCAGAAGAGAAAGCAGGTGCTCCTTCCCATCATGGCAAGGCTGCCCCGGGGCTTTTGCTTCTCTCCCTACCCTTTCCCCACTTCTCTTTCGTCCTCTCCCCTGTCTATTCCATCCTCCCGGCTGTTCCTGTAGCACTGCCCTCTTATCCCTCTCACTTCTCCATCGCTTGCTGCCCCCAGGCCAGTGTGGCCTCTCTTTCTCGCCCTTCTTGCCCCACTTTTCCTGCCGCTGGTTCAGGTCCCGAAGCGCCAGCGCCGGGCACATGGAAGTGAGGCGCCGATGAGCCCTTGTAGCCCGAGGAATCAGGACTCGTGGGAGAAGTGATATCTTTTATCAGACCAGCTGCCTTGCTGCAAAAAACCGATTCTGCCGGCTCCGCGTCTCGCCCGGGGGAGCTGCAACATCCAGCCGCTGGCTGCTTCCCCTGGCGGAAGCGCAACCATTTGAAGGGAACGGGGAAAATCCGGGCGGGGGCTTGCACAGGTTGCTCCGCGCCTCCCTGCTCGGCCGCCCGGCAGCGGGAACGGGGCGTGTGCCGAGGGGGCGGGGGCTGAAGTTGGGCTGCGGGGGCGCGGGCGTGGTGCCGGCGCGGACTCGCCGCTCTTCCGCACATCCCCGCGCTGCCAGCCCCATGGCCTCGGGCGCGAGCAAGAGCCGTCAGCCCGGGACTTGCAATGGCCCCCAAGGCGCTCGCTGCAGCCCGGCAGAGGAGTGCAGCCGGGAGATGCACACGAAAATGTGCAAGAAGATCGCCCAGCTCACCAAGGTAAGGCAGGGCTCTCTCTGCTCGGCGCCTGCTTGCAAACTTCCCATCCTCCTGCCGGGAGGAGAGCACAAGGATGCCGGGGGGGCGCAAACTTCACTGCAAATCGCGGCTCTTCGGGGGGTACAAACCGCCCGTGCACTCGCCCACGTGCCGGGCAGGGGGTGTCTGCCTGCTGGCCAGCCTGTCACCCGGCCCCTTTCGTTATAAGGATCAGCTGGAGGATGCTGCGCTCCGAGCTGGACCTCGGCTGCGTGCAGCGTAACGCTGCCGTGTAGAGCCGTGGTCGTGAATGCGTGCAAACAGCAAAAATATCCGCCGAGGGGAGGGAGGGGAGGGCAGCCCACATCGCCCCGCCGTGCGGTTGTATCTCTGGGCTGTAAGCGGCATTACCCTGTTTCATGCTGGGTTACGGTAGCGGAGCTCTCGCAGCTTGTCCATTTTGTGTAGCAGGCAAGAATCAGAAATCTCAAGCAGCACTGCCTGCCTGCTCCCCTGTCTGCGCTGCTCCTTTGTCAGTCTAAGGGGGGAAAAATCCGTAGTTCCTGAAATGTGATCGATTGGTCTCTGTGTCCACAGGGGAATAAGTAATGGGCTCAAATTCCAAGGGAGATGTAGGTTAGACAGCAGGGAGAACTCGGACTATGAAGGTGGGCAAGAGCTGGACCAGCACCCACGAGGTTCTGAAATCTTGGTGGAAGTTTTTAATATTTTTCTGGGACAGGAGCAAGTTGGACCAGATGACCATTTGAAGTACCTCTCCCAGCCCGATTAATTGTCTAAGTCCGTATTTTCCCCCTCCCTCTTTTTAGATTATCTTGCGCACTCTCCCTGATCTAACAGGACACACCATCAGTTCTGTATAGAGTCCAGCAATTTACTCACCGCCGCTCTTTTCTTCATTAATTAAAGCACTAACTACAAAGTAACTTACAAATACATGAAGAGAGAGACACAACTAGTGTGAAAGTTAAACATTAAGAGGTAAATATTCCCTAGGAAGGGTTACTGTGTTTTAGTATTTGTGACTTCACTTTTTCCTACTGAAGAAAAAATGCAGGGATGTGTTGTATTTAAACTTGTACAAGTCCATGCAGATATGTTTACACACAAGTATTTTGTTTCTATGTGCATGTATATATAGTAATTTGATATTTATTTTTATGTACACAGATGGCTGCACATTTTGCATGTGAATACACATACGTACATTAGCACACTCTTTGATCTTGCAGTAAATGTAACCTAACAGTCCAAATAGAGATGTGGCATACATTTTCACTACTTGAGACATTCAAACCCTGTTGCTGACTGGCATGTCCATCAAGGCCCTGGGGCCAGATTACGTAGGAGGCCGTGCCAACCCAGTTACATCCTTCTAATTTCTAGTAACCTGTTGGTAACTCATGGGCCGGATCTGACCTGTGAAACAACATGTTTGACACCCCTGTTGCTATAGGAATTAAACCAATATAAGCAGGGCCAGGTTAACGCATAGGCAAACTAGGCATATGCCTAGGGCCCTTTTCCTCCATTGCGGTAGTGCAAATGGCCCTGTCTGCTTCCCTTCCTCTCTGCCAGCCTCACTGCAGCGGCAGCTGCTTCCTAGTGGCGGCTTCAAGCCCCACTTCCTGCAGGTGGTAGCGCTGGCATGGTGAGGGGGGGTCCCGCAAGTTTGTTTGCCTAGGGCCCACTAAAGGTTTAATCTGGCCCTGAATATAAGTACTTAAAGAAACAGTGTTACTTTTTTATTTATCCCAACCATTTCCTCATCCCACAACAAAATAATTATTATTGGCAAGTGAATATTAAGATTTCTTGAAATGACTATTCATTTTTGATCTGCTGCTCAGTTTCTGTCACTGCCCAGTTCACCTGTAGGTAAAGATTAAAGATGTCTGAAACCTTCTAACAGCTCCTCTAATTTTCTGTTCCGTGGAGCAACCAAGAGGGTTTGCTGAAATGATATGAGTTGCTCCATCAGGTTTACAATCAAAAGTTGAGCTTTTGAATTACTTCCTTCTCTCTCCTATTTGAAAAACAATAGTGAGGATCATATTTATTAGTTAAATTTAAAAAAATGATAATAAATTGTAATTTGCAGCACTGGAATTTCATAGGGTTGCTAACTCAGTCACTGCAGGTGATCCATCCAGAGCAAACTTGAAGTTTATTGGTAAGAGAGGTATGGTGAAGTTTGTATTGTCAAGCCTCATATTGAGGTTGTGGCTAAATAGAAGATTTTGGTGCAGTACCTTCTACAAGCTTTAGTCATACAGAAAAGCTGTTTTAAAGTACCTTTAATTCCAATTAAATATTGAGAGAAATTTTTAATTATTTGCCAAGATAGAATAGAATAACAAAATAGTGTTTTGTAACATTAATTTATCTTTGTATTAGAAAAATAAATACCATTTTCCATTAGTAGTAAAACTCACGTCAGATGTTTCCAAAGCCCTTTACATTGAAGATTGTGGTGCCAATCTTCAAGAAAGGGAGGAAAGTGGATCCGGCTAACTATAGGCCCATCAGCCTGACTTCTATCCTGGGGAAGATTTTAGAAAAGTTTATTAAAGAGGCCATCCTTAATGGACTGGCCGATGCCAACATCCTAAGGGATAGCTAGCATGGGTTTCTTGCGGGTAGGTCTTGCTCGACCAATCTCATTTCCTTCTAGGACCAGGTGACCTATCACCTGGACAAGGGAGAAGAGATTGATGTCGTATATCTTGACTTCAAAAAGAGCCTTTGATCTGGTATCCCATGATCACCGCTTGGCGAAACTGACCAGTTGTGGCCTTGGATCCACCATGATCTGCTGGCTGGAAAATTGGCTCCGTGGTTGGACCCAGAGGGTAGTAATTGATGGCAGTCACTCATCATGGTGTCCTGTGACCAGTGGGGTCCCCCAGGGCTCTGTCCTTGGACCCATATTGTTCAACATCT
>NW_017729033.1:39090104-39093429 GCF_001723915.1 Gavialis gangeticus | reverse complement strand
CGCATGATCAGAGGTCAGGAAAACAGACTTTATGACGACAGACTGAGAGCCATGGGGCTCTTTAGCCTGGAAAAGTGCAGGCTCAGGGGTGATCTGATGGCCACCTATAAGTTTATCAGGGGTGACCACTAGGATCTGGGGGAACGTTTATTCACCAGAGCGCCCCAAGGGATGACGAGGTCGAACGGTCATAAACTACTGTGAGACTGTTTCAGGCTGGACATAAGGAAGAATTTCTTTATTGTCTGAGCCCCCAAGGTCTGGAACAGCCTGCCATTGGAGGTGGTTCAAGCACCTACATTGAACACCTTCAAAAGCAAATTGGATGCTTATCTTGCTGGGATCCTATGACCCCAGCTGACTTCCTGCCCTTTGGGCAGGGGGCTGGACTGGGTGATCTCCGAGGTCCTTTCCAGCTGTAATGTCTATGAAATATTCTTGCATATCATTGGTCAAGGGCTTAAAGTTCTTTGTTAAAATTCCACCATTAAATCAAAGAAGGTATATTTTTTGCTTTTGTAAAAGTTACTCACTGCTAAATCATCTAAGTTGGAGATGATTTATTCCTGAAGCTCATAAAAATTTTTCTGAAAAGCAAATGCTTAAGTTGCTGGATGTGGCTTTTCTGTACCTTTTTTTTTTCAGTTAAATGCTTACTAAAGTTGTACCTGTAGAGAGCTCATTGCAAAACTGGGGAGAGGGGTAGTTACACACTTACTTGTTTTTATAGATGCAGTGATATTATGCTAGACCCTCAAAAAGAAACAGAGGCAGAAAAATCTCTCATGCATTCCACCAGGCCTTAATTTGGCTCCTGAAAAAATGACTTCTCTTTAGGGAAAAAAGGCAAAGTATGTTAGCTTGACAGCTTTGAGGGGTTCTCTTCTTATTGACCACCTTCTCCTAGCCAAATTCCAGATTACAATAAATTGACCCTTCAGGGTCAACTGAATATAATATTCTGACCCTTTTTGTACATTAAGATCCCAACTTAATGTAAAGGTTGCTGCTCTGTGTCCTGAAAGATCTGCCTCCACCCATCACAGGATTAGAAGAGTTTTCAGTGGTAGCAGAAATAACGTTATGTGAAATAGCCAAATATGCAGGTTCATACTCTGTTTAATTCCTAGAAAATGAATGCGAAACACATGAGATATGGCTGGTATGTGGTGGCTACTCTATATTCCCTTCCCTGTTGTGTACTAATCACTAGTTCCCTGGATCAAATTATACATTGGAAATTGGGATCCATTATAATGCTACTCATTTACTCCTTTTCAACAGTGTCTAATTCTATCAAAGAAGTAGGCCCATAACCAGGGATCCAGGTTTCTGTTCTCTGTGGGAAAATGGGGATTTTCTTCCTTGAAAGAGAAGAATGCGGATTTTCCTCTTTGAAGCAGGAAACTGCAGGTTTCCCTTTTCAGGCTGGAAGTGTTCCAGGAGCTTGGAGCTCAGGGGCATGGCAAGAGGGTGATTGGAGGCAGGGGGTGCCAAGTGCATATGCGCACACACACACGTGGCCGGCCTACAGCCAGGCAAAGTGGTAGGAGCAGCCCTGGCAGCTGGATATAGGTGAGCCTATGAGATGGGGGGTTGGAGGGCCAGGGCTTTGGGATTGTCCAGGGGGCTTTGTGTGAGATATGTGTGTGTGTGTGTGTGTGTGTGTGTGTGTGTGTGTGTGTGTGTGTGTGTGTGTGTGTGTGTGTGTGTGTGTGTGTGTGTGTGTGTGTGCGCGCGCGCGCACGCGCGCTGGGGGAAGGTGTCTGGGCACCAGGGCTGCAGTGGGACAGATGGGGGGGGTCTGAGGCAGCACTCGGTGTTGCCAGTGAGCCCAACTCGGCATTGTTGCCAGCAGGGCTCACCCAGAGGCGCCTGCCCCTCCAACAGGGCAAGGGGGCAGGGAGGTCCTTCAGCAGCAGCAGGGGACTGTGTGGTCAGAACCACAGGCAGTGGCTGGGGCACCACAAGCTGCCCCGTGCTGCCAGCTGGGGCTGGGTGCAGTGGGGAAGCATGGCCCTGGTTAGGCCATGCTGTGGGCAGCTGGAAGAAGGCCAGGGGCTCCAGGCAGTTTCAGTGCTGCCAGTGACAGCTGTGGTGACTCCCACTTGTGCAGGCAGCAGCCAATAGAGTCCGGCCTGGGTGTGGGCTGGAGGGAGGAGAAGGGGACAGCAGTGGCACCCCCTGCCACAGGCTGGAGCTCCCACACCACACTGTGTGGCTTAAACATGCCCTCCCAGCCAGCCAGTGTACCCCAGCTATCTGTGGCCCCCCTGCCCCTGAGAGCATGGGCACTGGCCCCCAGCAGCTGAGGCACACAGCTCCCTGCTGTCCTGAAAGGACCCCCTCACTCCTTTACCTTGCTGGAGTCCTGTGTGTCTGCATGGGCCTTTCCAGGGTGGGGGTAGCTGGGGACCCCTCTGGGAGAGCTGGGGAAGACAGCTGGAGGCCCCCTCCAGGAGGACTATGGGTTGGGAGTGAGGGGCACTGGCAGGGCTGTGGGGCTGTGGGTTGGGAGTGAGGGGCAGAGGCAGGGCGTTGGCATGTCAGGACTGCTCAACACCATAAAACAGCAGGGGGGACAGCTGGAGCTGGATCTGCATCCTGGTAAGCAAAGGGCAGGGGGAGCTCTGATTTGGGAAAATTTTTCCTTTTTAAACCAGAGAATTTGTAGTTTTTCAACAGAGAAAACCAGGATCCCTTCTCATAACCAATGACCTGGTCAGGTTGCTGAGGAAGGAGGAAAAGGGGCTTACACTAATGAGAGGGGCACTGAACCCCCTGCCTCTGAGTTCCTGTAATGGGGATTGGGATTCTACACAAGTACTATATTTATCCAAATCCACGATGATTCTGAATTTAAGATGACCCCCCAATTCTATATATAGGAAACCTATACATTTTTTATGTATAGAATATAATTATTGGAGGGTCTTTTTAAATTTGTATGCACCCCCAATCACTGCAGTGGGGCAAGCAGCAGCAGGGTGGTAGGCAGCAGGGGAGTCAAATGGCCTGCCCCTTGTCTCCTCCCTATCTTGTTCCCTGCCACCTGTCCTGTCTCCCACTTGTGCTTCTCTATAGCCTGCCTTTCCCACGGCCTGCACTGCCAACCACCTGGCACCTGACCTCCTCACTTGACTCCTGTCTCACCTGGCTCTCTTGCCAATATGTCTTCACCCTGTAGCCTCTGCCACCCAGCTTGTCACTTATTCTCTGGCCCTGCTTTAGCCTAGGGTTCAGAGCATATGGTTGCTCCAGCCCCAGCCAAGCTATGAAATAGTGGTTGCGGGGGGGTGGGGGGCAGCAGCGGCTGCTGTGGGGA
>NW_017729033.1:39075307-39089882 GCF_001723915.1 Gavialis gangeticus | reverse complement strand
GGTGGGGGGCAGCAGCGGCTGCTGTGGGGAGGGGTGGCAGCAAGGGAGGCAAGCACGGGGGTAGGTGGAGCAGGGGCAGCAGGGGGGAAGAAGCTGTGGGGGCAGGCAGCGAATCAAAGTAACTATGATAATCATAATCCACAAAGCTGGAAAATTGTCCCCTGACATACCACTGCATTCTCCCTTATGTCCCATTGAAATCCCCAAGGTCAGTCAAGGACAGCCTCTTACAAGAATCCTCTTGGTGAAAACATGTGGAAGGTAATTCTCTGTAGTTGCTCCTCAGCTCTGGACCTCCACCCCTCTTGAGGCTTACCTAAGCCCAAGCCTGGGGATCTTTCAGAAGTGATGTGAATCTTTCCCATTGTTGTAGCATTTAGCAATCATACCTAGTATAAGATGGTGTTCAGGGGGTCACTGTTTAATCTTGATATTCTAATTCCCTTTGAAATTGTTTGTTGATCTGTTGTCACTCTCCTATTTTTAAGTTGCTCTGTTTTCTTATTGTAAACTACCATGAGCTCTAGTTGCAAAGGGTGGTATATAAATCAAATAAATGAATAAATAAATTAAAAATAATTCTGTTCCCAGGAAGCAAGATCTGGGCACTATTTTTTTTCCTCAGCCACATGCAATTTTTCTTGTTTTGTTGCTTGGTACATAGAAAGGGTGAGATTACATATATAGCTTGTAAAATATAAAAGTCTGCAACAAAAATATCAAGGTGGTGTTAGAAATGGTTATTAATAAAACTGTGTGCAAGAGATGTAAAAGAACATCAGTTTGGTTGTGTGAAAATGACTAAACTTAACTTTAAACATCACATAATGGAACTGTAAGAGTTTGATGTAGAGGCCAGAGCGCAACACAGGCGGCGAGGAGCACAACCCAGCAGCGTGGAGAGTTGCCTCCAGCTGGTAAGTCTGGTGGAAGGGAAGGGGCTTGGGGTGCATATCAAGGCCCCTGCCCTGAAGGAGGGGGTGGGGCAAGGGCTGCCCAGCTTGGGCAGGGCAGGCATGACATGGAGCCATGGCTCATCCGGGGGCCATGGGGAGTGTGTGGGGGGGGTGGCTTCCACTGCTGCATGCCACTGGGCCGGGAGCTGCTGCCCAGCATTCGTCCAATGCTCGCCTGCTTGTCCAGCAGCTCCCACCACTGCTCCCACCACTCATCCAGGAGGTCATGGGGGGCATGTGCCCCCGGATTTGCGCAGGGCAGGCTGGGGCTGCACCAAACTCTTCCTGCAGGATGGGGATGTGCTGGGAAGGGGCTACAGTCAATTTGTGGCTGCAGCCCTGCCCCTCCAGGGAGAGCATGGTGCAGCCCCAACCCTAGCCTGCCCCACGCAGATCCAGGGGCATATTCTTCCGCCACCCCCCGGCCTCCTGGACAAGTGACAGGAGCTGCTGGATGAGTAGGCGAGCACTGGATGAGCTGCCAGACCAATAGCTCCTGGCCGAGTGGCACACAGTGGCAGGAGCCGCCCCTCTTCCCTGTGCCCCCCGGACAAGCCATGGCTCCGTGCTGCACCCTCCCTGCCCCGGCTGGGCAGCACTTGCCCCAGCCCCACTCCTCCCTCACCGTGCGGGCCTTGATCTGCCCTCCCAGCCCTTTCCACCACACTAGACTTACCAGCTGGAGGCAGCTCTGCACGCTGCCAGGCTGGGTATTGGAAATCAGATCAGTATCGGCTCATGTGCCTCCTTAAAAATTGGCAGTCGGTAACAGCCGCCAAAGTCTCTATTGGTGCACCCCTAGTTTGATGTATTAGAATTTAAATGAACCCATGAGCAGAGATGGCTTGAAGGAAGGTCACAGTGTAAAGCTTAAACATGGGCAGGCCAAAGGGAGAGACGTGTATGCGTTTAATACAGTGTAATACAGACACTCAGTTTTCTGTGCTTGAAATCCTCCTTTTACATGACCACATCGTAGTACAACAATGGAAGTGTAGCAGGCATCACATTGCCGATCACATTGCACAAATGAGGGCACTTGTTATTTTCCTTGAGGCCCCAGCTCCTGGAGTCAAGTGATTATGTAAGCATCTATCTTCATTTGAAAAATAAGAAATTGTTATCTGGCTTTCATTGTTTGTAGAAAAAAAAAGTTACAAAGGTTCACCCTCAAGTAAGCTTGAGAGAGATCAGCTTTTAATTTTTGAAATCCTGAATTTTAAAAACTATCTATCTTTTTTGGGGATAGGGTGGGGGTAGGACTAGTCGAAGAATACCTTTCTTTTAGCAGTTCTCTGTATATAATAGTTAACGTGTGTTAACTCTGAAGAGATGTTTTGATGCCTGATATTTGTGTGAGAAAGGACAAAGAGAGGAAAAAAAACAGATTACGGATTTGGTTTGAGTGCAGTATTGTGGTTGCTAATTCTGTGTGAAACTTCTGTACGAAGACTCTCTCTTTGCTACAAATTTAGGAGATCAGTCATTCAAATTATGCAAGGCTTCATGATTTTGACCAAATAAATGGGTAGCAGTTTCAGCTGAATTTTGATTTGAGATTCTTTGTTCTCAGAACAGAAGAGATGTAAAATGAAAAGCTCATCCTACAGATGATAACTTCCATGCTTCAAACAGTAGCAGTGGTGACTGACTGATACAAAGACCGTATTCCGTTCTCGATACACCTGTGCAAATCCAATGGGTTCGCATAATAGGATTTGAAGTCAGCACAGTTTCATGGTTCCAGCTGAATGCAGAATGCTGTTGACTTCCTATTAGTAATTTAACTTAATTTTCTTTACTGGATCTGACTAAATGATACTGCAGCCCTCCACGTATTGTGCTTGCCAATTCTTTATACTTCTGGTCTCTACAGCAGTCTAGAAAGAAACAGCAGTTTTTATTAACAACTTTGGGCCCAATCCTGAGTAGCACTGTGTATCAATCACTCTCACTGGCTGTAGTAGGACTTGCAGGTGTCTAGCAATTCCTAGGATAGTCCTTTTCACTTCAGACGAGAAGGAAAATGCAAATGAATGTTCAGGGAAAGCCACTGAGGAAAGTGGATCAGCTTTCATTTAAAAGGCAATTCTGACAGGGCTGGCAAGAAGTAGGTCTATTGTAGACATTCATCAACTATAAGCATTTTTCTCTGCAGCTCTGCCAGTGGGTCTCAATCTCGATCTGCTACTCCAGACTTTAGTTTCTGAAGTTGAGCCTGGGAGGCATAGTATTGCCTAGTAAAGTATGTAGCAATATTATGTGGTGAACCAAAAGCTAGGAGAAGCTGGAGTTTCAGTCCAGCATTAGCAACAAGACCTTCCTTTCATGTTTCTACTGTCTTAAGGTTGAACTGGAAGCCGAGGGCAAAATATTCTCAGTTAAGTCCTCCGTGCTGAAACTGACTTTCCTCAGACAGCCACTAACAGACAGTCTGGTTATTTTTTAAGGCCTTATTGCAAAAGTAACGTTACATGTTTGGTTGTCTTTAGGAATTGCAGGGTTTTCAATAAGACAGTATTATTCAGAGGAAAAAATGGTTTAAGGTACTGTTGTGCATGTTAAAAATCAGTGGTTTGGTTTTCATACTTAAATATAAGCACATGCTTAAGTATGTTGCTGAAAGGGGGAGAGGCGAGTCCTAGTGTACTTCAGCAGCTGCCTATTGCAGGAGTAGTTTAATTAGACAAAAACACTCTTCATCCATTTAAAAAAAAAGAAAAGTGAGAGTCTGTGGAGAGAGAGGAGGATTTTTTTTTTTTTTTGGAAGGAAGGAAGGGATATACCAGCTGGGAGCACATGTGTCTGTTTCGTCTGTGCACTCCTATAAAAGCCTAGTGGAGTTAAACACAAACCATTCTGGTAAGAGAGCTGGAAGTGCTCGGCACCGATGATAACCAGCCCATTTATATAGCTGCATGACTGTGTTTATTTAAAAATCTAATGTTGGTCATCCAAGTTTGAAAATGTTGGGCCTAATCCTCAGTAAATAAATATCATCCAGTGTCACACAGGAAATGCATTTGAACCAAGAATCTTCATTTTTCTGAGATCCAGTTCTGTGGCTTAGCCAGAACATTTTACATAACTGAATATGTGGTTACAATTTTAAGCCAGTCTCTTGAAAATTGTGGAGATTATTCCACATCGATAGTTACTGGGAAAATATAATTTAATATCCTGGGATTCTTGCCACATTTATATATTGAAATTACCTTCTTGCTATAGTAGTTGTCAGCAGCTGCACTAAGTTTTCAGAAAACCTGACAGCTTTTAATGATTAGCAAATAAAAGCTGATTTACAATAGAAATTATGGACAAAATCCAAGCTACTGTTTTAAATCACCTCATTTAATATTTTTGTTTGAAATGTTCTACACTTTGCGTTTAACATGAGCATTGATATTTTTTTAAAGAAAAAAAAAAAGCAATAAAGCTTAAAAGGATCCAGTGTTCCATTAAATGTCTAGAAGAAAGTAGAAAATAAGAGTTTTAATCTTAGAAAATCTTTTTTAAATTCTAGTTTAGAGTCTTGGGTAATATGCAAAAGTACCGTTTTTTTTTTTCAATGACTTCGAAACCACATCTCCAGCAACAGTTTCTTCAAGTAATATCAGAGCTGTCAATACTGAGACATTAAATCCACAAAATAAATAATATCTGTTAAGATTCACTGGGTACATCTACATGAGATGCTTTACTTAAGTTCAGAGGAAATTACTGTACAGTAAGCATCACTGTCTACATATGCAGATGCTTACTGCACAGTAATTTGCTCTAGTCATGAATAAAATTGCTACTTCCCCTCTCCCTGCGCCCCTCGACAAGCTGCTCACGGCTCCATCCTGAGCCCAGCCCCAGCTCCATTCCCTTCTATACCGCAAGGGCCTCGATTGCCCTTTCCCCCCGACTTAGCAGCTGGATGCTCCTCTCCAAGCTGTTGGGCTGGCTGTGTGCATGCTGTGGCTATGCGCATGCATGCGGCATTTATTGGCAACATTATTGGCCACATCAGCCAAAAAAAGCCGATTGCCGATAATGCCAATTATCCTTTTATCTGTGCCAATAGGATATTGGACCGATGTATATGTGCACCTCTATTCAGCATTTTGTATGACTTGACCCTAGGATACTTAAATTTATACTTAACATAAAGCATGAGAGAGGAGTTCCATTAAATCATTGAAATTATTCACGTGCTTCAAATGAAGCATGTGCTTAAGTGCTTTCTAAGCTTACAGCCTAATATTGTGTGCCATGATGACTGGACAGAAAGGGTGTGAGAACATTTAATTCATAATAAATTAAGCTTGGCTTTCAGTTTGTTGATGCATTTCTATACAGAGCAGTAGCTTTTAAGCATGCATTTAAATGAAGACCGTTGTAGTGATCATCAAGTTCAATAAACAGGCATATGTGAATGAGACGAACTTGACAAGTTTTATTATGGAAGAGTCAGTGAGCCTTTGCAGTCTTTCAGTCTCTAAACACTCAGTTGAGGGACTGTCCAAATTCCCAATTTCCTCAATCTCCTTAGAGGTCATAACAACTAAAAAATAATCAATTAACACACAATTCCATGAGAGGAAAGGTTACCAGCTCATCACTGTGGAATGAATTTTTACCACTTTCCTATTTCCCTTTTTCTGTAGCTCTTTGAATAAGTCTCTGCAAGTCTTTCAGGAGGGTTTAACTAAGTTTCAGATCCAGTTTCTGATTTGTTTTTTGATGGGAAGCTCTTCTTCACAGTCTTGACAAACTTGAGTCCTCATACTGGGATCCAGTTGACTTGCACTTCTGGCAGCTGCACTTTTGCACGTAGCACAATGTTCATTAGCTGCACATCACTGAGGCTGATTTTCTTTTTCTATATGATTGTATTTGTCCTTATGGCCACAGGTACATTTCTTCCTATAAGGACATGGTTGTTTCTTGTAATCTGGAGTAGTTGGTTTCTTCCTAAGAAGATTGTTCAGATTTGGTCTGTGGCAGCCAGGGGGTCATCGTCAGGAGGCATGCATGTAATGCAAGCACACACTTAATTAGATTCAGTTTCTCTCAAGCTGCCAGACCCAAAATTGGTGGTACTGTAATGAGTGTGAGTTGTATTCTCTGTTTTTATATTAGATGTTTCCAGTTCACCTCCCTTGCACTGGTATGTTTGTTCCTGAATAGCCAGTTATTTTGATGTTTGTTGGCCTCGTTTTTGCTCTCAGTTTTAATTCTCGGTATTCACATTCTGGTAAAATAGTAACTTGAGCTCCAGTGTCCAATTTGAATTAAATCATTGCTCCTTGCACACCCACAGCAAAAATTCAGTCCCTTTCGCTGATTTTGCTTGATTCAAACAAACCTATTTAAAAAAACAACAACCCCCCCCTCCTTCTCCACTTTATGCTCAACTTGCAGCTTTTGTGTTTGGGATCTGTAGCTAGAAAACTGTTTCTCTTGTTACAGTTAAAACAGAGCTTTCCAAATACAGCACAGTGTTTGGGGCTATGTTGCCTTCCACACTTATTTGCTCTCTCACCATTAGCATCCTCCATGCCAATGGCAAATTCCACCCTGTAAACTGGCTTTTTTGGCCACATGTTTTCATGCCTGTTGCATTAAATGATGCATTCAACTCTTTAGCCTGGACCTACACAGTTTATGCTGGCCTGCACATATAGTCTTTTCTAGGAACAAATCTCCCCCATGCAATAGCTTTTTGTCATGCAGTGTCTGCAATGCCACAAATAATCCTATTTCTAATCAGAGATTCTGTCAAGTTCCTAAAAACACAAGCTGCTTGCAGCCATTAAAAAAATAAACAAACAAAAATGGTGCTTTATTTTAAACCCGGTGTGTTCCTGCACTGAGCCTTGCACAGGCCCATAAGAGGTAGCATCTTAACTGGACTCAGCTCACCCGACACCTGTATAAATCAGGCACTTAAGTGGGGCTTTTTTTGGCATGTTATCTAACAGTGCCAAAAAGCCCTGCTGAAGTGCCCAGTCTATACAGATGCTGCAGAGCCAGGTCAAACTGCGCTGCTTCTGGCAAAGCTCATTTAGGGTTTTGTTTTTTGTTTTTTTAACATCTACAAGCAGCCACAGTTCTTACTCAGTCTCTTCAGTTCAGTAACATACTGGTCTATACTTCATCTGTTGTCTATTTATACATAACAAAAGTTCTGTCTTTCAAGGGTCTCATTCTTTTTTAGCATACAGCACTCCTCAAATTTGGACAGTATTACACTTAAGTGCATATTTTGGCCTTCAAAGATAAAGGTGTTATAATCAACCAGGGCTTCTTCCTCCCACAATATACAACGAGACTGAGGATTTGATTTTCATGTTTCTCTTTTGCCCCTGTGGCTGCTAGATACCAAACCTTTGCTTGAATGCCCTCCAGTTCTTTGCTATATTGCCCAACATCAGAAGGACAAGTACAGGATGGTAAACTTCCATGACTCACTGTCCTTTTACTTAAACTATAAATGTGCAGGAAGATCTCTTACAGTAGCCCTTGTCCGTCTGTGGGGCTGCAGTGCTCAGCTTCCTTTCTGCTTCCAGCTTCTTTTTGAGTTTGAAATTCAAGTTCTTTCACATTTTCTCATTTGCCACCTCTGACACCAGGTAGTGATAACTAGGTTCAGTAAACGCAGGCATATGTGAATGAAAAGAACTAAACAAGTTCTATTGTGGAGTAGCAGGCAGGCCTTTGCAGTCCTTTAGGCTAAGTACACACAATCAAAAGGTCTGAAGCTGAATTGATTCAATTTTTGCAGATTGCATAGACTGAACTGATAAGCAAATAAACAAACATTCACTTTTGATTCTGGAAATGCAGCCACATGCCTGCAGTGGTTCAGGCCCGAAGCTGGGGGTGGGGGTGCTAGAGCATGTCTCTCTGCTCTGCTGAAGCAGACACCTTGGGCCAAGGCTAGCCCGCCCACCCTTTACATTACAACTTTTTTCACTACAAGCATGCTTAAGACCTAGACTGAATTAGAATGTTTTCCTGAATTAGGATATTGCTGCTTCTGGTTGGATTCTATCTGATTTCATTAGTGGAAGTTCACTGAGCATAAGGAGGAAAACAGTGGACTTAAAATTAAAAAATGGCTAAGAACTACATAAGTCCATTTGTATCAGCCCACTTGTATCAACATTTAGATCAGTAACATGTTATCTGATAAGTATTAATATTTCTAGGTTTTGGAAGTCCATAACCACTCCAATGTAGAGCAAGGAAAAGCTAAATAGTTCTGCTGTCCCAATAAGCAGAATGGACTCTTATAAAACAGTATGACCACTCTGTACTTGAAATATATTGCAAGGAACTGACTTGTGTACATATGTAGAAACCTTGGGGCTCCAGCCCTGCAGTTTTGATGTTCCTTGCGGTAAGACTCCCCTGTTAAGCTCTCCAAGCTCTGTAATACCTCCTGATGTCCCAGCTGCCATGACTTTGGTGTTGTATAATGGTAAGTTTGGGAGGCTGCCTGTAGAAGCTGGAGTATCTTCTTTAGGTACTTTCTTCCTCAACACCATCCTCAGGGCTTCTTGGCCCCCTGCACAATTTTTCCAGAGTGTGCTTCCCCCTTACCACTACGTACCAGAGTCCCAGCCTGGCCTCAGTTTCCTGGCACTAATCATGGCCTCCAGGCTACCCCATAGACACATCCATGCCTTGCCTACCTCACAACTCAGCTTCGGCCCCTCAGCCCACCAGGTGCTACCACCCCACTCAGGATCCATCTAAGATAGGAGTGTCAAATGTATAGTAATCTGGTCCATGGAGCTATGGCATCTAGCTAGTGGGGCTCTTAAAGGGACTGGGAATTTTAGCAATGGGGTGAGTGGAGGTGCAGGGTCTGCCACTGAATGCCGGGGTATGGAGCCCTGGTGGGCACTTGTTTCAGTGGCAGTAGGGTAAGCTATGGCTGTGTTAACTCCCACAACACCCTGAGCCAACACAATACCAATACTCACACCACTGCCAGAAGTGCATCCAGATCTAGCCCGTGAGGTCCAGATTTTGGGGCTGGGGAGGGGCAGCAAACGAATTTGACCCTGCTCTAAGCCATCTACATGGCCCATCTGCCAGGCTTGGACATAGTGAGAGTAGGAGTATGGATTTTTTTCTCAGGGATAGACCTGGTTTCAGCAGGGACGTGGTAGACATGATTTTAGCCCCTATATTGCTAGTACCAAATGACGACTCTCCTTTACTTCATGTGACTGGGAGCTTTTTTATTTGAGGAGAAGAATAGAAGGTGTTCTTTATACTGTACAAAACATAAATGTGTCTCATGTTTGATAGTATAGATGCAGGTATTGCCTTCAAAGATCTGTAGGCTAAATTAAGATGAGAGCAACAGAAGATGATGACAGGACAGATGGGGAGGGAGGACAGGAAGAATGTGGGAGAGGACAATATGATTATGCAAAGCATTTGAGAGGCAGTACACATGTCCAAGTTCTGTCCTTGCCACTGCTGCAAAGTCATAGTGACACCCATGAATGGTAAGGTAGCCAAAAACTTAGTTATTTTTTTTAATATTTCAAAACAGAAGTTTTAAATCCTCTAATATGTTCTCATTAAGTCAGTATTTGCTTGACTCTAAATAGATAATTTATAGACATACTAAGAAATCTAGCATATGGCGAATTAGGTTAACAACTCCCATAATTATTAGAGGAAGTTGCATATCACATTTCATATGGCTTGCCTGGGAAATTAATCACTTATATGAAATCTTATCTCAGTGAAATGTATCAAGGCCTTTCAGCTCAACATTTATCTCTTTAAGCAAACACAAGATTGGGTTAACTGATCATTAGTAATTTGATTCATAAAGAATTAGGAAGAAGGATCCAGGCTTCAAGGTTAGGTAGCAACATCCTCTTTTTCATTCCCTTTGTACAATTGCAGTCATAGACACCAATCCTGCAATTGACTCTACATGGATGGTTGACCTCAGTGAGCATCCTGGTGGATACTGGGATCTGCTTAAAGTGAGAAAGTTGAAGGACTGACTGGAGTTTGATTTATAGACCTCATCCTTTCCCTTGTCTCACCCTTTCCATTACGTTAACAGGAGATTGAATCAGCTAGGCTGTATGTGAATGTGCTGTCCATAGTAAGTGGAATCAAAATAAAAATTTGAGGGCTACAGCCAACAGCCTTTCATTATTCTTAATGGACTTGCAGAGCTCAAACTAAATCATCTGCCAGCTGCTCTCCTGGGACCCTTTTAAAGTGCTTTCTAAACACGTCATATAATCTATTGATTTTAGGGAAATTTCTGCAGAGGTACTTAAAATCTCCAGTAGCCCCATAAACCTTATGATGTTATCTGATAAGTTCAGTTCCTTCTCATGAAGCCATTTTGAGTCGTTTATATACATGATAGGGAAGTTTTGCTTGAGTGTGGCCCCTGTGTGTATCTACTCTTTTGCTTTCTGATGCTCCAGTACGAGTCTGGTGTTAAAGTAATTGTAGTTAATACAGATGAATGTTTCATGTGGAGATTAAGTTGCCCATTCTCCAACACTGATGGAAAGAGATGTATGATATTATTTTGATGTACTGCTCTGAGAAGTTTGGTTACAGGGAAGTAACTTCATCAGGTCCTCAAGCCCATCCACCAGTATCTAATCTAACTTCTTATATCCTATGACAGTTAAATATAGAATACATAAATGGTGCTGGGAGCCATTGCAGAAATCCACAACTTTCTCTTCTCAAATGAGTGCCCTGACCATAAGACCATAGAGACATGCTCCATCTTTAGCTATCTCTGGTCCCAGGATTCTTGTATACCGTACTGCACAGTGCCACAGCTTTAATAGTAAGAGTGGAGAGTGCCTTCAGCTAACCTATTCTACAGCTTGATAGTCTGAGCGCTCTGCTTGATGGTGGAAGATATGGGGTTGTGTCCCTCAGGTGGAAGAAGGCTTAGCACCCATGTTTACTGCTTCCTGGGCAAGTGTGGTAACCATTTGTTGTTATATTAAGGAGGGCATCTTCACCACCATTGCTTTCATTGAACAGTGAACTCTACCATTGTTTGAAAGAGTAGTTAATGCTGAATCTGCTTAAAGTGCAGTAGTTAATGCTGAATCTGCTTAAAGTCAGTCTGGATCCCAAGAGAGGATGGAGGTGCCTGCCTGCAGCCTATCTCAGGTCCCTCTGTTCCAAGCAAGAGTGGGTATTTAGACACATCCCCCTATTTCCTAGTGACTGGCCCTAGCCAGCTCCCTGCTAAGCACATGGGTTTCCTAAATTGCCCTTCTGAGGCATTTCCCCATGCATTTTACTGATACCCTACATGTCTACCTGGGTTTTGAATTCCTCTTCCAGGACCCAGGACCTGAAAGTTAGGGGTGCTTGGACATGAGTATGGAAGCTGCTCCAACATGCTGCAATTACAGTGCATTGGAGCAGACTCAATTAATCGAGTCTCCTGGAGCGTGATATTTACTGTGCTCCAACCAGCCTCCTCATCTTGCGTATCAGCATCCCCATTCTTCAAAATGGCAGCAAGGCTGCTTGAACTAAAGCTTGTCAAACAAACTTCAGTTCAAGCTCCCCCGCCATTTTGAAGCCCATGGACACTGATACATAAGACATTGTGGTGCTTTAATTAGAGCGGCTCTTGGAGCTGCTCTAATTAAAGTGCCACCCTTCCCAGCCCCAGAGCATGTGTAAAAGTGCCCTGGGTCTTGTAGTTCCTAACATCTTGTTTTGCTGTGAGAAGAGGGTGAAGAATTGGAGAGGGCATGTTAAAAGAGACCAGGGTGAACTGTACTAATATATGAGGACATGCCACATTAATTCAGTGTTTTGATAAGCTTTTACCTTTCTATAATGAACCCTAAAGAGTCATGAAATTGCCAAACAAACCTGTAACTTATACAATAAATATATTATGCTTTACTTGAGATATGAATTATTCATATTTTTCTCCTAAAGCAACTCCCTGTGCTTTATTGCTAGCTTAGCAACTCTGCCACATTTCATCAAAGCACCTTACAAATATTAATAAACTTGGAACATGTCTAAACAGAAAAAGCTGTAATACTTTAACTATAGTGGTATAGTTAAAAGGATATTGCCTACTGGTATGGCTGCAGATACACCTCTGGAAAAGTGCTTACAATGGTAGTGTAGGACCCAGATTTCTCACAGGGTTTGGTTCCTATCCCCTGTGAAGATGAGAATTTGCAAAGTAGCTGGGGGCATATGGAGCCGCAGCAAACAGCTGGGTGGAACCTTGGGTATGCTCCAGCTGATTCAAGAAGGGACATCTTTTCAAGTAAAAGCCACAGCAAACAGCTGAGCAGATTGTTATTAATTTGTCTATTTCTCTGTGAATTAAGCAGATTGTGAATGATTCCTGTGTGAAAAATCCAGGCTCTACTTATGATTTACTTACCCATAAGAAGAAAGATGAGCTCTCTGGGTATAACTGCATCACATTAGGTTTGTGCTGATATAATCATTTTGGTTAAACACATTTTTAGTCCTGTCTGAAACAGTTATACAAATCTGTGTACTGAATACTTGAGTAGGCTTTAGTCTCACAGCAAAGCCTAGGAGCTGAAGAACGGGGAAGTTAAGGGACTTGCCCAGTTTCATAGAACTGGAAGTCCAGCCAACATCATCTGACTCAGTAAGTCCATCCTTCCTTCCTGTAGAATAAATAATGAGAATTAAAACTCTGTGGTACATCCACTAAAATAATGTGTGCTTAAAGGAAAGAATCTCTTAGCCGCAATAAGAACTGAATTAATGCACATGCTGTATTTGTTTAGTTCTGTAAGGATCCTGCAGTGATGCAGTCCAGGCCACACCGTGCAGGTAACCTCCCTATATTTGGTATAAATATAGTTTGTTTAAAGGAAAATAATACTGTAGAGGAGTGTAATGTGCTATATACAGTAAATTCAGTGCTTTCACAATGAAAGGTGTGGTCCTTTTGTTGCATAAATTGCTGGTTTTATCCCCTGGAGGTTAGTCCAATTCACCTCTAGAAGAGAGTCACACTTTCAGGCTGGGTCCAACTCTATTTTATTGCTTGCAAGCAGGCCGACAGAGGAGCTTGTTGCTCAAATCAGTGTCGACCCTGAACAAAGCGCGTGCGCTGCTTTTATTGAGCTAGCAATTTTTAGTTGGCGTGTTACATTTTGATTGGTCATTACAAAACAAAACCTGGGCAACATGTAAGACATGCGTAGTGGGCCATCCTGTACCATGTGGGTGGAAAGTTACAGAATGCAGGCGTTAATACTAAAACAAGGAACAAAGAAACATAGAGAAAAGTATCTATTTTCGCTACACTTTTATGTTTTAATACTAAGTGATTACAGTTTCTGTAGAAGTATACATTAAAGAACTTAATTTGACAGCAAAATAATGTGACTCTCAATAACTGTATTTTGACTGCAGTTCAGTTTGGTAAACACAAGCAGGTTCAACCAGAGCAGTTAGTATTAGAGTTTAGAAGAGGAAATATACTTTATTTAAAGATTAGGCCAACTGTCTTCCTTTCAATTTCATAATAATTGATTTGGGTTTTTTTCCTGAAACTATTGCAGATTGGTTTGGATAAGGGAACTGACAGATAATATGAAAACTGGTTTAGAACTTGTAAACAAATTGTCTAAAATATATTAAATTGTGGGGAGGCAGCTGCCTCAGGGATCTGGCTTAAGTGTTGCCTTGTTTAACGTCTTAACTAATGATCTGGAAGTGAAAGTAAACAACACAATAAAATTCACAGATGATACTAAGGCAAAAGGAATCACAAATACAGGTGGGGAAAGAGGAATACAGGGTATGAAATATCGCAAGGAATATATGGACAGAAAGCAACAAATTTGATTTCAGCTTAGAAAATGCAAGCTAGCATGTGGAGAAAACATCAAAAATGTGCATTTAGATGAGGAAGAAAAATCTTGGAAAGTTGTGATAGTGAAAAGATCCTCTACAATGGCTTATATAGAAATCCTGCAGTACAGTAGATGAATCTGTAATTTCTGTATGCTATATCCAATAAAGGTTATGTCTGTATAGTTAAATGTCTAACACCAGAGTGGAGATCTGAGCCCATGGCTTCCTATGAGGCTTATAGGGAGAGTAGATGCCTCAAAATGGTAATCCAGAAAACCACAGTAGCTGGCTCTTAAGATTTCATAATTTCATACTTTCATAGTTGGTAGGGTCGGAAGGGACCTGAGCAGATCATCAAGTCTGACCCCCTGCCATGGCAGGAAAGGTGATTGTCTAGTCTTGTCTTAAAGACCCCCAGGGTAGTAGCCAGTACCACTTCTCTTGGAAGTTGGTTCCAGATCCTAGCCACCCTGACTGTGAAGTAGCGCCTAAGGATATCTAGCCTAAATCTACCCTCTGCCAGCTTGTCACCATTATTCCTAGTCACTCCTGGTAGTGCTTGGGGGAACAGGGACTTCCCCAATGCCTGCTGGTCCCCTCTGACTAGTTTGTATCAGGCCACTAGTTCTCCCCTCAGCCTTCTCTTGTGGAGGCTGAACAGGTTCAGGTCCCGTAGCTTCTCCTCGTAGGGCCTGCCCTGCTGCCCCCTGATCATGCAAGTGGCCCTCCTCTGG
>NW_017729033.1:39070511-39075175 GCF_001723915.1 Gavialis gangeticus | reverse complement strand
TCCCTGGTGATGGCCCCTCCCTTCCATTGGGTGTACGCCTCCCTTTTAGCTAGGAGACATTCCTGGATGCTTTTGGTGAGCAATGGGGGCTTGTGTGCCCTCCTGGTCCCTTTGATTCGTGTTGGGATTACCTCCCTTTGGGCTTGGAGGATCGTCTCCTTAAGGAGCGACCACTTTTGTTGGACACCCGGCTCCCCTCCCCTCCTGGACCTCAGTGCCTCCCCGACTAGTCTCCTTAGCTCATTGAAGTCTGCCCTCCTGAAATCTAGGGCTGCTGCCTTGCTGCAGGCCTTTGCCACCTTGCGCTGGATGGTGAATTCCAGCAGGCGATGATCACTGTTGCCCAGGTGGTCGAGCACCCACAGCCCCTCACCAGGTCGTCTCCCGTGGCTAGCACCAGGTCCAACAAGGCGTCTCCCCTGGTGGGGCTGTGCACCTCCTGGGTTAGATGGAGGTCCTGTATTCTGGCTAGGAACCTATGTGAGCCAGATGTCTGGAAAGTTCAGGTCACCCATGATGACCACATCCTTTGACCCAACTACCTCTGTGAGCTGACCTAAGAATTCCTGGTCTAGCTCTTCCCCTTGGTTGGGTGGTCTGTAGTAGACCCCCACCGTTAAATCTCTTTCCTCTCGACTGCCCTGTATTCTAACCCAAAGCACTTCAGAGTACCCCTCCTCTGATTCTTTAATAATTGACAAGGATGTGTATTCCTCCTTAATATAGAGCACCACGCCCCCATCTTTCCTCCCTGTCCTGTCCCTCCTGTACAGCCTATAGCCTTTGATATTCACTGCCCAGTCATGCGTTGGGTCCCACCACGTTTCAGTGAGCCCCACCATGTCTGGGTTGGTGTCAGCTAGCAGGAAGGTGCTTCACAAGGTTAAGGTGCTGTTGTTCATGGGAGGGTGCCATGCAGTATCCTGTGCTCCAAGTATTAATACCACAGTGTTCCGACTATAGGTCACCCCCACTTATGTGTCAACTGTGATTTTTACATTTGATGTATACCTACCCTCATCTGAGCTTCCATACTGCTAGTTGTATTTCACAGCTGTATTTCCTCTTCAAATGTTAAGAATCCTTTTAGATTTTCCAACTGACTGCTCAGCCTGCTGGGAAAGATCCTCTCCTTGAGATGTTGGGAGGACAATGTACATTACCAAAATAGCAGTGGATGGGATTCGTGACTCTGTTTCTGGAAAGGAGGCAGGAGCTTGTGAATGTTTGAGCTGAGGGCCTTTGCAACAGAGAAGACTTGTGTCCAGGATTAGATCTTCTGCTTCTACAAAATAATTTTTGCTTTCCCGGCATTGTTCAGATACCAGACTGGTGCCTGGTTCCCCTCCAATCCTGGAAACTTAAAATACCACTACTGCAGTACATTCTTACTTCTAATTCTTAAAATGCATAAGCATCTATTTGCAATGAAGGACATATTTAGTGACCGTATATATTTCACTAAGGAGACATTTAGCTGTCCTCACTCTTATTCATAGTCTCTAATGTGATTAGCAGAATGATTGAGTGTGAGATATATAAAACACTCAGGTTTTGCCTGTATTAATCCCAGGAGTAACGGAGCAGATCAACTCAGATAAGCAAGAAGAGTCAAGATAGAAAATAAATGTGCCTGTCTGTGCTGGGGGGAAACAAAGATGAACCAATTTATCATTTATACAATTTCAGTTAAAAGAGTAAATCCATTACTTCCCACCCCCTGCCAAAAATAACAATTCCTCCCAAAAGAAATTTTAACAGGAACAAGTAAGTCAAGGGGAAAAAACACACCAAAGGCAAATTACATACTAACCATTTGCAACATGCTATATTTAGAATCTGCTAATACACCCTTCATATTAGTGTTTGATAGCATTACACAGTACATAACAGGGCATGTTGAAATTTTCCAGATGCATAATTTGATAGCAAAATTTTGTGAAAAAAATCATGTGCTGGTTGGCAGAGAAAGGCTTGATGTAAATGTTTTATTACATTATGGTTATTGGAAATCACTAACATTATGATCAGTGTTGATTTAAGGCCATATTAACAGATTATCATTACCCAGTTTTATCTGTTGTTGGTAGTTGAGTGAGCCATTTCTACTTTACAGGTAGAATTACAAGCACAATTGTGCTGTGTAGAATCTCTTTTGTGAATGCCCTGATAATGTGTCACAATTATATAGCACCTTTTACCCTGAGAGCTCCATGGAGCAGCCATGCCACCTCTTGCCAACTCTCCCAGCTGTTAGACTCAAAAGATTTCAGAAGACTCTTAGCTTTCATTAAAAATAAAAGAAAAACCAGATTTATAGCTCTTGTGGTTACTGAGAAAAGTTGAATTGTGACCAAAGGGCACTCAAAATGATCAAAATATAGAAGGCCAATAAAAAGACCTACAACTGAAAAAAGAATCTCACATGTTAAGCCAGTCTCAAGATTTTGGATTTTTGAATGCCTGCATTGCACCTGGCAATATTTCAGAGGCACGAATCCTACAAGCCCAAAAGTACATAACTGTTCTTGGTCCTAAAGTATACAGCACATAGTAGTTTATGTCTGTGAGGGGAAGAGAGTGGGGTGAAGAGAAAGCCCCAGGAATCCCAAATGAGGGACACTTACCGCAGGTACAGTAAAAAGCCCAGCTGGAGCAGGGAGCATGCTACCTTCAGATTGGCAGAGGGAGCACAAAAATGGGTATTTCTGACCCCAGAGAGGGGCAGCCAGGGGAGGACCATTGTGAGTGGAGAGAAAGGATGCTGGAAGCCTTCCCAGCTGGTCATGTCCTGCAGCTATTCACGGGTGAAGAAAGTGGGCCTACTGGCCAGAGTGGTCGGAGGACCACTGAGTGAGCCCCACACCAGGAAACTGCTTGAGTCCAGCTGCACACAGACTAAAGCAGTGAAGATGGATGCAAGTAACCAAAAGAAAAGTGGAAGTGCAAAAGAGTTGCCACCGTGTGGTCTGTGGTCTCAGGGGCACTCCCCCCGCTTTGATTTATTTTTTTATTTTTATTTTTTTTTTTATTGTGCTCCTCTTTCACTGTGCTGGGGAAGGTGGCAGGAGTGAGTGCTTCCTTCTTGTAAAGCCTGTTGACCAAGACCCTCAGAAGCTAAGCCAGGGTGGAATGGACATTAGGGCAGGTGTGTTAATCTTGCGAGGGAGTTAAGTAATTTGACACATGAACCCAGGTTGAGTTAATTCAAGTTTATTGTCTTATGGACCCTTATTGAACCAGCCTGGATTCATTGGCCCATGAACTTGGGTCAAGTCGATTTAAGTTTATGGTCTCCTACCCTCACTGATTGGGATTGATTGATCCATGAACGTGGGGATGAATTGATTTAGGTTGGCTGTATTATGGATTTTAAAATGGACTTATTAAAATTGATTGACCCATGTACCTTCAATGACTTTATTTGAGGATGGCCTCCTAGAACCTGAATGAATTGATTTAAACTCATAGAAACCGTTATTAGGAAAGTCAGCAGTTAACTGCCAGCACCGTATTTGGCCAACACAAGATCCAGGCCCAGATGAGTATCATCCAGGAAGTGGTAAGGATTGGGCATAAGGAGAGGAGGAGCCCCACAAAGAGAATCCTCCAAAAGGACCAGCCCAGACATTCTCCAGCCCACACATCCAGCTCCCAATATTGAAGAGAACATCAAGGCATGGCAGGAAAGAGCAGAACACTGGAGATTGGTTGTGGTTTTACTGTCCTGTACCTCAACAAATCACTCCAGTAAGATGCCAGGCAGGCTTGGGCCAGGGCCATATTGCACCTACTGCCAACAGTGTCCCTTCAAGATTTGAAGCAAAATGCTTTAAAATTTTGCAAACTCAGTGGCAAAGAACAAGTCAATGAAGTAGCATTCTGACATCCCGCTCCCCCATTGAAATGCAAGATGTCACTACCAGGGTGAAATGCCAAGAAGGTTTAACAATGCACAGCAATAAAACCCAATATTTTTATAAAAGCAAGTAAAGAATAACACTTGATCTCAAAACCCTTTATATAAGTTGAATATAGAAGAAATATTATCCCTACTCCACATATCAGAAAACTAAAGCAAAGCAGTGCTAAGCATCTTACCTAAAGCTACACAAGGAAGTTCATAGATTTCATAGACATATGGGCTGGAAGGGACCCCGGAGGATCATCGAGTCCAGCCCCCTGCCTCAGGGGCAGGAAGTCAGCAGGGATCATAGGATCCCAGCAAGATAAGCATCCAAATGTGTTTTAAACGTGTTCAAAGTGGACGCTTGAACCACCTTAGGTGGCAGTCTGTTCCAAATCTTGGGGGCTCAGACAGTGTAGAAGTTCTTTCTTATGTCCAGCCTGAACCGGTCACAGTGCAGTTTGTGACCATTCGATCAGACCCGGGCAACTGTAGGCCTGTCAGTCTTACCTCTACCCTTGGGAAACTCTTTGAGAAGATCCTCAAGGAGCACATCTGTGACGGGACGGCTTCAGGGATGATGCTCAAGGGCAACCAGCACGGTTTCATTAGGGGCAGGTCATGTCAGACCAACCTGATTGCCTTTCATGATCAGGTCACAAAGGCAATGGATGCAGGTGTTGCCATGGACGTAGTCTTTCTAGACTTCAGCAAGGCCTTTGACACCGTCTCCCACCCCATCCTCATTAAAAAACTA
>NW_017729033.1:39030214-39070157 GCF_001723915.1 Gavialis gangeticus | reverse complement strand
AGGCAGCCACCAGGTCCCCCTGAGCCTGTGCTTTTCCAGGCTGAAGAGTCCCATGGCTCTCAGCTTCTCATCATAAGGTCTGTTTTCCTGCCCTCTGATCATGCACATGGCTCTCCTCTGCATCCTCTCAAGCTTCTCCACATCCTTTTTGAATTGCAGAGCCCAAAACTGGATGCAGTACTCCAGCTGCAGCCTCACCACGGCCAAGTACAGCTGGAGAATAACGTCCTAGGATCTGCTTGAGAGGCATCTATGGATGCAAGCCAGCGTTTTGCTCGCTTTGCTAGCCACAGCATCATACTGAAGGCTCATGTTCATCTTGTGGTCAACCATGACCCCCAAGTCCCTTTCACCTGTAGAGCTAACCAGTGTAGCACTACCGAGCCTATATGCATGGTGCAGGTTTTTCCTCCCAAGGTGGCGAACCTTGCATTTTTCAGTGTTGAACACCATCAGGTTCTCGTCCGCCTATTTCTTGAGTCTGTCCAGATCCGCCTGGATCACCCTTCTGTCCTCAGGTGTGGATACTATACCCCAGAGTTGGTGTCGTCGGCGAACTTGGCCAGTCCACTCATAGAAGTTATCCTGGACAGAATTTAGGAGTGTGATTCACATTACTACTCAAAGTTTATACCCGTGTATATAGGTGCTGGCTTTTATTTTTTCCAGGGACCGGTGGGGAGGGAGGGTAAAATGATGGACACATGGAAAGTTTTACGCATTTCAGGTAACAGCTCTCTTCCCAAGGGGGGCCAGGGCCTTCAGGCCCCCACGTACTTGGCACCTCTGCCAGCATAACTCCCTTGAACAACTAAAGTAATATTGGAATAACATGGTGGCTAATTAGGTCAAGGTTTCTGGCTCTCTAGTTTATGCCTTGATCATAAATCTTTTTCTTTTTTTCCTCCAGTATGAGGGTAACTGAAGTACCTACATAAATACTCACTAGAGACTTCATCAGTGAATTGTATGTTTGTTTAATTATTATTGGAAAGTAGGTTGAGGGAGACTGAGTCTGCCCTTTCACTAAGGGGACTTTTTATAACTCATTATTTCTAGAAAGTAGCTCCTTTAAGGCTGAAATACCATGTTCTACTGTAACTTGTTTGGGCAGTAGACAATGCAGAGTACATGGAGACAAACTAAGCTGCAGTCAGTGGAGATGAGAGATGCTATCTTTGTTGGTAGAAATAGCGAAGATACCATTACCTGACCTAAGTGAGAAGATAGGAGCGCAAAGCCAGAGGTTCCTGGCTTGAGGGTCTTGCTCCTCTGCTTAGGGTCAGACCGATTGCATATTTGAGGTTAGGAAGGAATTTTACCCCATGATCAGATTTGTACAGACTGTGGGGGGTGTTTGTGTTCCTCTGTAGTGGAGGGCATGGCCCTCTATGCTAGATTTCTTGTGTGTAGATTGATAATATTTTATCGGGACAATGTTTGGCATTCTTCCCCTGCTTTATCTGTGGCATGGTAGGGTGTTAGATTTCTGTTGTGTCAGAGTTGTGGGTAGTTATGTAGAGTTTAAAATGTGGTTTTATGGGATGTTTTGGATAGGGATAATACTAACTAGATGATATTTGGAGGTCCCTTCCAGCCCTACTTCTCTATAACACGCTATGACATTCTCTCTCTCTCTCTCTCTCTCTCTCTCTCTCTCTCTACTGGAAGCAGCAGCACTTTATTTCAACCCAGCTCTGCAGCATCTGTATAGATTGGATTCTTTAGTGGGGCTTTTTGGCACTTTTAGCTAAAGCTGATTTAATCAGCTGTTAGATAAAAGCACCAAAAGGGCCCTATCTTTACAGACATTGAGCGAGCCAAGTTGAAGTAGCTCACTGCCTTTTCTGGGCAAGCATGGGGAAAGGCATGGGAAAGCACTGAGTTTAAATTAAAGCACAGGGGTTTTTTACATCTACAAGCACACTATGATACTAAATTAGTTTGCACTGAAAGCTTGTCTCCTCCACATGCTCAGAAGAGTTTGCATACCTCTGCAAATATATTTGTCTGGTCTAAATGGGTATATTTTCCTGGCTGTTGCTCAGCATGTGTTAATGAATAGATTTATGAATGCTGATTTCCTCTATTGTCACAATTATTTATGATTTTTTGTTCTTTTTTGATTCTCATCTCTTTTCTGGCACCTAACTCTGATACCTTTTATTCAGTTAATGAAGCAGCATACTAGAACAGCATCTTTAGTGCTAGCAGGCAGGTTCCCACAGGAATAAAATGGCTGACACTTCTCCCTGGATACAGATCAGCCTTTTTACACTATGAGACACTTAGTTTCATCTCCAATGGTGAGGTAAAATTAATTTGTTTCTGTTTTTGTTTGGATTACTATTTTTCATTGCAAGATTTCAAAATAGCAAATTAATCTCATTTAAGTTTAGGGCAGTCAAATAATAATGTGAGTGTCTTAAGATTTATTTTTATAGAGTGCACTGCGCTGGTGTGTACCATTTGCCAGAATTCTTACTAGCTTGCCATACTACTCCGCTCAGTTGCTGAAAATAGGTTGGAAATTTCCTCATGCATCCACACCTTTGAAGAGCTAACACAGTGGCAATATCTTTGTCATTTGGCTTGATTGATACAGAACTATGTAGCTATCTCTTCAAGTTAAGATAGTTCAATCTCTTCACTGCCAATCTGACCAGCTATTAAGAATTTTTGAAAAGCCATTCAAAAACTGAAGTTATAATGGAAAAAAAAACTACAACACAAAAGTTAACACCAGGTAAGCTGACAAAACCTTTCCTTCTCAAACCTAGCTGGCTGCCTATAGTTCAGTGATAATGCTTCAGCATTGTCTTCAATGTAAAGAGCCATATAAGGAGCTAGGCTCAGCTGGGGACAGTGGCAGCAGTGTGCAGGTTCCCCCTCTCTGTCCAGTACACCCCCTGGCTGTTCCCTACCAGCCTGAGAGCAGGTGCAGGGCTGGGGAGCCCTTCTGGCACTGGTGCTGTCTTCAGCTAAGTCTGACTCCCAGACAGCTGCTCCTCACAGTCCCCACAGGGTAAGAGCATCCAGGACAGCAGCAGCAGATAGTTTTCTCTACCCCCTTCCTGTGCAGAATGGAGTACATAGAGAGGGTGAGGGGAGGATGGAAGGGAAGAGGAGGTGCCATCAAACACAGACAGGAAAGTAGGGGTGTTGAGAGCTAGAAGGTTGAGGGAGATTGTTACTTGATTAACAGACTTAAAAAAAGTCACCAGCTGCTGCTCCCATGGCATAGTTTGCCCACACCTGGAGGTGGGGGAAGCTGGGAGAGGGAGGTGCAGCCACCCCTGCAGCACCAGTTGTAGCTCCCGCATCCCTCTTTTTAAAATCTTAGAACCACCCATGCTCACAATACCCACAGAAGTTACACCGGGGTGCCAGAGATACGGTTCATAGGCTGGATACAACCTATGAAACCAGTTCACTTGGCCCCCAGTACTGGCCTTGTGCAGGGCCAGTCTGAGACCTCCCCTGGCTGGATCCCATGCATGCAGCATCTGCTCTGGCCAGTCCAGGACTGTGCTTTCTGCATCACTTTTTCTGGTCAGTCCAGGATGCCAGCCACATGCAACATCTACTCCATCTGGTCAAGGCGGCTACCACATGCAGCTAGTGCATTGCGGTCCTAAACCGGCCAGAGCAAGAGCTCAATCCGGCATGGGAGGTGGGGGCACCAGTCCTTCCCATGAGGCCAGACCTACACCGTTCATGTAGCCCATGACTCAAGGCCAGATGAGTTTTACATCTCTGAGTTATACCTTCAAGAGATCATGACTTTGGAACATTTTTCTTTGGCAAGGCAGAAGTGATTTTTTGTCCTGTTTTTTGTTTAGTTTAAGTGGGTTTGGTTTTTGGGTTGTATATTCACTGCTACCTCTCTTTCTCTTGGAATCAGAAAACTGATGACTTCTAACTCTAATTCTAATTTCTAACCAATAAAGAAGTTGTGTTTGAGCATTAACATTAAAGAAAATGTATTAACTGATGTTATATTTAGTAAGAGGTTAACTTGTTAAGATTAGTAGCCTTAGTTTTTTCAAAGGCTAGGCACTTTTGGTGTCCAACCTGAGATACATAATGGGTAACAAGCAGCTGTACTATGAAAATCAAGTCCCTTAAATCACCTCAAGGCAAGTGCACAAAAGATAGGTGCCTCAAATAACTGCTCATTCTTAAAAATGTAGGTCCGTGAACCTGACATTTAAATTAAACATATACTGCCATTGTAGTTCTGCCACCACTAAGTTAGTAGGGCAATAATTTCTGAATAGGTTAGACAAATTGATCATATATGCCAGTGTATCGCAGCCTTTTTAAGCAACCAATACAATTATTTTCTGTTCCATTCGTGCATTTATTTAAACCTGCTCTAACTTGCAAGGAAATTTTGTCTTCCAAGGCCCAATTTACAGTAGGGAGGGTGGGGTTTGGAATCAGCCCAGACTCCATTTTGAGATTGATTACAACTGAATAGGAGTCAAGCAAGGTGACAATAGAATTCAGCATGAAGACTCAACATAGAGTGGAAGTCTTGAATCACAGAAGCCTAGTGATGACCCAGTACTGCATATGCTTCAGTGACTGAATTAAACCAAGGGATCTGATTGCCAGCATCTGACCCACTTAACTGCAGCGTTACTGGATGTTCCCAAAGCACATGGACAGAATGAATCCATTTCCACATAATTCGTCCAGCTATTGAAGAATTAAAAACATCTCTACGACTGACTGATGATAGTACTTTTAGATGAGAGAGACTAAGTATTTTTCTTCATTGGAAAGCAAGTTAAAATAACAGATGAGAATTGACCAGGAGCATGCAATATAAGGATAAACCATGTAAATATCTAAAGAGGGATGATGATGAAAAGACTGTTAGCCTGTTTTTGCCTGGCTCCTGGAATATGATGCTGTCGCTATCTGTTGTCATATATTTATCCAGAAATGTACCCAGATACTGCAGTACGTTTATTTTTATTAAGGCATCTATATTTAATGTTAGCAAGGAGTGAGCTTTCTCTTTGTGTGTTTACTTTCTAATGGCTATTTCAAATCTGATAGGTCATAACCTGTGTGTGTGTGTGTGTGTGTGTGTGTGTGTGTGTGTTATAGTGTTGTGAATAGCACAGAAAGATTCAGTGATTCTAACAAAGTATGTGAAAATAATCTGAAGATGTTCATGTGTGCGAGCCCTAATGTCTGTGGATTTTAAAATGTGCCTAAGAAAGAACTTCAGATTAAAGGACTGGAATCATCCTGTAATCAAAGAGTTTGTTGTCACTGTGATTCTAGGTTTATACATTTGAGTGGACCCAGTTAAGGCCCATAATTTTTTCCATAACTTTTACATAGCTCCCAGATATTTATATAGTTGTATAAGCTTTGTAACTTTAATAAGACATATGAAAGCAGAGAACCTCAAGCTTGTCAGCTTGAGAATTGGTATTCTACTTGGGCTTTGATGCAAATTGCTTTTTATGCTGTGAGTTTGTATGAACATGCATGGGATATAACATTTCATGAAGGAATGCAGAAACAGCCACACCAGATGAGAGGATTGGTTCATCTATGCAAACTCAGTGTCAAATTCATCTGGCCCTGGAGGCTGTAGAAATGGCGCAGGGCCAGTCCACAGGCTGGATTGCGGCCACAGAGCCTCCCCCACCTTTCCGCACATGCTGGATTCAGCACATGCGGCACCTACTCCTGACTGACTGGCATAGGCACTGCATGCAGTGCATGTCTCGGACCAGCCAGCTCAGGTGCCACGTGTAGCGCAGTCCTGGAACAGCTAGAGCAGGTGCTGTCCCAGGCGCTGCATATGGGGCTGGGCTGGCACGTGCCACATGTGGTGTGTGGGTCAACTCTGAGACCCAGGAGCAGCACTGGGGACCAGAAGATGGAACTTTACAGGTAGGATCCAGTGTATCAGCTATCTTTGGTGCCCCTAACAGTGCCACTAATCTATATACATTTATTTTAGTCAGTGAACAGTCACAACTTCCACTGACATCAGATGGGTGCCTGAACTGAGCAGGGAACAGGAGAGAGCAATGAATTCTAATTCAGCAGGAGAGAGGAAAGAATTCTAATTAACAGAATGAAAGCAGAAAAATCCATTAAAGGAATTACAACCAGAGACACCACCTGACTAACATAGATATTGCCTACAAGCAGAGTGTGTATCATTAGCTTTTAGCAGGAAGGCTTAGGGTGATAAATAACCATATTTCTTTCTCTTGCATATGTTGATACTAGCACAGTTCAGTACTGATTTTATACAGTGGATTCTGCTTTATAGAATCGGTGGTTAATAGAATCAGCCACTTATTTCAATCAATATAGGAAAACCAAAACCATTTGTATATTATTACATGTAAAAATCACTTACATTAGAATCACAATTTTTGGTTTTTGGAATCATTTGCTTGGAGAAGGCCGGGGACTTTGCAGTTTTGTGAAAAGCCCTCTGCAGGCTGGCAGAGTTCCAGCCTGCAGGAGCCTGGGAGGGAGCAGGAGGAGGGTGGTCAGGCAGGGGTGCCATGTGTATGTATTGTATGTGCACATGGCCCCAGGCAGCCTGGAGAGCAGCTCCCACAGGTTAGTGCAGGAGAGGGCAAATTGGGCTCCTGCAGGGAGTGGGGGAGTTGGACAGGGCTGGGGCCCCAGCGGGGAGTGGGATAGGGCTGTGGGCAGCTCATCTGGGGGACAGGCTCCCTGCAAGCACGCCCCTTGCATACACAGTAGTTTTGAGGGGCGCAACTTCACACCACTGCCCTCATTGCCTGCTCCACCCCCACCCCACACAGATCTGGGGCACACGGATGCCCCTCCAGGAGTGCACACCATGGCGGGGAGCTGGCCCTACCCCCTTGCCCAAGCGTGCAGTGGGCAGTAGCAGGTGGGGAGCTGGGCTCAGCTCCACTGCAGCAGCTGCTGCCTCCTGCTGGGGAAAGGGGGCTGCAGACCCAGGTCCTTGGCCCCATAGCTCTGGCAACTGGGGCCCCCTCCAGCAGGACTGGGGGTTGGGGGGCTGTGGGTGGGGGGGGCAAGGGGCACCAGCAGTGGTTTGGCCCTAAAAAAATCTTCCAATTCAATCCATTCATGTGTCCTTTACCAGTAATCAAGATGAATCTGCTTATGTATACATTTTAGATACAACAGGATGATTCAGAGCATCACAAGATATTGTGAATGTGTTAAGCAATCTGCCTGGCACTTACAGGAGTGGATATTTTTATTAGAAGTCTTGATATGTGTCAGAGCATGACACAGAAAAAAGAAGGAAAAAATATTTATAGGAGCCAGTTACATTTTAAGGGTCTTATTCTGTTCCCACAAAGTCAATGAAGAAATTTAACTTCAGTAGGAACACGATTCGGGCCTAAATATCCTTTCAGAGAGAACACTGAATATTTTGTAGTCATTAAAAACAGACCTGCAGACTTCTTATGGAAATTTACAAGCTCAGAGCAAAAAAATTGCTGTTCTTCATCCCAAATTACTGTAGCATTTTAATGAGCATTTTAAAATATATTTTGCATTGATGTAGCAATTCTCACATGAGGATCTTAGAGTACTTTGTACATACTGAGTGGAGCATTACCATGCACCTGGAGGTCAGAACTGTTACTTCCCATTTTACAGATAAGGAAAACAATTTTTCAGAAATGCCTTTCATTTTAGAATTGTCCATATATCATATTATTCAAATATAAGACGAGGTTTGCCCTCCAGTCAGCACGGGAAGAAAGCCTTTTGTTGTAGATTTGCATATCAGCAAACCATCCTATTAAATACATTTGCTATCATTAAACCGCCGCTAAAAGCAGGATGTGCTTAGTCATGGAAACCAACTGTGAAGTTGATTGAATCTAGCATATGCTGAGTATGCCCATAAAAGACATGGCCCATATTGGGCAAACACACTAATGGGAACCTACCACAAGGCTACGTTACGTATAGCCCATCTGAATAAGTTTAAGTGCCCACAGTACTTAGTCTCCCTCAGCACCAACTCTTTTTTGGGCTTGTGAACCACTACATCAAATACATTTTGACTTCCTCTTCACTCCCAGAGCTGACCAGTGCTTTTCTTGCCATTTCCAGTTATTTCTGTTCTTCATAAGCGTTAAATGTCTTGTAAACATTACCAAGCTTCTGTGTAACTGAGAGGCTCTGTCACCCCCTCTCTCAGCCTGTTGCGTGTGATTAGTGTGGCTGGGCCGTCTGTGGGGTGGAGACGGACCAGGCAGCCCTGCGCCTCATCTGAAATACATTTTTGGAAGGTCCCAGAATTTGTAACAAGAACCCCTGGTTCCAGTTGCAAGTCAAGGGCTCATTAGCACATGGCTCCTTTATGGTGAGTATCTGGAGTACATGCACAAACCAAGCAGTGCTGGACTCTGGGGTCACCATGGCTTGAAGTGCTGTTGACTCTCTTGGGGCCCAGCCCAATGAACTATATGATGTCTTAAGTCTTTTGGCTCTGGATTCATATCATGCCTAGCTTTTACTATGTGTAAGTAGGTACAGAAGTGGTGTTCAGAAGTATATTTATGGAGTACCTGTGCTGAAATTTGCAGCAGTTAGGGTTGGGGCTAGAGCTAGACCCACAGCAGTCCCCAGTTTCTGCCCTCCTCTTTGTCTCTTCTCTCCCCACACTGTTACATGCACTCACTTCCATGGTGTGTTTGCGGAGGGAATAGAGCCTGAGCAGGGTCTGACAGTAAGAGGGGAGGGGGGTCAACAAGGCTTCAGGGGAAAGGAGTTGGGAGAGGCAGAGGGCAAGGGGGCCACCTGACTTCCCTCCAGCCACTATTTTCCTTGCTGTAGCAGTAGGAGGGGGATGAATTCAAGACAAAACTCCAATAATTAGATTCTACACCTGGAAAATTATAACCAATGTATACATTTTCCATATATAGAATCTGATTATTGGGGCATCATATATTCTGGGTTATCTTCTATTCAGATAAATATGGTATTTCTTAACTGTTGGATGTGCAGCTGGTCCTGATTTCTAAGGCACTGAACAGTCACAGCTTCTACCAACATCAGATGGGGTTGTCTGCACTGGGCACATCTGGAAATCTAGCCTCAAGTTTTTTTGAATTGGGTGGTAGCAGGCACCCCTGAAAATTTTGTGACTTGCCAAAGCTGACAGAGGAAGCTTCTGGCAGAATCAAAAATAGACTAAGTGTTTTCCAACTGACAGCATCATCTTTTCCCCCAAACCCATAGGGCTTTCTATCTGGGATCAGCATATTTTTTGCTAATAAAGAATTATTTTGGTAAGCACATTAGAAATGCATTTATCTACAAGTGTTAGTTCTTTTTACCATCATCTAATGTACCATAATCTTCTGTTTTTGGTCTATAGGTGATATATGCCCTGAACACTAAAAATGATGAGCATGAGGCCAGCATACAGGCTCTTAAAGAAGCACATGAAGAAGAGATTAAGCACATCCATGCTGAGACAATGGAAACAATCCTCCAGTATAAAAGCAAAATGGGAGAAGAACAGGTGCTACGAAAGCGTATTCAGACCCTGGAAGATATGCTGGGGCAACACCAGATGCTAAAGGAGGAAGCCTCAGCAAAATTTATCATGTGCAAGAAGCAGGTGGCAGAGCGGGAGCTGAGAACAGAGGGAAAACAGCCTGAGTTGATCAGTTTCCTTTCCAGGGAGCTGTTAGATATGAAGACAGACTTTGAAAACAAGCTTCAGCATTTAAACCAGGAGTCTGAGAGCCTAGTAAATGACTGCAAAACATTTGAGAGAGAGAACTTGGATACAAAGGAGAGTTTAGATGATAAACACCGTGTGGAGATGCAGGTTGTACTTAATGAAATGGAAAACCTCAAGAGTGAGAATCGAAAGATAATTGAAGAATATGCTGAGAAAACCAGCAAATTACGAGCTTTTTATGAGAAAGAAAAAGACACTTTGAAAAAGGCCATGCAGCAATCAGTGGCAGATATGCAGAAGCAGTGCCAGCAAAGAGAAATGGAGCAAAGGAAAATCAATGAAGCCCAAGAGGCTGTTTTGTTGCAGCAAGTAAAGAAGCTGGAGGCTGACCTAGAGGCGAAAAGTCAGAAAATAAATGAGCTGAAGAAACATTCCCAGAAGCTGAAGGAGAAGACACAGGTAGAATGTGAGACCCTAGTTTAGTTGCCTAAGAAGTAGTACATTGCTAAGTCTTTAAATTTTTGGTTTATAGGATTTTTTTAAATATCACCTGGAGTCAAATGCTTTGTAAGCACTAAAGTTGAACAGAATTCAGAAGACAAGGGCTGCATCCAGAAGAGCTCAGCCATGCACTGTGTGGTGCCACAGACGCATCTAGAGTGCCACATACTGCATGTTCAGTTGTTTTCCATGCTTGCATTGCAGAGGATTTTTGACTCCTGGATATCCAGGGGTCAAAAAACCAACAGAGAAAAAAGGTGGAGCAGTGCACACAGGTAAAGTGCATGCTGCTCAGAAGCAGAGCCAGGCCTGCTGAAGTGCTGCTGCTGCCAGCCAGGCTCTGTGCACCAGAATCGCCACTGCTGCCACCCCAGGAGGCTCCCAGGATCCTAGGTAAGGCTGCTGGGGCTAGCTCAGTGCTGGCCCTGGCCTCCCCTACCTCTCCTGGGGTAGCTTGTCATGCTCTGGAGCACACGTGGCATGGGCTTTCTTTGGGGACAACTAGCAGTGGGGCAAGGTGCACTGCTGCTAGTTGTCCCTGAGGAATCAAACGTCCACACTTTGTGTGGATTTGGCCAAGGGGGAGAAACCTAGTGACAGGAAGCTGTAAAGAGAGAGAGGGAGAGTTTCACAGACAATTAAGAATCTATTAGGGAAACTTCTGAACAGCAGATTTACCTCCATATAGAGAGGAACTTGTCTGTTCACTGACTGAGAGTGCAGAGTTGCCTCCTTCTCTCCTGCACCAAAAGAAGATGATAGTAAATAGGCAGTAGTGCTGTCAAGTATAAATAAGGACCACTCATAAAGGAGAATGGTGAATAGGGGCTATTGCTTTGGCAGCTTTCCACCTTGTGGCCATTAGCAGCCCATCCTTTGACCTGCCAACAAAATAAGTTGGAAAACAAGTGCTCTAGGTTGTGTGTTTCTACAACAATGGCTTTAAATTATATGGCATACTATAAATGATGGAACCTCAAAAATTCCTATATAGTAATAATAGGCCAGATCACCACCTCAGCGGATACAGGTGCTCAGAGGGAAGACACCTATATGCAGAGCTCCTTGCAGAAATTCCATCGTATTGTTGTGTGGTTGGGCACGGTTTGCCTCCTATCAAGGCCCAGAAACCTCACAGGTTGCTGGCGTCTGTGGGAGACCAAGGCAAGTCACCATATGCTCCATTCCTCCAGTGGAGTGCAGTTCTGGACCCTGTTGCTCTCACTTCTGCTCTGCCTGACAATACTATGATGACTGAGCTGTACATCTGTAGGTTTCTCCTTTAAAGGGGATCTCTGCTGAGGAAGGAGCTCTGTGGAAAAGACAAGACCGCATCAAACTTGTGAATTCATCTCTTTGTGAATTTGTCTTCTGCTCTTATGGAACCACATCCAGCTGACTTTCTCTCCTACCAATCAAGGCAGAGGTCTAACTATCAAGGTCTGCACCTTGGGTAGCAGCAGTGGCAAGCCCTGGACTGGCTGCATCAGAGGCAGCACCTTGCATTCCCCTAATTACTTGCCCAGGTCTGTTGCTCCAGTCACCCATCCCTTGTTTTGCTGCTGAATTAGGGGGCTTCCATACCCTCTGGGAAAGCATGAGCCAGGGACATGGTGGAGCTTTATGCCTTGCACTAAGGAGAGATTATCAGACCTTGCTGAAAATAGCAAGGAGCTTAGGCAGGTGATTAAGCAGTTAGCATATCTAGAAAGGGGTATGCATGGATCCTGGTGGCCAAGAGCAGCTCAGCTGCAATGTCCTGCTTTGGTTAAAGGTTTATGTCCATAAACCTTTAACAGGGAACCTATTGCAAAGAAATGTGGCACAGAGCTTGGCCTTATTTTAAAGAAGGCTAAAAGCCCCACCTTGTGGGTACAAAATAGCAGCCTGGTGAATGTCTTACAGAGAAAGAAGTATCAGGGCTATAACATTTAAATACAGATTAAAGACTTGTATAGTCCAGTGCTACTCAATTTATCCAGCCTTCTGGGCCAGATGATTGATGTGGGACTAGTCCACAGGCCAGATCCGACGCACAGAGTTGGTTTGTAGGCTGAATCTAGCATTGCTGCAAATGTAGGAGCAATTAATGCTGCTACCACCCCCTCACTGCCAAATTTCCAGACCCATGGGGAGCCCTACAAGCCAGATGACATGGCTTTGTGGGCCAGAGGTTGAGCACCACCGAGGTTAAATGTGTGTGTAAGTATCTTGGTGACCTGGAAACATCCTGAGTTAGCTAGTCTGGAAAAGGTACAATTTCATTTTAAGTAGAAGAACTGCACTTCCTACACACTGAGCCCCAGCCAGTAGGAATGATGATTAGATGGTGATTATAAATTTAAAAGGTAAAATGAAAAGGATAGACTTCTCATGCTGATGTTGCATGCGTATGCATTGTACCATGGGTCATGCCTATTACCATATAAATATCTTATAACTATGAATATTTTATGTATTGCTAGAAACTGATTAAAATGCAAGAAAAAGCTATGTTTCTGGAGTACTATGAATAATTAAAAACCTATAAATTAATAGGGACTTGAAGTACTGAGGCAGTTTCAGCTCTTCAGCAATTAATTTCTGATTTCAACATTAGTTAGATTATTTAGGGCTAAAGCTGAAATTACATCAGGAAAATTTGTTCTGGGGGACAGATCCTCAATGGTATGAATTTGTGTCAGACCTTTGAAGTTATAAAGTGATGCTGATTTTCACCAGTTGAGAATCTTGCCCTGGCTATTAAAGAGGCCTGAGAGTCCAAGGTAAATACAGGGGGAGACAACACAATTTCACAAAATGTAATTTCTCTACTTTTTAATGTTGAAAATATTTATTTTCAGATAAAAGCTGCCCCATCATCAGCTTTTTCTGAAGTCACATTTAGTATTTTGGCTTTTCAGAGATCTATCAAATATGACAGGCTGGAAAGCAGAAGCATTTCTATAATCTCTCATAATTAGTAAATACTGCCAAGGAAAGCTATTAAAATGCATGGAAAATAAAAAGACTAATGTTTAATCATGATGAATTTTCTATTCCCCCCCCCCCACCAGTATATGCCAAGTGCTTTAATATCTTTCAGTGAAACCCATCATAATAGTGCAAAATTATTATTTTTATTTTGGAGACAGAAAGTATGTGATGACAAACAGAAGCTAGTTTAAATACAGTTTTAGTCTCTTCAACCCAGTATTGAAAAGGTTTCAGAGTTTGACACAGGTAGAACTAACTAGCTTACCTATAACTAGTTAATTGTGGGTCTAAGAGGACTGTTTGTTATTTATGTAAGGGTATGAACAACAAATAAGGTGAATAAACAGGAAGCTGGGCTTTACCACAGGTAACCACATCTGCCCACTCTAACTCCATGGTAAGTAAGACCTAAACTGAGAAAGCTTTGCCCTCAGTGAAAATGGGATGAATTATTGTGGTTTGGCTTACTGTAAAGTAAGAGCAGACATAAAGGCTTTTTTTTTGTTTAAAATACCACAGTACTCTATGTGGTGTCTCTACTGGGCACTATGAGTACCTTACTGCCTCCTTTGGTTGGGGTGCCCCCCAACTCTCCTGCCACGACTTGGTGTTCCCTGATGAAGGAGGGGTTCAGTGGTGTTTCTCTTCCCGGGTGACCCAATGACAGGGGTACTCACAGCTATGCCATGGTGTTCCTTGGGGCTCCGCCTCCCCTACACCCCATCCACTTGCCAACCGCTTAGATGTTCCTCTTGCTGCTCCGCCAATCTCTGTAAGACCCCCCCCCCTTTGTCATGGGGGTCTGGCATCAGCTTCAGACAACCGCCAGGTCACCTAGATGTCAGCGCATCTGGAGCCGCAGCTCCTGATCCCCAAGGACTGCTCTCCTTGGTGTTTTGGCATCCTTCCTTCCCTTCCGAGGGAGAGGGGCACTCTTAAGCTCTGAGACTGTGGAGCTGGGGATTGTCTGTCCCCAGCCTGATGTCTGACACTGCCCTGCCCTGCCTTTGTAGCAGAGCAATGTCTGACAGGCTGCTATTGCCAGCCTCTGGAGCCGCCAGTGCTGCCTGTCTGTCATGCTCCCTGCTGGTTCCCTCTCTCTTTCTCCCCCTTGCCCCTTCTGGCTTCTGGCGGGGCTCTTAAACTTCCCTCAGCTGCCACAATTAGCCTGGCACTGCCCCACCTCAGGAGCAGCTATTTAAAGAACCAGCGTAATGCTGGCTTGTGTGGCTGTGGCCGCAGTTCTGGCTCCAGTCACGCTCCTGGCGGTAAGTCTACCAGGGCCCAGGGGGTCTGTTTATCTACCCCGGGTGTACCTGGGGCTGCCCCCACCTCCTGTGGTGCCTGTGGGGGCTTCTCACTGCCACACTCTACCAATCTACAGGTCCTCTGGCCCCAGTGGCTCACTTGACAGTCCAAAACATGTAATTGTGATTACATCGTGCATATTCCCATCACAATATATGCATTGCACTCCCACATGTCTGCACACTCACTAGTCCATCACCATCACCCTTGCAGTGACACAACCTCACTCCCAACTCCCCCCTTTCCCCTGTTTATTTCCCAGTCCTTTCAGTTGTCACTGTCACCATCATCTTCTCTCTCATTGGCTCTGCTGCCGTCTTCGTCATCGTCGTCATCTTCATTGTCACTCTTTTCAGGATTCTCACCCCTGAACAGTCTGTGGACTGTTCCAGTCCCTGACAGACTGTGCCAGTCCATCTTCTTCCATATGATCTCCGCAATCTCCTCCCTGATGTCTCCTATCACTTTCTAATGGTACCCTTGCATCTTGATTCATCACATTTTGACACAGGCCTCTAATGAGAGGTTTGCATGCCTGTACATGAGCAGGTTCCTGGTCTTCTACAGGTGTTGGTTGTAGCCATGTTGGTCTAAGGACACAGGCAGACAAGGTTCTTTGGGTAAATGTGATATCTTTTTTAGAACAACTAAATAGTTGGAAAAATTGTTTTTGGCGGACTTTTGGGCACAAACACCCTTCTTTAGGCATAGGGAGAGACTGCTGTTGCTGATGGTGTTCTGTTGTGGGGTGTAGTTATTGTGGAAATGGTGGAGATATATTGGAAGATTTTACATTTCTTGTCCCAGCAAATCTTTCTTTTACATTTCTTGTCTGGACCCATTAAGTGTGCTTTGGGCCATAGGAAACTTACTTCTGGTGCTAAGATTGGCAAGGTTCAGTGCTTGTTTAAAGGCTAGGATGGGTGGTTCTGGGAAGATCTCTTTAAGAATTGGTCTTCTAGTATGGGTTGTAATTGTTTGACAATATTCCATATAGGTTCTAAGGAAGGATGGTATGTCATAACTAATGGTGTGCAATTTGTGGGGAATCTTCTTTTTGTACTGCAGCAATTCTTCACATGGTATCCTAGTAGCTCTTTCAAAAGTGTGTTCTATCTCTCTGGAGGAGTGTCCTTGTTGAGTGACACCCTACCTCACAACATCCCACAACAGAACCATCACCATTCCTGGATCTTATACCTGCACCTCCAGAAATGTAATATATCTCATCCAGTGCACTAAACGTGCTGATGAAAAATATGTAGGAGAAATAAAACAACTGTGTACCAGAATGAATGCACACCAAAAATCTGTTGAAGACAAAAATACCCAATGACCTGTGGTGCACACTTCTCACAAGACAACCACTCTCTTTCCAATTTCTTAGTTTTAATCCTAAAAGGGAACATACAAAACACCTTTTGTAGATGAGCCTACAAACTTCACTTCATAAATCTACTGGGTACAAAAAATCATGGACTAAATATAGACATTGAATTTATGGCACATTATAACCTGTCGTCCATCCAATAACCCTAGGTAACATCTACATTTTATCAGCTACATTCTATCACCAGAGCAACATTTTCCTTTCCCCCTCCCCACCACCTACCTGTCTCACACCTATTGTCTCCCATGGCCTCTGATCCTTATTGCCATGCATTTGTATTTTCACAGACTTGCATTTCGCACATTGGCTTCTGTTTCATCCAGGAGAACACAAAACAACAGCAGATTCTCCCTTTTCCTGAAGACTTGGAAAGAACAATTTTTCCAACTATTTAGTTGGTCTGATAAAGATAACACATTTTCCCAAAGCACTTTTTCTGCCTATGGTCTTCCACAGGGAATTCCTGAAGATGAATTGGTTGAAGTGGACCATTGGGTCTCCTGCTGCTTGGACAGGTGCGAAACAGCGCTGCTTCTCTGGTTAGGATTTTGACCCGTCACCAACTTGAGGAGTGTGAACACTTTCCTCTGCATCCCTTTGGCATATGAGCAGTACCACAGGTGGTGGTCAGTTGTCTTTGCCTTCCACGGGCAGGTTTCTCTGGGGCAGTGTGGTTGGCTTCTTTGCCACTCTCTATGTCACTGCTCTGGGCTACTTGCCAGTCCATGTCTCTGTATTCCTTCTGCAGGTCGTTGTGCAAGATCCTGGCTGCTGTCACTGGGGAGACAGTCCATGGGCAACACCATATCCCTTTTCCTCACCACCTCCTGTATCTTGTGTTGGTTTGCTAGGGCCATCGTGTCTTCTTTCTGTAGTTCATACATGGTGGTCCTTAGGCTTATGCATGGTAGTATGTGCACTCTGCCACTCTGGATTTGGGGATCTGAACCTGACTCCCTTTCGATTGGCTGAGAGCAAAGACATTACAGCAGAGTAGCTGATGTGCAGTAAAGTCCTTGTCCATACTTTGTGTTTCCAAATCCTATGAAAGATGTTAGAGATGACCAATAGAGGTCTGTGGTATGCACTGCATTCAAAAGCTTGTCTAAATCTTGCAACCATGCAATTAGTCCAAAAAAAATCACTCACAAAAACCTTGCCTCTCACTGGATTATCATGGCTACAACATCATTCCAACTTTATGAAAAATGTCAGTTGGATAACTTTTTTTGAGAGACCAAATCCTAGAGTTCTTACTCATATACAATTCCCATTGAAGCCAATTAAAATTTTGCCTAAATAAACATTGACGTATTGGAAGTTTGAGGCTAGAACCATCCATAGTTCTTTGAATGAGGATTAAATTTTGTCTTGTGTATAGGGAGCCTTCACTTAAGTGAGTAGGAGCTGCTCATATGTATTCTGAAGTACCTGTATTACAGGTTATGCTATGAAACCAGGACTGTCCAACTTCCAAGAGACTAGGGGCCACACCAGTGTGGGGCTGTATGTTCAGCAGGCCACACCAGGGAGAACCATGGGAACCTGTGCTGCACATCCCATGGATGCTACTCAGGGCTGGATTAACCCTTTAGTGGGCCCTAGGCAAACAAACTTGTGTGCCCCTAATTAATACTTTATATATAATATTACTTTTTTACACTCAATAATTATAATATGTAAAATAAGCACAACTGAGCTCCTTCATTTCAGGCCCTAGGCATGTGCTTAGTTTGCCTATGCATTAATCCAGCCCTGGCGCTACTCCACCATTGCACCACATGTCTACAACACCCCCGTGGTACACCAATGTGCCCACACTTGTGCCCACTGCTACACTGGGCACTCTCCTACTGCACCACATGCCTTCAGCTTCCCCCACCCCTACTGCACCGCACACCTGTGACTCCCCCATTCTGTGCTATACCATGTGTCCCAGGCTCAGCCTCAGCTCCTCATGCTGCTGCAATGCTTCACCTCCTGGGGCAGGGGCAGAAGTGGCAGCTGGCAGAGGGAGGGGGAGCCTGAAGTCTTCAGCTTCTGTTGCCTCTGTAACAATAGAGAACAGGTTCGAGTAGGAGCTTTGCGGGGGGCGGGCTGCAATTTAACCTTTTGTGGCCCTCATGTAGCCAGGGATGCCAGTTGTACAGTCCTACTGTGAAACAATTGGCAATGGTCAAAGATTCTCCAGAGCCAGGCTAGGTATGGTTAAGGTGTATCAAATCTGTAGCCAGCAGTACACAAGGAAGTGATAGGAATAGCTTTACATCTGGTCATCCCAGCCCAAATGATGAGGTACCCATTTACAGCTTGGTTGACTGGGAGCCTGGCAGCAGTTGGAGGAGGACTTGAATAACACCTTTGGAACCATAGCAAGATATGCCACAAAAGTACTGTACATTAAAATTCTGTATTTTTTATTATTAAATTTCATAGATTTCATAGATTATAGAATTGGCAGGAACCCAGTGGATCATCGTGTCCAACCCCCTGCCCCGGGCGGGAAAGAGGACTGAGGTCAAACGACCCCAGCTAGATGATTATCAAGCCTCCTCTTCAAGACCTCCAAGTTAGGTGACAGCACCACCTCTCTTGGAAGCCCATTCCACACTCTGGCCATCCTTATTATAAAAAATTTCTTCCTAATGTCTAACCTAAATCTACTCTCCACTAGTTTGCACCCATTATTCCTAGTTACTCTCTGGGGTGCTCTGGTGAACAGTGCATCCCCAATTCCCTGCCATCCTCCCCTGATAAATTTATAGGCAGCTACAAGGTCACCCCTCAGCCGTCTTTTGTATAGGCTGAAGAGATCCAGATCTCTCAACCTCTCCTTGTAGGGTCTTTCACAGAGACCACTAATCATGCGAGTGGCCCTCCTCTGAACCCTCTCCAGATCCTCCGTGTCCCTCTTGAAGTGTGGCTCCCAAAATTGGACACAGTACTCCAACTGCAGCCTGACTAATGCTGCATAGAGGGGGAACATCACCTCGCTTGATCTGTTGGTCATGCATCTGCTAATACATGACAAGGTACAATTGGCTTTGTTGATGGCCTCGTTACATTGCCAGTTCATGTTCATCTTGGAGTCAACTATGACTCCAAGATCTCTCTCAGCCTCTGAGTTGCTGAGGAGGACATCCGCCAACCTGTAGGTGTGCTGGGGGTCCCTCCTCCCTAGATGAAGTACATTTGTCTTTGTTGAATTTATCCTATTATGTTCCCCCCATTGATCTAACCTGTCCAGGTCAGCCTGTATCTGCTCACTGCGCTCTGGTATATTAACTTTGCCCCATAATTTGGTATCATCTGCAAACCTGGAGAGGGTGCTCACCACACCCTCGTCCAAATCACTGCTGAAGATATTAAACAACACCAGCCCAAGGACCAAACCCTGTGGGACCCTACTTCCCACCTCCTTCTAGACTGGGAATGACCTGTCAACCACCACTCTCTGGGTGCAGTCCCTAAGCCAGTTAGCCACCCACCTGACTGTGTAGGTGTCCGCTCCACAGCCTGTTAGCTTCCCTATGAGAATAGGGTGTGAAACTGTGTCAAAGGCCTTCCTAAAATCTAGGTAGATGACATCGGCCTCAGCTCCTGTGTCAAGGCAGTGTGCGACCTGGTCATTAAAGGCTATAAGGTTTGTCAGGCAGGATCTACCTGTGACACACCATCATTTCCTCTGCTGGATCTTCACAAATACACTCTTTGATTTTTTCTAGTATTTTCCCAGGGATAGAGGTAAGCCTAAAGTTACCCGGCTCCTCCCTTCTCCCCTTTTTAAAAATGGGCACCATGTTGGCCTTTTTCCAGTCCTCAGGGACCTCACCGGAGCACCATGAGAGCTCAAACAGCTGTGCCAACAGCTCAGCAATGACACTGGCCATTTCCTTCAGCATCCGTGGATGGAGGTCATCTGGGCCGGCTGACTTGTACCCATCCAGCCCTTCCAAGTACTCTTTAACTAAGTCAGCACAAACCTTTGGTGGTCTGGCACCTTCTGGACATCTGTCTATGCTCAAGGTGGGGGGATTGTCTTGGTCAGTATTAAGGAATACTGAAGCGAAGAACTCATTGAAGAGCTCTGCCTTTTTCTCTGCATCAGCCACCAACTGACCTGGTTTGTCCTGGAGGGGCCCTATGCTACTCTGCGCTTTCTTTTTTCTTGCTGTGTATCTGTCGAAGGACTTTATATTGTCCTTAATTGTTGTAGCCAGCCTAAGCTTGGCCGGACTGTAAAATTAATGTTTACTTATTACTTAAGTAAAATCAATGTTTACTTATTACTTAAGTAAAATTAATGTTTACTTATTAGTTATTAGTTTAAATTATTGTAAATTTATTGCTATTTATTTATGATTATTTTGAATGTGTATTGCCAATCTATATTTTCTGTCTTTGAATGGCAACTTTGGTAACTTATCACTTTTTAATGGTGGTACCTATCTTTAGGAGTTAAAAAATCCCCCATAGGCATAACAGAGAAATCACATGTGTTTCAGGACTTGGAAATACAGCTCAGGGAATCAAAACAAGATATTCTGAAGTCAAAGAGTACAATGAAAAAACTGGAGGAGGAGCTACCTGTTGCCAAAGATAAGCTAATACTACAGGAGAATGAAATACTGAGGAAAGCAGGTAAGAAGTTCATTTAATGTCTCTCTCAAACATTTGCCCTTTTGAGTCATTTACACTGACAATTCCACAAATGAAACGTGTTTGAAATGTAAATCTTGCTACCACAGAAGGAATGGAAACTATAGTGAATGCCCAGTGCAGAGCTGCTAATCCAGCAGATGAACTGAAAGACCAGATAGTGCAGCTCCAACAAAAGACTTCCACCAAAGAGAGCCACAGTGGCAAGAAAGACAGTGAAGATACAAAGGTGCCAAACCAGGTATTTGCTCCCCTCTTTTTTATGGCATGGGACTCTAAATTGAAATCAGTGGGAGGTTTTCTTTTGACTTCACTGGAGTTTGGATCAAACCTGTAGGAATCATTCCTGCAAAATACTGAGTACACTGCAGCAAAAGCACTTAAGCACATGCGTTACTGCTTGCTTCAAACACATGGGTGGCTCTGGGGACTTCAGTTGAAGGTCGGGTAGATTTGCACCTTATAAACTAACCAAAGTAGATATGTAGCACAATTTTTTGTGAAACATGCTGCAAGTTTCTTCCGTTGAAATTGGGCTGAAATGCTGATTAACATAAAAAGGGTAAACAGTTCTATTTTATTTAGAATCTTAACCAAAAGTAGCCTAGCCCCAAAATAAGAGCTGTTAGCTATTAATGCTAACTAATTAGCCCTATTAAGAACTCCTTTATCATAATGTCTCCTGTTAATTAGCCGACTCAAACACAGTTTCTTATTATCTGTTAGCTCCCTTCATGGATCAGTTTACTTGGATGTTGGAAAAATACACCCGTTATCAAAGACATAGCAGGGGACAAAATAAATTCTCCCTATTTCCATGGATGAGGGACTGTCCTTGGGAAGATCTCGAGCTTCAGAAGCAATTTTGCAGTGTAAACAGTGTGAAAAAGCTTAACTGTAAGAGATTTGTACAGTCCGGATCAGTCCATTAAAATTTACAAAAGTAAAAACCAAAGTTTTCCCATGGAATTTACCCTGTTGGACAGGAAATCCTTTACAACAGACACTCCAGGATTTTACCTTGATTTTGTCCAGTTATAAGGCCAATGTGTTTTATAGTCTGAGGACCCTGCAGCTACCATGAAAGACGATATGAAGCAGTGGCAAAAAGAAGAACTTCGCAAAATCAAACGTCAGTCAGATGAGGAGAAAATGCGTTTGAAGGAGCAGCTGGTGAAGGGGTTGGAAGACCTTGTGAAAAAACACACACTGGAAATCAAGTCAGTACAAGCTTCCATGGAAGCTGAAAGAAAAACATTGCAGAAGGTAGGTATGTTCTTCAATTAACACATAGTCTGATTCATTTGTATTTAATCTCATTGGTCATGGTAGCATCATTTGAATCATCTTTATTGGAGGTACTGTGAGTTACCGGAAAATGCAAAGATATTATTGCTATGTTTTTAAAACATGAGTTGAGCTGGTGTATCTCTATAAAAAGCTTCACAGACAGGAAGGTGAATTTATCCTTGGTATGTCAACTGAGTACTTAGCAGCACTTAAGTTTGGAAGCCTGAATATGATACTGGGGTGATTAATATGAATCTGTCCCAAGAAATAATGTATAGTGGTTGTACATTCCACTCTCTGCTTTATATTTTTATGGATCTCTGCTCTTCCGAGTTCAAATATGTTGATCCAATAAATGCTTATACACTTTATAAATGTAATGCCCAATCCTGCAAAGTTCTGAAATTTTTTTGTAGAGCAACAGAATTTGAGGGCATTTTTAACACCTCATAGATTTAGGTCCAGAGTGCAAGTATTGGTGGTCTGGTGAGAAAGTCAAAATTGTGAATAAATAAGTTGAAATAAATAGACTGATGCTAATGCATTTTGGAAGAACAGATTGAGATTCAAAATGGTATTGATTAATTGGAGAAATGGTCTGAAATCAATAAAATTAAATTTAGTTAAAACAAGAGCAAAGTGCTACACTTAGGAAGGAAAAATCAAATGCACTGATACAAAATAGGGGACATATGACTAGGCAGTAGCATTGCAGAAAAGCATTTGAAAGTTATAGTGGTCACAATACAAATACAGCTCAACAGTGTGATGCTGTTGTAAGAAAGGCAAATATTCTGGGATGTATTAGCAGGAGTGTTGCATGCAGAACATTAGAGATAATTACTGCGCGTCATTCAGCTGGAGGACAGTGTCCAATTTCAGGCACCATCCTTTACAACGATATAGACAAATTGGAGAAATTCTAGGGGAGAGCAGCAAAACGGATGAGAAACTTCAAAGCAAGGGGATGGACTAGATGACCTCATGATGTTCTTTTCTGTCCTACATTTCTGTGGTTCAGAATGATCTTTTATAAAAGTAGTGAGTATGACAGCACCTCATTGTATCTCATTAATCAATACCCATGCACTCTACTGATATTCTTGCAACCTTTTGTGGAGCGACAATGTGACCTAGGGGACAGAGCTGGGTGTGAGCAGACAATTATTTTAAGTGCTCCCACTTATTCTCTCAGGATACGGGACATACAAATTACGGCAGAGTAGAAGAAGGCAGCATCTTATTGTACATCAGCTGCCTTGTGGAAACTGCTTGTGTGCACCCACATAACCTGTGGTAAGTGGAATGTAAAATAAAGGTAATTTACTCCTCCTCCACTGAGGGCTCAGCTACTGTAGCTAGCTTCTACTTATCACAGGGTGAGAGCATGCATGTGGGCAGTTACTGTGAAGCAGGTGACATGCGATAAATCCTCACCCTCCTTTACCCTGACATAAGTTGTTTGTATATCCATCCTCTTAGTGACCTTGGACAAGTCACGTCACTCTTTGAGCATGCCTATACTGCCTCTGTGCCACACAGGAACACCACTCTGGAGCACACACCACCTACTTGGTGCCTGTCCACATGCCTCAAATCTTGGAAATGAAGCAATGCAGCCACCTTAGAATGTTTCTTTCTTTTTCAATTTTAGGAGCTTCAGCTACAGTTAGAGGAACTAAGAAAGAAATCTGAGAATGAAATAAAGCAGCTGCAGAGAGAGAAAGAAGCCCTAAGTGGGAAACTTCAAGATTCCTCACTTGAGGTATGCTGGGTATAATTCTACCCTGATATTAAAAGGAATCTGAATTCTGATAAGAATTCATAACGAGATTCATAATCTTGTCTGTAACTAACATCCAAGGGAATATGGAATGAACATACCCAGAAATACGAGGAATGGTTGTTTTTAAATGTCTATAAAGACTTAATATCCTTTTTGTTTTGGCTGAGATTCATACAGTACTGTATCTTTTATTTTTTGATAGCTGTTTGGTGAGAAATATGACTCAACCAGGACTAGATTGTGCCTTGAATTGTGGGTTCCTGGCAGAGGGTAAATAAGACTTAGAACCTTCCTTACACATCTAGATGTGTTTCCCAGATCTTTGCTCCAGGCTCCTGGGAACAATGGCATAGAGAGGCTTTGGTAGAGGTGGGACAAAATCTTGAGCCAGGTCCTTTTGAGAGGGGGACCCACTTTGCCTTGGTGGATGCTTTGTGGGGAATGACCCTCCTGGGGTGCAAAAATCTGATGGTAGGGATAAGGAGAGCTGCTTGCTCATTCCTTGAAGCAAAGGGGTCAAGAGAGCAAAGGAATGGAATGGAGAGTAGGGTTTCTGTTCACTGACTAGGGTAGCTGAGCCAGCATGGAACAGGCAGTAACATACTGCATTTATAACTTACCACCACTCTCAGAGTAAGCAAGAAGAAGAAAATTGTGACCTAGTGGTGTATCTATGACACAGTGGGTGCATCCACATGAGACGCTTAATGCACAGTAGACAAATTCTACTGTGCATTAGTGCATCATGACAAAAGCTGTGCTAATGCACAGTAGAATTAATCTACTGCACATTAAGCATCATGAAAAGACCATGCACTGGCACTACTGTGCAGTAGCGCCAGTTACTGTGCATTTAGTTAATACTTCATATTAGAGGTACTAAACTTAATGCACCTTTACAACGGCCTATTAATGCATGTGTAGATGTGCACAGTGGCTCCTGGTTTAGCATGGCTTCTACACATCTTCTTACTCAGGGTTGCACTTAAAGGCACAGTTTAAACGTAATACTGTTTAAATGTATAATTGTGTAGTTACAATAAAGTCAACTGGAAGATAAATGTCTGAGGTGCATCGGAACCCTGCTTATTCGTCTGTAGCAGCAGTTATGTATAATCAATGGGCTAAATAATATTCATTTTCCAAGTGAGTACATTAGTCAAAATATGAATCCAATGGAGTACAATGGGTAGAGAAGCTGACTGTGGATAATTAGTTAAAATAAAAGCAGAATCCCATGGTATAAAAAGTGCTTATTTATCCAGGTAAGTACTTCAACTTTAAAAATGCTGACAGTTTTGAAGACTGATTTGCATGGCCCTGATATGCATTTTTGCCCTTTCCTAACGTGTTCCTTTTATGTTGCCCCAATCTCTTAGGAAAATTTCACTTGTTTCAAAACCTTCCAGAGTATATCTTTTTTACACTATGCTGTGAAATTTTTACATGTGAATATTTTTAACATTTTTTCTCCTGAGAAGGTTATGAACAAGCTATCAGAGAACAAAAAATTCTTTGTTTTCATGACATTACCAATTAAATCAATACAATGGTGAAAAGAACTGATGATAATAAGTACCATATTTATTTGTTTATCTAAAGGTTTTCATAGATTTCATAGATTTTATAGACATTAGGGCTGGAAGGGACCTCGGAAGATCATCGAGTCCAGCCCCCCGCCCAAAGGGCAGGAAGTCAGCTGGGGTCATAGGATCCCAGCAAGATAAGCATCCAATTTGCTCTTGAAGGTGTTCAATGGAGGTGCTTGAATCACCTCTGATGGCATGCTGTTCCAGACCTTGGGGGCTCGGACAGTAAAGAAGTTCTTTCTTACGCCCAGCCTGAAATGGTCTTGCAGTAGTTTCTTAATGCATTTGGTACCTTTTCCAGAATAATCAATGAACTTATAGCCATCAGTTTTGTAGGTTTGTAAAGATAAGCAAATGTTGGTTCAGTGATGGAAGTTTTTGACTTCTTGTTCTTCTCTCCTGGTAATCTAGGTTTCAAGACTGCAAGAATTCATCAGTCAAAATCAAGATCTACCCAAATTTTCAGAATGTCTTCAAACTTACTCCAGAAAGATTCACAAAGAGCAGGACGAACTAGATAGCCTACAGAGTGAAGCTACTGAGGTGCAGGTAGCTGCTATAATTTTATGTTGAAAATTAAACTTTTCTTTACTCTGTCTCCTTAGTCACCTAATCACTTCTCACCTACTTTTTTCCAACCAATAAGCTGGATCAGTGAGAACATTAATGGTAACACATCTACAGCAGGTGAAACAATCACTCCTTGATTTATTATAATTCAGTATACAAAGACACAGAAAAATGGCTAAAAGGCTTTTTTTTCCCCATTGTTCCACATCAGATTTGTATATTTCAATATCAAAAAGTAGTACTGTGGGCTTTTTATTCATTTCCCTGAAACCTTGAACATAAGTATATCCTGAACCTTTTCTAGTTCTTTTAGTTTATCAGTTGCTTCAGTTCATCTCTATATGCCACTGGGTGCATCAAACATGCAGTTAATGCACCTGAATTTACTGCATAGTAAATTTGGACTCATTAGACTCCTGTGCACCCAGGTCAGGAGCAAATTGAGCCCAACAGGAGCAGCCTCATCTAGGGCTGCTCCTGCCCTGCTCTGCCCCCATGCACCAGCCAGGGGGAGCTCCAGCCTCCCCCAGGTGCCAGCCTCAGGTTGGTAGGGGACACTAGGGATAACTCTGTGCTGTCAGGAGTCTCCAGGGGCAGCCCTAGGCTGGCAGGGGGCACAGGGGTCAGGACTCGGGTCAAGGGGGTGGGGGAGCTGTCCCTGGTTCTGGGGGCAGCTCCCAACCCCATGGTCACCTGCATCTGATGCTTCTGGGGGGAGTGCATGTGGGTCTGAGCCACCAGCTGGGGAGATGGGGCCTGTGGTGCCTGTAATGTACCTGTTCTTCCTTCCTACGGGAAATGTGATGTCCACCAGGAACTGTGATCACAGTGGCAGTGGAGCCCAGAGCTTCCTCTTGGTGTGTGTCATGCAGCTGAGGGGGAGGCACTAGAGTGCAGGGCAGCAGGGACCATGCAGCAGGCCTAGGACTGGGAACTACCCTCACATTGCTGAGTGGCCAATCCCATCCCTAGCTGGGCTGTTCAGGCCTCTGTTCCTTTGCAGTACTTGGTATAACAGCAGAATGCAGCCAGGCCTGTCATCATCTGTGCCTGGCTCCGGGACTCCAGTGGAGCAGGGGGTCCACTCTTGCATGCCTCTGGGCCTGCCACCCCCTGTGTGGTTACCATGCTGGTGCACTCAGTGTACCTTTGGAGCTCTTGGCAAGTGCCCAGCCACTATGTCCATGTGCCTGTCTGCTCCTTGCTTTCTGTCTGGGAGCATGCAGTTCAGGTTGTATAGGAGGTCTTTGACAGAAGCGAGCATATAACCTGGGTCTCCCAACTCCCAGTCCTCTATTTTAATCAAGAGATCATTGTAATCCTGAGAGCACCTGGAATCTTATTCACCATAGTTCTGTATATCATTTGTGTGTAAGTAATGTTTATAAATATGTAACACCCTTCCAAATCTGAATGGGGTGAAAGGAGACATGTGAAATCAATCTACCAGGGGAAGACAGAAGGAGGAAGAACAATTGTGTGTATTCTCTGCAAGCTACTTGTCTGAACTCTTGATTAGTTGGCATTATTGCCCATGACAGCAGTTCAGCCTGCTTCAAATATTGTCCTTTCATGCAGCCATAAATATTCACAGCCAGGAGACCACTACACACTGTATGCACAGTGTTGTGTTTTGCTAAGGGTAAGATTCCCAGCTGGGGACATTGAAACGGCTTGGCCTTGAGCTTCCGCCTCGAAGGTTAGGCAATGTGCTGTTACTAATCTAGTTCTAACCTGGATACAGTTTCAGAGCTAAAAATAGTTTCCTTGGCTACATAAGGTCTGCTTTTGGCTGGAGATCTCAGCTGTGATGATATTTCACTCTTCCTCTGAATCTCACTTAGCCTTCCTGTCTATAAACTGGGGTTTTAGCAGCAATGTCTTTACAGATACTACAGTAATGGGAGCCTTATGATTACCTTAGACACTAGGCTTCTATTTGCATCCATCTAATCCATCCTAAAAAGGCATTGCTAATCCACCCATGCCTTGATAGACAGAGAGTTCCACATTTGTAGCAAGAGAAGGATAATGTAACTCAAAATCTGCCATATACAATGGGGAAGATAATTTTGCTTTTAGGAGCTAACCTAAATAGCCCATTCACGTCACAATGATTAATAGCCTGCTTCACTTCAAAACAGCCAGATTTGGAGTCAGGATACGCCCCCCCACCCCCCCGGTCACATTGACAAGATCCCTGGTTGACTCTTGTTTTTTTGTTTTTTGTTTTTTCCCCTCTGTACTGCAGGGTCTAACTCTTTTTTTAAGATTATCTGAGCAAATTTTAACCTCACAAATTCCTACCACTGCAGTGGTAAACCATTTACATCTCTTTTTTCCCTAGGGTGTTCTATAGCTGTGGTTTGTGAGAGGAATTGGAGTGAACACCCTTATGGACCCTTTTGAAAAAATTAATGCCTGGAAATGCAGGGGACTGACCTTGATAGCTTGGGAAGCCCTTTCCAATCTTATGTTCTACATTCACTTGAATGTTAGAATTAGCTTTAAAAATCAACCTATTCTTCCATTATTCTGTTATTAGAAATTTTTAAGTGCAAGTTAGACAAACATTTGTCTAGGATGGTTTAGTTAGGGATGACCCTGCTTAGACTAAGAGGAGGCAAAATGGATGACTAGAGAGTTCCTATATATGAGTGAATAAAGGTAAAACCGCTTAGGTTTTATGCAATGTTTTATATACTCTAATCCATAATCTTCTGTATTGCGTTGGACAGTTTATTTAAATTATTATCCTGTTTTTTTTAAGAAGAGAGTGAGAGGCCAAAATTAGCTATTCTTAGGGCAGGTACAAGCTTCCCCTCAAAATTTGAAAAGAATTCAGCAAGACATAGAAAAAAATACTGCTGCCTTTGGTAGGCACTGTGGAAAAGCAATTTGCTGTATCTTTAGGACTGCTAGGACAGCTTTGGTGGGTAGAGGATATGAACAGCTTTATTAGAACTACAATAAACAGTTCACTCTAGTGGTTTCATTTTGTGTAACAGCAGGCAAAGGGTATAAAATACAAAAGCATATAATCTGTTTCTTCTGTTAGTTCTGTTAATGTTAAATAAAACTGGTCAGCTTAGATCCTCAACTCATTGACTTAAATGGCCATATCATTTTAAATCAGCTGAGAAGTTGGCCAGGTATTTTGAAACAGGGAGACACTACAAAAGGGCTGAAGATAGCAAAATGATCTGTGGAGAGGGCATATCCTAATTAATCTTGAAAGCACTCTTGTTCTTTGAACGACAAGGAAAAGATGGCTTTGATAGGATACAGCTTTTGGTTCTGTACCACTTCCTTATTATAAATAGTCATGTTTTGTGAAGGAAGAGCTTGAATCAACTGCTTTAATGCTATGATTGGTATGTCTGTTGTATTTATATAATTCCTGCTTCCCACTTTATTTGGACAAAATACAATATTTGAAATAGGAAATCCCTTTCTCTCCACTTTTCTTTCCCTGCATGATCTTTTAAGACCCTGTTGATTTACGGATCAGTCTGTTCCTAGTCAGTGTGATCTTACACTTACTGTCAGCAGTGGTTGCAACCATTAATTTTGCCCCAGGAGAGTCTGATATCTTCCTCACCTGGGGAGCCCAGTTGGAATTCAAATGCTCCTCTTGATTTTTTTCATAAATATTTTATTCACAAGATGAAGAGGCTTCTTCTTTTGTTTTTTTTTTCTTTTTTCTTTTTACGGGAAACCTGATTCTCTGACATTTTGTGTTTATATTATCTTTTCTTGCTTATTCTCAAGTGTTATTTGAGCTCAAATAAGAAATGCACTCAGGAGTACATTAATGTTAGTGTGCATTATGCCATCAGATACAGGAGAGATCATATACCATTGACTACTGGTATATTATTTTGAAAGCTTGCTTTATTAAGAATTGCAATATCTAAAATGTTAGGAAGTGCTTTCTTTCCATTACACATGATGAAATGGCTGAACTCAATAGGCATAAGACAAAATAAATGTATTCATATTATCTTAGGCCCAAGTAGCCATTGGCCTCAATCACAAAGTTGGATATAATGAGCCATTTCTCTTAGGAATACCTAAAATAACATCTGCGTTAGAAATGATAGTGGGTAAAAGGAGCTTGTCCAGCATCTTCCCACACTGGGAGTATTTTTAGTCAAGGTAATCAGTCCCTTAGAATATTACAAAAAGATGTTAAAAATCAGCCCATTTTTAATTAAGAATATGAATAAAGCAGCCTGATCCTTCATACATTTACATACATATGAAGCTTTTATTCTTCAGGTAGTGCCTTTGACACTAATTGGACTACACAAGTAAGTGAAGACTAGTCACATGAATAAAGACTAGCAGAACTGTGTGCAGGGATCTCCTGCTGCCTGTGTGACTAGCATGTTCAGAGGGCTTGCAGTTAGTCTGAAAAGCAGATACTTTTCCTAGGCTTCAGACTTTTCAATACCAAGTTACTTGTACTGGGGGAGGGATCACTCCCCTGGGAGTGATCACACTCGACAGTGAGGTATCGCCACCAACAACACCTGGAGGAGGACTTTTAACTGCATTCCATCTAGTCAGGATTGTACATGTTTTTACTGCTATGTAGAAAAGGACACCTGGATCTATTTATTAGATCTACATTTCAGCTTAATTGCTATTTAAGACATTAGGACAAACAAAACTAAAAGCTTATTCCTCTCAGCTAGTCATGTTCCTCTAAAAAATAACTTCATATAACTTGGCCAGTAGATGGCACTAAATGTGTCTGATAGTAACAGAATGCTCAATGTTTATTCCTCACAAAGAAGGGGGATTTTTTTACTGTATATGCAGTTTTTCTTGCTTGCCATGTGTGAATAATGACAGTAGGTCATAGAAATAGTTCAGGTTCTCGGTGGATTAAGGAATTAGTTTTGATGAAGCTAGTTTGAGGTGTGTATTTCTGCCCTATAGAAATTGGGCTGAGACTGTCAATTTGCTTTATAAAGATCACTTGTGAGAGCTGCCAGATTGTAATTTTCTGTTGCTATTGATTTGAGTAGATTAAGTGAAAAGTTGAATTCCACTGCCGGCCCCTTAGCTGGCCAATCACACCACTAGCAGACATAGAAACTTGTTAATTCAGGTTTCACCTGCAACAAGGATGTCTGATTCACCAGAGTTATCTTGGTTTTCCTATTATAAAAGCTTTTGATCCTTAACTCTTATCTTGGCAGTAGAGCTAAGTGAAATTTTGTCAGCGTGTTGTTTGTTCACTGAATATGTTGTTTTTGGGCAGCTGACATTTTTCACTGATTTGGGTCAATTTTGATGAATCACTTCAGTCAAAGGCAAAAAAAAATCAGAAGCATTAAAACAGCTTGTTTCGATTCAAATAATCTGTTTGGAAAGTGTCAAAATGAATGGTTTCTGATTATCTGCAACATTTTAGTTTTTGGCACTTATACCAAAGGCCATGGGGAAAAGGAAGCCACTAATCCTGTGCTTGGAGCATTCCCTCTGGGAACAGGGGATATGGGCTCACTTCCCAACTCTGCTTGAAAAGATCTGAACCCACTTTCCAGCCTCCTAGGGAATGCCATACCTACCATGTGGAGTGAGCTATTGTCAGTCTCTCCTATTAATGCTGCTTTACCTTATATAAAATATACACATTATTTATTGGAACAGGGACTGAAACTTGCAAGTGACTGTCGCTACTACCAGGCTACAGAATCATTCTCTTTCTCTCTCACACAATCTGAATTTTTATGTACTTTATACAAGGGGGTGCTGCCAGCACCCCCTCCTCCTCTTCCTTTCTGTGTATTTTGTGAATCCAGCCCATCCTTTCTTTACCTTTTATTACAAATGCCCCACAACAAAATATTTTGGAAATGTTGAAGTTTGTTTTGACATTTCCAAAGTTGTTAAATCAACCTGAAACAGTTCTTCAGTTTTCCATTGTGATGTTGAAAATTATATATATAACATTTTTTTCTGGTTGATTTGATTCAAATTTTAGTATTGCTATATTTCTTTTCGCCACTGCACTGAAAATCCCTTATTCCCACTCTCCGACTAGGCAGGCCTGATGCAAAGTTTTTTAGCAAAGCATATATCTAGCATGTCTCATATAGAAACACTGTAAAGGATCTGCAGACCTCACGTTCATCAACTAAACTGTCCACATGAAACATCAGCAATGAAACTGAGGAACTTTGCAGTCCAAAACAGAGACAACTATTGCTTGAGTAAAGGAGAACTCATTAGTTGTAGTATTCTGAGGGTCTCAGTCCTTCATTAGCCAACCAGGAAGTGGTGAGGATTCATAAATACAAATACAGTATCAGAGCTGATCTATTTAGCAGTGGCAGTGGTACAGCTTTACACTATCCCTTACATTAGGCAGTCTTACTCAGTATTGCCCTGTTATACTTCATTCTTGAATACCTGACGTTCACAGGAACAGAGAACCAACTGGTGTATCAGGTAATGACAGATTATTTTGAACACTGGCCGCTGGTGAATTTGAAACTCAAGGACAAACTTTGTCTAAGTGGGAGGAGTATAGCATACTAAGGAGGGTATATGAGCACCTCTGTTGTAGCCATGAACAAAATGGAATGTCAAATCTGCTTAAGCATAAATAATCGGCATCCACCCTTGGACCTGACCTACAGAAAGTATATAAGTCATATATGGCTAAGAAAGAGATTGTGGTACCTTTATTGTTTTTATCAGCAGATCCTGAGTTTGGTCCCCAGTACCACAAATTCTGTGCCAAGCTAAATTCATTACTTATATGCCTTATGTGAAAATGATGTACATAGGAACAAGTTATTTTTCCCTTTAATTTTGCCTGGACACAATGAATTTGTTCAAAGCAGTAAAGAGCATACAAAACCCAATACAAGCATCTGCTGATTTATATGTGAAGTTCCAATAGGTCCTTTGGTTGAAAATATAGAAGAAAAGTATTAAAAATAGCATACTGAAACAAAATTAAGAAATGAAGTTCTTTGATTAAACTACATGCATCTCCAGCAGCAAACTTCCTAATTGCCTTTGTCTTCTAATCCTAGAGTCCATCTGTGCAGCATAAAGACATATCTAAATTGCAGAGAGAGAGGGGCAGATGCCAGGAGACCCCAAAAGCACAAATGAGGATCAAAAGTGAAGAAAAGCCAAGGTACAGAGGAGTCCAGTTATAAAGTCATATGGAGTTTAAGTATTACTTGGAATATGCTAATAGAGATAATAGCAAGGAGTATCCTAACACACTAGGAGCTGGTAGTCAGCTAATACCATTCAGAACTTGGAAAAGGGGAATGGGATGAACTTATGGAGGATAAGGGTATATTTAGTACTAGGAGAAGGGCTGCAAAGTGTCTTGGAATGGAAAGATACCACCTTAACCCTCAGAGAGAAGGCAAGGCAGATGGTACCTTATAGAGACTAGCATCCGAAGAAGCAGGCTGTATGTAGTCACTGAAAGCTAATGCACCCCTAATAAAAGTTTATGCACTTCTGAACCATTTAGTTTCTAAGGGTGCCTGTATACATGCAGTGAGGCTGCTCAAATGTGCTGTAATTACAGCATGTCAGTGTGCTAATTAGCATGCCTCCAGCAGTCTTTGTATATTATGTATCAGTTTCCTCTAGCTTGAAAATGGCAGTGGGGGTGCATTCAACGAGCTTTAGTTAAAGACCCCCCACTGCCATTCTGAAGTGCAGGGAGGCTGATACACAAGGTTCTGCAGGCACTTTAGTTAGAGCGGCTCTTGGAGGCAGGGTGGCACCTTAGGATGTTTTTACACATTCCGAGGATGGGTAGGAGCACTGTAATTAAAGCGGCTCTAAGAGCCGCTCTGATTAAAACAGCTCTTGGAGCTGCTCTAATTAAACCACACCTGCCCATCCTTGCAGCACGTGTAAAAACATCCTGTGGTACCAACCTGCCCTGCCTTCTGTCTGATGACAGATCAATACAGCTAACTACCTCTCTGCTTCTGAGAGAAGAAAAAGAGACTGCTCAGCCCCTGAAGGAGTAGAGTCAGGATGCTTGGCCCTTTGGCAAAGGACTAATCAGATTGAGGGGGAACATTCACCCCTGTGAAAACGTGTGCCTGGAATGTGCAAACTGAGATTTTGCACATCACACTTTGCCAGTTCTTTTTGTTGAGTGCCCATATGAACGAGTGCCAGAAGTAGAAAATGGACTCTGAGTAGCTCATTGTGTTTCTCCAGCTGAGAGATTGGTTTTGTAGGTGTGCTGATCTCTCCCTTGTACAGTTTTGGCTCTTTTCCCTTCAGGCTGGAAAGCACAAGTGTATCAAAAAAGGAAGATAGACAATCTGCTTCTGTTCCTTTACAAAAAGAAAAGACAAAGCATGTCAAGCCTTTGCAGGAGGAATGGCACAACCACAAAGCAGACTTAGAGGCTCAGGTATGGCATCAAACCTTTCTTGACATTGCAGGCTGTGTGCACTCATGAGGCACCTGCAACAGTGAATGTTGGTACAATAGTTTGTAGGAGCAGTCTGATACTGGTTATTTGGAAAAAAGCAGGCAAAAAGAAAATGGCTCCATTTCCTCCTCTTGACCCTAAAGGGAGTACTAAGTGAGTCTTATAGCTGAGACTTATCTTCCTATTTGTTTGGTTGAGAGAAGAAAACCACAAAACATAGCATTGTGGGGTATGATGCCCAGGACTACCATTATCATTAATTAGAGTTATTCATTAAACTCTTTCTCTTCCATTTTGTAAATGGACCCTTTGGGTCTTGACACATATAACATTGAACCATTCCAGAATGTCACTGATTGGGAACCAGTTTACAACTGTGAGAAGTGCCCAACAACAGAGTGGGGAGGGAATGAGCACCCAGCCCAGCATGCTCATAGTGGGTGAGTGGGGAAGGAGTGCTTGCATGCACTTGGGGATCCCAGGGGGTTGGGTAACCTGTGCCTGGGGTCATTCTCATTTTTCTGCTTTCCCTTGTTTCCTAAATGTGAGCTCAGTAATCTTCAATAGCCTGCAAATAACTGAAGTCTGCTGTGTGCTTGCCTGACTTGGGGGTTAGGGGAGAAGTGTTTGGTTTCTGGGGGTTAGGAACCATAATAAGGGGGCACAGTCAAGGAGGGAGTAAGGACCCAGCTGGCTGTGAGAAAGATAGCTTTTATTGAACAATTGGTGCAAAGGAGTTCATTGATTAAGAAATGCCAACAAAAGGGAGAAAAGGGGAGGTGGTAGAGTGCTGGCTACATACCAGAGCAGTCAGTTGCAGCAGTGTGTATATATCTGGGGGGAGGGGAGAAGCAATGCAGTGTGGGATGCCTGGAGGACTGATTGGACCCTTGGCACAGAATACTTGGTGTCCTCATGTACCACTGAACTAGTTCATAGTGAATTAGTTCAAAACAGTACTTCATGATTTTCAAGTACAAACCATTCAAAGTGGATTTAAACGAGTTTAACAGGCTTATACATCTGTCTGCTTCAGGTTTAAACTGCATTTAACCAGTGTGTGTGTCTGTCCTTTAACGTCACAACTCAAATACCACAGTATCCATTGTTTCAAACCTGCTCTCTGACTTGTGCTCTACATTGCCATATAACCAGAAAAATAGGCTTCAGACATTCAGCAGGAAGTGATTTGGAAAGATAGCATATTTTATGTCTGTTTTTTTTAATGAATTACTTGATGGGATCTAGCTGCTAGACAGTGTGTTTAAAAAGGGAAAACTGTATTTCTGGAGGGCATTTGCATCCCTATCAAAGTGCTAAGAATTGATCAATTTTACTCCAGTTGAACACTTTTCTCCTCAGATAATTAATTATGTAGCAGCAACCATTCATCCAGCTGATGTCAAATTTAAAGCTAGGTAAACTGGAAAGGTCATCTTTAGAGCAGTACAAATAATGGATTTTTAAAAATCAAACCAAAACATTAGAAAAAATTATCTGGTTGATCCTAACCAAAACAAAAAGAAATATTTCATTTTCTGGGGATTATTTTAACCATTTTAAAAATTAAATTATATGTGAAATGAAACTATTTGAAACCAAAAACTGAAATATTTCAATTCAAAGTATTTAAGTGAACCATTTTGTTTCCAATTTTTACCTGAATTCACCCTGATTTCATTAATAGTTTTAGTTGACCTGAAATGGCATTTTTTGGCAAATAAATTATTTATTTGTCTGAAGAATTCTGCCCAGTTCCAGTCATCACTGAAAGAAAGAGCAGCTGTTCTGCAGGGATGATTTTTCATGGAGCATCATATATTTCAGAAAATGCAGTAACATTTAAATGACATTTTTCTAAAAGAGTCTTGTTGATGCTCAGCAGCAAGCCATGGTAGTTAGCCACATCCTAATAGCCTTCTGTTCTTGAAGGTTGCTCAGCTGAAACAAGCATTAGACCAACAGGCACATAACTTCAAAGATGCTCTGCAGAAGCACAATTTACAGTCCAACAAAGAAAAAGAGAAGCTTTTACAGGATCTTCAAGACATCATTAAACAAAGTCAGAATGTTAAAGTGCAACTGGAGGCATCAAATCAGAGAGCCTTAAAAAAACTAGAAAAAAACAAGAATCAGGAACTCAAGGTAGGCTTTTATTGGTGAGTCGCCCCGCTCCCTTATTTGTTTCAGACTTAAATACAATGACATCATAGAATATTTTAAAAATATTTACCTGAGTTTGGCTTAAAAAATAAGAGTACATTTCAAAATTCATTTTTTTAAATATATTTTTAGTCAGACTCTGCCTTATGCTATGTTCTTGCATTGTTCATTTGTATGCAGGATAAGCTAGATCAAGCATAATAGACTGCTACAAATATGTTTAGGTTAAAGCAGGGCTGTTCACTTCAGCACATCATGTTGGCCATAGACTGCATGATGGCCCCAGGATTCCCCTCTGCATCCTACCATATGGGCAGCAGAGGCAGCATACAGCTCTCACATCTTCACTATGCGGGCAGCAACAGTGGTCTGCAACCTCCCTCCCCAAACCCTCCCCTACTATACAGCAGTCAAAGAGGCAGCTGCAGAGGCCTACAGGCAGCCAGCTGAACAGCCCTAGGTAGAATATTTGTGAGAAATAATTTTGTTAGTGATTAGCTAAAGGTTTTAAATGCTTAAGCAGATTTACTCCATTGAAAAAAAATGGTAATGTGATAAATTGAGATTCTTACTATGTATTGTTTTGAAGGAAGTTACTGTTAGAAAAAACAAAATTGAAAAACATACATGTGATTGTAACTGTGAATTCAAATGTCCAAGTCCATGTCCATATTGAATATGAAACATGAATAAAGTAAAAGATCTTTTTCAGTGTATATGATACAACAATCCTAGAAGGAATTTAACTCAGAACACCTGTTTTTAAATTCAGAACCACAGTTTGCATGTGTCTACCATTGTGAAACCACACTGAAGTCAGTGAGACTGCACAGTTGTTATCCAGGACATCTTTTGTCCTTCATAGCATCTATATCAAATGCAGCCATACCCTGTTGTGTACATTTTGTCAAGATTTAGGTTGACAATGGGAGCATTGTCCAAGTACAGGCCAAGTAAGGACTGCAGGATTTGTTTAATATGTACTAATAGCCAATGACAGGATGGATTCAAATTCCATTAAAATGAATAGGAGCCTTTCCCCTGACTTTCACAAGTTTGTGTAGGTAAAATCTGAGGCTTTATTACAAGCTGATCAAGGATTATCTTTCTAATACCAATAGTACACAAATTTCACATTTTGACAGCTTATATGCTAAAAACCTCAAATTATGTGATAAGATGTCTGGAAGACTTCCCCTTTGCTTCTTGGTTTTATTTATCTTATGCTGTTCTTGTATTAATGAAATATAAATATGGAGTGTATTGTACATCTGAAGGTCCTAGTTCACTCTGACATTAAAAGGGAAATAAATTGTGAATTTGTTCGTTCACCTATGTTTCTTGCCTGAAGGAAATAGAAGAACGTTTGAAAAGGGAATATAATAACAGTATCAAGATCCATGACCAGTCTCACAGGTTGGAAATACGGGCTTTGGAAGAGAAGACAAAGAATGAATTACAAGGAGAACTGGAGAAGATACAGAAACAACAAACTCAGTTGCTAGGTATAACAACTTGCATTATACACAGAACTTACTGTTTGATTATGATTTGAGAAATACCAGTTTTTTTTCAGTGGTCTGTTTGAAAAAGCTGCTGGATTTTATTGCTAGAACTCAGGTCTCCTCTACACATTGCAGACGTTGTGCAATTAACTGGTTAATTGCACAATTATGTGCAGAGCAGCTACACGTGCAAAGGAGCTATCACACAATAAAAAGGTCCAATCAGTTATAAAGTTAGACCTTGAAAATACAAACTAACTCTATAGCTGGTTGGTACTGAGCTTTAATTTGTATGTGTAGCAGGATTTGCCCTGTGACGGGGCTCCCATCCACAGGGGTGCACCATACCCAGTGTAAAACCCCTGAGCCCTAGGGAATCATGGTAGCTGTGACCCCCAAGCACCAGGGTTCATGTGAGCCATGATCCCTAGGGTCTGGGGTTTTCCCACACCCCCATGCCATGGGGGTCATGCCAGCTGCAATCCCTAGGGTTCAGGAGTGTGGGAAACCCCAAGGGTCAGAGGATTGCTGTGATCCTTTGGCCCTAGGGGTTTCCCCACACCCCCAGGTGAGGGGGATCAGCCCTGCAGTGAACCTTTGACGCTGAAGGTTTCCCACACCTCTGGGGCAAGGAGACTGCCACAGTGCTAATCCTCCAACCGTGGGAGTGCATAAGGCACCCCTGTGACTGAGAGCTCCTCAACTGGGGTGTGTTTTCACTATGTCATGCTGAGGCTACTCATCCACCATGGCTTGTACAGTGAAGTGTACCTTGAAGTGATGTTCAGTAGTTCTTCTGTGCCTGGGTGACTCTGCTGATGTGTTTTCTGTGGGGCTCCTCCTCCCCTACACCCCACCCCTTTCCACTCAGGTGTTCAGATCAGCTTGGCTGATGTGCCGACAGGGTCCTTCCCTCCTGTGCTGAGGCCCAGCACCAGGGATGGCTGAAGGAGGTCTGGCAGTGACCCTACAGAGTTTGTAAAACTTACAACAAATCAAGAAATCAACCTAAAACAACTCAGGTGTGGTGCTTGGCAGGGCAATGATGTTCCCACACCGAGCACTTTTTCAGCATGTGGGGTTGGGCAGTGCCCCAAGGACCCATTTCCCACAGATGATCCACTTAGGGATGCCCTTCTTCTGAGCCTGCTTCTGGGACCATACTATATTGTCACTGGGCACATCCCTCTGTGCCCACCATCTGCTCACAGCTCTGCAAGTTCCCTGCTGGGGCCTTCTGGTTCTGTACACACTTGCTGAGGGTGCATGCAGTTAACAGGGTCCTGTGCTGGCTTCTCCCTGTAGGAGGCTTCAGCCATGCCTGCTGTGCCACCCTCTCCCAGCCCCTGCTGACCTGTGTGCCCTGGTGATGACTCCCACAGGTGCTGTGCGGTATTATGGGGTCACCACCACCCGACTCACTAGATGGAGCTATCTAGCTGAAGCTATCCAGCTGGCATCAAGGACAATGCCGGAGGAAAAGCAAGAGCAACAATGGACCCCTGCTGAACCAGATGGGGCAACTGAGAACTGACGCCCAGGAAAAAAACAACCTATTAAATGGGTACTTTGCATCAGTCTTTCATCAGTCCCATGGGACATCCATGCCCGCTACGGTCTGGGTGAGGGAGATCCCCTGCCCTCCATTAATGCTGACCTCATGAAGGAACACCTTGAGAAGCTAGATACCTTTAAGTCAGCTGGCCCTGACAATCTACACCCCAGAGTACTCAAGGAGATGCTGAGCATCATAGCCCAGCCCCTGGCACAGATCTTTTAAAACTTCTGGCGCTCTGATGTAGTGCCCAAAGACTGGAAGAAGGCCAGTGTGGTGCCTATCTTCAAGAAAGGGAAGAAAGTGGATCCGGCTAACTTTAGGCCCATCAGCCTGACTTCTGTCCTGGGGACGATCTTACAAAAGTTTATTAAAGAGTCCATCCTTAATGGACTGGCAGACGCCAATATCCTAAGAGATAGCCAGCACGGGTTTGTTGTGGGTAGGTCTTGCTTGACCAATCTCATTTCCTTCTAGGACCAGGTGACCTATCACCTGGACAAGG
>NW_017729033.1:39005939-39029627 GCF_001723915.1 Gavialis gangeticus | reverse complement strand
GGGGCTCTTTCGCCTGGAAAAGCACAGGTTCAGGGGTGATCTGGTGGCCACCTATAAGTTTATCAGGGGTGACCACCAGTATCTGGGGGAACGTTTGTTCACCAGAGCACCCCAAGGGTTGATGAGGTCGAACAGTCATAAACTACTACAAGACTGTTTCAGGCTGGACATAAGGAAGAATTTCTTTACTGTCTGAGCCCCCGAGGTCTGGAACAGCCTGCCATTGGAGGTGGTTCAAGTACCTACATTGAACGCCTTCAAGAGCAAATTGGATGCTTATCTTGCTGGGATCCTATGACCCCAGCTGACTTTCCTACCCTTTGGGTTGGAGGCTGGACTCGATGATCTTCCGAGATCCCTTCCAGCCTTAATGTCTATGAAATCTATGTCTAGGTCCACCTGGACAACCTAGAATTCACCCCTTTTTTCAGGGATTTTGGCTCTGGGGAGAGTTACCAGTTCCCTACTGGTAGAGGGATTGGCCTCCAGGTGCTCTGTTGGCACCTGTTGGTGCCTTGAGCCCGTGCTGTTCCTTCTGGCTTTTCAGACTGGGCTGGCAGCGCTGCATCACTTCCAGCTGTGGGGAGAGGTTTCGGCTTCATCACCAGTTTTTTCCCTTTCTCTAATCCCTGGGTTCCACTTTTGGGCATCCTTTAAGCCTAGAGCCTTTGGGTGCCAGACCAACTGGCAGCATGCCTTTTGGCCACAGGGTGCCAACCAGCTTGCCCCCAGCTCATCTATGAGGATGACTGTGCAGCAGTAAGTGGATGGGGGGCCTGTCACATTGCACGTTAGATCCCAGTGCACCTTTAGTTTCATGTGTAAAGGGAGCCTTAGAGATGTCCCATGTTGTGTTTACATTAAGAACGATCAGCTTTGGGTCAAGTGTATCAGTTTGGCAATATTAGTTAATTGCTCCCTTAATCCGATTTACAATAATTTGTTAAAACTAAAGATCTCCAAAAGGCTCAAATCCAGATAACACATTTCATGCTGGCATATGTAGTCTGTCAGCAACACCTCAGGACAAAGGGACTTAACTTGGCTCTACTTTCTGAAAATAGCCCATAGCCCTTAGACTCCTGGCAGGCTGTCAGAGCAGCCCACCTTTCAGAAAATCTTGGATGCTCTGATTTACATTTTAGACTTTTTTTGTAATGATTTTAATCTCAACCAGTTCTAACTGGTGTGATTTACATGGTGCTGTGGCACAGAAGAGTGGGGTTATTTTCCCCTCTGTCTGACCAGGAAGTGGAATACCAAGGCCAGAATATATGGACTCAGAAAATATAATGACATGTTTTAGATGAATGCTTCCTGTATTTCAAGGGTATAGTCATTGATTTACACATCTGGTTGACTTTGTTTTGGTATAGTATACCCAGAGGTATCTCTTACTGTTCCTCTTGATATCAAGTAGAACAAAGAACAGGCCTGATTCTGTCCACTAATAAGTGCCTTTGGTTTTTGAGTTGAGTTAGCTGGCCAGGTGTCAGAGAGTTTAACAACATTTACTATTTAAGTTCATGGGAAGGATTCTGTGCTTTGCCTCCTGATAAAAATGTTTGTGACATTCAGAGAGAAAGGCATGTTACCTCATGTCCTGCTACCAGTACGCCTCCTATGGGAAGGTACTCAAGAGAATTTGTATAGGGCTGTTTGAAACAGCTGTTTGGATCCTTTACACTCTTTTGTGCACCTCCAGTGCCCCAATTGATTTTACGGACAGAACAGACCACTGTGTGTGTCCGGTCTGACTCTCTGCGTTACAAAGGCCATAGAATGTCACCATTTAATCCATTTATCAAGTCTTTGTTGTTGCTTTACTATTGGCAGGAGAGTTTTATAGAATATGTGGGGTATTTCCCTCTTTTCCTATTGATTTAGTGGACTAAATGATTGCAAAATTGAGCACCAAGGAAAAAATTGGTACGTTATTGTCTCCCTGCTCCTTGGGATTTATTGTTTTTTCCTTGCATTACCCTGTTACCTTCTTCACACCTTGATATGTGGTTTTGTTGTGGCTAGAATCTCTGAGGATGGATCTTTCTGAGCAACAGGAGTCCTGTGCCAGTCACAGAAAACAAATAGAAGACCTACAGATGGAGCTGAAGAATGTATGGTCCCTAAAGCAGCACCAGGCAAGCTTCCTAGTCTTACTTTGTTAACATTCAGTAGTACTACTAGATGGTAAAAATTCTGGTTTAGTTTTTACATAAGGTGCTCCCTGTATAGAAGCAGAAGGGGTTTCCTTCCCTATAACCAAGGACCTGTGTGGTTGTGCTTTTATATACTATGGAAAACTTGTAATCAGGGGCTGTCTTCTAGTCAGGGTTTGATATTGTAGAGAGCTCCATATTGTTGCAGTGCTTTTCCTTATTTCTTCTTGTATACAGTGGGTCTAAAGTGTTCAAGTTTGGGTACCTAAAATAAGTAGCAGAAGTTGAGCACTCTAGAGCCCCACTCATTTCAATTAGAGATGCTGGGCACCAGCATCTCTAAAAATCAGGCCAGATACTGTTCGTTATTGGTGGGTGCCTAAACATGAATCAAGTACCTAACTTCAAGTATTGAAGTTTGAAAATGTTGGCCTCTGTGTACGTGTATATATGCATGTGTATGTAAATGCACTATGTGGCCTGCATGGGTGTGTGCACATGCATGTGCATATATGCTTTGGAACCCAAAGACTTGATAAGCAATTATAACATCTCATTCCAAGTTATAACAATTCGTTCCCAGTTTTGTTCTGTTGCTTGCATTCATGCAGTGCAGGTTTCCTGCACTTTGAAACAAAACCTAGTCACTGCACTTTTTTTACTGGAAATATTTCCAATATCTTTCTAAATTTTTTGGTTGTTTTGGCTCTTGTCTCTGGTGGGCTTATTTTATTTCTGTTATTTAGGTAGGAACAGAGAAAAGTTTCAGATATGAAAATTATGTTAATAACATCTATGTGTTATATTATAATCTTTGTATTTCTTGTTTGTCATCATTAGGTTGTCCATCACAGTAACCAATCCCAATCCTGTGATAACTGCAAGTGGAAAAAAAAATTGGCAATTTTTTTCCAATTAAAATGACATAAGCATAGTCAATTTGACATGAGGCCAGGAAGGAATTGTGTTACAGGTGTCAGGATTTTTTTCCACTTTCCTCAGAAGCATTAGGTTTTGCCTAGAGCCAAAGCTGGAGAATTTGACTGGGGTGTGCTGATACTTGTGCTGTAGCTAAAACTTGAATTTTCCTGGCTAGAGTGTCTTGCTCCTTTATTCACAGTCAGACCAATTGCCACATTTAGGATCAGGAAATATCTTTACTCTGTGATCAGACTGGTATTGCTTTCCTCTGTAGTGGAGGAAGATAGTTCTGTTCCTTGAATCTCTCAAGTCTATCTTAACAAACTACTCCCTGTTCCTGCAGCAGTAGGACATTGACAGTGGTCTCATCCCCTAGTTTTACCTGTAGCAAGTTAGTAAGTTCTTGTTATTTTAGAGCATTGTGTCTAGTAGTTGTGGGAGAGGATTACTTGTACAGTTTTATGAATAGGTTAGCAAATGCTTGCATAGGACGGTTTAAATAGGGATGAATTTGTCTTGAGCACGGGGTTGAACTAGATGACCTCCTGAAGTCCCTTCCAGCCCTACTTTTCTATGATTCTATGAGAATCTTTGTCATATTTGTTGAATTGTTTCTGCTGAAAAATGTAGGGATAAGTCAAACTGTTTTGTTTTAAAAATTTCAAAATAAAGTTTTTTTGATTTTTCATTTTGAAAGGATGCTTTGTTTTGAAATTTAGACTTAGTTTTCTTAAACAAATGAAATCTTCTGATATTTGTCTCATTGGCAAAACTAAAATAGAATTGTTCCAGGTCAACCCAGAAGTTTTGTTCCAAGTCAAGTTTCAAGCCAGAGAACCAAAAATCTACTCTATGCACAGCTCTGTGGATAGCTTCTTAACATTTAACCAGAGGATAAATAATGCTAATTTGCACCTTTTCCTTAGGAAGGAAATAGCCAGAACCAGATCAAATCTCTTAACGATGACCTGGAGAAATGTCAGAATGAGATTTCCGGGCTCAAGAAAGAGAATTCACTTTTAAAAGACACCATGGAGTTGCTCAGTGCACAGGTGGACCTACAGAAGCAGGAGGCTGCCCAGCTTCAGGACAGGGAGAAGCAACACAGAAGGTCTGCCTTAAATTATTGCTTTTCTGAGATGCTTCCTAGAGGACTAATGCTAACATTACTAGCACTCCAAGCACTGTGGGACTTTGTCCCTCCTAAAGAGACTTATGCTGTACATTGTGAGCTTTTCAAAAGCACCATTTCCTTTCTGGCAACTCTTTATGCTTTGGCTAGAATTCCCCTTCCTCCCCAGCCATACTAGAAATATTGGAATCACTGTTCCATCACATATGTGTCCCACAGAAGTGTATGCGCTAGGGCCATTCAGGAGTAACCCAAAGAAAGGCACTGAATCTGTTGTTCATTTGAAGGAAAATTGTTAAGGCCAAACCCCCCAAAACTTAACCCTTCTCTGAGCAAGATGTGAATTGTAAATGTCTCTGAAAACAAGCCTCAGCATTCCAAAATGAGGCAGAAAAGAAATCTCCACTTCTTGGCTTGTAACCAGCTGAATATTGGCCATAGAAGGGTTGCTTTTTAATGATACTTGATGTGAACCCTGTATAACCCCAGATCTGTACAGAGGGGGGAGCTGTTGGCATTTTGCCCAGAGTAGGTAATCTGCCTCCAGGAGCACAAGCAAGCCAACCTGTGACTTGAAGATGCTTGATTATGGAATAAAGAGTGGTCTGCATTCCCCCAGCATAGCCACAACTTTATTTGTGCTTTATATAACCCATATGTGCTCCAGTGGAGCATTAAGGGCTGCTGTAAATGCTAGCAGTCTCCTCACCTGTGCACACAGGGAACACAGGAGTAATCTCTTATACCTGAGCATGATGCTGGGAATGTTGGGATCTTTGTAAAATGGGAGGAATATAAGCATCACTCTGTGTGGAAAGTTAGAAGGACTCAGAGTTACATGAGCATGTTCTTAAGTGCTTCCACACTGATAAAAGATTGTGTGTGTAATCCCCTTAATTTGTATGCATAAAAGGATCTGTGGGTATCATATCCAGGGGTACCACCTTTGAAAGCCTGTTCAGTATAGTTTAGAAGCAAGAACTTGAATCGCTTTGGCCATGCACAGATGTGATGTTTGGAATGCTCCAGGTACTTTTGGAGTGCTCCAGACCATGAGGGTATAGATGAGCATGGCCAAAGAAGCACTTAAAAAACGGCTTAAGTACATCAGGATTAATCCGCAAAGTATGAGGAACATATTGGAATCACTTCCTTTTGAAGCACTTCCTGAAACAGATGTTTGTTCCAGCAGTTCTCCAGCATCCATAATGCTCCACTCTCCCTCTACCATCACTTGAAGAGGAGGTGGGGGAAGCAGGGAGGGCTGCCAGTGAGCACTCTTCTATGCACTCAGGTGTCCTTGGGAACCTCCAGAGACTGGAGATTGAGAGATGAAGAGTTTTGTGCTCTCCAATCTCCTGGCTGGAGCATAATGTCACTGAATGCCTTTTTGGCTATTTCGAATCACTCTGGGAATCCTCCTGTATGTCTGCACTGTGCTGAAGTGCACTAAATTTGAAGTGCTCCACAATGATTCCACAGTCAGGTGGTTTGGGAACTGGCTAAGAGGTCGAACCCAGAGAGTGTTAGTAGACAGGTCTGTATTGTCTTGGCAGGAGGTGGCCAGTGGTAGATTCATAGATTTATAGATTGTTAGGAGTTGGAAGGCATTTCACAAGATCATCGGGTCCAGCCCCCCTGCACTAAGCAGGAAAACTAGGTGATGTCCTATAGAGCTGTGTGAAATTTCACTGGCTGTTTTGTTTGTGCTGTATTCCACCTCCCACCACCAGGCTGAGCTCCGTGGGGCTGTGGGAAGCCAATTGCAGTGCTAGGGAACTCAGCTGGGCTGAGTTCCTTTCCCCAGCCTGATCGTAGTGCTGGGGAAGAACTTAGCCTGGCTGAGTTCTGCAGCCCGATCACAGCACTGCGGAGGGGAGCTCTGCCGGGCTGAGCTTCCCAGCCAAATCACAGCATTGCGGAGGGGAACTCAGCTGGGAAGTTCCCGTCCTGGGGAGTTCCCTTCCCAGGCCCAGTCAAAACGTGGAAACACTGTCAAAACAGTGAAACTATTTTGACAAAACAGAATGGAACAGTGCTTTTGAAATGAAACAAAACTCGAATGGAATGCTGTTCCTTCGAAACGGATGTGGAAGCGGAACGCTGCTGTTTCACACAGCCCTAGTGTCCTGCAGGGTTTGGTTCTTGGCCCCATGCTGTTCAACATCTTTATCAATGATTTAAATGAAGATGTGGAAAGCACCCTGGCCCTGTTTGCCAGGGTCCCCATCCAACACCTCACAGAGCCCGCCTTCCCACCCTGCAGGACAGCCAACCCAGCATGGCCCCATTAAGGTGAAGGGGGCAGGGAGAAGGGTTCATTTCTCCTTCCATCCCTTTACTGCAGCTGGGATCTGTGAGCTCCAGGGCCCACTACTGCAGCCCCCTCCCCTCTGCTTCCTGGCAGACAGGCTGACCCTCGGCTGCCATGGGGGGAGAGAGGAAGGAGGGAAGAATTAACCCTCTCCCCACCCACTTTGCCTTAACGGGGCCATGCCAGCCAGAGTCTCTACTAGGGCTGGTCCCTGCTCTGGCTAGAGAGCAGAGGCGTGGGGCCGGAGCAGAGAGCCCAGCCCAGAGAGCATGCTGGGATGCTGGGGGAGTCTGGTTTATCTTAAACTAGAAGAGGGTCTGGGACAGACATTGCATAAACCACTTTGAGCCAAATCTGTTAAGTCTGGTACTACATTCAACCAGTTTTATCTCAAACCAGTTTGGGCCATTTTGAAACTGGATTATGTGCACTGAATGTCTGTTCTGTTACAGGTTTAAACCAATTTCTGATCACTTAAAACCAGGTTATGTGTAATGTCTGTCCCTAATCTCAGTCTCTCCACACAAGAGTGATGCTTAGAGAGTTCTCATTATCCCCAAAATCTCAAAGCATTCAGCAAGCTTGACAACTATGGGCCAAAATTAGGTGGGGGGAACCAAATTATGAGCCAGAATTACCTTTATCAGGTAAAATGATGTAGGGAGTAGTCAAAAGAGCAAGAGTGAATGAGTCAAGTAGTCACTGATCCTAAAACCAGTGATTTCATGTCAGTTCCTTGCCAGATCCCAGAATGTGTTTAGGTCAGGGGAAGAGTATTATAAAACTAAGTTGTATGACCTTTGCTTTGTGTGCATGTGTCAACTTTGATAGAATTCATTTAAAGTTACTGACTTACCCTTATATTTTACTCAATGGTTGTTTCTCATTTGGAAGCTTAGAGTAATGATGACTGTTGTGGCTTTCAGTCACGTTTGGCTTCAGAAAACAATAATACAGTGTTATGGATCACTGTAAAATATGACCTTATAATTAGCTGTGTCTTCCAGATGGCAACACTTGGAAGTATAGTGTGCAAGTTAGTCACACCCAAAAGGCTCCTTTACAGCCTTTGTGACATTTACAGTATTAATCTAGATGTTAAACCAAGTGTAAGGCCATGGTCAGCTTAAATACAGTATTAAAGAGCTTCATTTTAAAATTTCAGGCATCTTACAATACAGGGTGTCAAAATTTACTGTTGCTTGTGGTTTCTTCTGCAGCCACAGTGCTGGGAGCAGCATATAGCTTGAGACCTCTCTTTGAAAAAAAAACACAATAGGGCTGATGCTTAGAATCCTCCAGTCCAAAGAGCGAAGGATCATTCCCTTCTCCCAGAATAGCTTGCTGCACCCATTCACTGGAAATCCCATTCAGCTAGATTCAATTTTCAGTTCCAGCCTACGCTTCATAGGAGTGGGTTCTGGCCAAGGGCTGCACTGATTTAACTACCTCCCCAGTCACTTTGAATAGTAGTACCTTAGTAGTATTTATCTATCACTAACTCAGTAATGAAAGTTAAAGCACCTGAGACTTAAGTAATGTTTTAATACCATTTGAAAGGCTGCTGGAAGATGACCTCAAAGGCAAGCATAAAAAAGAACTGGATGTCTTGAAACAAGATCATTGCAAGGAAATCCAGAACATGGTGTCTGATTTCAGCAGTGCTCAGGCCCATCTCCAAGCAAAGAATGTTTCGCTAGAAACAGAGTAAGTCATTTAAATAATCTACTGGAAGGATAGTACACCTATTTTGGTGATAAATATTTCTTTAAATTATTATTTTTGTTACAATATATTTTAATTACTAGAATAATAATGTGTTGCATAACTGTTCTCCATGTAACTAAAAAGATGCATAGAAAAACTCATAACACATACATATTGATCAGTGTAAAGCTATAGATATTATGTTATGTATAAAAAGATAATATCTGTATGGTAAATTTCATTGTGCACTATTGTATTAATGTACTTCTTTATTTTTACTAACTGTAAAATCATTTTCCTCATCAGATAATCCCAGAAATCTTAATCCTGCATTTGTACATGTGCTTAACTTTACTGGTACAAGTAGTCCTCTTGTAGTTAAACATATTTGTATGCGTTTTCAGGGGAGAGACCATAGCGTGAAAAGGCATGGTCAAGTGGTTAGGTTCAGGGGCCTAAGTCATTGCAGTTCTGGATCACTGTAAGATACTAGAATGAGTCTTTGACATAGTGCCTTAGTTATGCCACTTTACAGTGAGAAATAATATACCTTTATAAAACACAATAAGATCTTTAAATAAAAGTTTATTAATTACTAATGATCTTAGTTAAAAAGGCACCTATCTGAAGCAATAGGTGTCCTTGACGTAAGTACAAGAACAGCCCAGATAACTGTTATCTAAGCCCACAAGAGCCAACAACACTTGACTCCTAGAACCCAAAGAATTTCTCATCCCCGATCAACTTCAACCTCCATCAAATCCCACTGTTTATAAAAGCCCAAGCAAATGGATACGTCTCGTAACATGTCCTGGAAAGCAACAGCTCTGGGCTACTTCAGTTCAATGTGGGAAGTAGGTTTCAAAGCTGAGAGTCCTACAGAGAACCCTGTGTCTCAAGTGCTTCCCCTCTCTAGTCAACTGCATTCACGTATCACATCCGTGGCAGCTTGACCCCAAGAAAGAGGGACAACTGCAGGTGGGAAGGTCACAAGTCATTTGCCCATTTCTTATATTTTCTCTGAATGCTGAAGCTGGAGAGGTCTTCTCTCTCCTAAAAATGTTCAGGTAAAGCAAAAGAATACATAACCTACAGTCTACAGGATGCTTCTCTGGATTACAACTCAATCTCATAAAATTTTAGCTCATGGCTTCATTCATGCATGGAGATCTTTTGGCACAAACTCTGGTTCATGCACAGTCTTGTTTACAATAGTTTGTATGATGGGCTGGACCCACCCAGTAGATAGAGGATATTGTGTGTATAAATAACATGGGCACTAGCTTTACCATATCACCCTTTTTAAATGACAGTTTTGACAAAAGATGCCTGAATTATTTTCGTGTATGTTAAGCAAGGAATCCATGATGGGACAGAGCGAGAGAAACCTAAGCTAAACTCTTATGCCTTGAAAGAGTTTTCTTGACTTAGATTTAAGTGTTTGCATTTTTTTACTTGGCACAGACTTAAAGAATTAGAGGAAAAGTCAAGAAAACGGGAGTCCAGGCAAGAAGATATGCAACTTATAAGTTGCTTGCAAGATAAATTAAGTGAGAGGGAGGAGATTATCAGACACCTGATGGTGAGTTTTCCTTGGCACGTATATATCATAATGTGTGTGCTGATTTTCAGAACTTGATTGAACCAGCCCTTAATTAATCCAGCATAATATTACTGGCAAATTTGTTCATACAGTATTTTGATTACACTCCAGCCCATTTTTACAATACCTTTTCAGAGGAATGAGGCCACTTATTTGATGCTCCTAGCCTAGGGCATTAATGAATTGAAGCATGAAGAGAAAAATGTTGTTTCTTTACTGTATATGTTATCCTGCTAGCGTGAATCTGCTTAAAAATATTGAAAGAACACTTTCCATCTTTCAGTAGAACCTCTTCATATGCCAAGACCCAGCATTTAATCTGTACTCATGCTTAACCATTTTGATTTATATAGCAAGGCTCTATCCACATTTCACACACCTTTTCAGGCAGTTGTTTTCTCACTACTCTGAATACTATGTGATGGGCACACATAATTTATTCCCTTCAGGAAGGAAGAAAATTTCATCATTCACTTTTACCCACCACTGAAGTTTACCGGAATAGATCCTTTTCTTTCAATCCTAGTCCTGGATGTTTAACTCCTTCCATGAAGGTAAGACAAGTAGTTCAATTAAAACTGGAAATCATGTTTTACTGTCACTAGGATATTGAGAGATGATGGATAAGGTGAACATACAATGTGTAAATGAACAGAGATTACGCTTAATTTTTATTTTTGAGAAGTTCAGCCAGTTTATCCTATGATTAAAAGTAATGGTACTGCTGGTTTTCAGTAAAAGTGTAATATTTCATCCTGTAAACTAACCCAAAACTGGCAGATGAGGATAGTATCAGTTCAAAATATGTGTATTTATGTAGGTATAAGATAGGCTGCTCACAAATATGTATATGACCTTTTGCAGGAGTAAGAATAATTTCTTGCATAGACCTAAGAGCTGGCCAATTTATATCACTTAATGCAGACAGATAAGCTAAGTAAAAAATCCTTGTCTGGGCTGCATAGCATGTATTCTCAGTCTCCTTAGGCTTTGCAGCACTTCCATATTTAGCTGCTGGCGTGGCCAGAAGTAAGAGATGTTGGCGGAGGACAGAAGAGCAAGACCTAGAGGACAGGGACATTTTATCTTCATGAGGCTGCTTCTGCCACCAGAACTTCTCTTAACAGACAGCATCCACAACAGGGAGGCTGCTAGAGCATGTTCACATCCACACAGCTCCTTGGCAGCTTTGTGCATCCCTATGGCAGCTGGCAGTAGGGTGATCTCTATAGCTGCGCTGTTGTAGCAATAGTGGTAGAGCTCCTTATTGAAAACATGAGATATTTTAGCAAAAGGTATTTTCTGCTGGCATTGCTATAGCACTTCCCCTAATGATGGAGCTTAAACTGGAAGATGCCCTCTTCTGTCAGCACAACTGAGCTCAAATTTAGGGAAGGGGAGAGGTGTGGGGCACAGCTATGTTGGGTAGGCAGAGTACAATCTTTTATTCTGCCTTGATGTAACTATGCTGGCAAAGTTTTTTAGTGTAGCCCATACCTGCATATTGATTAGGAATCTATCTGCAGGAGCATGGAGCTAAGTTAACTCATACAGAGGTCAGTGTCCTTGTGACTTGACTGCTGCTATCTGAGCCAGCTTGTTTAGAGCCAGCTAAAGTATCTATATACCATCCTGCAGTTGATAGTGCAAACATACTCTAACCCAACATGTTATTTAGTCAAAACAGACTACATGGCAGTTATCCTGGCTCTAGACCAGGAGTGACTGCAAACAAATGGTTGTGTGTACTGAGGATTGCCAGTAGGACCTGTAGCAAAAGCAAGGCTCTATGCCAAACCGTGTGTGCACCTGGCAGAGCTGCAGGAGGCATCCCCAGTTAGTGCAATCAGATCTGGGGATCTCTGTCAGATATGTGATGCTATTGCAACTTTAAAGTTAAGTAAACTCACTGCTTGCATTTGACACCTCTGCTTTGACCCAGGGCCCTACAGCAGTTCTAGCTAAACCTGCAAGAATGACTTCATTTTAAATGTTATAGACAGAATTTGCTGTGGCCACATATTTTAGGAACTCCCTCTTTGTATGCCCAGAATAGAATCAACACTCACCAATATCATGGAATTTGCCCAATACTTTCTTCCAATAAGCCCATTATCTAGAACTTGTATCATCCACGTGGAAGAAGAAAGGGTTAATTTATCTTCTCATAATAAAAACAGAAGAAGAAACTGGATGATGTGCCCAGCCGTGTTGTCAGTGTGCCGAATTTAGCCTCCTACGCAAAGAGCTTTCTGAGTTGTGACTTGAGATCAAAGAGGAGTTCTCCTCAAATAACAAAATCTACAAGCCTAGACCAGAGTCCCAGCTGCATCAGGGCCTGCTATCAGTCAACACAGTCCTCGGACTCTAGCACAGCCACAAGGTAAACAATAAACATACATATTTTAGTGGCTTGAAGGTTATGATTTCATATTCAGAGTTCTTCAGGCACTGAAAAATGTGCCAAAGCCAAAAACATTGGCTCCGATTCTGCAGTAAAGTCTGTATTTCCAAACACTTGCCCTCACCTTGAGCTCATTGCAGGATATCAGCCATTGTTTCTGCCTGGAAGGGCTTATGACTGCAGTTCAACATGGCACAAGCAATGGTCATAAAAGACTGAATGAATGTAAATAAAATCATGTTGTTATTCATTAAGACTCAACTTCTCTTATATGGCTGCCAGCAACAGGTGAGGTCTGGCTTCAGTGAGGCAGACTGGCCTCAAGGCCAGAATTAGCTGAATAATTACAAGTGCATTTTATTTATTTTCCCATATTTAGCAAAAGTGTATTTTTAGGAGAGACCTGACTGAGGCTAGGAGGGTAATTTGGCAAATGAATATGGAGATCTCAAAATGCTGATCTGGCAGATGCTCAGTTCTCCTCTGATACTGCCTGTATTAGGACTTTATTCCTGTCTGTGAACATTAAAACTGTCTGGCCTAGCACTCATTTTTTTCTGAAAAGTTAAAATTTAATGTCATTTTTAGATGTATGTGTTTTCTAAATGTTACTTAAACTAATAACACAATCATATCTGTGTAAGCAGTAGACATTTAGGTCTGCCTAGAGATTACCATCTATATTTATTTATTGATTAGTTAATTTATATAGAATCATAGAAAATGTGGGTTGAAAGGGACCTCAAGAGGTCATCTAATCCAACCCCCTGCTCAAAGGATGACCATCCCCAACTACATCATCCTAACCAGGGTTTTGTTGAGCTGGGTCTTAAAAACTTCCAAGGATGGAGATTCCCCCACCTCTCTAGGTAAGCTGTTTCAGTGCTTCACCACTGTCCTAATGAGAGAGTTTTTCCTAAGATCGAGCCTAAACTCCCCTTGCTGTAACTTGAAACCATTGCTCCTTGTTCTGTCATCTGTCACCACTGAGAACAGTCCAGCTCCATCCTCTTGGGAACCCCCCTTCAGGTAGTTGAAGGCTGCTATCACCTCCCCCCTCAGTCTTCTCTTCTCCAGACTAAATAAGTCTAGTTCCCTCAGCCTCTCCTCATAAGCAGGGATTCTGGTTTTCTCCGATTAAAAATTGCAAATTTTCTGATTAAAAACCCAAAATCCATGATGAAAATTAAAGGTCCCCCACAGCTCCCTGCCGCAGAGCCATGCTTGGAGCTGTGCGGTTGGCAGCAGCAGCACAGCGCAGGATGGTGGTAGGGATGGCTGCGTGCTGCCCCGCCACCACCACACTGCCGCTGCCGCCTGGCCGCACAGCTCTGGGCATGGCTCCATGGTGGCAACAGGAGGTTTTGTAGGCAGCGCCTGTCACCACTGGCACAGCCCTTCAGGTAAGTGGCAGTGGCTGCCGTATGTGAGCCCCCACTCCCCCCTCGCCACCATCCCTCACCGTGGCTGCAGAGCTGGCCACAGAGCTGTGCTCCAGCCGCATGCAAGCCTTCCTGTCCCTCCCCTGGGCAGGCAGCCAGGCGGCATGTGCGCTACCCGCTCACGGCGGGCACCTCCACACTGTGCCCCACATTGCTTGCCAGCAAAGCCCCCCACAGAGGGACACCCCTGCCCTCAACCCATGGCTCTGCTCCCAGCTGCGATATGCTGCCTGGGGCCGGCAGCATGCCCCACTCTCTCTGCCCCCAACCATCTTCCCCAGCCCTGCCTCACAGCCCCCAAGCCCCACTTACCTCTAGGATCCAGGGGTGAAGGACGAGTCTGAGCCTGAGCCCAGCGTTGGCTGCCTCAGATGCTCAGGCCCTGCCCTCCCCCACTCTACCTCCCCCTCCAGGCAGGGCTGGGGTTTTCCCACCCTTTCTGCAATTGGCTCTTGCAGGCTGGGGCTGTGCCAGCCTGCAAGAGCTCTTTGCAAAAGCAGAGAATCTGCGGATTTCTCTGCTAAAAAGGAAAATCCGCATTTTCTCCGTTTTTCTGTGGGAAATGGAAAACCCGGAGCCCTGCTCATAAGTCATGTGCTCCAGCCCCCAAACTATTTTTGTTGTCATCCGCTGAACTCTCTCCAATACTTCCACAACCTTTCTGTAGTGGGGGGCCCAAAACTGGACACAGTACTCCAGGTGTAGCTTCACCAGTGTCAAATAGAGGGGAAGAATCACTTCAATATGCTGGCAGTGCTCCTACTAATGCAACCCAGTATGCCTTTAGCCTTTTTTGCAACACTGTTAACCTATATTCAGCTTATTGTCCACTGTAACCCCCAGGTCTTTTTCTGCAGAGCTACTGCTTAGCCAGTTGGTACCATGCCTCTAGCAGTGCATGGGATTGTTCCGTCCTAAGTGCAGGACTTTGCACTTGTCCTTATTGAACCTCATGAGATTTTTTTTGGCCCAATCCTCCAATTTGTCTAGGTCACTCTGAATCCTAGCCCTACGCTCCAGCATACGTGTACTCTCCCAGCTTGGTGTCATCTGTGAACTTGCTGAGGATGCAATCCATCCCAACTTCCAGCTCCTTAATGAAGATATTGTATAAAACCAGCCCCAGGACCAAACCCTGGGGCACTCCACTTCATCCTGGCTGCCAACTAGACATTGAGCCATTGACTATTACCCTCTGCTGATCTAAACAGTTTTTTATCCACCTTATAGTCCATTCATCCAGCCCATAGTTGCTTGCAAGAATGCTGTGGGAGACTATATGAAAAGCCTTGCTAAAGTCAAGGTAGATCACATGCACTGATTTCCCTACATCCACAGAGCCAGTCATCTCATCATAGAAGGCAATCAGGCTGGTCAGGCATGATCTGCCCTTGATGAATCCACAAGTGGTTAACAGTGGATTCCTTGAGGACCTGCTCCATAATTTTTCCAGGGACTGAGGTGAGGCTGACTGGTCCATAATTCCCTGGATCTTCCTTTTTCCCTTTCTTAAAGATGGGCACTAGATTTGCCCTTTCCCAATCATCCTGGACCTATTTTTATAGAATTAAATATGAAAACAGCTCCACCTTACCAACTCTCACTTACCTGCATCACTAACAAGAACAAATGAAAATACATTAGTACCATATTTCACAGTGTACAGATCAACACAATGTATAGGTCAACCTTGGTTTAAAAGTTAGGAAAATTAGGATTTTCATAGGCACAGTGTGTAAGTCGGAGCTGGGCTTGGTGCTTGGCTGGCACAGCCCCATCCCCTGCGAGCAGCACTGCCTGGGCTGCACCAGCCAAGCACCAAGCCCGGCGCTGTTCACTGAGAGCAGTGCTGCTGAGCACCAAGCCCAGCCCCATCCCTTGTGAATGGCATTGGGCTCAGAGCTCAGCACTGCCGCTCACAGCAGACAGGGCTGGGCTCAATGTTTGGCTGGTGCAGCCGCATCCCCTGTGAGCCTGGCGCTGCTTGCAGGGGTTGGGGCCACACCAGCCAAGCACCCAGCCTTGCCCCGTCCCCTGTGGGTAGCACATCCCCAGCTGAGCACTGAGCTCAGCCCTGTCCCTGTCCCCTGTGAGTGGTGCTGGGCTCAGCACTTGGCTTGGGACACACCACATGCAGAGGATGGGAATGGAGCTGGGCTTGGTACTCAGCTAACATGGCCCCATCCCCTGCAGAGGGGATGCGCTTTCAGAGTATGGGGCTGTGCCAACCGAGTGCCGAGCCCAGCCCTGTCTGCTGTGAGCGGTACAGTTGACAGGGCTGGCTCAGCACTTAGTAGTGTCACTTGCAGCCGACAGGGCAGGCTCAGCTGGTGTGGCCCTATACCCTGAGTGGTGCTGGTGCGGCCCAGGCAGCACTGCTCGCAGGGGATGGGGCTGCACCAGCCAAGCCCTAAGCCCAGCCCTGTCTGGGCTCAGTGCTTGGCTGGCGTGGCCCACTGGCATGACAGTGCCGCTCGGCTGGTGACCTGCACTGCCTGGGCTATGCCAAGCCCAGCGCCATTTGCAGGGGAAGGTGGTACAGTGTATAAGTTGAGGTTGGATTTTCAGGGGCCAAAATTGGGCTTCACTGATCATTTGAGGGCTGTAGTTGGCATCTTCTTGCCTCTTCTGACTCATGTAAGAACAACTCCTCCCATGCCATGCCAAGTTCTTATGGAAAAAGAAATGTGGATTAAGTATTGGTAAGAATTCAAAGAATACTGCCATTTATCTTTTTGTACAGGAAACAAGACAATGAAGCATCAAAATTTATAGATGACAAGAAACAAGACCCTCGGCATCAGGAATGGTTTACTAAATACTTCTCATTTTAAAAAACAACCATTTCCATAGTACTCCAAATTATGAGATCAGATGATTTCACTCTTGAGAAATGTTTGCCCAGTAAACTGATCTGAAAAATATATCTGTGTAATTTGCACAGACCTTCGTAGGAATTTACTGTTTTTGACTATGGGATTATACACATGGGTCTCAGATATACATGTGATAATAAATAACTCCCGAAACATGGGAGTTGGACGAAAGATTATAGGTAAGTATACAGTCAATCCAGTACCCATGTTAAACAGAAAGTCTTCCATATCAAGGTAAGAATGTATCTCTTGTGCAGCTACTTTTGAGTACTGAATTTGTTTCTTGGTGCCTCATGGCCCTGTTGGTTTGGCTCCTTTTTAAAAGAACACCTTATAACTTTACAGAATTTTTCAGTATAGTCACACTTGGTTTCATATTTATTATCTCCTCTACCCATTTTCTCCCTTTCTTGGGCTGCTAAATCATATCAATGTATTTGAATGCTATTTTTAGAGAGTGTTTGTTTAATCTGGTAGTTTTTGTTAAATTTTATATTGCATAGTGGCATACCTCCTGGGATGGTGTATGTGTAAAAGGGAACTTAGGACTAGTGGCCAGATTCTGTTGCACCTAGTACAAATCTAAGTGGAATTTGGTGCCTAAGTATGATTTTATTCAACCTGGTTCATAGTTTCATAGTTAGTAGGGTTGGAAGGGACCTGAGCAGATCATCAAGTCTGACCCCCTGCCATGGCAGGAAAGAGTACTGGGGTCAAACGACCCCAGCAAGGTGATTGTCTCGCATCCTCTTAAAGACCCCCAGGGTAGGAGCCAGCACCACTTCTCTTGCAGGTTGGTTCCAGATCGTAGCCACCCTAACAGTGAAGTAGCGCCTCCTGATGTCTAATCTGAATTTACCCTCTGCCAGCTTGTGACCATTATTTCTAGTCACTCTTGGTAGTGGTCAGGGGAACAGGGACTCCCCCAGTGCCTGCTGGTCCCCTCTGACTAGTTTGTAACAGGCCACTAGATCCCCCCTCAGCCTTCTCTTGTGGAGGCTGAACAAGTTCAGGTCCTGTAGCCTCTCCTTGTAGGGCCTGCCCTGCTGCCCCCTGATCATGTGAGTGGCCCTCCTTTGGACCCTCTCCATGTTGTCCACATCCCTCTTGAAGTGCAGCGCCCAGAACTGGCTGCAGTACTCCAGCTGCGGCCCGACCAGTGCTGCACAGAGGGAGAGGATCACCTCCCTGGACCTGCTCGAGATGCATGACAGGGTAAGGCTGGCCTTCCTGACTGCATCCCCACACTGCCGGCCCATGTTCATCTTAGCATCAATGACGACTCCAAGATCCTTTTCTGCCTCTGCACTGATGAGAAGGGAGTTCCCCAGCCTGTAGGTATGGTGCTGGTTCTTCCTCCCTAGGTGTGTCACCTTGCACTTGTCAGTGTTGAATCCCATCCTATTCTTGTCTGCTCACCCCTGTAACCTGTCTAGGTCCAATTGTAACCTATTCCTTCCTTCTAGCATGCCCACTTCCCCCCACATCTTAGTGTCGTCAGCCAATTTGAACTGGGTGCTTTTTACCCCCTCATCCAAGTCACTGATGAAGATGTTGAACAGTGCGGGCCCGAGGACCAAGCTCTGCAGAACCCCACTGCCCACACCTCTCCAGGTCAACAACAACCCATCCACTACCACTCTCTGGGTGCAGCCCTCCAGCCAGTTCAAGTACCTGAAAATTCACTAGTGCATCTACTTTTGTAAAATATTGTCATACCCTTAAAACTGAGTCTCAAAAACAGTGAGGAGGACATTACTTGGTTTTCAGGGATTTGAGCAGGGTGGAGTAGAATTGCACTTATGCACCCAAGGTGTAGAACAGAATCTGGCCTTAGATTATTCAGATACTTAGAGTCAGGAAATTGCTTTTGTATAGTCTGACCATTACCAGATACTATTCATGTAGTTTTCAATAAACATATTTAAAGATCACTCTGGTAGACTCCGCATAAAATTCAACTTTGATCATTGAAACTTGCTTATAGACCAAATGTTCCTGTTTTTATACTATTTATATTGTATAGAACTTTGAAAAATACCGCACAATTCATAGTTTCAAATCTGTGATCATTATGCATGCACACATTCCATTGGTGTATTTTCTTTCTGCTCATCTAAGCAGAGAGGAGGAGCAAATTCTCAAGACCTCACACTGCTTTCTTAAGCATGGTTGTTTTTAACTGATTGTCAGGAAAGATGATTTTGAAGGAAGGCTTACATAAATAAATGTATCTTAAAGTATGCCATCCCTAAAGTTGTCATGGCTTTGTCTGCTCATAATCTCAAGAATCAGAGAATTCTAGAGCTGAAAGTCTTACTACTGAGATGATCAGCACCTAAGTCTTGCATTGTCCATCACTGTCAACCCACTGATTTTTGGGGACAAGTAGTTTAGTTCTGAAAGGGACTCTAAGATATCATTTTGGAATAGTTTGTTAGTTAATGAAGAAAATTACATGAAATCTATTTACTACATGTATAACCATGATCAAGGTAATCAAGTGACATGCAGGAAGTAATACCGAGAAGGATCTCTATATACAAGTGATAACCTAAACACTTTGTCATGCCTATGTCTCACTTAGAGGAGGGTCTTTGATGGAAAAGGTAGGTGAATAATTATGAATATTTTAATTTTGCCTTTACACAATATGCAAAATTATATTCTCCATTGTAATATTCTCCATCAGTCATAGGTTTCCTATGCAAATTATTTATCTGCTACTACTTGGATATATTGTGGCATTATAGCTATGATGCTCCATCGACTATGCAAAAAGCAGAACTTATTCAGTAAAAACTTTTAGTGTCCAACTATAAAGTTGGGAGGGAGTTTTAGCTAAATTTCTGGCACAAAATACCCTTTTCCAAGCAAGCCTGAAGTTAATGCACATCAATGTTAAGGCATTCCAGTTAAAGATACTTTGATGAGGAAAGTAACAAGGGGAGCTCCCAGGTCATCACCCACTTCCTTTTAATTATAGCTTCAGGAGAAAAACAAGCAGTCAACAGAAAAAAAAAAGTGCCAGGGATTACACTTCTGGAGGAGAGAGAGGTTAGGAAACACTAACTATAGCTGCATCTTTTTCTATTAGGATGGTCTTCCCAGAGTTGAAAAGGATCAGTTGCTAGGTCGTTAACCAGATGGGTCAACTGGTCTATCTCGTCTTTTTTGGCCATGTCTACACAAAGAAAAGAAATTTAAATGTCTCAAAAATAGAGGCGCACTGATATATTGGTCCAATATTAGATCGGTACTGATATAAAAAAAAAATTGCTGTATTGGATATCAGCCAGATGGGGCCAATAATTTGGCCAGTAAAGGCCCATGCCCACAGCACAGCATGGAGCAGAGCCAGCAGTGTGGAGAGCTGCCTCCAGTTGGTAAGTTGGAAGCAGAGGGGGGTGTGGGAGGGGGGCAGATCAAGGCCCCCACAGTGAGGGAGGGATGGGGTAGGGGCAGGTGCTGCCCAGGAGGGCAGGGGCATGGGATGGAGGCAAGGCTCATGGAGAGGAGGCCATTCCTGCCACTGTTTGCACCCCAGTAGGGTGTGGGGGGTGTGCCCCCCCAGTTCTGGGGGGAGGGGGCAGCCCAGTCCCCACCAAGAAGAGTCCCACACAGTGCTGGCTCTAGCCCCTGCCCTGTCCACCCCATGCAGATCCGGGGGGCACCCCCACCCCCATGCTCCCCCAGGGTGCAAGCAGTGGTGAATGCTGCTCCCACCCTTGACAGCTGTGCCTCCATCCCAAGCCCCCATCCTCCTGGGCAGCACCTGCCCCCTCCCTCCCTCCCTCCCAAATAGGACAGGACAGGACAGGACTCAGCAGCCAGACTGCAAGTGCATCAGAAGCAAGTCAGTGGCTGCAGGAATCAGTAGGTAAGAAAGCAGCAATAGGGACCAAGCCACAATAGCACATGGATAAGACATTTAAGGAGTTTCTGTTCAGTTTGAATGTAGAACCAGTCCATGGTTTGTGGAAAGGATTAAATTTATTTTACACTTACTTCTTTGTCCCACTGTCACAATGGAACAAATACTATTTATATTTATAATATAAAATACATTATGCATGTATCAAATAAAAAAAAACGATCAATACCATTTTGCTTTAAGTTAAAATACTGCTCAAAGACTCTGACATTTTCCTTAATCATGTCTGTTTCATGGGTGCAGGAATATTAGCAGAAGCTTGTTCCAGGTAGGCTAATGGTCCTTGAGGCATTTCTGCAGGCTTTTTGTGTTGCACATTGATGTCTTCTAGAACCTGTTGCCAGTGACGCAGTTTACCCAAATGCTTCTGAATTAGTGCTTCTTTCCTCTGTAATTCATTCCTCAATTCTGATACATCCTACAGGTGATAAAATATATTAGTAAATTACAAAGATCTTCATTGCACAAATTGTGTATTAAAACAAAACCCTAGTGGAATGCCTGATGATGACGATGACAACGCGAGTGTCACCACACACACATGTTGGAAGCATAAAGGCCAGAAAGCCAGCAACAGGTACAATGGTCATCAATAAGACCTTGGGTGCCTGAAGGAGGGCTGTAAGGACATCTGTAGATACCTAATAGTAGAATGCCTAATAAAACCCTTACGTTTTGGACAGTTCCCAGACTAAACACAGAAATGCTTAATAGATGGGAAAGTACATGTTAGCTATTTCCATTCAACCTCCTGCTAGAGTATCAGTTTCTTTCCCATTCACCAATAAAATGATTTCTGAGAAATTAGAAAGGGAAACAAAACCCTTTGTGCATTATCCAGATTTAACTGTTCCTTCACAGAAAAATTTATAAATGGGTTTTGATCTGTTATAATTTTCTATGTCTAGAATCTAATTTTTGGAGGGTTGTCTTAAATTCACATCCCCCCCATATCACAGCAGTGCTGTCATCAGCAAGGGGGCAGGCAGCAAGGGAATCAAGTGGCCTGACACCTACCCCTTGCCACATGTCCTCTCAGCTACCTGCTCCCCACCCCACCCCCTTCCAGTGTCTGCATGGACTCCTCCCACCTGCCCCCAGGCCCCCTTGCTTCCCCTTTCCCTACACCCCTGACACTTACCCCTCCCTACTGTGCCCGCACGCACAAGAACCTGCCCCCCCCCCCAACTTGCCACCCTGTGCTACAGCCCCACCCACACATAGGCTCCCCTGCTGCAGGGATCAAAGTCTGCAGGGAAAGGGAAGGGGCATGGCATCAGCTGTGGCTCCAACTCCAACCCTGTCCTTGGAACTGCAGCCTCCTTCCCTCTGGCTTGTACTCAAATCTGAGACAAGGAGCTTGCCTCCCTCCTCTCCCCCTCCCACGTTGAATGGAGAAAAAACTCTTGAACTGAGTAAACATCTTTAGATTCTAGGCTCTTCGGAGAAGAATCCTGTTCGGTGGTACATATTTGTAATGCTACACTTTTTATGAACCTTTTTATATAGTGGCAAGACAATGTTGTATTTCTAAACTGGCTTTGGGGACAAATTACAAAAATCTACTCTGGCTGTGGATGGGGAGATTAAACATTCTGTTAGTACTGGTTTCTTCTGTACTATCACAAAACAAAACATGCTTTGTTAAGTTGCAGCTGAAATAAACAGATCAAGACAGTAACTTCCTACCTCCTTAATAACTTGCTCTGGTTTCTGAACTGAGAGCTGCAGTCTTTTTTGTAGAAAAAAGCATTCAGTTTGTCTTGCAACATCCAGAAATTTCTGGATACATTGATCAACACCTAAAATACAGAAATAAAATAATCCGGAGAGAAACTGAACAGATTAATTACAACAAGAGACAAAAATCAGTCACTAGACAAAAGAAAGTGTAAAAATGGCCTAGGTTCCCACATTTGAAAATGTATTTGGCTCAATCCCATTTTCCAAAAATATTCCATAAACTTTTAGTAGCACAAACAGATGCAACTTGAAGGTGTTAAATCAGGGGTTTTCAACCTTTTTTAGTTTAAGTACCCCCAGAAGCTGGATGCCGAACAGGGGGTGGGGGGCTGAGGCGGGCAGTGCATGGCTGGCCACGGAGCAGAGAGGTGAGGACTGCAGGCGGGGACAGCACACCGTCACCTCCCAGGAGTCGGGCCAGGGCAGGGAAGCTCACTGGGCTGGTGTGTGGCCGGGGCGGCTGCCCCATGCAAGCTTCCCCACCCCGCAGAGGGGCACCACTGCCCTGTTCCTGGGAGGCGGCGGCACTCCATCCCTGCCTGCCCACAAGTACCCCCTAGGACTGGTCCCAGTACTCCCAGGAGTACACATACCCCCAGTTGACAACCCCCCATGTCAAATAATGGAAAGTAAATAATAAAATCAAACACATCTATAGACTGCACTCAACACATTACTTAGAACTTTTGGAATAGCTGCTTTCAAATCAACTTTATAGAATATGGAAGAGAATGTGTTTGTTTCCAGTTTCACTGTAAAGGTTTTATCTACATTTTTCTGATGACAACAGGCCATAAAAACCCAATATACCCTAACCCCCGCTGTGAGTCCACACTGCAAATATGTGAAAACCTTGGGTAAATTTCTAACTAGCAAAGTTAACATATAGAATCTTTTAGATTCTACATCCAGAATGATATTCCTTATGAAATTAAATGAACTTCAGAACATGAGTGAAATACAAACCAATTTTCTTCATTCCTGGATAACTTAATATCCGAAACTAAAACTGGAAGGTAAAGTTTTCAAGAAATGACATCACTTTTGAAAAGAAAACTTCAGCTCTAAAGCCAGCAAGCACTTACCCTGAAGTCTCTCATTTTCAACGAAACCTATATTCCTAAATCACTTTTAAAAAAACTGCTTCCTGGCTCCTTTTCCATTATAATAAACAGGACTCTAAAATTAGACCTTAGCAGCTACTACCCTTAGAAGAGTGCGTGAGCAAAACAATACACCAGGGTTTTTTCTCCATAATATCACATTTCCTGTGGTTGTCGTTGGCAATTCCTCAGTTTGACGATGGTCTCTAATAAGTCTGGAAATCTGGCAGCAGGGAGTGGTGCCATCATTCCTGCTGCCAGATTTCTGGTCCACTGGCCAGATAACAGACATGGTGCTATGGGCTAGACCTGTCCCGCAGGCCAAGCACCTGCTATACACAATTCTCCCC
>NW_017729033.1:38999989-39000939 GCF_001723915.1 Gavialis gangeticus | reverse complement strand
GGAAGAATTTCTTTACTGCCCGAGTCCCCAAGGTCTGGAACAGCCTGCCATTGGAGGTGGTTCAAGCACCTACATTGAAAATTGGATGCTTATCTTGCTGGGATCCTATGACCCCAGCTGACTTCCTGCCCTGTGCGTGGGGGGCTGGAGTCAATGATCTTCCGAGGTCCTTTCCAGCCCTAATGTCTATGAAATCTACGAGTGTATTACTTACAGCTAGCAGTGTTGTGAAGGCACACCAGTAGTGTCCTTTATTTTTACTTGTGTGTTCCTTATATTTGCATCACAGATATGGTCAACCTACAAATACTTGAAAAAAATCTAAAGACGAAATACTAGTAACACTAAAGTCTATCAGAATTTTGCTGTACAGTTTAGTATGGTTGGTGTTTCACCCTAGATTTCCATTGCTCAGTTAGGCAAAGTGTAGGTTCTCTAAGCCTGTTTCTGTAAGAAAGAGTCTGTGGTAGATCGTAGATTTTAAGAGGGGACCTTGATGTAGTTTTGCCTAATCTGCATAATGCAAGTCACAGACACTCATTTTTATTTTTCCCACCACACCCCTGCACGCAATAGAGCGCTTCCTAAAGCAGGGAGGCCACCCAGTGCCATGAAGCCCTCCCCCTGCTTCCCCCTGCTCCAAAGCTCCCTGCTGGGAAACCACCTGGGCCTGGTGGGAGGGGACGTGGCCCGGACCCAACCCCCCATCAAAGGATTGTAGCCTGGCTCGGAAAGGGGCGTGGCCTGACCCCAATCCGGCTCCCGGAATAGGGGGCATGGCCTGGCGCAGCGGGAGGGGAGGGGCGGGGGGGCCGCGCTCACCGGTGCGGATCTCCTCCTGGTCGGTGCCGTTGACATAGTCCTGGCTGACGAGCGAGGCGAAGCAGGCCTGCAGGCGGCAAACGCGGCGGCTCAGCGCGGCCCGACCCGGCCCCGACCCCCGGGGCCTC
>NW_017729033.1:38985978-38999807 GCF_001723915.1 Gavialis gangeticus | reverse complement strand
GCGGTCCCGGGGGAGGTGGCGGCGGCGGCGGCCCCGGGGGCTGGTTGGCGAACATCCCGCTCAGCGCCGCCATGACGCGCCGCCGGCGGCAGCTACGCACGCGCCGTGAGCCTGCGCGCATGGGCCCTTCTCGCGCGCTGAGGCGCATGCGCAGCGCGCTCTACCCGGGAGAGTGACGTAGCGCCCCCCCGCGGAGGCCTCCGGCAGCCTGTAGGTTACGCGAGCTGAGCTCGGATCCGGCTCAGCGGCCCCGGGCGATGCGCTGTCCAGGGTTTCTGCCCGCGTGGGTCCTGGTCCCCGCGCAGTGTCCGAGCTGGTGCTTTATCCCGGGACAACCCAGGCTGATTCGAGTGAATCGCTATTCCAGCTGCCAGTCTGCGGTACACCGCTGGCTCCCGACAGCTCCCATCCCCAAGCCACTTCTCTGGGCCCCAGGGCTTTTAGGGCTGCAGGATCCCAGGAGAAAGCCTTTGCCTCGGGATAGTTGGGCTGTCAGTTTTTAGCCTAGAAACCCAAACGGCTCCCCTCTCCTGCCAGCTGTGCCGAGGACGCTGCTCTCTGCAGAAATGTCCCAGAGGCGGTCGCAGGTGTTGTGGTAAGGCCACCTCACAAGTTTCTTCAGGGCACAGGCCACTGTTAGGGAAGCCAGAAAACAGCAGCTAATCTCCTCTGGCCCCGAGAGAGTTGAGACACTTCCTCTGGAGCAGACAGCAACCTGTACTTGAGTGCTAATAATCAGGGAGAATGCTCCCAGCTTTTCCTAGTAAATAAAAGAACTTGCCCAGAGCCATGGATACAGACATCTGAGTGCAGTGCTGGTTTCCAGCAGGGGCACAGCCCTGTAGGCTCCCTTATTCCACCTGGCAAGACATAGATGGCAGTAGTGCAGAGGTTGGCTAACCTGGCCTGCCCATGGTCAGCCTACAGTATTAGCATTTAGAGCAACTCTTCCGGAAGTAATTTAACCTTGGGTGTTCTCAGGCTATTTTTCTTGTAGTGGCCATTTCTACTCTGGGAGAAAAACCTGAACATCTATATACTCAGTTTTTCCTGGGAGAGCAGTGACTTTTTTCCAGAAGAAACTGAATGTCCCTATGAGGACAGAGTGAGCTTCTCTCCAGCAAAGAGGAAGGGCACAGGTTTCCCCATTCCACTCCCAGGGAATTATGCCTTCTGAGATGGGCAAATATAATATGCACCCCAGCAATAGAAGCCCTCAAGTTCATTCTCAAGAGGAAACCGCTTTCTCAGTATCTATGAACATTTGTTTTTTCGTTTTAAGTTAAAAATCTTTCAGTAGACTTCAAAAATTTGGGTAAAAGTTTGACTTCTTTGCCATACACCTCCAAAAAGCCTTGTCAAGGAAAGGAAGTTTATATTAAAGAGAGAGGGTTAAAGAGCACTACTAGTTATGCACCCAATATATATGCAGCAACTGGAGACTGGTGTTAAATGCTGAAAGATACTGGTACTTTTATGAAAAAAATCCAGATTAAAAAAAATTCGTAAATTTAATATGTAGGCAATCATGTGGTTAAAGAAGACATAGGAGCCAGAATAGCTGGGCTGCGCTTCCAGCTGTACCACTGATTGGCTATGTAACATTCGGCAAGGAAAAAACAAAACAAGAAACACTGTATCTTGGTTTACTCAGTCATCCACAAAGTGTTTTGAGATTTCCAAAAGAAACATCATGAATACAAAATATAGCAGGGTAGATGGAACAATTTTCCCTTCTCTAAATAAAATCTCAAAAGTGATTTAATTTGGACTAATGAATCAGCCTTCTAAGCACTAAAAGGCAGATTTATTCTAACTCTTCCAGTTGCTATACATTAAGTTCAGATGTTTTACAACGATCATTTCTTCAACATGAGATGTCCTGTAGTTCTAAAAATAGTTCTAAGAGAACCTCTTACTTCAGCAGCATAACACAGGAAGGCAGAACCTCAAATTATTTAGCAATAAATTTATAAGGTGCACTTGTAGTTCATTGCAGTCTCCCAATAAACTGTGGAGAGCACGTTCATATTTAATAAAACGTTCCACATTTGGCATTTTGGTAGAAAGTACATATGCTGTTGCTATGTTTGAAAACAGGCTTTTTGGGGGTTTTTTTCCAAATAATCTTAAAATTTCTTTAAAGTGGACAAATTGGAAGCTTATAGAATATTTTTCTAGGCACTTTGATTGTCTTGGCTCAGCCGAGTAGCAAACTCCACTAATGTGCGTGTTGGTCGTCCAGCCATGCCCTTTCGAAGATAAGGAACCTCATCTTTATTAGACATCACACCAGCTATATCTAAATGAGCCCAGTGAGAAATGGTTACAAATTCTTTCAGGAATGCAGCAGCTGTACATGCACCTCCAGCTCTGTTGGGGAAGAGGAGAAGAATCAAAATCAGTGGATTTCTTAAAAAAAACCTTTATTTGCATTCAAGCCAACAACAATATGCATTAAGAGCCATCTTGTACTTTAGCTTCAATTTTGCAATAAGTTGTAGTCAGTGCAGATCCCGTGGACAGGTTGTGGAATCCACACAAGCAACATCTTGAAGAACCAGTTGCTGCATGGCAAGTAACAGTTCTATGTTTTTCATACATGTCAGTGTAGATCTTACTAGCAAGCAATCTTCTCTCTGAATACTCAGAATGAGGAGCTTGAAAGCTCTCCCTCTCTTGAGATCTCCAGCTGGGATTTCCCCATTGCCAGCTGTCTTGGTACGTGTAGGTTTGAATGCCCTTTCTTTTTGAGTGTGCCACCACCACCACCACTCATTTCATGAATACTGTTAATGCCATGGCGACTGACAGCACCTTGAACTGCTATTGTTTAGTCCCTCTGTGAAGCTCTGGTATATGCTATGGACCACCTTGAAGAAATGAATTCAGGACCATGTTGTTTCAGGCCCAAGGCATAAGAAGTATCCCCTTTCTTCTTCAGGATAATGAAATACTGAAAAGAGAAGCCTCCATCTTAATCTGAGCTCTTTTTCCTGGATTGGGGAAGATTTTGTTCCCTAGAAGCAAGAAGGCAGACTCCAATAATTTCAACAAGGAATCTGCTCAAAGAAGGAAAGTATGTGCTGTGGTTATGGAGAAAGAAAATTCCTCCAGGGGTGGTACCAAAGTATATACCATTCTTAGCACTTATAACTGTCTCCACACTAAGAGCATACTAGATTTTACTAGGGATATAACTGTCACTATCCATAACTTACTTGGAAGTACTGAAACCAGTGACTCAGTGCTGCAATACCAGGTGGTTCCAGGTTATTAGCCTTCCATTACATATGGGATTAGTGACTCTCTTCCCATATACCACGTATAGTCTTTACATGGAAAAATCATGGCTTCTGTCTGGAATTTTTGTCCTTTTCTACCAGACAGCTGAGTTTCAGTGCCAGAGATGCTGGCACTTGCTTTGACACAAATGGTATAAACCTCAGTGCTGATGATGGCTGCAGTGTCAGTGGTTTGGATTTTGGAATCAACTCTTTGTTTAGTGACAGTGTTGGTCATCATACCTCTGATGTACAGAGTGATTGCATGTGCAGTTTTAATCAATATCTATGATGCCTCAGACATTCATTGGCTGTTTCAGCAAATTAAAATTCTTTATTGCTTCTTTATTTTATGTAGCCCCAGTAATGAATCAAGAGCTTCGCTTGGTTAGGAACCACAAATACATAATAAAACTAAAGTCTCTGTCCTTAGGGAGTTTACAACTACTCTAATCCCACCTTTTGAATCTTCAAAAAAAAGAATAACTTACAACTTTGATACATGTCTCTCACCTAGGCAGAAGGGGCATCTGCTATGTTTATCTTTTAGTAAAGTTAACTTGTCCCATGAAAGGCATGGTTTGAAGTCTGGCTCACCATGCACTAGGACACTCAGACAGTTCATTCACTGTTATACATTATGGGAGAAGTGGAAAGCGTTCTAAAGGCTTTTCTGAAGGATTCATAACAGATTTATCCAAAGCTGATAACTAGCAAGTCTAACACTATGGTAGATTCCATCTCACTGCCATAGGTGGTAAGAGAGAACTGAAAGACAATGGCAGCTGTCTCAGCCTTCATGGACTCATATGGGAGCATGAGGAGTCATGGGGTACCACAGGATTCATACAAGTACTGTTCAACAGACACTGCTACCCAAAAGACTTGCACGGATGAGATACAAGCAAACTTAAAATGGAATTCATGCCAGTACACAGATGAAAAAGAGCATAGTAAGAGTCAATCTTTAGTAGAGCTTCACAGAGCCCAATATTTGTTTATAGGGTATTCTAGTATGTTTAAATATATACAGTGACTGCAAATATATACAAACTGTTCTGTTTCCCAGCTTCCCACTATGCCCAGCTGCACCATTTTAGGATTTTGGTGCAGCTGAGGCTGATCTGCTCTCAACCCTCTTTGCAGAAAAGCATTGCCCCTAGCTGCAAGGCGGATTTTTTGTATTCCTCTGCCAAGTGTAAAGAATACACCTATAACACATAGTGAAGGGAGGCTCACTCTGTGGACAAGGGCCTTAGCACCATCTAACCCAAGACTACGGAATGAAAGCTTGGAGTCCAAAAGTTAAATGTAAAAACAGTGAAATCCCAAGTTCTTAAAAAAAAAAACAAAACCCATCTGTGCTAATTTGCGTTATTACTATTTTACTTATATACTTTGAACTTGCAAACAAAAAAGGACTGTTGCATTTCAGTTAAGTACCTGCTATATTTTCCAACATTACTCAGGTCTGCAAGTGGGCAGTCTGTAACTTGTTTTGTGTAATGTTCAAAGAGAGGCATTCTCCAAACACGGTCTCCTGTCAAAATACTGGCCTGTGAAAAGAAACAGTTATTACACTTGGGACAAAATGCATCTGGCGAATTCTTTTTTAATTTAATTTGACTACAAGCACTATCTATTGTGATTTTAAGTTCAATTGACCTTCGTTAGTTATAAAACTACCTCAGAAATTAGTGTTGTTTTAGACATGATGGTACAGGGAACACATAACAAGCAAGGGTTTTTTTGATAATATGCTTTCTTTGACCAACCATACAGTTAGTTGAGAGAGGTCAGACAAGCTTTTGGGCACAGAAAACCCTTCCTTGGGTTTGGTAAAGAAGGAGATCCAGTTTAAGCTAAATATCAGATAAAACTGACTTTTGTTTAGACTTATGCTATAAATGAAAAATAGTCACTTAGTGAAGTGGGAGAAGGCTGTAAACCTGTACAAGCAAAGACTAGTTATCAGCTGTAGCTACCAAACAAGTAAAGGGCAGTTTCATAGATAACCTAATTATGTAAAAAGATATTTAAAAAAATCCCCTTGCTTTTCTTCAAGATCAGTACAAGATGCCTAAAGTTACCTAAAGATATGCTAAAAATAAAACATGAAACACTATTTTGGATTTTTTAAATTTTTTTAAAGGTTGCCCTCTATTACCACTAAAAAGGGTTGGTTTTCTGTAATATTTTTCTGTTTGTAATGAAAATTTTTATAAAGCCATAGCTCTCGATACTTTTTTTAGCCATTAAAAAGCCTAAAGTATAGCAGTATTTCAAGTACATAATGGGTTAAATTCCAACAAAACAAATCCAAGTTACTGATAACCTGTAGTCCTAAAAATAATTAGCTTAGGAAGAGGTATACCTTGGAAGCAATCAAAGATCCTGTCTTTGCAGTGTTGTAATCTACAGAGGTAGTGCCTCTATGAGCTAAGAATTAACTGATGAAAATTTATGCCTCTCAATTAAAAATGCACAAATGAAAAAAATACTACAAATGTTAAAACTCAGTATCACATCTATTTGACTTGCATAAAAATGAGACCTTCAGCAATATACCCACTTTAAAATAAAAATAAGGTCCCTCATATGGCCTACCTCATAAAGGTGAGTCCAAAGCCACGATGAATTGGTAAACACACCAGTTGCAGCAGATCCTAATGCTACATCCATGGCACCTATAAAACACCACCACCATTAGAACTCTAGCTTTTGGAGATAAAGGGCATGTCTACATGTACTTTTACATGTGCTTAAGCCAGGGGTGGGCAAAATGTGGCCTGCCAGGCCAGGGCCCCTAAAAAATTTAGAAAATTAATATTTATCTGCCCCTGGCTGCCTGTCACGCAGCCCTGCACGGCTTGCCAAAACTCAGTAAGCCCAAAATAATTGCCCGCCTCTGGCCTAAGCTTAATGTGCATTTGCCTAATGTACATTAAAGCAATTTAGGCACGTATCTACATGTGCACGCACTCAGGCACATTAATACGGAGTCCAGACTGACCTGAGATTAAGGTTAGTCCCAAATCAGTAGACATACAAAGCGTTAACGTGCCTTAGTACATCTATATGTACAGTAAGGCACTTTAGCTATTCATGCCTAAATTTGATACCTGCTTTTGCAAGTATCAAATTTAAATCATGAACAGCCTTAAAAATGGCTAATGCACCTTAAATCAGCACGTGTAGATGGGCCCAGATTGGAGCTTCTCTTTTATATTCAAAACTTAAATTGAATTTTGCAAAGGTTTATCTATTTGCCTTATCAGCAGTCACTACTGGTACCCTTAACATTTATGTAAGAGCCTAAACCGTTGGTGCACCCCCAATTCACTTAAGTAGCAGAATTTTGGAAGCAGGACTTCCTTTTTAAGACAGATCTGGGGAGGAATCAACAGCTTGCTAAGCCCTAAATGGAGTTGTGTAGGCAAAGACAGAGGCATCAAGACCCACAGGTAAATCACCCTGATAACCTACAGATTCCCTGGCCCAGGAAATCATTTAATCGTTTCATGGACTAAAGAATAGTCAAATCTGGGATGAAATTTAGAGAGGCTTCTTCCCTTTAGCTTGCCTCCTAGCAGTTTTATCACAGCCTGGGTTTACCGAGGCCAACAGCCCTGACATGGATTTGTAATTGATCCAGTTACATACATTCCCCATAATTTCAGTTCCATAATGTACCACAAATTATAACTAAAGGAATAGTGCCAATTAGCTGAAGCCAAAAATTAGGATTTTAATGAGAAACATTAATATAATCTAGTATTAATAGAAGGACTTTTAAAAAGCTTTTCAGTTCAGTGGAAACAGATTTCTCCATTGTACTTGCAGCCTCTTCAATGTAGTAGTGCTGCAGAACACAAATATAAATACTCATGCTTCTCACCCTCTCAGCAAAGAGAATATAAGACTGTTACAGTATACCCAACCTACTGAATTATTTAAGTAGAAAAATCCATACCAAAATATTGAGTCACATATAAGAAAGTGTTTATACATTAATACAAGTAGTAAGTATCTGTAAATAAAATGAATGGGTGACAAACTTCTTGTGTAAACAATACTCCTCGCCTATGAGGTAGAACCAAAGAAGGTAATCCTTCATTATAGAGCAGTTTCTCAGAAGATGAAGGAAGAAAAATAAATTAGCTACCTGTTAAAGTTGCAGCATTTACAATAGCCCGTGCATTAAAATTGTGGGCGTAGCAGAGGGCATCAGCTAACAGTAACCGTCCTTCTGCATCTGTGTTATCAACCTTAAGACACAGAGGAAAAAGAAAAGTAAAAAGAAAAAAATTGTCTATTACAAGTTCTGATTTACTTCATTTGCTTCTTACACATTCACTTCCTATAAGTGGTCTTGATTTCCTAAGCAGGCTGAGTCAAAGGCATCAAACATATAGACTATGGGCAGAAATAACCTGAGCAGGGTGTGGGGCCCAGGGCAAATCAGCCTGGGCAGGGCCCTGCCCCTGGATGCAAGGAAGCTGGTGGAGGATTCAGTGGCGGGCGGCACCAAGCGGCCGAACGCGAAGCCAGCAGCAGCACGGAATTGCCACGGCTGCTCCACCCAGCTCCGCGGGGCCCCCCAAAGCACAGGGCCTGGGGCAGTCACCCCGAATTTGCTCCCTCCCCTATGGGCTACATCTGGCCCACAGAGCTGTGCCATCGGGCCTCCGGTGCTGCCCCCGAGTCTGGTCAGACCCACATGGGACATGGCGTGTAGCCTTGGCTAGGGGCCAGTCTGTGGGCTGGATCTGACCCACAGACCTCCTCCCTTTCCCTCTCCTCCACCTACCTAATTCGGAGGCCATGCCAGCAGTCTGGGACCCATGGTGTGTGCAGCGTAGATCCCGGAGTGGCCAGAAAGGGCACTGCACATCGTGCAGACTGGCCAGAACAGCAGCCGTGCTACACGCAGCAGCTGATCCACCCAGGCTCTGGGCTGTGTCACACACAGCACCCATTTCCAGTTAGTCTGGGATCCACATTGCACAGAGCATCCAGAAAAGGCATCTCATGTGGCTGAGGCCTAGAGTTGCCAGGGTAGGTGCTGGATCAGGTATGCTGAGGGAGGGAGAAAGGAAAAGGGTTCATGGGCTCAATCCAGTTCACAGACCAGCTCCACACCACTCATCTGGCCCTGCGTTCAACACCCTGAGTTTGACACCCACGCTATAAGTGATCACAGTACAGTAATACCTCAGTTAACAAAGCAGATGCATTACATCAGGTCACTTCGTTATCAGAAACTTCATTACCAGAGGTAGAAATAATATAGGCATAGGGATGTGTTTCAGGACTTCAGAGAACGGGGGGATACAGTAGGAAAATATCATTAAATACTCACAAAATGATAAATACTCACGAAGATACCCAAGCTGCCAGAGCTACGGACCTGGGCCCGCAGCCCCCTGCCCTCGCTCCCCCCTGCTGCAGGTTTCCCTTCACCACACGCACTTCTGGGGGCAGGGGGAACTCATGCCCCACAGATCTGCATGCAGGGCAGGCGCAAGCTACAGGCTCAGGCTCCTGCCCTGCTTCCCCCTCTGGGGCCTCTGCAGCCCAGTGGGCAGGACCTGGCGCGGCAGGGAGCAGCACGCGCTGCACTGCCCTGGCGATGTGCCTCCTGCACACGGGGCTGCAGTGAGAGCAGCAGTGTGCACAGGGAGTGCATGACCAGGGTAGCGTGGAACTCAGTGGCAAGGAGATCCCTGCATGGCCCTGCTGCTCCCTGCCATGCTGGGTCATGCCTGCTGGGCTGCGGAGGCTCCAGGGGAAGGGAAGCAGGGTGGGAGCCCAAGCTCCGCAGCCTGTGCCTGCCCTGTGTACAGATCTGGGGGGCGCAGGTCCCCCCTGTAACCTGGGAGTGTGCACGGAAGCAGAGCTGGTCCTCCTCTTCCCCTGGATGGGCCACCTACGGCCCCATCCTGCTCCTTGCTAGGCCCTACAGCCACGCATTATATTCCAGGGCCCCAAGCCCCACCCAACTGGGCAGCAGCTCCAGCTCTGCCCACCTCCCTCCCTACAGGGCCCTCAATCTCCCTCGCCCCCCCACATACCTACTGGAGCTGCTCTGTAGGCTGCCTGGGGCCACAAGCATGTACATGCGCATGGCACCCCTTGTCTCACTGCCTTCCTCCCACTCCCTCCAAGCTCCCTGCAGGCTGGAACTCAGCCAGCCTGCTGGGAGCTCACTGCAAAATCCATGGGTTTCTCTAGTAAAACGAGAAATCCACATTTGCCTTGTTTTGATTTTTTTACAAATAAAGGCCAACTTCATTATAAAGGAGCTTTGTTCCCAGATGATTCATTAACCAAGGTATTACTGTAACACATACCGAAAGAACAGCAAGTGCCAAGTCAAAAACTTAGTTTTTAACGTAGATAAAAGAAAAAGAAAATATTTTATAAGGAGTTATTTTCAAAGCACTTTTAGGCATCAAAAAATTTCACAGGCTGGGACTATGGTGTTTGCAGGGCAAGGATAGAAGCTGATAGAGCAGAGCACAGGTCTGATCACTGTCCCTTACCAAAGTCCATTAACATCTCAAATGGCTGTTACAGAGTAAAGGTTTGTTCAGTGTAAACATAATTCCTACTGCAACTAAATTCCCAGAAGAAAAAAGGAATTGCAGAGTAGCAGAAGCAGGCACCACCCCTGCAAATAGCTTCTATCATTGTGGGTTTGGAGGTTTCTTCCCCTGCAGATTTTGAGGTCTCTTCCCTCCAGATCTCTGGGTTTTTTTGGCCCCATCTTCTTTGCAGGAATGCTTTATAACAAACTCTGCAAGGTAAACCTTGAAGCCTCTTTTCAAATCTCTGGCTCTTCCATTGGTAAGTGTGACATAGCCCCCTTATAACCACTGCACTACTGAACTAAAAAATTATTGGTATGGCTCATAGCAAAGCATCAAGGAACTGAAAGATTCAAAATTCACAATATAATTAAAGAAATTCTGAAAGGGAAACATTGGTCTGTCCATCAACTCTTGCAGAGAAATAGTTCATATATAGCATTATGGTCCTTGTTACCAGTCAACCAAATGGGGGGTTTTATTTTGGATTTTAAAAAAAATGTGTAATATGGGGGCTTTATTCTGCAAACTACTCTGCACAAGCAAGCCTCTGCCCTAGAATTCTTCTTATGTAGAGTAGTTTGTAGAATAAAGACCTTGGTTATGTCAGCAGAAAACTAATGCTTGCATGTCTTACTCGAGTTATATTGCAGGCAAGTGTCTTAAAAATCTGTTGAAAGCAATTAACACATTACACCCTCTGTGAGAGAGCTTAGCTTTTACTATCTTCATATGCACCATAACATCCCTCCATGCTGATTCAACATTTTCCAGAGCCTACAGTAAATGACTGAGCGTTTTAGCCTTCCCTTGTAATTTATAAATGCATCTAGTCTCTCAAATAAAACTGAAAAAGTGCTAAGTTTGCAATTTAAGTAACACATTATTTACAGGCACTGGTTTCCATTTTAAATGGTATTTTTACTATGACAGAAGCAATATAACTTGATTGATTAGCAAGTTTCGATGAATAGGTCCTAAAGACAAGTTTAATACATACCTGTATTGTTTTTCCATTCTTGGCTCTAACTACATCTCCAGGTTTGCTTGCCCTACCACTCGGCATATTTTCACAGAGAGGTGCCAAAACTGTTAGAAAAGAAAGTATTACTGCAGTCTCTCTCTAAAGTTTTCACTATTAAAAAAAAAAACAAACCCCAAAGAACCTTTTAATACTAAATCACTCCGAAGGCAAGGATAGTATTCTTATCTTGATTTACAATTTCTAGGTCTGCTTTTAGAATTTTATAAAAAAACCAAAACAGAGACAGGTAATGCAGTTTCTTCAATCACATCAAGTGTCTTTATTTGTTAACATGCAACGTTCCTATGCCTACATCAGTTTCATGAATTACTTTATACCAGTACAAATGAGATCAGAATCAGTTGTACGGTCTCTAAAGTAACAGCTATAAAGCTTCTCGTGTTAATGCTGAGCCTTCCTGACAGTAAGTCAAACCTTCAGCATGTAGCCCTGGCCATGCTTATTTCATCCACTTACAAAAGCATCTCCTTTCTGGAATGCTACAGCTTTCCAGCTATTTTACTGATAAATTCTACTTACAGGGGGCGGGGGGGAATCAGAGAAAGATCAAGAGATCCATTGGGAAACAGGATAAAGTAGCAACTAGCTACTCTCAAAGCTCCAAATCCAGCCATGGCCATGATCTAGAGGAAAATAGCAACCCACCAGTCACACACCAGGAAGCCCAGTCTGTGTTCTGTCTAGACCACAATGAAGATGACAATACTAGGCTATGCAGATGACTTTTCAGTGGAGTGGTGCACATGGACTTTTTTGCACTTGTAATTTCCACTTCAGAGTAAAGACATTCATGATTTTAAAGAAAGTATGTATCTATATGTTACACCGCCTTCTATTGGTTATATGCAAGAGGACAGCCAAACATTTTTAGTTACCTTTTAGGAGGGGGTTCTCAAACTTTTTTATATTGTAATTCTCATCCTAAAAGATACAATATCCCCTTATGTCCCTTCACAAATCAATTTGTTTACTCATGGCTATGCAGCATCATGTATCACCACTTACATGGGAAAATACCATTACCTATTTTTCATTAAAAACTGTGTCACCAATACACAACAACATTTTTCCAAAAATTGGCAGGGACTGTCAATACAGGGCAATTTCAGGATATCTTGTAGGAATAACTAGATGACCTCAAGGACCACAACAACAGAAACAGATTTAAATTCAATAATGCAACAAGTAAGGGCATGCATTTAAGCAACTATAACAAGAAATCTGGCTACAAGATGTCAGTTCATCATTTGGGCAAAAGAGAAGAAGAAAAAAGCCTGGGTGTGGTATTTCATTACAGGATGACTATAAGTCACAAATACGATGCAGCCGTGGGGGGAAAAAGGGGAAAAAAACTCCTAGGTTGCATCAGGTGAGATACTAGCAGTAAAGATAGGGAAGAATCAATTCCACTGTACAAGACAAGACCTCATCTGGCACAGTGTACAATTCTGGTTACCTATGCATGAGAAAATGAACAGGTGCAGGGAGGGCCATTAGGATGATCAGAGAAATGGAAAGCTTATCTTATAAGAGGAGACTAAAAGACTATGGCTTGTTTAGCCTAAGCAAAATGAAGGCTGAGAGGGGATATAATTTTCCCCTGTATATACTTTGGAGTCGGGGGGAAACCAGGGAGGGAAAAGAATTACTCAGACCAAACAACAAAAATAAACACGTAAAAACTGACCACACAAAAACAGAGTCCTGAAATCAGATGAAGGTTTTTAACCAGAGGAATGAGGTTCTACAGCAGCATTTTGAAAGGCGTACTGGTGTAACTTTAAGACAGATCTTGCTAAGTTCATGAAAGGGATCCTTATCACCCATAGGCTCTATTTTAGAACATTTTAAGTTCTCCTCCCCAGTTTGGTTCCCCCCCCACATATGATCAGTGCCTGATGCAGTGGAATTCCATTAAACTTACTAACTGTGGAACTGGAACTTTGAGAACCAAAGATTGCAAATGTTATTACCAGTGATGGATTTGTGAGCAGCGAGTTGATCATGTAAGTTTAACTGCATAGTAATACTTTGCACATCTTTTTCACACCTACTCTTCTTTTGATACTAGGTTTTTTGGTTCTACGCTCAGGCTTGCATCATTACCACAGCATTAACTCACAATTTCTACGTGATAAATGACATTTTTGGATTTGTACAGGAAGTCAGCAATATAGTTCCACTTTTCTACAATATCCATCTCAAAGCACTCCTCCATTTTCCTGTTTAGTTTTAACCTTATTTATGAATGATACTCTAAAAAGTATCATTTGCTCTTTTTGACTGCCTACATTCCAAATTATATTTTTTTAACTCTCAAGGACATATAACAATTCTAGGATCTAGAAAAATTCTTTGATGGCTGAGTCTACATTAAAAGGTCTTCATTACAGTAGATGAGTTCTCTCACTACTGGTTAAAATAGCTAATTATCGTTAAGTCAATGCATGGCATCTTTCATATGCAATACCAACCCTATAGAGAGCCAAAGCATCTCCTGAAAACCTCAAAGTGATTTTAGATACTGGTAACAGTTGGGGAGCCTAACCACCTCAAATGTGGCCAATGTGGTTCCCATCTTCAAAAAGAGGAGGAAGGAAGACCCGGGAAACTATAGGCCAGTTAGTCTTAGCTCGATCCTGGGCAAGCTCTTTGAGAAAATTATTCTGGCACATATCCATGAGGGGCCAGCAGGGGAGATTATGCTTAGGGGCAACCAAAACGGGTTCATTGGAGGCAGGTCCTGTCAGACCAACCTGGTGGCCTTCTATGACCAAGTCACAAAATCCTTAGACACAGGTGTAGCAGTGGATGTAGTATTTCTGGACTTAAGAAAGGCTTTTGACACTGTCTCTCACCCCATTCTCATTAAAAAACTAGGGACTGTGGCATCGACACCTACACAGTCAA
>NW_017729033.1:38971802-38985602 GCF_001723915.1 Gavialis gangeticus | reverse complement strand
ACAGATGCATCTCAAGCAGGTCCAAGGAGGTGATACTCCGCCTCTATGCAGCACTGGCCAGGCTGCAGCTGGAGTACTGCGTCCAGTTCTGGGTGCTGCACTTCAAAAGGGATGTGGACAGCATGGAGAGGGTCCAGAGGAGGGCCCCTCCCATGATCAGGGGGCAGCAGGGCAGGCCCTACGAGGAGAGGCTACGGGACCTGAACCTGTTCAGCCTCCACAAGAGAAGGCTGAGGGGGGATCTAATGGCCTGTTACAAACTAGTCAGAGGGGACCACCAGGCACTGGGGGAGTCCCTGTTCCCCCGAGCACTACCAGGTGTGACTAGAAATAATGGTCACAAGCTGGCAGAGGGTAGATTCAGACTAGACATCAGGAAGCGCTACTTCACTGTCAGGACGGCTAGGGTCTGGAACCAACTTGCAAGAGAAGTGGTGCTGGCTCCTACCCTGGGGGTCTTTAAGAGGAGGCTAGATGTACACCCTGCTGTGGTCGTTTGACCCCAGTGCTCTTTCCTGCCATGACAGGGGTCAGACTTGATAATCCGCTCAGGTCCCTTCCGACCCTACTAACTATGAAACTATGAAAAGACCAAGTCCAGTACAGGTGGTCCTCAGACTTACAACACAATTGGTTTCTGAAAACTAGGTCTTAAGTCAAAACATAGTAACTCAGAACCAATTTTCCCATAAGAACAATGTTATAAATGGGGGATTGGTTCCTTTACCACCATCGACACAGCTGTGTCCAGCTGGTAAGTCTGATGGGGGGAGAAGGGAAAGGAAAGAGGCATGGAGAGACAGATCAGTGTCCCTGCAGCGAGGGAGGAATTGGGGCTGGAGCTGGGGCAAGCATTGCCCTGGGTGGGGGTGGCACAGCTTGTGCTGCTGCACACCACTGGTCCAGGAGCTGCTTGTGTGGCAGCTTGTCCAGTGGCTCTTGCCACTGCTCCTGCCATTGGTCCAGGAAGGCACGGGGTGGGGTGGCGGAAAGAGGCATATGCCTCAGGGTCTGCATGAGGCAGGCAAGGCCAAGGCTGTGCTCTGGGTGGAAGGCACTGGGAGCAGGGACTATGCCTCTATGCCACATGCCCAGCTGGCGTGGGGCTGGCACGAGAGACTGAGCCACCACACTGCCTCTGGACAAGCGGCACACAGTGACGGGATCCAGCCTGACCTCCCCATGCCTCCCAGATGAAAAGCAGCTTCACCCTGGCTGGGCAAGCAGCAGCAGGGCATGGGGGAGGGCACTGATCTGCCCCCCCCCCCCAACGCCCGTTCCCTCCCCGTTCCTGCACCACAACAGACTTACCACCTGGACACAACGGTGTCGACCATTGTAAAGGCAAAACCAGTGTGGGAACCTTGAAACAAGGCATCAATTTACAAACCTCATAAATGGTGTTCGTCGTAACTTGAAAAGTCATAAGTCAAGGACTGCCTGTATTCCTTCATTTGTGAAATGGGTGTCAAAACTAGTCACATTTTCATCTGCACAATTTGTAATGCACCACCCCATTTTAAGAGATTACCCATCAATTTGCATTAGCATATACAAGTGTTGATTCTTTGAGTGTTAATTTCCTTATTTTGTAGATCTCAAACACCATAAAACTTTATGGTTAAATTGACGCATAGACATGCAATACCAAGCAAATCCTAACCAAGAGTCCAGACAGTGAGAGATCCAAATCTTTATACCCATGACTTCTGCATGAATTATATTTTGGTTTTATCCAGTCTTACAGTATGCTCTGGTCTCCTAGGGCAGGCCATTTTTGACAAATTGGCAAAATATCTCCTCACACACACATCATCATGAAAAAGATTGGGCAAGTAGGTAAAATGATTGAAAGGAACCATCAAGTGCCCCTGACTAGGAAAACTGTAAAAACTCTTTTGTTGGGAGACTGGGCAGGGACCTACTTGGGATGGTTTAGGAACAATGAATCTTGTATCGGTTCAGAGGACTGGACAGGGTGACTCGAGGCCCCCTCCAACCCCACAATTCTATTACAATGTGGAAGTACAACTTTCTTACTGATCCTAAAAATAGCTTTGCCTAACACAATTTAAATCTAGTATTTGATGGTTTTTTGTCCCCTCCTCTTACTTACCAATTATATTAAGAGGTAGATTTAGCGTTGCTGCTGTTACAATGGCTGAACACACAGTCGCTGCTCCTCCCATATCTGCTCTCATTGCATCCATACCTGAAGAAGGCTTTAATGAAATGCCACCACTGGAGAGGTGCAGAATAGAAAATCCCATTCAACAATTATGAATTTAACACTATATGACTTTCAAATAGCTCCTGGGTTCATCAGTATATTTTAACAGTAACATCAATAAATGCAGGGTAGAGAGGTCATTTTTTTTTTAGCAAAACTTTGTAAGTGTCCTTAAAAGCAGCATACCTGATTTTTGTAAAAAATAAGATCTGTCCAAATCATCTCTTTGTAGTAGCTTAATAGGACATAATAAAACCACTCCTAATTTGCAATGTACTGAATATAACACAACAGATGTGCATTACTCTTCCAAATATAATTCACAAGCCAGTCACCATAGTACACGGGCAAAGTAGTAGCCATAGTAAATCAGTATAAAGTAGAGCAGATTAATGAACTACTCAATAGTTGCTGTTTCAAGCAAAAAAGGTTTTGAGACCAACTGCTGTAAGGACTACAGTCTTTTCACTCTGCCCAAACACATTTGAAAGCAAAAGCAGATGCTCTGTAGGCGACTGTTTATTCCAAAAATTACATCCCTTATTGAAAGCTATATAAAAGCCAAAATCAATAAATAAGCAGCAAGGATTTCTTAGGGCGATATTTTTATTGGACCAGTTAGGAAGTTGGAATATAGTTAGATAAGCTTGTTTGAACACATGAAATTCTTGTATCCCTGATAAAGAATGTCTTGCATTTGAAAGATTGTCTAAAACTTTATTCCAACTATGTAATTTGTCTAATAAAAGATATCACTAAGAAATCCTTGCCTCCTGCATCATTTCTGGACCATCCCAGCTACATCATGCTTGTACTAAAATAAACACACACACAATCATTTAGGTCAGTCCCACGCCTGCCATCCTACTGAGGCTCTATTTCACTTTTAGAAGCAAAAGGATGTCAGGTCTGCATGATGCAGACTCTTAAACTTGCCCTATCCCAGAGATATTCAACTTATCTTTTAAGGCTGGTTCATGGCAATGTCATTGAAGGATATATTGAGGATGAGGAAAGCATCCCCCTCCACATATAGTATTAGAAGGGAACTAGCCAGAATTCATCCTCGCTTAGTTAAGCTCACCCAGAGGATAACCTTTAAGGGGGTTACAGTATCAGAAATGAGTAGCTAAACTTCATTGCTAGTTACTCTAAGCACTCTCCAGTTTCACAGACAGAAAGAAAAAGAGAGGTAGTTAGCTGTGTTAGTCTCAAGTGCAGCAGAAGGTGGAGCAGGGTGGTACCTTAACAGGTTTAGAGGGGCATAAACTGTCGTAGGTGACATCCTGCTTCATCAGATACTATATTAGAAAGGAAGAACGCAAAGATGTAAAGAGCTCTCTTCCCTTATGTCAAGAGACACCGTCCTCTCACCAGAAGAGGAGTTGTGGAACCTTTGATTCCTGCACTCCCAACTCACTCAAAGCATTACCTTAATACCATATTTACTTGGATACCACAAATACCTTTTGCCTAAACATCAGTTCCCAGAATTGGGATGTGTGTCTTGAGCAGAGAAGCACCCCATGTCAGCAACACCCTGCTTTGATTGCTGCTTCCAGCCACAGTGGCATTTCTATTCAGACAGTTTAGGGAATCAATTTAGTCCATGGCTCATTGATCTTCACTCCACAGGTGTTTATGATCATATCGCCTTTCTAATGATCTTGATGTTCCATTTATCAAGCTAATCTTTCTTCTAGCAAATTTACTGTCTTCTAGTTACTCCTAGTCTCTTTTCTCCAATTCCATATTGCTGCAGACTGTTTTTAGCTCTTTTCAGAAATCACAGATCCACCCACAGAGATTAGTTTTCAGCAGCTAGGGTTTCAGCTCTTGATAAGCATGAAAGAGAAGATGAATACACTGAAGATAAGGCTCTGTCCCTGCTCTATGCATCTCTGGAATAATCTTTTTTTTGTATTCCATCTTCCCAAAAACATGGTGTGTGTCTTATCTGGGGGCATGAATTATGCAAGACAATACAGTACTAATTGTGGGACTTATTAGTTTACTAGCCAACTCCATGCATGAGAGTGGTAGAGATGAAGTAATAGCTTTGGCCTATGTAAAGGCATAGAGCAGAGATGGCTGACCTGCAGCATGAGTACAAGTGGCATGGCCAGCCTCTGTGTGTGGGGCACACAACAGATCATGGAGGGGACAGACCACAGGGGGGAAGATCAGGCAGGGAGCAGAAAGCAAAGCATGAGATCAAGCAAGGAGCAGATCAGGAAGACAAAAGCAGAGCAGGAGATCAGACAGGGTGAACAGGGTATGGAACAGAAAGCAGAGAAGCAGATTGGGAAGAGGATTGGAGTGACATTTCAGGAAGGTGTGGGGTCAATTTATAGCACACTGAAAAAAAATGCCCCCCACTGGCACAGACAGCAGCAGACACAGTGCTGTACTATAAAAGACTTTTTTTCTCCCTTAGTTTTTTTTCTGGAGAAATTGACCAAACACAAATCAGCCTCTCTGACCCTCTGCAGCAAGTAAGTTCCCAGGCTGATTTACTGATCAAAATAGACTTCTTAAAATTACTTTTAAAAGACAAGAGACAAAGTTTTCATAAACAAAGTTTTAAATTTTTTTCCATAAGAGCTCATATCAAGACAATACCAGAGGCTCATACAACACCTAGATAGATTTTAGGACAAAAGCATTTTAAATAGTTTCCCTTTACATACTGAACTCACCTTGAAGATGCTGCAATTCCCTTGAAACAACTGAAAAAAACCCACTAACTACAGGAGCTGACTCATACAAAGGAAACACAGAAACCTCAACTTGGCAATCGAACAAGACAGAAGCATATTTACTTGACAAGTTCTGTTTTACATACATTTACTTGGTATATTTAAACCCATGGATACTCTGCTACAGGTTAAGAACTTTATTAAGTTTTGCTATTGAAGCTCTGCATTTCTGATAGTTTTATTCTATTTATTCATTTTATTTCTACTCTATTCTTATTTCAGACAGTTCTAGGAGAAAATTCATTAAACAAAAATTATTGCTATTACTACTAAATGAGTGAACATAGAGATTTTACTGGCTGAGAAATAAAACTGGCAAAACATTCATTTTAGAAAGAGGGAGATTTATAAAATTCCAGTGTTTCCCAAAATGTATTAAAGCCAGATGCTCTCATTGGCCAATAAGAAAATCCTCTCTTTTAGTGATTTTCAAAAGAAAAAAGGTGATATCTATTTAAATTTAAAATACTGTTGATTTTCCAAGTAAGAACAAACAGTAGCACTAACAGGCCTATTAGTATGTTCAATCTGATAAACTCTTTAATTTGTTGGCATATTTGCTGGCATTCCTCCCTCCTGCCCTGCAATTTAACACTACACAATGAAACAGAAGAGCTTTAGATAATTAGCATGTTTTTGGGAACGTAAGCAAGTGGCACACTAGCAAATATTTTGCTGCTTCAAACAAAAACCACAAGTGGGTCAAATATTAATATGATTACCTATCAAATGTAACTCCTTTCCCAACAAGCACCAATGGAGGGTCATTTGTATTAGCGCTGCCGGAATAGTGAATCTCCAAAAAGACTGGAGGCTCCTCTGAACCCTTAGCTACACTCAAGAATGCTCCCATCTGCTGCTCTTCTATCCAGGATTTTGATCTGCAATACAGACAATATTTATTTTAATAAAATTAATTAAAATAAACTGAACCATCTGTACAAAAAAATTATAACTGATAAGAAGTTATAAACCTATCTTCAAATAATGCTATAATCCCCTAGATAACAGACTGCAAAATAAATCAAGTCCCATCCATTACTACTCCTTCATGGGTGGGTAGCTTTTTTTCCCCCAGAAATTATAGAGCTGAAAAATATTAGGCCTTCATATCTCCGACCTTGCTTTCTGGGGGATCTGAATAAAATGGTCATGAGACTGCACCTGAATGCACCAAAGCACAAAGCTAGATCTATGGTATCAAGGAAACTACTACAAGCTCTGGGCAAATTAATGACAAGTAATGTCTGTTTGCTTACCATTTCCAAAATGTGAATAAATATGAACTGGAATTAGGGATGTAGAATTCATTAGAAAAATAATATAAAACAAAAGTAACATGAAACAGATACTAAAAAGATGGGAAGTGGTACCTCTAGTCTATTCACTGATCCTTATTTCAAGCTCTCTCTTTAGCACTCTATGGGTGTGTCCACACATCACCTTACAGTGCTGTACAGCACACTAAGGTGACACAGAGATCATGCAGGTCTACATGCGATTGCCAGCTACATTGCCGCAGCAGCATGCTCCCATGGTATAGCATGCCACTACAGCAACATAGCAGCGAAATCTAACCGTGCACCGCGTGTACAGCAGAGTAACTGCCTGTACTGTGTCATGCTTTAGGTACTTCCAAAGATACTAAAGGAAGTACAAAAAAAGTACTAAAGCCCAGTGCCATAGTAACATCACCATACAACGACACGTAGACGCACCCTGTGAACTGCTCGTCATACTGACCCGGTAGGTCACTTGTTCACCTTCTCCTAGAGTGCTTCCTCAGCCTACTGAGGTGGCTAGGATCCTTAATACCCAAAACAGGAGTAACTTGCAATTGCTGGGCACTAACTACAGAACTCATTTATTTACATTTTACACATAAATATCTGCCTTTCACTTGTCCACTAAGATGACAACAGGGAAAAATGGGAAAACCCCTATAACATTTTATATGCTGCACCTTAAACCAACAACAATTTCCAAGGGAATGATTTAAACTGAATTCACCTGATATGGATCTTCACGCCGCTATTAGCAGCTTTGAGTTTCTGTTCAACAAATTCAGCAAATTTAATGGGTGTTATATAGTTTGCTGGGGCCTCCATCAAGTGTCGAGCCAAGTTTTGACCTTCACCGTAGATTGTACCTTTTTGCCAGGCTTCTTTTCCATCACTGGAAAAATCACATAATTAACATCATTATGAACCCTTGAAAAGGAAGGTGCATCATCGTTTAGCTGCTTCCTACATTCTGAAAGTAAAACTGCCCAACTGTATGGTACAAAGGGATGTGACAAAAAGATGAGGACAGTAATGGATCAGATCCAAGGCCTACCTGGGTCCAGTAACCCACCCAACAGCAGTTGCCACCAGATGCTTCAGAAGTAGTTGTAAGGACCCTGCAGTGAGTAGATACGGAATTATCCAGAACAGGTTTTGGCAACCCCTGGCACACGTGCCAAGCATGGCACGAGGCCATTTTGCTCGGCACACCACGGCCAGCCCCGGCTCTAGGTAGCTGCTGCCAGCTGGGAGCCCCAGCTGCTCCCAGCAGGGCTTGCAGCATCCCAGCTACCTGTCGGGAGCAGCCCAGACTCCCAGCTGGCAGCAGCTACCCAGAGCCGGGGCTGGCTGCAGCCAGGAGGCTCTGAACAGCTGTGCCGGGCTCCAGGCTGGTGCATGCACCCGCAGGTTGGAGTGGGTGGTGGGGAGGGGCCTGAGGCAGCACAGCCCTGGTTTCTCCCCCGCTCTCGCCATGGAGGTGATAGCAGGGTTCCAGAGTCTGGCACAGGTGTTTGGAGCCAGCCCTGGCTCTGGGCAGTGGCAGCAAGCAGGCTGCAAACAGCTACGCCGGGCTTCATAGCTCTGGCATCAGCTCCATGCTGGTGGCAACTGCACGGGCACTTCAGGGCGGGCTGCGCTGCCCCACTGGCGACTCCAAGGTGCACACGCAGTCGCCGCCAGCATGGAGCTGATGCCGGAGCTATAGAGCCCTATGCAGCTGTTTGCACCCTGCCCGCTGCAGCTGCCCAGAGCCCCAGCTGGCTGCAAAGAGCTGCACCAGGCTCCGGAACCCTGCTATCACCTCCGTGCTGGGAGTGGGGCAGAGATTGGGGCTGCACTGCTTCAGGCCCCTCCCCCACTGCCTGCTCTGACGTGCGGGTGCACGCGCCAGTACGGAGCTGATGCCAGAGCCTGGCACAGCTGTTTGGAGCCTCAGAGCTGCAGCTGGCCCCAGTTCTGGGTGACTGCTGCCACCCAGGAGCCCAGGCTGCTCCTAGCAGGCAGCTAGGATGCTGCAAGCCCTGCTGGGAGCAGCCTAGGCTCCAGAGCCAGGGTAGCTGCTGGCAGCCAGAGCCTGAGCTGGGGGGCAGGGGCTTTGGGTGGGGGGCAGGGGGCACAAGGAGGGCATCCTGCCATGTACCCCTTGCCCTCGTTTTGTTTTTCTGGCATGGTAGCACTCCGGCACCTTCCAAGGTAGGCATTGTAGTGTTTTTCGGCTCTCCAGTCAAAAAATGTTGCCTACCCCTGCCTGATCTAGAAAATTATCCAAAACGTGTTCACCTTAATTATGCTGATTCTGGAAATTATTACGCTCCAAGTGTCCATCCTTTTTTTGTGAACCTTGCTAAATTAGGATTATTAGACGAAAGTGAAGCCTGAGAAGGAGGATTCTTGCTTCACAGCACAGCTCTGGTCACTAGGCCTGTGCAAGTCGGCAGTGACCCGATCTGGCTGCTTCGGATGGCCGTGATCCAATCCAGAGCTCCGGACCAGGTTTCCGCCTCAATCCGGCTGAAGCAGCCACCTCAGAGATCCAGCCATAGGGTATAATGGGGAATCAATGAAATATCTGTAACTTTGTTGTTTTTTGTCTGATTTAGATTAAACTTGCAGGGATGGTAGCCTCTGCTGAGAGAATGAAACCCACCAAGTTTCAAGAAAATCAGTGCAGGGGCTTGGGGGGAACTGTACCCCAAATTCTTGAAAGCAAAACTCATGTCACAGCTGTGTTATACTACCGGGGGGGGGGGTGTCAAAACTGCATGGGTGGTAGCTTTTACTGAGGCCACAAAGCAAAACTTGTGACATGGGTGACACTGCGTGTAAGGCACAGCGCAGTGACAGCTGCAGCGATGGTGGCCCCTGCTGAGGCCAAGACGCCTGCCAGCTGTTAAGGACATCGGTGCAGGGGGGTTTTGTGGCCCTGCACCCCTAGCTACTGACAGGCAAAACTTGTGCCAAGACTGCCTGTCTTGGGGCAGTTGTCTGTATTGATTCTTTCCTCTCCTTAGCCTGGTTTTGTAGCTGCTAACTGATTCATAGATTCATAGATTCATAGATTAAGGGTCGGAAGGGACCTAGTAGATCTTCTAGCCCGACCCCCCGCCAGGCGGGAGAACAACAAAAACCCCTGATGCTTGTTAAGTAGCTAGGTCCTGTGTACTGAGCTGTCCCAGAGCGAATCATGATTGATTGATTGGTAACTGGTAACACAGCAGCTCAGCAGCCAGGCCTGCAGTAGTGTCTTCCAGGCCCCAAGCCAGAGACAGTCAGTCCCACAAGCACCCATGGCAAGAGTTTTGCTTGTCCGCTGCTTGAGGGGCAGCTCCCCCCAAACCCCTGCACCTATCTCCTTGAAATGTGGCAGACTTTGTGGCCTCAGTAAGAGCTACCACCCCTGCAGTTTTCACCCCGCTATGTTGTAACACCTAGATGTGACATGAGTTTTGCTTTCAAGAATTTGGGGTGCCGTTCCCCTCAAAGCCCTGCACCAATCTTCTTGAAACTTGGCAAGCTTCATCCTGTCTGTAGAGTCTACCACCCCTGAAAACTTCATCCAAATTGGACAAAAAACAACAAAGGTATAGATACTTTATTGTTTCCCCATTATACTCTATGGCCAGATCTCTGAGGCGGCTCCAAAGCTCTTCGGGAGCTCCGAACCACTTTGGGAAGCCTAACAAGGCCAGCACTTCAACCCAGATGTGCTGCTTTGGACCCCGAAGCTTCTCCGAATCCGAAGCTCTGTCTGAAGCCTCGCACAGCACTACTGGTCACTGTCAACAGCCTAAGTTGTTCACAGAGGGGCACCTCTACATCCTAACTAGGAAAGAATAATTGCTCCCATTTTACATGTGGGAAACTGAAACACCAAGAAATTAAGTGATTTGCCCCAGGTTACAAAGGAAGTTTGCAACACAGCTGGGAACTGAACACAATTCTTCTAATCCAACTTGCACTGGTAGCCACAAGAGCAGGCATTTTCTGAGATGTTACTATTTCAGAGACCAGTAATTTAAAGAAAAAGGTGGTGCTAATTGGGGAAACAGAAAAATGCAACATTATGGTATACCAGTATGGTTATGCCTGCTGCTGTAGCCCAGGGGTTAGCCTGCCAGCTTCTCAAGGCAGACACCTGGGTTCAAAACCCACAACTGCCTTGACCTGAGGCTCTTGGCTGCATGTCCGGTTGCCTTTGTTTTTAGAACAGGATACCCAGAGAAATCATGGAATCTTCATCCATGGAAGTTTTCGAGAGCAGGTTAAAAAGACAAATGACTAAGATGATTTAGTCATTTAGGATCCTGTCTTGAGTGGAGTGTTGGATTAAGTGACGTTGTGAGGTCCCTTCCAGCCCTACTTTCCTATGAGCAGGATATGCTTAAGAGCATTAGCTTTCTCTAGATTATTTCTAAAAGAGTTTTTCAAGGGAGAAGCTTACACTACTTAACCATGTATACCTGGGACTTATGCTCAAGGAATGATATTTCTTTCACATAGGGTGTAAATGCAGGAGACCTACAAGTTACTGGAGTAATAAAAGGTTACAACAAAAGGCACCGGAGTTAAAAAAGGAAAATCGGGGAACTTTGCTGGGGAAACTATTATGAGAAAACTGTTATTACTTTCAGCTCCTGAGTGACAGTGCAGGCTCAGGGGTGATCTGATGGCCACCTATAAGTTTATCGGGGTGACCACCAGGATCTGGGGGAACATTTGTTCACCAGAGCGCCCCAAGGGATGACGAGGTCAAACGGTCATAAACTACTGAGAGACCATTTCAGGCTGGACATAAGGAAGAATTTCTTTACTGACCGAGCCCCCAAGGTCTGGAACAGCTTGCCATCGGAGGTGGTTCAAGCACCTACATTGAACACCTTCAAGAGAAAATTGGATGCTTATCTTGTTGGGATCCTATGACCCCAGCTGCCTTCCTGCCCTTTGGGCTGAGGGCTGGACTCGATGATCTTCTGAGGCCCCTTCCAGCGCTAATGTCTATGAAATCTATAATGGACAAAGATTAGGGGTGGGGGGGAACTTTCCCTTTGGGCGAATTATTAAAATTGGTCACTGTAAATATTTCTGGTATCCTCCTCCAATATATATGGTACTGGCTACAGCTAGTGACTGGGTATTAGATGAACTGTTTGTCAGATCTGGTGCAGCATTTCCTTTTCCTGGGAAGGGTTTGTTCATTAATAGAGACAACTCCCACACTTCATGGGACTATGAAAAGTACCACATAGCTCATAAAAGACAGAGGTGTTTTGCCTCTTCTTCTTTCTTAATCCCAAGCCCTTTGTTGCTTAATTTGTTCTTGCCCCCATAACATACCAACAGTGACAACAGTGATTAGCCTGTGAAGCAAATGCTGTAGAAATAACTTGGTTGCTAAAATATTTCATGCAACACTGATTAAATCGAAAAGGGATAGTGAGGTAGAAGTGACACATATGCTAAGTATCCAAATGTTTTAAAAGTACAACTTTGTTTGCCATCACCTTCCATGTAGCTGAGGAGTAACGACAGGCTTCTTTCTTTTCTTAAACTCATCGTACTCATACAATCCAAGGACGGCTCCTTCTGCAGCAGCCTGAGCATCTCCACAGGGGTCCACTTCAACACAAGGGATCTCTAGATCCTGAACCTGCCTGCATCCAACTGGATAAAACAAGACATTGATAAGATTGTGTCCTCAACAGAAGGCTTTGAAGCAATTATTTTCAAGGAGAAAAAACAAGTATTATGGACACCTGCTAAAAAGACAGAAACCATCCAAAAAAAAAATCCAACAGCAAAGGCTATATCCATGATTAAAAAGGCCACATATTGGTAATATTCAGACATTTATGAACTCTGAATATAATTTATCAAGTAACTTAGCCAATAAGCATTTCACAATAACCTTATGAAAAAAAGAGATAACTACACAATTCTGGGGCATTTTGGTAATCAAAGTTTCAGGCCATCACAAATAAAGTTGTAGTACAATATATTGCTAATAAACTTACCTTTAAAAAAATTGCAAAAGCCTTGCTACAGGCACTTTTATAACTGGCAGAAAATCCAAACATACTATACAAACTCTCCTTTGCCTATGAAAAGCTTAACGATGGTTAAGCCACAGGCCCCGTAATATCAATCAGCACTCTCACTTGCTTCTTTGGGCTTCCCAATCTGTGTCCCTGTCTTGCACTTAAATTGGGGCATGGAAGTGTTTTTGTTCTGTGTGTACAGAGCTCAGCATGATGCTCTTGGTTACAGTTCCTACCTGCTTCAGTAAAAATAATAAATCATAAGGTTTGAGTTTGTCAAATATGAAATCCCTCCTAATTCAAATTCTAGACAGAGAGAGAATTTATGAAGTTACTAGATGCCTTATAACCATATTTCATTACCCAGAGTACGCTTTCAGGGATAGGAGAAAGACCTTGCAACCTCAAAAGCTCCTTCTGCTTCCACAGATAAGGAAATGCATTTAAAAAATTTTTTATGTAAATCTCCCTCACAGAATAAAATGAAATCTTACCTATAATCTAAGTAACATGAATAAATATCTAGGGCTATAACGTGTGCAAAGTTAAGTGCAAAATTAGCATGAGATTGTAATTAAAAGACTTATCAAATTACTTTGAACAGAAGCAATGAAATAAATAAGTGCCTTTTCAATTCCCTACAGTTTGGAAAAGGTTGAGCAGCAGATATTAGAACTATCTATCTGAACGCTCAGGAAGAGCTGCTGCATGGATAAACCTCTAATGAAAACCTCTAAACCAGGGCTGTCCAACTTCCACACAGCCAGTGGCTATACACACTGCAGGCCACATGAGCAAGGGCCACATCAGGACAAGCCACAGACCCCTATGTCATGTGCTGCACAGATGTCCCTGTGGTACCCTCCCAACCAGTACATCATGTTCCCACAGGGCCTTGGACTCACCCTCTGTTTCCAATACACCACTGCCTCATACCTCTGGGGTAGGGACAGAAAGCCACCAAAGGAGGAGAAGACAACCCAGGGTTTCTGTCTGCTGCTACAATCAGAACAACAGCAGGAGCAGTGGCTGAGGAGCCGAGGGCCGCAACTTAACGCCTCCCAGGCCATCAGTTGAACAGCACTGCGCTGCTCTAACCCAGGATAACTATACTTTTTGAAAATGAAAGATTACTTCCTGAAGAAAGTGATGGCCTCACCTGGAAAAGACCAACTACTTGTAAGCAGTCAGTGAGAAAATACATTTTCCAAGCTAGATCCTTAGATTTTGTGCGCTATTTTTAGAGGTGCACCGATACATCAGTCCGATATAGGATTGGCACCAATATAAAGAAAACTGACTGTATCAAAAATCGGCCTGATGTGGCCGATAATTTGACTGCTAAATGCCCTGTGCATGTGCACGGCCACAGCACAGTACGTAGGTGGCTAGGAGCACCGACTGGCAGCTTGGAGAGGCGTGTCCAGCAGGTAAGTCTGTTGTGGTGGAAGGGGAGGGGAGAGGGAAGGGATGTAGGGTGTAGATCAAAG
>NW_017729033.1:38967480-38971668 GCF_001723915.1 Gavialis gangeticus | reverse complement strand
TCGGGGGGATTCGGGGGGGGGGGGCGCTCCCACCACTGCGCGCACCCCCAGAAGACACAGAGGGTGTGTACACCTCAGATCTGCATGGGGAGGGGTAAGCTGCAGCTGTGGTCAGTGGCGCTGGGAAATGGAATTGGGGGGGCTACAGCGAATTTTGACGTGGCTGCAGCACCCCTGTAGTCCTCTTCCCACTGCTACTGCCACCTGCCCTGAGCACAGCGCAGCCCAGCCCAGCCCAGCCCCCACTGGGAAAAGCCCAGCACCGTCCTGGCCCCAGCCTGCAGTGGCAGTCTACCTCACCCAAATCGAGGAGGAACACACCTCCCGGGGTGCATGCAGCAGAAGCAGCAGCAGGTGCCCCCCCCGATGAGCCTCTTGAGGCTGCCCCGTACCCGCCCCAGTCCAGGCAGCACCTGGCCCAGCCCCACTCCCTCCTTCACCACAGGGACCTCAGTCTGTCCCCCACACCCCTTCCCTTCCCCCCCCCTTCCACCACAACAGACTTACCAGCTGGACACTGCTCTTCAAGTTACCAGGCTGGTATTAGAAACTGGACTGGTATCAGCTGATACACCTTCTTAAAAAATGGCTATCGGTATCAGCCCCAAAAATCTCTATCAGTGTACCCCTACTATTTTTCAACAAAATGTGAGATGAACTATTTGATTTAAGTTCACATGCTTCATCCCAAATACAGTGCATGACATCTGTATTAGTTTAATAGTTGAAACAACTATTTAGAACTGGAGTAAACATTAAATGAAATGTTAACCTGAAACAGCTGCCCGAATATTCTCTTTGCCTTCATCCCAGTTTTCTTGATCACTTACTCCAATGCTCTTCTTACCCAAGCCCACAACTACAACACTTGGAAAGTCCTGTGTAAAACCGACACAAAGTGGAATTATTTTCTTCATTAGTACAGCCAGTATGGAAGGTTAATAGCAATACTGAAAGCAGACATAACAGAAGCATAACATCTGTCATTCAAATCAAGTTGCTATGCTATGATATGAATCTCTCTTACTCCTATAAAATTTATACAGGAAAATGAAGAACTTCACTGCTGTCCAATTTATGTTATTATTTGTACTGCGGTGGTCACTGGAGTTCTCAGCCAGGGCCCCAGGGTAGTATGCCCTACAAAAGTACCCTGAGGAGGTGGCCCACACTTCAAAGAACAATTTAAGTAACAGGATTATTCATAGTATTTATGAATCATTTTCAGCAAGCTTGTAACAGAGAGTGTGTACATTTTTACCTTCTATCCATCAAACAACAAGGCAGGATGCCTTCATCCTGGACAAGGATCTTTTCCTCTCTCACTGCTCAGTACTTCAGGCACAGCAGTAGGTTAATAATCTCTACAGCCTTCCCCATACTATTCTTGAACATTAGAAAACAATAAATTTTTCTTCTTCCACTGTCAAACTGCCATTTCCTATTTTGAGCTCTTTTTACAGTGCTAGATAACAGCACTACAAGGAAGCGTAGAAAGCTAAGTACACACCATCGGCCTGGGAAAGAAAGGGATATTAACCCTTCTAAGGGACTGAAGAGCAGGCAGAAAGAAGGAGAAATAATTGAGGTGAAAGGAATCTTTTAAGTTATATACAATTTGATATACTTCCCTCCAAAAAGCATACAGCAGTAGAAAGATTCCCCAAACCTTTCTAAACAAAATGAAATTAAAACATGGGGTCTCTTCAGATTTTCATTACAAATACAAGCAGGTTTCTAACAATAAATTTTCCAACTGCAGTACTGATTTAACATGTAGCTCACAACAGACTGCAGCTTGGACACACCTTCTAGAATTACTATACCTAGTGATGGTTCAAATTCTTGTTGTTACGATTTTACCCTCTACCAGGAATACTGCCTAGGGAACAATTCTGGAGCATTTTCATGCAAAGAATTCCCACTTTCTTCACTGGTTGTTGTATGCAAAAACAGCTACAGACCTAATCAAACTCCAATGAAACGCATAAGAGTCATTCCACTGACTTTAAGGTCAATTGAATTGGGCCTTTCAGAGGAATTGCATATAGAAGACAACAACAAAAAACCGCTAAGAAATTACGGCTTTGAAATCCGTTGAAAAGAATCTTGGCTCCTGGGACCAAGGAGCTGCTGGGACCCAGAAGCCTTCAGGCCTGGGTTTGACCTCTGTGCTTAGCTTGAACTGTGGTTGAGACATGCACCCAGTGAAAGGAGCAAATGAAAAAATACTGTCCCTGACTTGAAACAAATCAGGAAGTTGGCTAACTAAATTGAATAAATATAACCTGGGTAAAAGAGGAACAATCAGAGCAAAACCTACCCCCACCTAAGAATGGAATGACTACCTCAGAATAGAAAACTCCAATTAAAGATAACCATATTTGACAAACAGAAGCAAGATCATTAATATGCAATAGGGGAAAGGCTTAAGTTAATTTTATGTATTAAGAAATGCAAGCTATATGGTATATAAAGAGAGGCAAGAGAGCATACCCTTCAGAACACTCCTAAAGAAAACTTGAAGAGATCCTATCACCGATCCATGATCCTGTCTTAGCATCACACGTGGGAACCAGGCCTGCTTGTACACGCCACGGGGGTTTACTTCACATTAGTTCTCTCTAAACCGAAGCAGTGGGGTTTTAAAAACACCACTTCAATTTAGGGAGAATTAAACCACAGTAAACCTCTGTGGTGTGTACACAAGGGTCGGGCTCGATCCTTACCTGCCTCTGCAGCAGCAGGAGGAGGGCGAGCTGCTGGCGGGCCGAGCAGTCTGAGCTGTGCTGGGGCTGGTGCTTCCCTTCAAAGCAGTGGCAGTGTCTCCCAAGTGGTACCTGCCCACAGGCACCTGGCCCAGGCAGCTCCAAGGGGCACCACAGCCGCAGAGGAAAGCACCAGCCTCCCAGGAAGGCAGGTAGGTGGGCCCCCTTTTTTTTTTCTTTCAGCAAAGCCTGCTTGCATGGGTGGCCTGCACAGCCCATAAGCTGCACAGGGCCCAGTGCTCCCCTCCGCAGCTGTAAGGTAGCAAACTAAAACACCTGGGAGATCTTTTATTTTGCTATGTCCCAAAGTCATTTAACGCGCAATACGCTGCTGACAGTGTACACAGCAATGCCATTAAAGCAGTGCAAAAGGGCATTTAAGCCGCTTTAAAGGCCAATTTAGTGGCATGTACAAAAGCCCCAGGAGCCCTGGACAAGGCTTCAAGGCCTGATCAACTGGGGGGGTGGGGGACAAGCGTCTGCTTTGACTAGCTACAAACCTACAATTTTTAAATGCTAATGCTGCTTCAATTTTAATTAGAATTGTATCCGTTAGGGTTCAATAAACTTGCATTTATTTTAAGACAACCATGTCTTAGTCTCCTTCCTGGTATAAGACCCATTATAGCATCACAGGGACACAAAAGTGCACACAGACATCTTCTACTGGATGAGGGAGCAAAACAGTCCGCCTGAACGTGCTACATCCAAAATAAGCTTAAAATGCCAAGACTCGCATGGAGGTCACAGACAAATCAATATACTTCATATAAACTGAGGCATCATACCTGATGCAAACCATGAAAGATGCGTGTTTTGCCTTTCTTCAAAAGAGGCCCGGATCTAAAACATAAGAAGTGCCAGACATTCTTTTAAAACTAAGATCCTGATTTCTTGTGGCAACAATTTCATTCTCCAGTCACACTGTACCCTTTAACACCACACAAAGACGTTGCCTCATTACTGATTTTAAAGAGAAACAAAATCTACCCAATCAATGCTTCCACTCCCCACAACACCTATGTACTGCTGCAGCTCAAACCCACCAAGCCTGTGAGGACTGAATACCAATGTAAAAAATGGTATGGCTGCAAACTCTAATAATGAATTAACACATCTATTTCCTGAAATTTCTTGATATTGCCAAACAGCTAAGAAACAGGTTTGAACACTCACATGGACAAAAGTTCTCTCAGCTTCCCGGATACACGTCTATCAAAAGCATCTCCTGCATCAGTAAACTGAGGAGGTCCCTCTTCCTTTTCATTTGCATAGATGCCTAAGACAAGGCCCTGAAAGAAAAGTTACACACACAAATTGAGCTCTCTTTCCAAACCACATACACGCAGATGTGAGGGCCACATTTACAGTAAGCTCAGCACTGTGAGAATTAGGAATCTGTTTATGAGAGTAAAAGAAA
>NW_017729033.1:38961657-38962480 GCF_001723915.1 Gavialis gangeticus | reverse complement strand
TCCAAACCACATACACGCAGATGTGAGGGCCACATTTACAGTAAGCTCAGCACTGTGAGAATTAGGAATCTGTTTATGAGAGTAAAAGAAAAAAAAATAGAAAAGACACACAGGCCTGGGGCAGAGCACTTCAACCTACTGGACACACCTTGGGATTGCTGTTCTTTGAAAAAATAATTGTAAAAACCAGTCTGAATGAAAACTGTGGAACAAGAAATCATCCACAAACTGGACTGTGGTAATCACGGTCTGAACAGGCACTGGGGATTCTTCTCTCATTACCTGCATTAGCTTTTGTGACCTGCTTTGTTTCTACAAATGTCCAGTTGCTTTTCCCTCCTAGCGCTGCCCCCCACCGCTCGTGCTTGTATTTTGCACTCTAGTTTCTCTCCTGCTCTGCTTTCTACACCTCCTTTCACAGCCTCTGATGAAACAAACCTGGGCTGGGCACATCTTGTGCGCTCTTCTTCTGGTGCACAAGGAGAAGAGTACCACATCTTGGGCACTCTTCCCAGAAAGGTGGGGATCGGCCCTGCCTCCTGCCCGACTTCACACTCCCAGCGCCCTCCCTCGGGTCAGCACGAGCTACCGACCACGAGACGCAGCGCAGAGCCCGAGCCAGGGGAGACCGAGGGCCGCAGCCCTCGCCAAGCAGCTACAGACCCAGGCAAGGCCGCTGGGCAGAGCCGCGAGCAGGTCTCCCGGGCTGGGGCGATGCCGCCAGGCCGCTTGCAGGGGGCTCCGAGCAGCGGAGTCCGCCCGGCGCCCTCCCCGCGCTAAGTGCAGCGCTCCCGCCATGGCCTCCGGCCCGGCCCGCCTTCCG
>NW_017729033.1:38943284-38961606 GCF_001723915.1 Gavialis gangeticus | reverse complement strand
AGCGTGGAATCAACCCCCGCAGCATGGCCCGACCCAGCACAGCACGGCCCGTGTGCGCGCCCGCGGGGAAGGACGGGGCGGGGCGGGGCGCCGCGCGCTTCTTCGGGGCGGGACGAAGGACCGGCGCCGCCTCCACGCGCAAAGCCCAGAGCCGGGCGGGTCTCGCTCCCTGCGTTGCAGCTTCTCCTTTGCAAACGTTTCTTGGCGGTTTTTGCCGCTTGCGGCCACAGGGGTGGTGCGAGAAATAAGGGGAAGGGGAGCGGTACTTGGTATGGTTGTCCCAAGCCTGAGCATTTCAAAGTGGGTCTCGTCAAAAGTATCTTCCCCGCCCCCCCCCCCCAAAAAAAATCCTTGCCTCTCGCATAATTGCTGGACCCACTCAGCTACTGCGGTGGTCCGAGATGACGCCGCATTTGCTCAGCTCTAAGACGGCCCCGAATAAGACGACTCCCCATACTTATGTTGTAGATGTGGCACGTTTATGCATTTGGAGTTTATCTTGCTGGGATCATAGATTTCATAGACATTAGGGCTGGAAGCGAGCTCGTAAGATCACCTAGGCCAGGCCACTGCCCCAGGGGCAGGAAGTCAGCAGGGGTCATAGGATCCCAGCAAGATAGATATCTAAATGTCTCTTGAAGGCGTTCAGAGTAGGTGTTTGAACCACCACTGGCGGTGGTCTATTCCAGACCTTGGGATCAGACAGTAAAGAAGTTCTTCCTTATGTCCAGTCTGAAACGGTCACAGAAGAGTTTGTGACCATATGACGTTGTCATCCCTTGCGGTGCTCTGCTGAACAGACGTTCCCCAGATCCTGGTGGTCACCCCTGATAAACTTACAGGCGGCCACCAGATCACCCCTGAGCCTGCGCTTTTCCAGGCTAAAGAGCCCCATGGCTCTCAGCCTGTTGTCGTAAGGCCTTTTATCCTGACCTCTAATCATGTGCATGGCTCTCCTCTGCACCCTCTCAAGCTTCTCCACATCCTTTTTGAATTGTGGAGCCCAAAACTGGACACAGTACTCCAACTGTGGCCTCACCAAGGTCGAGTACAGCAGGACAACAACATCCTGGAATTTGCTCAAGAAGCATCTGTGGATGCAAGCCAGCATTTTGCTCACTTTACTAGCTTCAGCATCACATTGAAGGCTCATGTTCATCTTGTGGTAATCATGACCCACAAGTCCCTTTTGTCTGAAGTGCTAACCAGCGTAGCACTGCCAAGCCTATAAGCATGCTGCGGGTTTTTTCTCCCAAGGTGGAGACCCTGGCATTTTTCGGTGTTAAATACCATCAGGTTCTTGTCTACCCATTTCTTGAGCCTGTCGAGGTCAACCTGGATTGCCCTCCTGTCCTCAGGTGCGGATGCTTTACACCAGAGTTTGACCAGTCCGTTTCTGATGCCAGGGTCCACATCATTAGTGAAGATGTTGAACAATATGGGTCCAAGGACAGAGCCTTGGAGGGACCCCACTGGTCACCACGACGATTGACTTCCTTCAACCACCACCCTCTGGGTCTGACCATGGAGCCAGTTCCCCATCTAACAGATCCTTTGACCCCAGCTGACTTCCTGCCCCATGGGCAGGGGGCTGGACTCCATGCTCTTCCAAGGTCCCAGCCCTAATGTCTATGAAATCTATGAATTTGTTATAATTTTCTAGGGGTAGAACCTAAGTATCATATAGTGGCTTGAATTTGTCCCATCCTCACCTCCAGCAGGAAAAGCAGTGATTGGGAGGATCAGGTGGCCATTAGGGCTGTGCAAAATTTCTCCGACATTTTGTTTCAACACTGTTTCGACTCATTTCGAGCTTGAAACAGCAAAATTGAAATGAAACGAAATGAAGGGCTTCAAAACAGTCTCAAAACAAAATGTGGGTAGTCAAAATGTTTTGAAAGTTTTGAAACATTTCAAGTTTTGAAGCAGCCAGCAGCCAAGTGGTAGGAGACAGGGGAGAACCAGGGCTGCGCTCCCAGTGGCTCCAGGCTCAGCCAGGTGGGGAGCACAGCCCTGGCTCTCCCTGCCTCCCACAGCTGGGGTGTGGGAAGCCGATCACAGCACAGGGGAAGGGAACCGAGACCCAGCTCAGTTCCCCTCCCCAGCACTGCAATCAGGCTGGAGAAAGGAACTGAGCCAGATAGCTCAGTTTCCCTCCGCAGCCCTACGATCTAGCACTGGGGAGGGGAACTGAGCAATCAGGCTCAGTTCCCTTCCCCAGTCCCAGGTGGCAGCACTTGTTACCTGACAGCTGTGTTCCTGAGGGAGCCCTGGCACCCAGCTTGCTGTACTTACAAAGGACTTTTTCTATTTCCCCCTCCTCCCCACCCCACCCGCCTCATCTAACCAGAACTAAGCAGCAAAAACGTTTAATAGGCATCTTAGGCCATACATGCCTCAGTCCTAGTATGGGAGACCTATTTAAACTTGATTGACTAAAACTCGGTTGCCGGGTTAAGGAATGCTGAAGCAAGAAACCAAGTCAGAGGGGGTGTGGGCAACATTTGAACAACATTTAAGGGTTCATCATAGCATTCAGCCCATTGGAGCCCTGACCACAAATGCTGTCATACTTTTCCTGGGATGACTGGTGGAAGTCCTCCCCACAAAGTTTATGAGCACTCCAAGTAATCCCCTTAAGTCCGTTAAAAGACTACAGTAAGATCTGAAAGTCATGCTAAGCTGAGGCTTATTCACAACAGGTAAAATACAAAACACTGATGCTGACTTCACGGTGCCAGCATAGCTAGGCCATCTGAGAAGATCCCTTCCAGTATATTCATAATAATTTCAAACTGGCTTCTAGGTGTCTGGTTACTCCTTAAAACTTTATGTTTTTCCTGGTTGTTAATCAGTTTCTTGAGATGTTCCAAACCAGATAACCCCTTGTCACTGGAAAAGGTAATTCTTTTAAATTTAAACTGTTTATATAACAGGATTTTCCCTGTCATTTATGGCTTGGCACCCTCTTGATTTACAAAATTAAAAGAATGCTTTGAAGAGGCTAGACTAAGGGTATAAGAAAGCTGTAAAGCAGGAAACAGTGTGCTTCAAGAGAGAAAAATCTCTCTGACACCATCCACTGTTGTTCTCAAGAAGCTGGGAGAAACAGATAGTCTCCCTTCAAGGATCATGCTAGGAACTTTGCTTGGCAACAAATCACCCGAGTGCCTTGAAAAAGTGAGTTTCCAGCTCTTTCTTTCTCTCTTTTTCTCTCTAGGCATAGCTTTCTGAACCTAAATTGTATTAGTTAAGCTTGAGCTAGGTTTCCCCAAATACTCAATTAAACCAAGGTAATATTGTAATTGTTTTGTTTGTTTTTTCTTGCATGTCTATTATTACTAGTACCATTATACAGTTTATATACTTAGCAATAAAAAACTTTCATAGTCAAACTGGTGGTAACCAGGTGTATTTTTCCTTCTCTACTTCTCCTTCCCCTCTTGCTCCGCAGCAATGCTTCTGTTACCTAAATCAAAGATCCCTGTGAAGCCCAGAAATACTGTGGAGTCAAGATTGGGACATGCTGAGTTTGAGACGCATAAGGGGATCAGCTTGTATAGGCTGTTTGACCCGGTTTAGCTCAGACGTGCCCTAATGAACTGAATGCTGGCCCATGAGGGTGTCAATTGGACACCTAGCCAGCTTCAAATGTATTCTGTTCACCTGTGTGCTTGTGTCTGACTGCATTTTATTGTTACCTTAATGAACTGATTCCTGGAATATGACGGTGTCAGCCTGTACGTATTGATCAACCCAGCCGGGTCAGGCTTGTCACACTCATCTGTGTGTGTGTGTACGTGTATTTGACTGATTTAGTGGCTGGAGGAACCCAGCCCCACTGAAACGGAGTTCTGCAAGATAGCTCCATTGGGGGTGAGGACTTGCAGAAGGGAGAGATACCTCTGCATATAGAAACACTAGGGACATAAGCAGCACATTGACAGAATTACAAAGACCCTAGAAATATATCCCTAATAAATGAGCACACCCCAAAGTGATAGGCAAACCCAGTAACACACTGGCTTCCCTCCCTCATCTGGCAGGCAGATCATGGACCCTTAGCCCCAGAAAGACTGGCACAGCCCCAGTAGCCATCCCAGGATTGGGCCCCGATCTGCCTGCCAGATGAGAGAGGCTGTTTCTAGCTTCCCCATTATAGCGAATGGGCAAAATATCGAAATAGCCTCCCTGTTTTGATGAAGTGAAAGGGAACAGCTGTTTCGACTTGAAGTGTAATTCAGAACAAAATGCTGTTCCATTCAAACCTCGAAACTCAAGTCAAAACGGAACAGTGATGTTTCACACAGCACTAGTGGCCATTGTCCTCTATCCCATGCCCTTCTTCCCCCTGAAGCCTTCTTGCCCCCCCTGCTACCTGCACCCCCCAGCCTCTGTCTTTCCCCACCACTCCCCAGTCTCTGCTTCTTCCTTTCCCCACTCCCTCCAGTCTCGTCTCTGCCTCTTCCCTCCCACCTCCCAGTCTCTGCTTCTTCAGCCTCTGGCCTTACTGTCAGCTGCTCTATTGCCTCCTAGCACAGCAGTGGAAGTGCAGCCCCTGCCAGCCATGCAGTGGCATTTGCATTGTTGACTGGCTGGACAGGGCATTGAGTTTCCATATACACCGTGTCCAGGAGGAAATCTAGCCTAAGCCAGTGCCAAGATGCACCTGCCAGCAAGGGGAAGGAGGGGGGAAGAATTTGCAGAGGACAAGGGGCAGGCAGGCGCTGTGTGTCCCACTGGGTTTGACTCAGCCCAGGGCCAGAGTCAAAGAGTTGCAGCAGCCGTCTGCCCCATGCAGTGATTTGTATCTGAATCAAAGATGAGGGGCTTTTCCCCCCGTGCTGATTTGGGGAAAAAACCCTTGTCTTAGGTTGGGGCAGCCAATTATTTTGGACGGAGGGCTGCTTACTGAGTTTTAGCAAGCCATCGAGGGACGCATGACCAGCAGCCAGGGGCAGATAAATATTAATTTTCTAAATTTTTAGGGGCCCCGTGAGCTGGATAGAATGGCCTGGTGGGCTGCATTTTGCCCACCCCTGTCTTAGGTTCAAGTAAATATGGTATTTTATTCAAAAGTGTGTCTGGTGGGTTTATCAAAAACTTTTATAAAACCTGCTGGCAGGAATGTGTGTGGTGTGATCACACTGAAGTCAAACTGCAATATGTAAGAACTCATTTTGTTTTATAAGTTGCATTTCATATGATCAACCAGGATTTAAGAATGCATGTGTTACTGATTTATAATAACCTTTCTCAGATTTTTAAATTTTTCTTCATACTTACATTTTTCTTGGCATTTGTACAACTGATCCTTCATGAAGTAGGACAACATACTTATATAGGGAATGTTACTAGTGTATATTTGCAGGATTGAAGCTGTATATTGCTCAGATTGCAGACAGGAACATGACATAGGTGTCTAGAAAGACAGATTAGTTTCCAAGTGAAGAGAGTGTATCCCAGAGGGGAAGAGAAAAAGGGCAAAGATGGTAGTATCTGAAAAATTAAGATTAATAAGAATGACTTATAAAATTTATAAAATACAGGTCAGGAGTATATCCAGGAGTGAATTTATGCTATTATAACAACAGTACCATGCAGAAGGAAACTATTTGGGGTGTGTTGACACTGTATTGTATTGACAGCGCAAACACTAGAATATCCAGCATTGTGTTGTTTAACACTGAACAGTTTGGACCATCTTAAGAATTGAAGAATGATTTGCGAGTGGCTAACTGCTGTGCACAAGAATCTGAGGATTGAAGACACTGAGTACAGCAGATTCTTTCCCATATTTTGTAATTGAACTCACACTGCTACATTTAAAGTATTTAGTATTTAGAAAGCAGCTTGCTCAAATTTTCATTCAGCTGTGCAGTTATCTGTGCAGTTATTCCACTTTAAAAAAATGAAAAGCTTTCTAAGTAATATATTTCAACTGCCAGTCTCTGGGTGGTATAGAATTACAGCAAAACACAGATATAGCAAGCTATGTATATACATAGAGAGAGAAAGAGATCATATCAAGCAGAGTGTCAGGAAGAAGGTGAAAAAAGATAAATACTATCCAATATCCATTTCAAAATCACACTGTTAAACAATTAAAGCACAATATATCTGAACCATTGGTGTAAAAGTGATGTGTGGTGCAGTGTAAACCACACTTGAACTGTATGTTAAGCTTCAATTTCTCTTCTCCAGACTAAATCAAGCCAGTTCTTCCAACCTTCCCTAATATATACAATATGTCATCTATGGATAATATTATACTGCTAAGATACAGGATACCGTCCTAGTCTGGGTTGGACCTCTACAGTCCATAGCCTTACTTCTTCACTTACCATAGTCTTGGCCCAAGGCAAGGAAGCCAACGAAGCAGCAGTAAATAAAACACAACATGGCATTGGTTGCTAGGGCTAGGAACAGACATTACACATAAACAGTTTAAGTGATCAGAAACTGCTTTAAACCTGTAATAGAACAGAAGTTCAGTGCACACAAACCAGTTTCAAAATGGCTGAAGCTGGTTTAAGATAAACCTGGTTGAATGTAGCATCAGATTTAACTGATTTGGGTCAAACTGGTTTATGAAACTTCTGTCCCAGATCCCTTCCTGGTTTAAGTTAAATCAGAGCCCCCCAGCATGCTTTCCAGCCCTGGGCTGGGGGGAGAGAGAGGAAGAGGAGGAGGAGGCAGGGACTACCCTGCCACAAGAGAGAAGGATTAAACCCTGAGTACAGAGTTGACCTGCTGCTAAACTTACTGAAAGTTACTGCTGGCTGTGACTGTGAACTACAAATCCCAGAGGCACCCGGAAGCAGGAAGAAGAAGTTGTGAGCAGTCCTGCAGAGTCCTGCTGTTGTGATTGTGGACTGCAAATCTCAGAGACCTAGGGGCAGCAGGAAGAGGAAGCAAACACACAATCTATGCTGGTTACATGCCAGACAGTCACGCTGTAGTGGCCCAGGAGACTGCGGGCATGTGGCTGCATTTCCTGAATCAAAGGTAAATGTATGTCCAGTTATTTCTCAATTTAATCTTTGCAACTTACTAACCTGTAAAGACTTAATTGATTCAGCCTTGGGTTTTTTGACTGTCTGTACTGAGCCTTTGAGTTAGGAAATATTTTTGCTTCCCTTACTGACTCCAGCGTCTCCCTCATGCTATAGTTGTAACTGTGCTTCAGTAGCTGTGATGAACTTTAGTTATTTTTTTTTATCCTGCAATTTTTCAGTCTAAATTTATGGATAATTTTTTTGAGTGTTCAAGTGAGTGTCACTAGCCACTCTACCTTTTGTAAGATATATTTTTAGCATATGCTGCAGTGGCTCCCCACAAATGTTTGCTCCTGTACCTCAGTCTACCTATTCTATCATTATCCAAATGCAGGGTCACATGTAAAGGTGATGCAGGCTACAGTAATTGACTAATAATAGATTTCTGCCATTTTCTGAATTTGGCCCAAAGACTCCCAAATTTGCAATGGTCTTGACAAATAAGTTCAAGGATGAAATGATTTCTTTTCATTTCTCACCTCAGGCAAGACTTGAAAGTACAGTCCCTGGGAAGCCAGTTCAGGAATCTATTGCATGGTATAAGCTACTTTGTTGGTTGATGAAGAAATAGACTGTCCCCATGAGTGGAAAAGTACAATTTGCTTTGAGGTGCCATAAAACACAAGTGGCGCACTTAACCCATTCAGCACACTGCATATTTGCAGCATAGCAGCAAAATCAGATACAGGCTTCCCTTGCTTTATGCGAGTTCTGTCTGTGTGAATCTGCTTTTATGCAATGACCCTTTTTATACCAAAAAATTGTTTTATACAAGGTAAATTCACTCTTATGAAAATGGTGTGGTGCCTGCAGTCAGCTGTGTGGTGCATTGTGGGAGTGATGTGCACCAAAATATAGTCTCCTGTGTGGATCTGTGCTACTCACTCATTCCCTGTGACACGTTTTTGCCATCCCCATTATGATAACATTCACCACCACCCTGTGCTTGAGGGTTGCATAAAGCAAGGGAAACCTGTACCAGAAAATCCTGGTATATAAAAAAAAGTGGCATGGTGCATGTGGCAGCAGCGTGTACTGCCAGAAACCAGAGCCACAATCTGGGAGGCCCCTAGAACCCCAGGTAAGGCTGCTGGGGCCCGTCCAGGTACTGGCTCCAACCTCCTCTAGCCCACCGGAGGCAATTTGCCATACACCAGAGCATGCGGGCAGGGTCATACCTAGGGACAACTAGCAGCAGCACAAATGTGTCACTGCTATTTGTCCATGAGGAAACGCACATTCCCACTTGTGGGGATACGGCCATACAATCTTACTTTGATTTTACTGCTGGCTAAATTAGATGTAATGTCAATGGAGTTACTTCTGATTTACACCTGTTCAAATATGAATAGAATTTTGTCCACAATATCCTTTGTCATTGCCACTGACATGAAACACTGAGCATAATAAAGAGTATGGAAAATAAATAGTTGAGTGTTAAAATGTGGATGCTTTAAGTTAAGCACATAAAGCCATGTTTAGATACATAAGTGGGCGGCCTGTTCTTTAGAGGTTCTGAGTACCTGCAGTTATCGTTGGCTTCCCTAAGGTCTGTGAATGCTCGACACTCTTAATTATAAAGCAAGCTATTTGGGTCCTTAAAATGTAGGTACCCAAATCTGAAGATGTTGGCTATGACCTTAAAAATACTATTTTAGCTGGAGAAGGATTTTCATATATGTTTTTCTTAAAATATTCTGAAGTGGTACAAGACATCTCAAACTTTTTCATGTTTCTTTTGTTAGAGGCTTTCACAGTTCTTTACAAAAATAATTGTATTTTGAAATTTATAACACACAACAGTTTTCCACTAGCCGGATGACCAAATACAATGTGTTTTACTCACTAATATGAAATAATGGCTTTTTCATTAACTCAATGTTTTTAAGTCTAGTTTTCTGTACCTATCATCTGTACATAGTCTAGGAATCTATTTTGTTTCTCTGTGGCAATGAATCTCTAGAAATGTCATGTTTGCTTTAAGGCCTGCAGAACTCAGCAGTCATGGTGCAACAAGTGATTGAATACTTATGCTGTGCTGGTATTAGTATTCTCAAAAAAATCCCCAACCAACAAAACTTTGCCACACATAAGTGTCTTAATAAAAAGTTTTTCATTTAATAGTGTTTCATATGTGCTATTTTCATTTGTTTTCAGATAAAACAAGAATTGGCAGAGGCCTGAGCCAATATATCTGTCAGAATACTCTTTAGGTTATCTAGTTTCTGGCTTTTGACTTTTATTTTTTATTTTTAAAATCTTACTGTATGCCCTTAGTCATGTGCTCTCAGTTTGATTTCAGTCTCCTAGCTAATTTAAGTTTACCTTTCTAGCACTGCAGTACATCATTAAGAATAGGGTAATCCATTGGTCCTCTCAGATTTTTTTAATAATCTGAGAAACTAATTTGCAATGGTGTTTAATACAGAAGTCCAGGATCTGTTCTCTATGCTTTGCAATAAGACTGTAGTCTATTAGCTTGGAAGCCAATGTATTATGATACAGGTATCTTCTTCCTTATCTTAACTAAAGAGCACTGTTTGATTTTTGTGAAATCATATTTTACCTCAGATTTTTGAAAAGATGGAAACATTCTAGAAAGTAACTGCATTACTTTACATATTGGATAGTTCTTAAGCAGTGCAGATATTGTAGTTTGTTTTCCAGCCAATGGTATTGCTGGTACCATCAACTGGCCTCAAAACACTATGTATTCTGCCAGTAGCAATTTAATTATTTATGAAACCAGAATTTCCATCCAAATAAAAAAAAAAAATTACAGAACCAAGGAGCTGCTTTTAATCACAACAGTTAACTTCAAAAAAACCTAATTTTATGATGGAGAAGGTTATTAGTACATGATGTCTTCTGCTGTAACATTTGCCTCTTCTGTTTTAGTCTTAAATTCAGGGAAACGAATTGCACTTAGGGCTATTAGCAACAAATTTACTCCATGAGCTGTAGCACTTGCCCAACAAAGCCAAAAAGAGCCTTCATACTGTTCCTCCAAGACTACAAACTGAAAATTTTCCTGGAAATTGGCAATTCTTTCTGTGAGATGATGAAGTTTAACAGCAGCTATAAAGCTAGTGACTGCCAATGCTGTAAAGCCACCTGCAACAGAATGAAAAAGGCATTCATCATCATTTTCAAAACAAGTTGGATGTGTTGGATCTAATTTAGGAGAACACGACTTAAGTACACACTTCAGGTTAAATGTATGATTGGGTATCCAGAATGGGGATGTGCTTAACATGTGCTTAAGGGTCTTCCTGAATTGGAGCCTTTATTAGATATGTGATTAAGCATCGCACCTTTCTTACATTGCTATAAAAGTGCTCTTTTGCTCAACTGATATTGAGGCTGTATATGAATTCTCTGTTCGTGAAGAACAACCTATAGTAGCATCTGAAATGCTTTGTATTAATTTTACTACAGTAGGTACAAATTCAATGCAAACATTTATCTTTTATTAGAAATGTACATATAGGAAGAGCAAGAGGTTTTAACATGTGGACACAATTTAGTGTTACTATTTATTCAGTAGTAAAAATTATTTTACCTGCAAGTAAATTCCATAGGCATATACCTGCTGGACCTTTAATAGCTCGATATGGAACCTGGATTATGTTGAGAATGCAGAATCCAAAACTGATCAGAGCAAAAGAAATGGCAACACATAGGAAGATTATAATCATCACATGAAGGCCTGTATTCAGCTTTTTGACCAGATGTGGGAAGACTGTCAAGAAAAAATATTTAGTTATGTAGCATATACCTTTTTCTGATTATTAAACGTTAACCTTATATTGATTAACTGATTTATGCTCACTGTAATAGGACTTTATTTACAAGCAATCTGGTAGAAACAGGTGTTAGTTCATGATGGTTGAATTATCTGATGGCAAAAGTAAAGGAATGTGGATGTTCTTACCTGAGAATAGTATTCTCTTATAATACTTGTGTTGGTCAGGGATGCAGACTCATGTATTCTTGCCCTAGTTTTATTAATGTCTGTATTATATGAGACTATACTGGAAAATATATTACTGTATATTATGTCTATTAAGCAATAAACCCTCACTCACTCACTTTGATCTTCCCAGCTTGTCCTATCATTCTTGTAAGCGCCAGCCAGAATTCTAACTCTAAATATTTCTGAATTTTAGGGAGAGTTCAGATTGAGATCAAAATGTCATGCCATGAGCTTTAATTAACATATATGAATATTATACTTATAGCAATAATAGTGGTATTGTCTGAAGCTACAAACTAAATTGTCCACCTGCTGCTCAACAAAATTATGAGCAACAAGTGAAGTGTAGATGAAAAACCTGGTTCCTTTCTTTGAGTCAAGTAGACCCACAGTTCAGCAAGGTACTTAAAGGCCCCTTACTGGAACAATTTATACTTAGCATTACACATGTACTTAAGGATGCCTGTATACATGCAGGGACACTGCTCTGACATGCTTTAATTACATCGCATCAGTGGAGTGTGTTAATTGGCACACTCCATCTGCCTCCATGTCTTGTGTATCAGTGTCCATGTGCTTCAAAATGGCAGTGGGGGCACTTTAACTAAAGCTCATTCAGGGATATTTAGTTAAAGCCCCTGCCACCATTTTGAAGTGTGGGGAAGCTGAATACACAAGATGCTGTAAGTGCTTTAATTAAAGTGGCTACCAGAGCTAATCTAATTAAAGCACCCCCCACCCCTGGAGCATGTGTAAAGATGCCCTAAGTGTCTTGCTCAGTCAGGTCCAGTCACTGAACTGTAGGTTCAGCTGCCCTGAGACCTCCTTGAGGCCTATCTAAGCCCAACCCTGGACATCTTATGGAAGCATTGTAAAACGTTTTTATTTAGGCAGGCTTAGCAAATGGGGTTAAATTTTGAGGTATTTGGGGAATTATTTTATTATTTACTATTTTATTATTTTACTTGTTTATCTTATGTTTATGATAAGCCATCCTGAGCTGTTTTGGGAAGGATAGCATATTAATCTAATTAACCCCAGTACATGACTATTACAGACAAAATAATTAATGAGAATGAACAAGCAATTTCTGCCTTGATGATAATATCAGCAGAAAAAATAGAACATGTTGCAGTATTATTAAGGTTACTCATTTTAGCCTTAAAAAATTAGGAACTGCTACATTTTTTCTGCACCTCCTAACCAGCATACAGAAGTTATTTAAAGCGTTGTAGATTTAATACCTCATTTAACAAGGGTTAATTTTACAGCACTGTACCCATTTTAAAGTGGTGTAAAGCCATTCACTTCTGTTAAGTCACAGCAACACAGCACTTTTTTGCTGAAGAAAAAGCTAGCTTTCTTGAGCATCTGCCTAAGAGTATCCAGTCAGGGTTGGTCTGAAATTTTTTGAAGTAACACATACAGGACTTCTAGTAACTCCTTAACTTGGACAAGGTGCTTGTGAATTTTGGCTCTGTTTCCCAGGCAATGGTAACTTCTTTCACCCACCTGTGAGTCCTCACAAATGCAATGTGGTAGAGCCAAAGACCAAATTTTCTCAGAAGAGAACTATGGGGCATTTAGAAAATTCAATCTATGCTGGGGCTCATCAAGGACAGAGGAGATGGAGAAGACAAAAAACACCCTAAATCTAGCCCTGTATAACCTTCAGATTGCTCAGGGAGGTGATAAGACTATAAAGAGAATCTATTTATCTCCTCTTCAAGCACAGGGTCAGAGAGGATGTGCCCCTGGGGGAATGGCCACTGGGGTTCTGTGCCCATTTCAGAAACAACAATAAGGGTCTTTTCAGGCTCCACAGGGAGGCAGTAATCACCAGGCTTGGACAGGTCCTCAGCATGCACCCCAGGCTTGCTCTTGGGCTCCTTTTCTTGGGAAAGGGTATTCTCTCCTAGGGCCTCCTCAAGCATTTTGCCTCTGGCTGGCTATGTGCAAACAAAATGGTGCTGGAACATCTGTATGACTGCCACATTTCTATTCTGCACTGGAGCTGTCCCTCTAGGAAACGTATCACCACTGAGTCCATAACATCTAATCTTACAGATCTTTTAATTAATTTTTGAAAGGTACATCTCTACTATAGCTATTGACTAAGTGACTGCGATTTTTTTTTTTTTTAAAGGCCCTGTCTTCCCCTGCTGGCAGGGAAAACTCCCACTGTATCCTGCATTCATGCAGTGGGTTGGACCTGGTAACCTTAAGGTCCTTTCCAACCCTATGACTCTATGGTCATGAGAGTTTGGCTTACACAAGAACTGCAGCTTTTGGTCCTCTGACTACTGTATCACAGGAGTCACAGTTGAACTAGTTTAGTTTAGTAATTCATCAAAAAGTCTCTTTATCAACAGTTGGATTCGCCCTACACAGTTGTGCAAATGACCAAAAGGAGGCATAAGCTCCCCTTCCTCCATTCCACTTAGCAGCCAGCAAAGCTTATCCGAATAATGACTAACAGCATGGATGGGTAGGTAAATTACATCTGCATGCCTAATGCTTTCTCTCAGCAGTGGAAATAAGAGAAAGGCAAAGATCAGACATCCATGACTCCACCTCCTATCCCTCACCCTTTAGAGACAACTGGATGGGGTAGGAGTGGGCCGTGCCTGGTAATAAGACAGCATTGACAAGGCATTAGCTGCAATGATTAGCTGAAGCAAGATTTGGTTGTTGAAAATCCACAAGGTAGAAACCAAGCCACGAAACTTCAGCTCAAGTGCTATTTCTACCTTAACGTAGATCTGAAGGCTAAGTAGTCCACCAAAGGTACAGACAGGCCTCTAAATGGTCTGAAAGCAAATGCCTCAGGAGAATACTAGGTTTTACACAGAAAGCTGAGATTTGTCAGGACTCAACATCTCCTCCAAAATTATCAAGAAGAAATGGAAATATCTCCCAACCCATAAAAAATGAAGCCAGAATATTTGCCATGGCATGCGTACTATGGGGTACCTAGAGAGCAGCATGTAAAAAACACGACTGGAAGATCCCTTTGGTCCAGTAGTACTTACTACAGAGGTGGCTGGTATGCCAAAAGTGGGCACCAGCCTTTACATGGGAATGACAAGAAAAACTCCATCTGAGTTCTAAGAAATATTTTTTCTTAACCTGCTTTTACAGTGATATGGCATCATATCCAAGAATATAAATGAAAAAAATATATAAATAAATTAAGCCCAAAAATACATTGAAATTCCTGCCCATGTTTCAAACCATAAATACCCAAAGTAGAATGAACTATAGATGTGAGCTTAATAACTATTTTAATTCTATGGGTATGATAAACAAAGAAATTATTAGGCTTTTAAAATTTATTTACACATCACTCAATATATTCAACCAAAACTTTACTTACGTGTGAATTTGGACCGCCGCCCACCCAACCCACACTGTCGTACTTTGCCCCCACGAAAGAGTCCATAGTAAATATCTCCAATGAACTTGACTAGTTCTGGATCTGTGGCATTGACCAAGTCAGCTCCTGTTTTACAAAGAATTTTTCCAGTTATCCACTTTTGGGTTGCCATTGCAACAACAATCAAGATAAAAGACACAAAGCTCATTGCAGAAGCCAGTGCAAACAATGTCTTTTTAAAGCAGCCAGGCATCTTAGTAGTTTCAAGGAATCCTCTCCAAGGCCTCTCTGAAGTAATTAGACATATTTTCCATTTTTCTGATGCTTAGAAATCCACAAGTGGAATGCAAATTCTTCAAAACACAGACTTTTATATCTCATTGCATTTTTAAACTCCAGAGGCTAAACTGAATGGTTAAAAATCAAGCCCGAAATGTAGATTTGCTGCGACAACATCCTGAAATGGTTGCAAAGAAGAACTTCATTACACTGTAGTGCAGTGGAGCTTGTCTCTGCAGAAGGTAATCCTATATCTATTGCACGACTATTGTTTCATCAGAGGTTTAATTGACATACTCAAATGACATCTATTTCTTTACCATAATCACATAGAAGAAACTTAGATGAAGGATCCAGTTTTTTTAGATTGCTATGACATGTTAAATATCTGTGGGCAAGGGACGCAGCATGCACAAAATATATTATTGGCACCTGAATTCTGCTGCCATCTCAGCTGTATCAAATTACTTTTTCCTGGTGCTTGCAGTGGTGCTTCTTTTTCTAAATGTCACCACTGTCCCTGCTATCAGAACTGTTCATAAACTAGAAAATGATAACCCATTCTCCAAGCTTGGTAATTGAAGTATATAAATAGTGTTTGATGCTGCACAGACTTGTTATTAGATTAGTTTTTGGGATATAAAATGAGATGCAAAACAATTCTTTATGCTTGAAAAAAGACAAATGCCAACATTCTTTTTAAAATATATTAGCAATGGAGCTAATGCAGGCACATACACGAACGGACACAACAGGCTGAAAGTGCTATCAGATAGGACTGAAAAGTGACAACAATAGTTTGCACTTCTTTACTGCTTTTCACTCAAGGACTGTGAAGCTCTTTAAGACTATTAATTAATTAATTAATTAATTCTCACAACATCCTTCTGAAGTAGGTAACCCAACACCCTACTGACTGCAGCCCAAACAAGTTGTGGAAACACACTATTACTAAGGTGCTGTGTCTTTTGGATAAGATGTAAAACAAAGTCTTCACGGTCAGCAGAGGTCTCAAAGCACTACAGATTTCCTTGGTTACGTAGTTATGTTTTAACCTTTATGTCTATATTGTTATACTGTGTCCATGACCATGGAATATAAGCACTCTAAAAATGTATTAGACACTTCAGACACAATACAAAATGTACTTAAGGTATGGCAGTGCTTTAAATTTAGGGGCTTTATGTCTGGAGTTTGATGCAAATTGACAAGCTTACACAACTAAGCTTTGTATACGGTGAATGGGAGACCTAGAGTATAGACACATGTATATTTGGAGCTGTTTCAAAACAGGAACTTTCAAAGGGGCAGCAGCTGTTAAGTTTTAATTGTCACTTGTGGACAAGTTGGGAAATACAACTGTAGGAAAAAACCTCCAATTTTAACACTGCTTCATTGAGAGTCAAAGCTGGAGTGGTTTGGCTATTAAGTGTTCCAAATGTAAGTCTGTCTGTACCCCTAGATGCCTTCCAAGGACAATCCAGACCACGTAATTTGGGACCTACCTAAATCATAGCAAGACAAAGGGTTTTTTGCAGCTCACTCACGGTGCACAGAGCTAATTTTGTGGGTATTTTGTGGCAGCCCAGCCCTTTGGTGCTAATTGGCAAAGAAGCCCCACCCCTCGATGCTGATTGGAGGAGGGGTGAGGCGGCAGCTGCCATTTTGATTGCTGGATGTCCTTTGTGTGGCCCCGCCCCTAGGCACTGATTGGCGGAGAGGACCCAGAGGGAGGGGAGACAAGGGGGCGGCTGCTATCTTGTCTGCTGCCATTTGTACCACCCCGCCAGTGGGCACCTTCCCCTCCTGGCAGCAAGGACTGCTGGCTCCCACTGGAGAGCCAGCATTATATTCTTACTAAGTTTTTTGTTGATTTTGCAGATTTTGTGGACAATCCCAGAGTTCACAGTTTCCGTGAAATCCGCAAAACCTTACAATAGGTAGGTCCCTACACAGTCATTTGGCACAGAGATGCTTACAGCTGGCCAATAGTAAATTCTAGGCAGAGTGGCATGTCTGAATTCCCATTTATCCTCAGAGTTTAGACAACTGACTCAGGGTGCAAGGGAAGTGTTTTGGTCATCTCAGGATATAGACTGTCCAGCAGGGAGACACCTGCCTGGACCAAGACCCCTAACTGACAGCTGCACTGACCTCAAGAATGTGAACAGCATGACATGTGGTGATGCCTTTTGCCTAATGCCCTAGGGCGGGGGAGTCAAACTCACTTTCTGCTCCAGGTCAGATCCGGACTGTGGGGCCCCTTGCAGGCTAGATCTGCAAGGGGCTCTGGCTCCATACAAACAGCTGTGGCTGCAGCTCCCGCTGTATATCACATACCACATGCTGGAGTAGGAGCTGCTGCTGCTACCATGCACCTCATGATCCACCAAGAGCTCCAGCTCTGGCACAGGGCACATGGCAGTGACAGCTCCTGCATGAGGTATGCTGCAGCAGTCCCAGGGCCAGTGACTGAGGATAGGGCCATAGCAGTGGCAATGGGCGAAGTGACCAGAAGGCCACTGGGGCTGTTTTAACCCTCACTCACTCTTCTGCCAAACTGGCAGATCCACTGGGGCTCAAGGTCCCCAGATTCTGCAGCAGGCCACTCCTCCCTGGCCATGCCCTACAACTTCTGGCTGCCCACTTGATAGCTTGGTGGCTCTGATGAAATGGCTCTATAAGCCATGTTTGATACCTCTGCCTTAGATCCTCTTCTCCCTGAGCAGGGCCAAACCCATATCTTCTGATTCCCAGGAGAGTGCCTTAACCATCAAGCTATAATCTAGTGTGGCATGGAAACCTGGCTTCAACGTTATTGTCAAGGTAAATTTGCACCTTTATAGACCAACTCAGGGGTGTCACAGATCCAGGCCCTGGGCCCTATCATCTGGTCTTGGGTGTTGCCCATGGGTCTGGGCATAGGCAACTGGTAGGGAGGGCATAGGGGCAGGGGCACGTGCCCCTCTTGACAGGGTCATCCCTGCCTCCACCACCGCCGGCATCTGCAAGTGCTCAACGTAACCCCTGACAGGGCCGTCCCTGCCACTGGCATCTGCAAATGCTCGCCAGATCCACCCAGCCACTTCAGGAGGCGTCTGCAGGACCTTGCCAACTCCACCCCTGCTACTGCCGGAGGCATCTGTGGGAGCTTGCCAGCTCTGCTGATGCTGCCCCAGACCCAGGAGGCACCAGTTGCCCATAGGTCTGGAAGCGGACCCACATGCCACTGTGGCGTGTGAGGGACCAGCCCTGCATGCTGCACAGGGAGTGGGGGCTGGTTTGGGGGACACCCTGATGGCTGCACTCTGGGCCGATCCTGGGTGCACAATGCCAGCTGCATATGGGTGCACTCTGAGGGCCCAAACTGGCCTGTGGATCAGCTCAGTGCCTGATCTAGTGGTGGATCAGCCCGCACTCACCTTCTTGCCACAGGTGGCCACATTTTTTTTTTTTAAGGAAAATTTTTTGTGTCCTAGGTCAAATTAGCCAGATCAGGTCCAAATCTCTTTGAATCATTCAAGAACCATATGTTGCTCTGCTACCGGAAGCATCATCCACTCCAGCCAGGGGCTTCAGATACCTCCAAATCCTTTGGTAGGCATCCTACATGCAAGCCCAAGTCTGGAAGCT
>NW_017729033.1:38937842-38938284 GCF_001723915.1 Gavialis gangeticus | reverse complement strand
AGTATGCCCCACAGGGCAAGTAACAAATTATCCCCCCCCCCCCCCACCGTATGGCTGCAAGAGCAAGCTAGAGAGGAGTCTCCCATTTCCATAAAATCCACGTGTAGCCGAGATCCCCCCGATGTAAGTTGGCCAGTGGTATGCTAACTATGAGACTCTCATAGGGAGTCCCACCTGCAAGCAAACAAGGGTGCAATCCTACACTACCCAGTGCCATTTTAATTGCGTTACCTCTTCACCAGATCACAAAATCCTTAGATGCAGGGGTAGCAGTGAACGTAGTCTTTCTGGACTTTAGAAAGGCCTTCAACACTGTCTCTCACCCCGTTCTCATTAAAAAACTGGGGGACTGTGGTGTTGACACCTACACAGTCAAATGGGTCACTAACTGGCTGGAGGGCTGCACCCAGAGAGTGGTAGTGGCTGGGTCATTTTCAACCTG
>NW_017729033.1:38905815-38932842 GCF_001723915.1 Gavialis gangeticus | reverse complement strand
CCAAGATGAACATGGGCCGGCAGTGTGGGGATGCAGTCAGGAAGGCCAACCACACCTTGTCATGCATCCACAGATGCATCCCAAGCAGGCCCAAGGAGGTGATCCCCCCCCTCTATGCAGCATTGGTCAGGCCGCAGCTGGAGTACTGCATCCAGTTTTGGGCGCTGCACTTCAAGAGGGATGTGGACAACATGGAGAGGGTCCAGAGGAGGGCCACTCGCATGATCGGGGGCAGCAGGGCAGGCCCTACGAGGAGAGGCTACGGGACCTGAACCTGTTCAGCCTCCACAAGAGAAGGCTGAGGGGGGATCTAGTGGCCTGTTACAAACTAGTTAGAGGGGACCAGCAGGCATTGGGGGAGTCCCTGTTCCCCCGAGCACTGCCAGGAGTGACTAGAAATAACGGTCACAAGCTGGCAGAGGGTAAATTCAGACTAGACACCAGGAGGCGCTACATCACGGTCAGGGCGGCTAGGATCTGGAACCAACTTCCAAGTGAAGTGGTGCTGGCTCCTACCCTGGGGGTCTTTAAGAGGAGGCTAGACGATCATCTTGCCAGGGTTGTTTGACCCCAGTACTCTTTCCTGCCAAGGCAGGGGGTTGGACTTGATCTGCTGTGGGTCCCTTCCAACCCTACCAACTATGAAACTATGAAACCTCGGTCAAAGTAGTTTCCTTGCCACCATCATGGTCACAGTATTTCCCCTGCCACATCCATTTTTTTTTTTAGGAAAATTTTTCATGTCCCAAGTCAAATCAGCCAAATCACCTCCAGATCTGTGAGTCATTCAAGACCCACATGTGGCCCTGCTAATGGCAAGCATCCTCCACCCCCGCCTGGGGCTACAGATGCTTCCAAACCCTGTGGCAGACATCCTACTCGCAGGCCGGAGCCCAGAGGCTCGGGGCTTGGATACCCCCAGGTTTCGCTTGCCCTCAGCCATCCCGCCGCAGAAGCAAGCTAGGGAGAAGCCTCCCGCTTTCACAAAACGGGCTTTAAGCCCCAGCAGGTCGGTCGGCGGTGCTGAACCACGGCAGAACAGCGACTCCCGGGAATGCTAACGGAAAGCTGCTTTCGTGGACCCGGATACCCGGCGTTTCCCCTGCCAGGCGGGCACAGTGGCCAGGGCAACACCGTATCTGCGCTGCCGAAAAAGACTGCCCCATCCCCCCCAGAGCCCCAGCCCCCCGGGCCTGACGAAGCAGAGGGGCAGGGCAAGCTGTGGGCGCGGGGCTGGCTCCGGCAGCGCCCTCCCCACGGGAAGGATCCTGTGGGCGGTCTGAGAGGGACGCGCGTCCCCGCCCTCTGCCCACTTCCGTCAGCTTCACTGACTGCGGCTCCGCTCCTCCCGGGGCAAGGGGGCGGGAAGCGCTGAGGCGGGCCGGCTCAGCATGGCGGCGGCGGCGGGCGAGGCGCGCAGGGTGCTGGTGTACGGCGGCGGCGGGGCGCTGGGCTCCACCTGCGTGGGCTACTTCCGAGACAGGGGCTGGGTGAGCGCGCGGCCGGGCCGGGCCGGGGGCAGGAGAGAGGGAGGCCGGGGTGGTCTGGCAGGCACTCACCCGTGTCTCGTTGCACGCGGCGTTGGCGTTGGCAGTGGGTGGCCAGCATCGACCTGTCGGAGAACGCGGCGGCCAGCGCCAACGTGGTGGTGAAGAGCAGCGAGTCCTTCCCGGAGCAGGCGGAGCAGGTGGGTCTCTCGAGGGAAGAGGAATCGGGACTCTTGGCCGAGGTGGTATTTTTTACGAGACCAACTAGACTTTTCCACAAAATGTTAAAAAACAGAATTGCCAGGTTTTGGGGAAAGCCTTTGTGTTTTGGAGTGGGTGCGGGGAGGGGCAGGCCGGGTCCTGGGGCACCTGTCACTGGCTCCTTGGACACGTTGGAGGGCCCCGTGGCCCCTTATTTTGAACCTGTGGCCTTGCGCCCTTCCCGCTTTTCCTTTTCCTTTCCCCCAAGAAATGCATTGCTACTTTCTCAGTAGCTCCCTTTTTTAAGGGAATCCAGTCCAGCGCCCTGCCCGCAGAAAGGCTCCAGTAGGCAGTCTGAGAGGGGCAAACGTCCTCTGCCTCGGCCCGACTAATGGGACTGGCTTCTTTGCACTTCACCGGCAGCGCCTGCAGGGCACTCCCTTTTCTAGGGAGGCTTATAGTTTCCCTTGGTGGGCATTGGCCCACGATCCCTTAAAGGAGCAAATAGGCCCAGCCAGTTTTTCCCACACTTGCAAAACGAAACTGACCGATTCCTGGTCAATTTTTGCCCTTTGCTGTCAGCAAAATTGTGCAGCGTTTGGGTTGTGAGTTTTGTGGAAACTGTAGCTTGAGTGGTCATGGGGTCCTGCAAGCCATAGGCATGGCCAGAGCCATCGTGCCTGGGCAGTGCCATGGGAATTGATGTGGCTCCTGTGAGCTCAGGGGTGTAATCATTCACTGTGATTTATAGGGCTGGTCTCCAAAGCTCCCCTTCCTTTTTTTTTTTTAATATCACAAAAGAAAAGATCCATAGCCCCAACAGAAGCATGCAGGCAAACCTCAAATTTACCACCCCCCCTTGCACCCTCCCCCCATGTTCTTGAATTCAGTCTAAAGTTCAGCTTTGAATTGTGCCTCTCTCCTAATCTGGTTTCCTTACTCAGTAACTGGCTTGCTGCAACCCAGGTGAATTGGGAGTCTGCATTTTGTACTGCAGTTAGCCCGCTGTCAATACTGTCATGGTTTGGGCACCCCTTTGTTGTGAGGCTAATTGGGACTGACTGATCAGTGTGACAGTGTTTCTCAGAGTCCTGACCTTTACAGTTTACTTCAAAATTTGTGAATTCCCAATGTCTTAGGTACAAATCATGAAATATACTGGAGGCAGACGGATTGCTAGATTTACACAAAGCACCAATGAAGCTGCTAGGGCTATGTGTGGGTTCAGCTTGCCCACATGAGAATAGTGACCTAAATGTTGTTTTATTGAAAAAATGGTTATGCTTGTTGCCAGTGTATGAGTGTGTTCCTTTCACCAATGCAATTTTTTTTGTGCTCTTGTAACTCAGAAGGCATTACAGCTAAATTATGGATCATTTCATGCCACAGGTTTGTTACTCTTCTTAATGCTGAGTGCTTTAAAAAGAAATGATGTGGTCTTATCTAAGGCTTTTCATCTAGAAACCAACCTCTTTCTCTCCAGTGCTGAGTAGCTGGCACAGCAACAACTGTTCTTGGTGTAAAATCCACAGACATAAAATTCTGTACTGACGGGCAAATTCTTAAATGTGGGAGAGGAAAGGAAAGGCCAGAGAACAGTTTACAAATTCCTAAGCAACAGGTGTAACCCAGCTATAAACTGCCTATATTTATTTAGAAACTTTACCCCTGGGAAGGGTATTTTAATAATTGTCCATTTCATAATTGTTCATTTCTTACAGCTTTACCTGAAACATGATAAATCTACTACTAGTTTAATCTGGAGAGTCGGTTCTTAAATAGTATGCTAGGAACGACTTTTGTCACTCAACCAAGAGACTCTCTGTGTCTGTGTAGCAACCTAAATATGGGTCTAATTTTTGTGGACTTTTTCTGCATGAGTTTGTCCCATTGACATCACCTCATATGCAGCTGTTATTTAATTTGTTTTCCCTATTTGCTTTTATTATTTGCTTTGAGCAGGCAGAACCATAAACCCTAATTTTCTGCAGCTGCTTAAAATGCCATGTGTGTTGAATAATCAGTATAATGGAAAACAAAATAGCAGTGTTAAAGTAGTCTGGATGTTTGGATCTTTACTTCAGTGAGTTGTTTTCAGGATGGTGTTATGACCTCTTGCTTCATTTGTTTAAGGTGACAGGAGATGTTGGAAAACTCCTGGGTGAAGAAAAGGTGGATGCCATCTTGTGCGTGGCTGGAGGATGGGCAGGTGGGAGTGCAAAAGCAAAAGGTGAGGCCTTTGCTAGTTGCATACATTACTGCAGACACATTAATGCAGCATTAGAAAATTCTGTAAAAGTCATCATTAAAAAGATCTTTCAACCTGAGATCTTTCCTTTATGGTGATCACATGGAAACAAGACTGATTGCGTAACCCAGTTTAGTGAAAATTGGAACACTTACAAGTGCTTTTCTTTATTATTGCTCTTGGTGGTCAAAATAATATGGTAAGTGTGAATTATTATGCTTTCTCTTTCCATATAGTATTTTTCCTCATTAGATCTCAAAGCACTTTGAAAAGGAGGTCAGTATCCATTTTCCAGATGAAGGAACTGAGGCACAGGGAAGTGAATGACTTTTCTCAAGGTTATACAGCAAGTCAGAGAGAGGCTAAAAAAGAACCCACGCTTTGTGTCTGGATCCTGCCATAGTCCTCAGTGCTGGTTTACCATGATACTATAATGTCTTGTACTAACAGGCACTATGTAAAAACCTAAGATCATTTTTAAAAATGAATCAAGGCCTTCAGCTTAACATTGAACTGTCTTGTTACCAAATGCTGGGATGGTACTTTTTAACTTGGGTACCTAAGTTGGATGCATCAAATAACATTTAATTCCTACCTGGGTAAAATGAAGCAGCAGGTAGGCACCCTCATCCTACTCAAACACATAAAACAAAGGATTGCTTTTTTTTTAAAGTATAGGACAATTGCATTTGTTACCATTTTGCAAAAATGTACAGGTGTATGTTCATGCACATGTGCATTTGTATCTGGTGTGAACCAATACTGCACAATTAAAAAGTTAATTGTAAATAAGACAGTAGATTGTAATGAAACTTAAAGTACTGTTAAGACAACAGGATATCAAGGTGAAATGGGAATGTTTTGGGATAGGTGGTTATCTTGTATGTTTGTTATACCATTCTAGCATATGTATTAAAGAGGTGTGTTGTATGGAAATATGACCTTTTGTTCTTGAACACTAAATCAGATAACTTGCTTAATCCTTAGGACTCCCTTTCCAACCACGGCTATGTGAAAACCATTACTAACACAAATCATTGCTGAATTTTAAATTTCTGTTTTCACTTATATTTCCTACCTATACTCACATAATTCCCTTTTGCTGAAACTACAAGTCAACAAGTTTGGCGCACAGATTCTGATCATGTCAAGTACAGTGCAGTGCAGTGCAGTACTGATGTCAAGCAGGTTGTATCCCTACTTGAGGAACTGCCTGATGTGTAAAAGATATCTCTGAACAGTCTCTTTATTCCTTGGAGTTTTTCACCCAAGTACTAAATCCAGTCTTGTATACTTATATGATCAAAGCCTGTGGGAAAAGCTGCTTGTAGTCTAGTATTTATACAGTGTTGATAGCTATGAAGTTACAGGGAATAAAAAACAAGAGTTGAAATCAAAAGTAGGCTTCTATATAACACTGCAGAGCCCAACCCAGAGGTCATTGCAACAGATATCAAATATTTAAGAACAACATTTGTATTATAGAGAAAAAAGCTATCAATGGCTGGTTTCGCCCAGGTAATTGCCTATCCATGGATTAACCTGATGTCAACCATGACAGGTTGTGCGAGGTAGCACAGCTTTATTTTATTCAGTTTATCATTCAAACTGAATCCTGCACAAGAATTACATAGTGAACTAATATAGTTACAAAATTAAAAGAAAAATAAGAAGAGAAATTGAGTGATAGACACAGGAGACTTTTTCCCCTAATAATTGAAATGATCATTCCAAAAGGTAAGAGCTTCAGAAAGCTCTCTGTCACTGGTGAAATTTGTGCAACGGGACTAAGAGATGATTATGATGTGAGAGATAAAAGTGTCCCTGTCCATGTACTTGCTACAAAGTATCCTGGCTTTTATTCCATAGTAAGAAGCATTCACACAATATGCTCTCCCAGGCTGGCTGTGAGGTGGTGAGGAAGCCAGTTTACATTGAGCAAATTACTACCCTGAGATGAAACTAACTAGGGGATCAAGTACATATCTGGTTCTCCACTAGTTACTCCTCGCTTGTTAAGAGATACCTTTACCCCAGAAGGGAATGACTTGCATCAGCATAAAGGTATAAAACATGTCTGCCTCACTGTAACTGAATTAAGTTTTATTACTCTGGGGCAAATGTGTAGTGTGCACTCAAGGCCTATGACACTAGTAGAAGCAAGTCCATAAATGTTTTAAGAATTTAGGGAATTTTGAACAGAATCCAGAAGCTAATGGTAAACCAACAAAATATCCTGAGTTTAGGGGATGTGGTCAGACTTATAGTGAGAAGTCTGGTAGTAGTACTGGACAGGTACTGAAGAGCAGGAACTGGAGGAAATCAAAGAGATAGGAGATGCAAAAGGCGTGGGGAGAAAAGATGAAGGCCTAGCTAAGGGTTTTAGCTGATATAGGTGAAGGAGATGGTGGAGGGCAGCTGTATGTAGTACTGTTTCATTCGGTGTGATGGGAAGTGAGCTTGAAGTAGACCAGTGGTTCTTAACTATTTTAGACTTAAGGCACCCCTTAGAAAATGCCAGCTTTTAGTTTTTGCTATTTTTTGACTATGGAAAATTACAGCAATTTCACTGTTGCAGTGAACTCAGAAAGATCACAGCAGGCCAGGATGTTTTTAATACTATAGATTCCTATTTGAAATCTCTGGAGGTTTTTTTGTGAATCATGTTTGCACACCTAACAGTGCAAACATTGTATAGCACCCTTCAAAGGATCTCCAGACAACCTGCTTGAGAATCACTGAACTAGGAAATGAGTTTTGTCTTCTAAATTTTTGCCTTGTAATTGTTTTGTTTACCAGCTTTATACAAAAATTGTGACCTGATGTGGAAGCAGAGTGTTTGGACATCAACTATATCCAGTCACTTAGCTACAAAACATTTGAAAGAAGGAGGTTTGTTGACTCTGACGGGAGCCAAAGCTGCTTTAGCTGGAACCCCAGGTAAAAAATAAAATATGTTGTTTGCTTTGATGTATGTCACAATTGTTATATGCCACTTCTAATTATTCTCAGTTGAGAAACAATAGTTTTATTCCTTCTTTTTTTTAACCATATTATGGAAAACAGCTGTTTGAATCCCTTCAGGAAATTTGTAACTGTTACAGATGGAAATAATACCAAATAGTTTGACAGTGTTGTACAAACAAAAGAACTAAGTACTTAAATCTTAGTTGACAGGCTTTGGTGAAACCTGACTTAGCATATGATAAGAATGCCAACAGGGATTTCTATGGGTGATATCTTTTATTGAACCAACTGCATGGTTGGAATAAAGTTAGACAAGATTTTCAACGTAAGGCATTCTTCAGGTCTGAGGAAAAAGCACATGAAAAACTTTACTTGCAACAGCGCAAAAGTTTTTGGAAAAGGTTAAACTCCATGTTTGCTTTCCTGAAAGGCAGAATTCTTATTTACCTAATTATTTAAGGCTAGTGATAACTCGCCTGATACTATTGAGCATGCTCATCCTGCCCACGTTCTACTTCTAATGAACTTTGCTTCAGAAACAGACAAGGCTGCTGACCTTCCGTTTTGATCTACTTGAGTTGTCTAGTGTGATCCTTGAAAATGTACCTTGCAGTCTTTGATCACATTCCTGTTTTCTTGCTTAAAAGAAGAAAATTTGGCAGCAATTTAAAAAAATACATACTCTGGCAGAGGGAAAGTGAAGACAAAGATTAACATCCCTTTAAACCAGAACGATTGTGATTAAAATTTATGAAAAGCATTGTAAAACTAAAAACTGAAGGGAAGTAATTATAACTGTGTCTTTATATTTTGGAAAACTATTGCATGTTTTCTAATTTATAATGCATCTTATATGATTGAATATTTAAAGATGAATCTAATACACTCTGAAGATAAAAATCCTTTATTATAGAAAATGAACAGGATAGGAGTTTTCTTTTTGTAACCGACTGGCATATGCTGTTAATGTTCCCAAGGTTCCCATATTTGCAAACTCATGATGTTTTGTTAGGACAGAAAATCTAATTAATTTGCTTTCAATTTGCTTTGTTTGAGCTGGATGGTTTCAATCACTGTGGATATTTTTAAAGATGTAAGCAGTGCCCTAGGCAAACACAACTTATGAAATATCAGGATAAATTGAGAAAATTGTTGCTCACAGCTACCATGGATCTTACAGGCTCATTGAGTAATTAATTATGTTCCCTTCCTTCTCTTGTGATATATTTTATTTACAATAGAGCATTATTTTCCTATTTGAGAGCAATGGCTAAATGACAACTGCCTAGTGCTGACTGAAGAAGTGAAAAAAATATAGCAGGTATAGAAGGGTTCAGGAATAAATAACAAAAGAATTTAGCAGCATGAAGAGACTTCAGTAGAATGGAACATAAGAAAGATTTCATTTAGAGGGGAGAGAGAGGGTGCAAGCATATATTGATTTAGAGAGGATATATCAGCGGAATACAAATAATGAATGATTTAAAAAGTAGGTAAATCAGTCACTTAGTGCATGGAAAAAGTAGGATATTTGGTGAAATGGAGACAACACTTGTATCCTATCAAAGGAAATATTTCTTTACACAGTGCATAATTACTTGTGAAATTCATGGTCATGAGATACTAAGACCACAAGCTTATTGGAATTGAAAGGAAAGATGAAGATATTGTAGGAAATGAGAACATATTCAGTTATAATAGACAAAATAAATGTCATTGAGAGAAACTCCTCTGTCTTTCAGAACGTAACCCAACTTGTAACTGGGAGGGTTTAGGAAAATGCTTTCTATATGGACAGGTTTAGTCATTTTTTCTTTTGAGATTTCTTGTACCTTCCTTCAAAGCAGCTGAGCAAGTACGGCTAAAAACACGTAAGCCCAAGTGGTGATTCAGTAAGTAGCTCAGCAGTCTTAAAATCAGTGGGACTACTTAAAGTATATAAATATTTGCAAGGTTGGATGAAAGAGAATAGATACCACTTCTGTATATTTATAAATATAAAAGTTATAGTGCTATGTTGTGAAGCATCTTACCTGAAAAGGGTATTCTGATTTCCTGGTGCAATTTGAGATAGATACCCAAGCATACCAGAACTTTTAAAAATAATATTTTTACCTCTGTGGTGCTGGGTAAATTAATCCGTATTATAGCAACAAAAATCTTTATGATCTAGTAAGTGTTTTCTCAGTGTGTATATGTAATGTGAACATAAATGGGTTTATGTGCTAAAAGACTGCTGATGTTGATAGACTGGAGTAGATGACTGTAAACCTACTCCTCAAATAATGCAGATCTTCATTGTATTTTAAACAGTGCTTATTAGTGAAAAGGTTTGGAGTTTTTAATACTTTTGTTTGTAATTGTCAGGGATGATTGGATACGGCATGGCAAAGGGAGCAGTGCACCAGCTTTGTCAGAGTTTAGCTGGCACAAATAATGGTTTGCCATCTGGTTCTGCTGCAGTTGCTGTTCTACCGTAAGTGGTTGCATAGCTACCTCTGCTATTGCATTGTTTAATTTAAATGGTGTTCTACTAGGTTGTCACGTGGATATTCTTTGGGCCGTATCCAGATTACAGGGATAACTATCTAAACACAGCTGTGGCTCCTCAGGGCTGGGGGACATCTTAGTGTTCTGGAATATGTATCTTGCAAGTCACAGGTATTGCCATAAACAGTAACATGGACTCTTATTTTGTGTTTAGATAGAAAAAAGTAAGTGTTTATTATGAATGCTAGAGTCAGGTTTTAACTCTACTAGAATGTTTAGTTACAGCCATGGTTATTCTGTAATATAGATAAATTATGTCATGTATCTGTTTTTAGACTCTTAAGATGAGTTTTACTGCTCACATAGAAAAGCACAGACGTGGAATGTTTGTCGTGTGTCAATTAGCAGAAAGTGCTTTTACATATTTGACTTCTACTGTCATTTAACATGCAAATAACAACTTCACTCAAGTAAAAATTAAGTTTGACATAAGTTTACAGCAACACCTGATAAGAGCACCATCCCCCGAGGAACATTTTTAGACACTCACATGTTGCTACTCTCAGTAGGGATCTCTGGAATTTCGGCTGGAAATACATGGCTGCTGCTTTGCTTTTGGCATTTCACCCCTGTACCCACTGCCACTTGCTGCCTGTGCAGCTGCAGTTTTCTCTTTGGCCATGGGGTGCAAGTGGTGAGTGATGGGGCCATGCTGCCAATCAGCAGCTGTGGGGGGGCACACAAGGGAAACTCCCAAGATTAAAGAAGCTACTATGCTGCACACTTCCAGCATGAATTGCAGAGATCCGTAACTATCAGGCATCAATTGTATTTGCATTATCAGGGTGCCCTAATCATGGGCCAGGGCTACCCTGTGTTGTTAAACACTTTATAAATATACAACAAAAGATAATCCGTATCCTGAAGAGCTTAAGTCTGCATCAGCAGTATTTTCTGGTGGCAGAATGACTTGGCTTGGGTCCAGGGTAGGCTGGCTCTAGGACTCAACTACAGTCCCTACCACCTTGCCACAATGTGGTATGGGTGAAGATCCCTAATGCCTGGCTGCTGTTCAGCGGCACTGAAGTCCCCTGCCACAGAAACGTCACCAAAGCCCCAGTGATTTATGACCCATTTTATGTATTATCTATCAAACTCTACCTTTGTAATGCCAGCTGGTGTTCTGGTGGAAGCTACAAACCCTTCCTACAGAAATGGAATTTCTGTTGAAGAGCAAAATATTGTGCATCTTTCTCTGCAGAGTTTGTTGGGGAATTAAAGTAGTTTCACAAGTCTTCAGGGAAAACCAAAAGGTTTAATTCCTTGCCATACTACAGCAGCTTTATTAACAGTTAACTATAAGTTGTTTTCTTGTCTTGGTGGAGATGTTACCTGGCTGACCTAATAGTCTGCCTAAATTCTCTGCTAGTCTAGTTAAGGTTTTGAGGAGTTTTTTGTGCTGGTCCCATACCCAGTTTTTCAAGGTTTAGGAGTACTGCAAAATGACTTAAAAATTATCTGAACTCCTCTAATCGCATCCTCCCATCACCTCCCTTACAAACCTATTTGGAGCAGAGAATGATGATATACAGAATATTTACATAAGTATTCTACTTCTCCAGAAGAATACTAGTGACAACACAGCAAGTTCAAACTGGTCTCTTGGCTTCAGGGGCCTGCGCTGTTCAATTTCTTCATCAGCTATCTGGATGATGGGGTGGAAAGTAACCTGTTTAAATTCGCTGATGACACCAAAATTTGGGGGGAGGTGAGCACGCTAGCAGGGAGTGAGAGATTGCAGAGGGATCTGGATAGGTTACAGGGGTGGGCTAACAGGAACAGGATGTGTTTCAATACGGACAAGTGCAGGGTGCTGCACTTGGGCAGTAGGAACCAGCAGCACACTTACACAATGGGGAACTCCCTACTTGAGAGCACGGAGGCAGAAAGAGATCTTGGAGTCATTATTGACTCCAAGATGAACATGGGCCGACAATGCGAGGTCATGGTTGGCAGGGCTAACCGGACCTTGTCGTGCATCCACAGGTGCATCTCGAGTAGAGCCAAGGAGGTGATCCTCCCCCTCTACGCGACGCTGGTCAGGCCACAGCTGGAGTATTGTGTCCAGTTCTGTGCGCCCCATTTCAAGAGGGATGTGGACAACATGGAGAGGGTCCAGAGGAGGGCCACCCGCATGATCCGGGGACAACAGGGCAGACCCTACAGTGAGAGACTGCGGGACCTGAACCTATTCAGCCTCCACAAGAGAAGGCTGAGGGGGGACCTGGTGACCGTCTATAAACTCACTAGGGGGGACCAGAAGGGTTTGGGAGAGACGCTGTTTCCCCTAGCGCCCGCTGGCATAACAAGGAGTAATGGGCACAAGTTGATGGAGAGGAGGTATAGATTGGACATCCGCAAAAACTACTTCACAGTTAGGGCGGCTAGGAGCTGGAACCAACTTCCAAGGGAAGTGGTGCTGGCCCCTACCCTGGGGGTCTTTAAGAAGAGGCTGGATGCCTACCTGGCTGGACTCATTTGAGTCCTGTTCTTGTTTTTGGGGTTTTTTGTTGTTCTCCCGCCCTGGTGGGGGGTTGGGCTAGAAGATCTACTAGGTCCCTTCCGACCCTTAATCTATGAAACTATGAAACTATATATACCTTGAGAAGTGGTGTTCTCGTATTAGAGGGTTCAAGAGAATAATAATTATGCATGGGATTTTCATTTACAACTGACTTATACACTTTGGAAAAACTTGCTCTCTATGTCATCCTTAATTATAAATACAGATTACAATTTTATATAAGCAATGGTTATGTGGTGTTAAGAGACCTACAGGATTCAAGAAAAATATATACAACATTGCCTGGCTTTCCCTGTCCTGAAAACTGAGCAAGAGAAGAGGATGGACGGCTCTTATCAGAAACACGATAAACAAATGAAAGGCTTATCTTTTTCAATCGCAGGGTTACCTTGGATACACCAGTGAACAGGAAATCAATGCCTGATGCAGATACCAGCTCCTGGACACCATTAGAGTTCATTGCAGAGTGAGTACATGCACAATGACTAAGCAATTTCTAGCTATCACTTTTATCCTAGTTGTTTCCTTTTAAATCTTCACTCCTAAAATGTTTGTCTTACTACATGGATTTGGATAGGTTTGCACACTCCATTCTCCATGCCTCAGTGTTAGGGTGGGCATTAGGGCTATCTTCTTGGCAAGTGAAAATTAGTATAACTGCAAACTTCAGTGTATACACACAAGATTCAACTAAGGATCTGACTCTGGGCATTTTAGTCAGCCAGCCTTGTAAAACATGCACACAAATAAATTAAGTCATGGACAGCTGTGTCAGACATAAGTACACTGGTTTAAAATTGAACTGTAACAAAAGTGGTTAATGCCTTTTACTGCTCCTGGTAAGGTAAGTTTTCTACCCCTCATTATGTACATCTCCTTTCCTTTTTCTTCCAGCAGATAAACCCTGCTATTTTCTGATTATCTTATGTGTAAAATAAATCACTTGCTGTGAACGATGTGGCAAAGGGGGCATGAAAGGGATTTTCCATTTCCTTTGAAGCACAACTTCTTTTGGGGGTGTGGGAAAGAAATGAGTTCCCTTTCATGGATCAGAAGGGGCATAAAACAGTCTAGTCTGCAGTTTACCTTGTAATTTTAAACTAGGTAAATCAAGGCCATTTAGACCTGAGCTGAACCTGCATGTTTACCTGGCAACATTGGTCTTATAGCCTTTGTTTTGACTTTCCATTTTTTTGCCTTTTGGACTTCATTAATTGGAAATTTGGTTTAAGAAAGTTTTAGGCAGCTGCTTGAGGTACCTTACTTAAAAGGCCACTGTCAGTTTAATCTAGCTAATATCTTTTTCTGCTCAAAGTGAATAAACTGACGGGTTTTAACTTGTTCATTAAAAATGACATGCTCTCCCAGTGGGTCTAATGGCACATAGACATGCAAGCTCATGTGCTGAAGTCTACAAGGCATGTGCAACACTCTGCAGAGACACCTGAGCTTGGTCTGCCCACTCTAGCCCTGGAACCAGAAGAAGTACAGCCACATTCATTTGGTACTGCACCTGTGCCAGGGTATCCTGCTTCTCAGTAGGGGTATCTAGTGTAGTGCTGTGTCTGGGCTAATGTGGCTCTATTGATTCTGTCTCTAGAGCTACCATGGATGAATGTTGTTATCTTTCAGAGCTAACTGCCTTGCCCTTCAGGTGTCTCTGTTCAGTCTTTCCTTGTGCCATAAAAGCATCCCTTAAAAACACCTACTCTCTCTTTTTTCTTTTTGTGTAAACTAATTACAACAAGTTGACAGTGCACCTGCAATAGCTGTTTAAATAGTGCACCTGCAATAGCTGTTTAAATAGTGCACCTGCAATAGCTGTTTAGGTGTTCTACACTTAAAACCATTCTTGAATGTAAACCCTATTGAAATTGTCTGAAAGACAAAGACATTGCAAGTCAAAATAGAAACCTTCTAGGGGACAACTGTTACAAGTAAGCACATAGCTTCTGCTCAGGTCCAAAAGTCCTTATTTTTCAAGCGATGCACTCTGTCTGAATAGACTGCATGTGGAACAGGAAGTGGGAAGAGATTATGGCCAACTGGCTTTTATTTTACAGTTCCTGCCTAGATGCCCTTTATAGTTTTGTATTTTTTTTAACAGGACTTTTTATGACTGGATCACAGGAAAGAACAGACCCAACTCGGGCAGTTTAATTCAAGTGATAACCACAGGAGGGAAGACTGAACTAGTAGCAGCACATCTTTGAGGTCAATCAGTGGAATTGTTTCTGAAAATGTAGCAACAAAACTATTGAAAACTAATGTCTTAGTTAAGTTTAGGTTGTGTATTGTATCCAATGATTACATCTGTGGAGCAAGATATTGAGTAACACTTCTCGTTAGATGCGAGTCAGCGGCATTTATATATCAAAAAGTATTGAATTAAAGGCTGCAAATATGTTAATCCTGAATTTTAATTACGTATATCAAGGCTGTCCAACTTCTAGACTGTGGGGGACCACATGCTGTGTGCAGCCTGGCCTTTCCTTGCCACATGCACAGCATGAACAGTGAAGACTCACTCTTGGTGGTACAGGGGGCTCCTTTTGTGGTGTGACAGCACAAATGTCCCCCTACTGCATGTGCTAAAACCCTCTCATTGCCCAGCCCCACCAGGCCCTGCCTGCAGGAGGGAGGGGGAGCCTGACCACTCTGGCCACTAAAGCTGTCAGAATGGTGGCAGCAGCAGCTGCCATGTGGGAGCCAGGGACCATATGTGGCCTCTGGGCCACCAGGTGGACAGCCCTGGTGTACGTGTTTTAAATTGTAGTGGTGGTTATATCCAAAATTGTGCTTAATTTTGTGCTGTATCCACGTATGTAAGTGAAAGTTTCTGTCTGTCTCTGTATCTTTCTGGCAACTCTTTTTTGAATATTTCTGGAATATTTGTTCTTTTTGCTTATCTGGGAATATCAGTTCAGTGCTCTTTTTTGTGGGTTGTAATAGACACCATCACCACTGTATATAAAGGCCCAATCATGTTACCTTTTCTTATGCGAGTATTCTTTACTGATTTAAGGCTGCATAAGGGCTACTTGCATGAGAAGGGATTGCAAGATAGAGCCCTTAATTTGCCTTAAAATGTCTAAACTTCGCTAGTCCAGCAGTTATTGTGATGTAAAAGCAGACAGTCATCCTGTCTTGGAGTGTGGTATTATGTGTTTTGTATAACTAATGATGGTTCTTTACTACCTAAGCAAGCAAAGTATCCAGGAACAAAAAAAAAGGAAAAGAAATTCAGAATCTACTATTAAAGCATAAAATATTTTGAGCTAAATAAATATATATATTGTCTTAATTAATTGGTTGATCTGTTTCATTAAAATTGAAACTTTTTTTATGTAACATTTACAGTCAGGTTTGTACAGCCCTTTCAAGTGGGAAGCTGATGCCCACTGCATGTAAGAACACTTTTCCAGGTTTTGTACTTTCTTTCACTTAATTGAGTTCTGCAAAATGTAATTAGTTTTCTACTGTATATGGGAAAGAGATTGTTTTCCCCTGCCCTCTTACATAGGAGAATACTCTAGAAAAGAATTTGCCTGCTATCCAATTATACTTATGTGGAGATGAGATTTGAATTGGAGAGTTCAGTGTTCACTTCTGCAGAACACAGGCATATATAACATTGGGAGCTAGTTTTGTCTGGATAGGTATGGGATCTGTTGAGAAACCACTGAAGTCAAGGTTTCTGCAAAGCATGCTTAGTGTAGACATGGGAAATGTCTGTCTTACTTTATGGAAATGTGTACATGACTCGGCATCCCTATTCACTTTGTATAGTAAGCCCTTCTCACTGAGTGGGTAAACTTCTGTCTTAAGACAGAAGAATAGTCGCATATATGGCTGTTGGTCTATCAAGAATTGTCAGCTTATGCATGCAGGTGCCTGTGAGCTCTAATTGAAGAACATTACCCAGATCATTAACTTTAACCACTCTTAATCAAAGGGAAAAGAGCATGTACCAGAAAGACATGAATTTGAGAGAAAAAAACTGATGCATTAGTGTACTAAGATTCTTATTCCATTGCAGAAAGATAGAACACAGGACGTATGAAAAGAGCTAAAGAGTTTTTTTGCAAGGATGCATTTGTGCAGGTCTTGCTTTACTAATGTTCATTGTCTTCCAGTTGACTAATGATGTCCTGTTCCAAAAAAGACTTCACTGCATCACTGCAAAAATGTGTTGGGTATATGGCTTCTAAGACAGCAATTTAGGCTCTTCTGGATCCGCATAAGGAACAGTGGTCAAAAACACAGGTGCTGAATCAGGCATGCAGTCACAGAACCCTAGCGCTGTGGAGGCCCAGGGCCTCCTGCTAAGATGGAGCTTGCTCCCAAAGAGTCTGTAATGCTGTGGATCCATGACAGCTGGTGCCATCTGTGGGCTGCTGGCTGGAGAAATAGCATTTTACTAACTGACTTCTTTGACACATTTTTCCAGGGACTGGTGACATGGAAGAGACTCTTTGTTTAAAAAAGAAATCTCAAGATGTGCAGCCAATTTAATAATGCAGTGTATCACACATCCCTCTTTTGTGATACAAATCTCTGCATAACGGAACAGAAGAGATATCTAGAGTGGGAAAGAAAAGGAAATGCATAGTATATCTACCTGTATACTAAGATCCTATCGTCTTGGCTTGTTAGGATTCTACATGGGTGTAATTGTCCACTAATGCAAAAAAGGTGGCAAGAACAGGGTCATAAAACAGGATACAGAATATTGGTGCCCTGGGCTCTGTTAGCACCTTTTATTTTCCTTTCTCAGCTGCCAAATTACCAGCTGCCTACTTGATGAATGTAGGCTATGTGATGGATGTGGAAATGCCAGGTAATAACTTAGGAATACTGAGATGTAACAGTTGTATGACTGCTGTATGTGGCCTGCCCTGTGAAGGACAATTATTGGATATTGGGTTTTAAGACTTTCCCACATGAATGTATTGATCTAACTTAGTAAGTGGCTGCAGGAAAAAGTAGGTTGAGGAGAATAACCCAAGGGCTCGCCAGTTAAGTAGTCTGTAACTAGGTAGTGGGTAGGAAGAACTGCAGGAGACTAGTTTGCTTCTAGGCTCCAGTCCACAATGACATGGCTTTTGCACAGCAAGGAACTACAGGTTGAAAGATGCAAACAGGTAAAACTCTTTAAGAGAAACAGCAGAGGTTGGTTGTCAGCAGCTAATGAGGATGTGTTGTTATAGGGGAGGCTCTGCAATGAGTTCAATCTCCCCCTCTCCCCCCCATAAGCTTTATGGAAGGAAGGCAAATAAATGTAGGGGCTATTTAACACCTGTTTTTCCTTTTTCCTAAATGAATGATACTCTAAGGGGCTGTTTGGTCACTGGCTGCCCCCATCAAAGCTGAAGGAAAGAAAACTGTAAGTGCCAGACATGAGCTGAGATAGGAATGACAGCCTTCCAAGAGTAGGGGAATTGTGTGATTCCATGTTTATGCATTATGTCAAGACTGAAGTAGGTAGACCTGCTGTTGTGGTTCAGTGGCAGAATCTTTGTCTGCTATGTAGGAGATCTAGGTTTGATTCCCAGATGCGCATATAACTACAGCCATTGAGGCACCGAACCTCTGGACTTGGTCTGGCCTTTGGATCTCGTCTTTTAAAGGTGAGTTAGAAGGTCTGGGCAGCCTCCACTCCTCCCTACTCCTGCCTAGGCGCATGCATTGAAGGTCCTGGTGACCTCTCACGTATATACCATGGTCCATGATATAGAAGGACTGATGGTTACCTACTAAGTAGGTAGGTTCTTGAAGAGACCAGCAGGGGGAAGCTGTCCAGTTAGCCCAGGGGCTGTGGCTGCCAGTTGTATGCATGTGTCAGACCCCACTGTACAGATGCAATGTAAGGTATGACGAAGGTTGAAATAATGGCAGTGTCTTCATGGTGGAAACAGACAGACAATTCTTTAATACAGTATAAACTTATATATTCATTAAACTTTTGGAGAAATGGCATTATGTTTACTAAAGCACAGCTAAATTATAAAAGTTGAGGCAAACAGGGTTGATATTAATAGTAAATTAATGTAGTAGTTTTAAAAAAAATCAAAGATCTCTCAGTATTGAAAAGTAAGCTATTTAGATATTTCCAGCAATGAATGGCTAGGATATTGACCTGTTATCCTGAGGCCTCCATCCTGCAAAAATGTACTCATTTATTTAACTTTGCACTCTGTGAGCAGTCCTATTGACTGGCAGAATCATTGGTTAAAACTACACTATATGGGACTGCAAAAGGGCTACTGGCATGCATAACTAAGTATTGTAGGGCTGGGCTTGATGTTTTCAGATTTCACTGTGAAGTAATCTAAAAAATAACTTAATAAAGAACTTTAGGAATTCTTATATTTTAACTCCAGACCTTGTTTTCTCTGACTACTTATGTAATCTAAATTAGTTCTCAAAACATATATTTAATTGGAAAATTATCGGTTTGTCATGAATTAATGGAAAATATCCATTATTCACAGTGAATGAAAGTTTAAAAATGTATGATATTCCATATCTAAAGAAAATGGATGAACTCAGTCATGGTAAATGTATGATTTTTTCAAGGAATTTAATATCTGTAAGAGGTTATCAGATATGATTGTATCTATTTCTGAACCATTTATGAATCACAGCTCTTAATTTCCCAAATTATTTCATTTGTGGAAATAATTCATTTTGTTTTGGTGGGCTGAAGAATTGAAACAGAGTAAGAACATAGACCAAAAGAGTATTATTTCATTTTTTTGTTCCCACACCTCTCTGTCCTCCTGTGTTGGTCAGCCAGAAGGCAGCAAGTAGTACATGCAAAGGGAGAGATGTTTTATACTAATCTTGTGGCATTGAGCCAGGGGAGAAGTACGCAGATATCTTAAACTGTCAGATACTGGCATTCCTATAGTCCCTCAGATATCTCATTCTAAAGATTTGTTTTTATAAATAGTTGGCCAGCATGGCAAGCCTTTGAATGTTAAGTCTATAATAATTCCTTTGTGAAGTAATTCCAAAATTTATACATAAATTGTGAGCAATCTTTAAAAATGCCAGTAGAGGGCAGAAACTTTCAGTACATTAACTGCCATGCATATGTGGCTATTTAACAGGATTTTATAAATGTTTGTTTCAGCAACATAGATCTCTCTGCTGTCTCTTCCTCCTTTCCTGCCCAAGCTTCAGTATTTCAGATGCAGTACAAAACCAAATTCACGGCTTCCCATGTTCTGTATGGAGTATCAGACCCACCCCCATTTCAAGAAGTTCCTACTATTTAGAGCACTTTGGTTGTATTTGAAAAAAAATGTTTGCTGCTGCTGCTCCAGCCTCAGGGTGCCATTGTTATGGAAGAGGCATGACAGCACGGTATGCCATTACAGAGATGAGCTGTTGACATGTTATTGGCAGTTATATTGTTCAGGCATGTTCTGTCATGCAGCTTTATTCAAGGGTCTAGATGTGACTAGGATGGGAGGAGGGGAGTGTATTTAACTTCTAAGGTGCCTGTAAGGATGGCAAGATGCTGCAGAGTTCCTTCAGCCATGCAAGGGAAATGACTAAGTATGGAGAGTCAAAAAGCCCCATGCTGAATTGGTTCAATCTCTGCAGGTGTCTCTAAATTGAATAGATTGAACTGACATTAACTTTTAAAAGTGGGAAGGCAGCAAGACCCCTGCAATGGCCCTTACCATTAGCCAGGGGCACTACAGCACACCTCTCAGACTGCCAGCCACTGCCAAAGGCACCCAAACGCAACCAAGCAGGGCTTATCCTTGACTGGCTGCCCAGCACGTCTCCCTACCTTGTTGTCCTCCCCCAACCCTTCCTGGGGGAACAGTCCCTCTAGGCCAGGGCTGGCAGGATCCCCCAGTCTCAATGGAGGTTCCCTATCCCTTGCAGGGTCCCCTGAGCCCTGCCCCTGGTTCCCCCCTCCCACCTCTCAAAATGGTCTCATGCCCACAGGTGTGAGGGGGAAATAGTTCCTGTAGCCTGGGGCTGGCCAAATCCCCCAGCCTCACAGAGGGTGTTCCCTGCCCCACAGAGGGTGCTTTCCCTCCCCTTGTGCTGTGCAGACCTGGGCTAGGGGTCTGTTCCCCTGCCCCTCACCCAGCTGGGCTGACAGGCAGAGGCTAGGGAGCAGGGGCTGTACTGCCTCAGCTCTGTGAAAGCAGTGGGGTGGGGCCAGCCCTCCTACACTGGAGCAGACAGCACAGCTCAGGGCTGCAAAGCATCATGGGATGCTGGGGGACTATGAGTTAACTTGAATCAGGAGGGGAATTGGGACGGAAGTTCCATAAACCAGTTTGATATAAATCAGTTAAGTCTGATACTACATCCAACCACATGGATGACTGGTGCCACCTTAGTTATGGAAGAGGCATGACAGTACCACCTTAGTCAGGGGCATGTACCCCTCCAGCGAACAGTCAGTGACTGGGGGGGTCCCCCCCATGGCCAATCTCACTGCCTGGGAGGGGGGATACCCCATGGCAAAACTCACCAATTAGGAAGCGGCTGCGGCACTCCTGGAAATGGCCATGGCACTACATCCGGCACTCCCACTCCCCAGCTGGCAGGGGGGTACCAGTGCTCCTGCCTACCCCTTCTGCCCGTTGCCTAAGAGTGGAGCATGGCCTGTTAGGGGGTGCACAAGCTCTCTTAGGGGGTGCACGTGCACCCCCATGCACCCCCTACTCATTGCCAATGTGCAACCAGGTTTATCTTAAACCAGTTTTGGCCATTTTGAAGGCAGTTTATGTGCACTGAACTTCTGTTACAGATTTTAACTAGTTTCTGATCGCTTAAACCAGTTTATGTGCAATTTCTGTTCCTAGCCAGAAGTGCATGTTACACAAACATCTGTCCAGAATGGTTTACAAAGAGCTGATCTACTTGGCTAAGTATAGACAGTCAAAAAGCCCAAGGCTGAATCAATTCAATCTTCGCAGGTTAGTCTAAGCTGCGTAGATTGAACCAATAAGCTAGTAAACAGACATTCACTTTTGATTCCAGAAATGCAGCCACATGCCTGCAGTGGCCCAAGCCAGAAACTGGGGGGGGGCTAGAGCACATCTCCCTGCTTACCTAAAGCAAACAGCTTGGGCCAAGGCTAGCTCACCCACCCTACAAGGGGGGTTTGTAGGGGTGGTGCAAAGCATCTTGGGTTGCTGGGGAACTGTGAGTTACCCTGAATCTGGAGGTGATCTGGGACAGAAGTTCAATAAACTGATTTAACTTAAATCAGTTAAGTCTGATACTACATCCATCGAGGTTTATCTTAAACTGGTTTTGGCCCTTTTAAAAGTAGCTGTTTATAACTAACTTTTTAACTAACTTTGCAGTTAGCTTTGGAACTAATCTTTTACTTTAACTATTGCCTGAAATGGTGTTAAAAGGCTGATATTAATCTTGAAAGTCATAGAATCATAGACAATTAGGGTTGGAAGGGACCTCTGGACATCATCTACTTCAACCCCTGCTCAAAGCAGGATCATCTGCATCAAGATTGTCCCAGCCAGTGCTTTGTCTAGCTGGGTCTTCAAAACCTCCAAGGATGGAGCTAAAACCACCTCTCTGGGTTACCTATTCCAGTGTTTTACTACCCTCCTAGTGAGCAAATTCTTCCTAATAGCTAACCTAAATTTTTCTTGCTGTAACTTGAGACCTTTGATGCTTGCTTTTGCCACCACTGAGAACAGTTTAGCTCCATCCTCTTTGCAGCCACCTTTCAGATAGTTGAAGGCTGCTATTAAATCCCCTTGCAGTCTTCTCTTCTCCAGACTAAATAAGCCCAGTTCCCTCAGTCTGTCTTCAGAAGTCATGTGCCTCAGCTCCCTCACCATTTTTGTTGCCCTTCACTAGACTCTCTCCAATTTGTCAACATCCTTTCTGTAGTGGGGGGCACAAAACTGAACACAGTACTCCAGATGTGGCCTTGCCAATGCTGAATAGAAGGGAATAATCACTTCCCTTGACCTGCTGGCAACACACCTACCAATGCAGCCCAGTATGCCATTAGCCTTCTTTGCAACAAGGGCACACTGCTGGCTCATATTCAGCATATTTTCCACTGTAACCCCCTGGTCCTTTTCTGCAGAGCTACTGTCCAACCAGACAGCCCCTAGCCTGTATTCGTGCATGGGGTTGTTCCATCCTATGTGCAGACTTTGTACTTATCCTTGTTGAACCTTGAGATTTCTTTTGGCCCAATCTTCCAATTTGTCTAGGTCACTCTGAATTCTATCCCTACCTTCAAGTGTCTCTACTACTCCCTCTCTTGGTGTCATCTATGAACTTGTTGAGGGTGCAATCCATCCCTTCTTCCAGATCATTAATGAAGATATTGAACAGAACCGGCCCTAGGACTGACTCCTGGGGCACTCCACTTGATACTGGCTGCCAACTAGACATCGAGCCATTGATTACTACCCTCTGAATCTGATGCTGCAGCCAAAATGAGGGGACTTAATTCATTTAGAGTCTGCTAATAGCACAGAATTGGCAGTACTGTAAATGCTGGTTAAGTGTCCAGTGCTGTGGTATTAGCAGCTCTGAAACCAATTACTTTTCTTTACTGTCAAAGCTTTTTCTAGTCTAGGGATGGTCAACCTGTGGCATGTGTACCACAAGTAGCAGGGGAAGCCTCTGTGTGTAGCACATGGCAGATCTAGGAGGTGGCAGGCAGCATAGAGCAGGTAGGGTAGGGAGCAGAAAGCAGAGCAGCGGATGTGGGGTATAGGTTGTAGCTGTGTTGGTATAAGGACATAGGCAGACAAGGTTCTTTGGATAAAACTGGTAACTTTTATTAGACCAACTCAAATAGTTGGAAAAATTCTTCTTAGCAAGCTTTCGGGTATAAATAACCTTTGTCAGGCTGAGGAAGTATGTGCAGAGTTCATGGAATATGGATGGAATGGATCTCTTAGAGGCAAAAAAGTGTGTGTTTAAGTAAACAAAGGGATGGAAATACTTTGACTAGTACTGCCTCACCGGTGGGGTTTGTTCATACTTTGCAGCAGCTGAGCTGCTTTGGGCTTAAGTACAGCTATGGATATGGTTTCCTGGGAATGGATAGGGTCCAATTTTCTCTTTTTGGACTACTGCTGGGAAAACAGGAGGGCTTGGTTTGCAGCTTAATCTTTCAGACTCATCAGGTAATGTACTGATGAGAGATTGAACACTAGAAAACTTAACAAACTCAGGGGTTTCAGAGATAATGGTAAGGGGCTTTTCTTTGTTCTAGCTTCACCATTTACAGTTGTGCTCTGCTGATCATTTGTTAGCTTCCCCCTCTGCCTGAGCCTGCTGTTCCATGCCCCCTCCACCTTAGGGAAAAAGTCTGGCAGGGGCTGCTCCGCCCCTGCCAGGCAGACCAGGCTGGCTCCCCGGCTGGGCTTCCCACCCTCACCACCTTGTCAGCCAACCTCAGTGCTCCGGCTAGGGAGCAGAGGGACAGGACCAACCTTGCTCTGCTCCACCAGACAGCCCAGCCCAGCCCAGGGGGAAGCCAGGCAGAGGCTGCTATGCCTGCAGTCTTCACCTCCTTCTCAGCCAGCCAGAGCTCCAGCTAGGCTGAAGGGGAGCACTGATGAGAACAGCAGAATGAAAATAAAAAGGGCATCTAGGGATATATGGAATAGGGATTTATCATGCAAATCAGAAGCTTAAGTTATTGAATTTTGCTTAGAGATCTGTTTTTTTACTTTGTGGTTGTTTAGGGCAGGGTTTGGATGGAACCTCATGGAAGCTGAGGGACATAACCACTGCCCTTCATTCACAATAAATGTGAGAAACAGATATATGGAACCAGATATGTTAAGTTGCAGTAGGCACTGGTCCGAACACAGGCACAGGCTTCTACAGAAGTTGAACCATATGGACTAAGGTGTTTCCCTGAGAAATTAATAAAACAGACATAGGGGGTTAAGGGTATTGATTGGTGGAACAGTGCATAAGAAAAGTAGCAGACATGCACAGTAGGATATAAAGAAAGACAGGCAAAGGAGTTCCTGATGAATCTGCAAGAGCCTTGGTAGCATGACCCTTGGGAAAAAAATGAGTGTGATTTTGGGTGATATCCTGGGTAAAAGCAGCCTGGGGTTGTAAACAATGACACTTTCTCCTTTTGCCTTTTCCTTCTTGTTATTAGGGAGACAAGACTTTATGATTTTACTATTGACAGAGTCTGCTGACAGCTTCTTCTACAGAAACAACTCACTAGACCCCAGAAACTAGTTAACAGCTTAGGGTAAAAAGGGATGGTGACATTTGTAAAGCATCAATTCCCTTTCCTGAATAACTAATACTGCCAAATGCCACAAAATTTAGAAGCCTAACACCAGTGCTTTAAAGTATGAGAAGCATCACCTTTGGGTACGATTTTGTATTCTGAGCATGATGACACAGTACTTTGGAAAGCTTCAAGCAGAACCTAACTGTGTCATAAGGTGGTGTTGGAAATGTTTGGTGATATTGTTTTCTGACTGTACAAAATGAATGGCAAAACATAGCACTAGAGAGTCCCACATAGCTGGCTAGCCTACATTTAGAAAAAACCATCTACACTAGAAAGTATAGACATAGTACAATACCTTTAATGATGAAAGGTGTTTTACAGTAACATGCTAACCCCCAGTTCCAGATCCAAATTGAGGGACTGAATTCTGCCTCTTTTTAGTATATAAAGTAGTTTTGTGCACTTCCTTTTTCAAACTCTTGTTGCGTGCTGTTCAACAGCTGTCCTGTTCCATGGCAGAAATGGTTCCATTTCAAACGTGTGTGAAATGATGCACATCTCCCACCTTTTTTTTTAACCTAGGATGCAAGGATGTGTCACAATTCCAAAGTACAGTACTATGCTCGTACAGATGTTGGTGTCTCTTGCTTGGAGGTGAAGTAGCTGTAAGGAGAACATCAGGAAATTACATTTCTTTTTTTCCAGTGATAACTTAAGAAAAAAAACCTTCAGAAGCCAAGAAATTAATCATAAATGACAACTGTAAGTACTGGGAGGATATAAGGGAGAGAGCAGAAGCTGTAATGGAGATAAGCCTAGGATGAGGAACAACTATTAGTATAGGTTAGTATATGTGATTGGCTAATGGGGAGTAGAATGAAGGAAAAGAGACTAGATGGGAGAAAGGCCAGGATCATGGAAAAATATTTAAGTGGGGAGCATGGGCTGAAGGAGACTGGAACACTTCTTTAGGTGCCACCATGACTGATCTCCCTTCTCTCCTCCCAAATCATTTCCAGCCTCCTGGTTGCTCCAGGTTTCTACTTCTATCCCAAACAAAATACTTCCACATTCATTTCTAACTTCCCAATGTGCCTCTCCCAGTCCTCTAGTCACTTCCTTTTTAGAGAGCGAGAGAGAGCGAGAGAGCAGAGAATGAAGTCATGCCTCTAGTTTACTTACTTTTGCTCTTCGTGGGGGCCTTGTGGAGGGCCTTGTCATTATTAGTGTGAAATGTTACCCTGAAGAACTCGGCAGAACATGGCAGGTGGGCACACTTCAGTTCTAAATCTGTGATGGAAATGGATTCTGACCTCCTGATGTCCTAAAAAGAGCTATAGCTTTGTGCCTAGCCCACCAGGCTGAACTTGCAGAAGGAAAGAAGCATGGTCCATTCGAATACACCACAATGTGGTCTTGAAAATGAAGCTTTGATTTGTCTAAGGCTTCTGTGACTGACGAGCACTATGCTAAAAGTGAAATTTGTGATACAAAGCCTTGGGCACGTGAAAGTTTTTGAATCAATATTTGAAGAGGAAACTGCCTTATAATCATGAAACCTCTAATGTTGAAGAATGAAATATTTCATTTGGGTTACAGTTGTTCTGACTTTTAGGTGAACTACCACAGGATAGAAACAGCCACCTTGTAGGTTCTGGCAGTGGCAATGCCATGTCTTTGTCACTCTGTAGCTACCATCTCTTGCCTAGACATGCCAAACTGCATTAGAAGCTTTTAAAAAAAATACAATTTAGTTTATTCAATGAGATGAAGTACCAAGAAGTGCTTACCTGCTGGCCTTAACTAAAGCATCATGGCTCCTAGAAGCTTTTATTGTATAGGGGTATATCTCTGCTGAGAATCGGGGTATTTATCTGATGTAGTCTAACCATGGCAGCAAAGAGCTCAGTGTGAGCTAATTTATCCTGCTAAGAGGCAGAAGAATCTGTAATCCACTGTATTTGGGTGCCTCCCAGATGTGGAGCTGCTGTGGGGGAGAATGTAGCCTAAAAGAAACAGGGGTATAGGTGGCTATTCAGTCAATTCCTATTACAGTCACCATTGGCAGGAATGACCTGAAATGAGGTGGGAATAGTGGAAATACTGTTGGGCCTCCCAGAGACCAGCACCTTTTTCATCGAAGAGTACAACTGTGGGTACTTGGACATAATGGGCCAATCAAGACAAGAAATTCCTGACCTAGGTATCCAGAGGTGTTGGGCACTCAAAAATCCAGTTACAGTCCATGGGATCACCAGATATTTGGCACCTCAGCAAATCAGGACCTGACAGCTGATCAGACCAATATTGGCAGTGGAGATAACAGCCCTCTGCCCTCTCCACCCCATAAAACAACAAGATGAGCTCATTTGATGGCAGATGTCAAGAGTTGTAGAAATTACAGATTAAGAATAGTTTATGTTGAAAGTCTTTTGGATTTCTTTCTGAAAGAATGTCACATTAACAAACCTTCATCTAAATTCATTGGAAGAGCAAAGGATACAAGGGAAGCTGTGCATTAATGGTGACCTACATCCTGGGGCAAACCAGAACCACAATAATGTCAAACAGGATTTTCAGACTGGCCATTTAACTGTCAGCTGCATGATTTATAACTGGCTGGGATGAAGGCTAAAAAGCCAGTGTTTCTTTTAATATGAAGTAAATTAGGCTCATTTTATAAAGAGCTATAGAAATGTGGCAGCATGGAAGGAAGCTTTGTTCTGATTGTAACTTGAACATAAGGGCTTTAGACTGACAAGGCTAATTCCCCAAAGCGTCGTCAACTTTATTTGTGATGAACCCCCCC
>NW_017729033.1:38883188-38905627 GCF_001723915.1 Gavialis gangeticus | reverse complement strand
CCCCCCCCCCCCCAATCTCTTCTCCCTTAAAACAAAACAAGAAACCCAGAAAATCAGCATACCTGCATGTGCCTGGTAAGACACAATAAGATGCCTATTGTCTAAAGACTGTACAAAGGGATAGAGATTGTCACACTCGGTTGCAGTGGGAGTGTGAGAGAGTCCTCCAAGTTCTGCTATAAACCCAGGCCTCAATTTGTGCTTGACCTTTTTCATATTTAGGAGCTTGTAAACATGGTGACTGGTTCCCTTGGCTAAGGGGAGGAAAGCTAACCTCCTCCCTCATCTGGTCCTTATTGGAACAGAAATGGAATAGGAGGAGGAAATGAAAGAAAGGACCTGATACCTTTCCCTTTCCCCTGTTTCTTCTTCACAAACTAAGTAGTGGCTGCTTCCCTAGCTCATGGTTGTGGAAGCCTGGGAAGTTATGGTGCTGCAATCCCTGTGAAAGGGCTCGCAAAGGTCTTGAGGGACCAGATTGCTCAGTTTGTGCAGAAAAGATGTGTATGGACTGCTGTTTCAGTGGTCATACATGCACTGCTCATCGGTTATATTGTTTTCATATGGCACGATTAGTCAGTGTACTATTGATGGAATTAAATATTAATTTTCTTATTGCAGGGAAAAGCTTCAACAGTTTAAGAAATACCCTGGTTTAACAGATTTATCCATGTAGCCAATTAACTACAGCGTGCGATTCTGAAAAACAGCATAAAGTCACAGAATAATGTTTCTCAAAAAGGGTCCTGCAGCACCCTGAGATGGTTTGATATTCTTGCAGGTGTGCCATGTGATGCCATGCAATGTTAGCACTGACTGTTAGGTGTGCAAATACAATTAACAAGATAGACTGTTCTCAGTGGGGGCAGATGACAGAACAAGGAGCAATGGTCTCAAGCTGCAGCAGGGGAAGTTTAGGTTGGATATTGTGAAGAGCTTCTCACTAGGAGAGTACTAAAGCACTGGAACAGATTACCCACAGAGGTTGTGGGATCTCCATTCTTGGAGGTTTTTAAGATCCAGCTAGACAAAGCCTTGGCTAGAGTAAAGTTGAGGATGGTCCTGCTTGAGCAGGGGGTGGGACTAGATAACATCCTGAGCTACCTTCTATTCCTAATTTTCTATGATTCTGTGAAATCCAGCACTTTCAAAATAAAATCCGTAGTGTTTAAAAAACAAACACACCAACCAACATTTTGACCCATTATGGTCTTTGAGTTCTTTGCAACAGAAAAATTGCAATATCATTATTTTTCTATAATCAGAGAGTAAATGGAAACTAAGAACAGACATTTTCTGAGGGGTACCTTGAGCCTAACAGGGCCTTGAATCTAAAAAGTTGAGAACCATGGTCACAGAAAAAGCATGTTAACATCAGATATTTAGCTTTCAGTCAAAGTCTCAGAGCCTTCCTTGCACCACAAAAAAACAAATGTTGCCCTTTGTGGTTTAACTCACCTGTGTGTAGTGAAGGAGTGAAATTTTAAAACAATTCATTGTGTTTCTTTAGTAATTCTTCATGGTACCACTTCTGTTGCTGCTGGTCTGCCTCAGGCTGTGGATGCACAGGGCAACATTTCTTTGCCTTTCCACAGACAACCTGCCAGCCATAGCTCAATATAAATTATAGGTTGCTCTGTGAGGTTGAAATGGTCTTCTGATGCAGCTCTCCATCCTTCACTCTCCTCCAAACTGAGACTCCTAAAACATGCACATGGAAAATCAGCCAAATAACTAAACAAACCACAGAAGTGATGAAAACACTATTCCAAATGGAGTGGCGGTTTTTCCTATCATGTAATATGATAAGAGAACTCTGCTTTTCTTCTCTGGGGATAAATATAAGAGACTGGCTCTGAAATGTGAAATGTGGAGGCAAAGATGAAAGTGGAGAGGTAGTGCAGCTTCTTTGCCCTTTCTTAAAGTGTTTTTATAAAGGGAGAGGGGTCAGCATCATTATCTCTGTGTTAGAATTAGGAAAACTGAGACATGGGGACATCATGAGCTGCATTCTTGCTCTGCTTTTGGGGAAGAGCCTGTTTCCATTATATCTCAAGATCTCAGTGCTGAGATCTATTTGTTTAGGGATTTAGAATTTGGTCAACAGTGAACAGTCCTTCTCTTGAGGGCATATGTGAAAAGCTCTGTGCTACTCTCATTTGCTACATGCTGTGCCTTGTCCAAACTTCTGTAGCTTGAATAGAAACATGCAGGTTTCTGTATTTCCCTTTTTAAAACTTCCTGTAACATGTCCATAAACTTTCCATATGCAGTCTGGTAGTTGTTGAACACGGTGTAGAAGAAGATGGCTATTTCATTCCTTTCAAGAAAATGGGAAAACTGGGTGCATATGGTAAATTGTCTCCAATGCAACTTTAATGTATGTGACCATCTCTCATGCATCACAAACAAAGATTAATTTCCACACAGATATGCTGCTATATGACATGGTGCCCATGGGGACTGGATTTACTGACTGGAAAGGTCTCTTCCAGTCCTAGGTTCCCACAAGAACACAATCTTGCAGAACACTCATCTTGCTAGTTTTTTCTTTTCCAACTTTCACATCTGCGTGTGGGGAGTGAGGTGTTTGATCCTTTTCAAAAGCATGAAGCATGAACAGCATGAGTGTGAGACTTTAGAGGTGGATATATCCTCATTTTTTACCTTTCTCTGTTGAGGTTCATAGTGCACCCTTGTGGTCTCCTAATATCTAGGAGAGGGGACAAGAAGCATTTCCCCCTCCTCTCAGCAGTTCTGGTAGTGTCTGCATCCAGTCCAAGTGGACTGTTTCAAATCTACCATAGTCCTGAGGAGTTAAGTCCTGTATCCTCCTGACTTTTGGATGCTACTTCTTTGTGGAAGAGCCAAATTCATTGTTGTCTTTTGCCTTGTACATACACCTGAGCAAAGTCTGAGTAAAACATCACCATTCTGATTTTTCAGCATGGGCAATAGCAAACTTGAAGTGTGTCTGGATACCCCAACTAGCACACTACCGCTACACAATTCAGACAGCCCAGATGTTAATCTACACCGCTACTGGTGATATTGGCCTAAAGGTCACCCCATGGTCATGTCATTATTAATGGTTAGGTACTGATAAAAATCACTGATGACTGAAAAAAGTAAGTATATCTGTCATATATTCATGTACCAATAAAATATGTAAGGAGGAAAAAGATGAAGGACCAGAGAATGAGAGAAGATTATATGTGGAAACTTAATTTGTATAGCCTAGGAAGAACATAATGCCTGGTGTCTAAGGAATAACTCATGATAGGATGTTCACTGGTCATTTGATATGGTCCTACCTTGCGTAAGCCAAGGCAATCAGCTCAACTTCTGAAGTGTTATCCAAGTACCATACGGAGACATGAGCTTTTGACCATTGCTGTGTCTGGATCCTTTAACAGTGATGTAGTTCTGCTACAGCAACAAAGATAAAACCACCATTCTTAAAGAAAAGCTTTTGTCAACTGGAACGCTACTATGCTAAATGCCTTAGACGTGACAAGTGGTGATTGATTCTGAGTGCTGTCATCACAGAGCAATATGAATATCAAAAGTTTCTGAATAGTGGCTTTATCAGTAGAGATGTACTGGCACAGCAATTTCAGACTTTATTTTAGAAACATACTGCCTATTCTATAGTAGAGGTGCATGAGGGAGCAGCAGTGAAAGGTTTGGTCTGACCATAGCTCCTATTCAGTTGCACCCAGAGGTGTAACAGCAAAGTTCTGCACGCTGGATAGGAAGGAGAGCAATTGCAATGGTCAGACAGCAGCAGCTGCCATTCTTGCTCCTCCTTTAAGGCCCCTGGCACATTACATTTAAGGCATGATTAATGTATTGATTGTCAGCTTCTACATTGGGATGATAGTCGGCATTGGGCACGGGACAACCTAGTTCCAGTGCTGAAAGTGGGATGCTGGGGAAATATGTTGCAGGATTCTGCAGTGGAAAGAGGGTTGGGGGGCAGGAGAGCAAAGAGACTCCCCCTACCCCGTCCCCTGCCCCTCTCCTGGAACTGGATAACCCTTGTTCCTGGCTTTTCTGCCTTTCTCTGCAGCCCTTATGGGGGCTGAGGGGCAAAATACTTTAAACTGTCAGGTGGTGAGAGTCCTGAGGCTCCAGGATCTGTGGGAAGAGCACTTTAGACATGCCAGCCATGGAGACCCCAGTATCAGGGAGAGGCTCCCCAATTCTGGGGTCCCTATTTACTAGGACCATTAAAAATCTCATGCTCAGTCCAGCTGCACACGTGATGTTTAGACATCCACTGGGCCCCAGGATCAGGGACAGGCTTCCCAATCCCAGGATCCCAGCAGGGAGCATGTTGGTTTGCAAGTGTCAGGTGTGGGAAGTCAAATTTACTCTCTCCCACCCCCACTTCCAACCCTGGCCAGCATTTGCAAACCCATGCTCTGGGCTTATTGCTGGCAGTGGCATGGTTGAAATCTGATCCCTGTTCTCAATGTCTTGTGTGCCAGGAGGCACAGTTATTGGGATCAGGAATTAGATCTCATCGCACCATTAAGTGAACATCTGCTAGCCCCCTAACCAAGCAACTATGGCTGGTGCCCTGGTTACTTGCTCCTTGTGGCTGGTGCCCTGGTTACTTGCACTACTAGTTATACCCAGTTTAAACAAGGCCTACCAAGCTAAATTCTTTTTCCCAAAGTAATTGTAGCAGCATCAAATTTATGAAAGAAGAAAGAGGATGGGTGTGTATAAAGTAGAATTGGGTATTTTGAATTTTGAAAGAGCCTATTTTATGAGCTATTTAAGTCATTAAGTATTTTTGTATGCATCTGAATGATAGGATTCAAGTCAAAATCGAAATGACAGCTGAATAATTAATATAGGATCATGTGCATAACATGCTTATAACCCTTCTGCCTGGCATTGAGATCCTCTCAAATACTCCAGGCTTTCAACAGCAGCTGGCTCAGGTAAGAGCTGAAGAGTCTTTTCTAGGGCTTCACTGAGGGCCTTTGTCCATACATGAGCACCCAGTGTTTGGGCTATTGGATTAAGGTCCATCCAACCATAGGTGTTAACAGCAGGAAGCTGTGCCTAACAGCTCTGACAAGCAACGGTTCACTCTTCATGGTAGCTCATGGAATTGTAAAGAAGTAGCACCCACTCTCCACGGGATAATTTCACACACGTTGCATCCACCCTAGGACTCCACGAAAGTCTACCAGAAGCTTTGTCTCATTGTATACCTTTGATACCCTTGTTAAAAGTGATTCCTTTGTCCAATTCTCTATATTGTTTGCTGATGTATATTTCCCTTAAACATAAGAAAATATGCTGTTTCTCCAAATTAATGCCTTGCCCTGTTGCTAGTAGATAGACTACTGGACTGGGACTCAGCAGACCTTCATTTTATTCCTAGCTCAGACATTGGTCTGCTGGGTGGTTTTGGTTAAATTACTTCACCTCTGCATCTCAGTGTCCTCATTTATAAAATTGGGATCACAGTGCTCACCCTGTAGGACATAGTGATGCCTATCACTATGTCCCATTATGTAAAGACCAGCATTTTGATTGTTATCCAGCATATTCTGGTTTTGCATCATGAAAGGTGAATCCAAGTTTCACAGGAGGAATTCTGGAAAGAAGTGGAAATAGTCTCTCTCTCTCTGCATGCTCTTCTTTACCCCTCCCTTCCCCAAATTTTATTTTCACCAGAAGACTGGGCAGAGATCTTCCCTGGTAGAGCTTCAGGGCACTAGGCTTATGTTTTACTATCTCCCTTTATCACTTTGCTTCCCATTTACTACTTTAGAGCCATCCAAAGGGTGAAGGTTAAGGACAAGAAGAAAGGAGAAGCAATGAGAGGGATAGTAAGAAAAGAGAAAATGGGTAAGCGTATTATCATGGATGTTATGCATAATGGTGGTCTAGCTATTGTTTTGTAGGTGGGCTTAATGGACCAGGATGCTTTGTAGAGGCTTCCAGGAGGGAAAAAAAAGGATTTATTCATATTGCATCCTGTGTTTCATCTTCCCCCTTTCCCCCCCAAGTGTCATGGATGACTTTCGTTTTCTTGAAAAGGGAATGATTTCTGGGTTTTTTCCTAATAGTATACAAAAACTCTCTTAAAGACATTAATTTATTTTTATGTTGATTTTTTCCCTCCTGAAATACAGTGAGATAGATGTCTTAATCTAGGCCTTGTAGGGCGCATCCCCACAAGCAGGAGCATGCGTTCTGCAGGGACAACTAGGAGCAGCACATATCTGTGCTGCTGCTACTTGTCCCTGGGGAACGCCCCTGCATGTGCAATCTGGGGTAGGTGGGGTAGATAAGGACCCTGAAGCCTCACTTGGGGTCCTGGGGGCCTCCCGGGGCTCCAGCAGTGGTGGTCCTGGCATGCAAAGCCTGGCCAGCAGCCCTGGCTGGTCCAGCTCTGGTTTCAGGCAGCGCATGCTGCTGCCATGTGTGCCAACCTTGTTTTTTCTGGTGCAGGTTTTTTTGACCCTGGGAATTCCCAGTGCCAATAAACCCCTCTGCAAATCAGCAGCATGGCAAATGCCTGCATATGTGGTGCGCACAGTTTGTGGCACAACAGATGGGTGTGCAGTGCTACAAACTGTACATGTGCACATGTGGGGATGTGCCCATAAGAACTGTTCAGCTAATGAGAGGAGCTTATTTAGAAAGTGAGCAAAAAAACTCCTTGCCAGATCATGCAGATATTAGGCAGATTACACAGATTATGCATCCTTCACATTCTTTCAGTCTGATTTGAGAATGTTTCTTTGACTACCATGGTAAGTCCTTTTATAGAGGCAGGGGTAGATTTTTTTCTGGAAGTATTAGAACTAGCATTTAGACAGGAGCTAATACTTCTGTTGAAATCTTCTGTTGAGTCTCCCAAATTGTCAGGGGTTAAGAAGTAGGTATTTCAATAGTTGAGTGATATAGTAGACAACTTTCCCTCTAAGATGTCTGCCAGGCACACCTGCGCAACTGCACACACCGCTCAGCTTAGAGGGAATGCTGACAGTAGACTGTCCTAGTCCTGGTTATGAACATTTAGATTTTTCTTGTCCTAGTTCAAATCAATCTCACTCTCTTAAAAACATACTGAAACCTTCCTTCATAAATTCAGGAAGAAAATAATTACCTTATTTCATTTAATAGAACATTTTATTAATATTATACAGAATATTTATGCTATTATCTTATTCCTCAGTACTAGAGGCAATGTACAAGTAATATATTGAAGAAGAGTTAATTACTAGCATATTAGAAAACTGCAACAGTACAACATAACTGCAAATGCTATATCATAGCTAATAATAACCAGGGATCTTACTTTTCTCTGTTTAAAATCACAAATTCTCTGATTAAAACCCCGTAATCCATTATTAAAATGAAAGGCCACTCTCTCTCTCTCTCTATATATATAAATACACACACACACACACACACACGCACAGATAGATAGATATCAGTTGGACAACATGTTTGAATGATATATTTACAGATTTAAAGCAATTTGGAAGCCTACCAGTGTTTCAATCACTATAATCAAATAAATTCTAAATAGCTATATATTTTGGCATTTGATTTTGGGTTTTTCATCATGGAAAATCAGAGCTCCTGCCAAAATCATTCTACACACCCAGGAAATTATGTGCAAGAAAACTCAAAATTCTGCACAATTAATTACTTTTTTTTTTTTTTACAAATTGAACTAAATATAACACCATTTAAACCTGTTTTAGAAATATATGCACGTATTTTGTATGATTGGGGGTGGGTGTGGGGTGTGCAGGTGTGTATGGGGTTTGTGGTGGAATGTGAAGAGGCATGGTGGTGTAGGTATGGGAGTATGTGGGGTTTGTGGGCAGGTGTGGAGTTGGTGGGGGTGTGGGGCTGTGTGTGGGGTTTGTGGGCAGGTGTGAGGTTTGTCATGCACAGCCTCCACTGCTGGCAGCTCAGCAGCAGCAGGCAGTGGGCCCTCAGGTCGCTTATGGCCATAGCAGGCAGAGTGCCTGGTGGCATGCACCTCTGGCAGAGTCCCAGGGCCTGCACACACTGGTATGGAGCTGGTCCAGCCCACTGACACATACCTTTACACCAGACTGTGCACATGGGAGCCACGTGCCATCAGGCCAGGTGGGCTCTGTCTCCACATGCAGCTTCCTGCTGGAGTGCTGGAAGCCCCATGTGCAGGCACAGAACTGGCCAGCCTGGCCTGATGGCACATGGACTTGGAGCTGCACACTATTGGCCTGGGCGAGCTCCATGTCTCCACATGTGGAGGTAAGCAGGAGTCCACCCAGCCCAATGGCGTGCAGCTCTGTGTCTTCATGTGAGGCTTTCCACCTGGCTCAGTGGTACATGGCTCCTGGTCCATGTGCCATCAGACTTGGCTGGTCTTCCATATGGAACTTCTAGCTCTCCATGAGAAGCTGCACATGGAGGCAAGGAGTCATGCTGGAGTGCTGTAAGCCCCACATGGAGGGCTGGTGTGGCATGGTCCAATGATGCATGGATGGTAGCAGCACCTCGGCATCCGCCCTGACCTCTGGCATGCCCTAGAATCCCTTGAGCTGCAGCACTGCGCCATGGCAACTGCCTTCCCTGTGGGGACCTGAAAGCAACCAAGCATGGGAGAAAGAAGATAAGAGGTAGCCTGTGAAGGTAGAGGGGGTAGATGCCCCAAGCAGCCAACCTCATTTTTTTTTTTCTCTTTTTCCTTTGGTCCGGCATTTATCTGGAGTGAGAAAGGCAGAGACAACTGAAGACAGGAGTTCCCATGCTAATTAAGCGGACGTGCGCCACCAATTAAGCTAGGTGCAGCTGCAATTAGAAAGAAGGAGTGGGGAAGCCCAGGGAAGTCCAGAGCCAGGGAAGAAGCCTGGGAGCCGGGCAAGAAGCCTGGAGCTGTGGGAAAGCCCTGAGCCATGGAGGAGCCTCTGAAGAGCCTTGGAGGATGTCAGGAACCCAGTTCCACTCCGGGACTAAAACCCCTTTGGGTTCTCACTAAAGAAAAGGGACAATAATAAATAAAAAAGAAAGGAGAAAAGAAAGAGCTGCTTTGGGCTGGTTATTCCAGGTATCATCCTTAAAGTCTCAGAAAGCCGGGGTGGAACTTGACGGTTGATCTAGGTGGAGGCAGGTAGTCACCACCTCCCTCTCATCAATAACTCTTAAACATCAAAGTCGTGGGCAGCAGGGCAGGTGTCCTGGCTGTTCAACACTACTAGGCGCACAGCTAAAAGACACTGCCTGCCTTCCCATACAGCAGGATGTAGGGTATCCTGTGCTGACCTGAAAGCACATGTGGACATCTCTCTGTTCCTTTCATCCACACACCCCTTCCCTGCCCCCAGTCCTCCCTGCTGGCTCTTTTCACAGCCCTCCACCCCTCACTCCAGCCCTGACAGTCACCTGCACCTATACCCAACCTATGCACCCCCCCCCAGCCCTGCATGTTACACACCCATGTCTCTAAAGGATTGTCAAAGCATAATCAACCCAGAGTTTAACATGGAATATGCCTCACACAGTTCACCTTAACTAAAATCTAACTTTTATTAATACATAAAATGTTATCTTAATAACTTAGAGAGAGAGAAAAACACTTAGTCCAATGGTCTCACCCAATCCCAGATAGAATCCCACCTTATAGAAAAGGTGGCCAATCAGTTTCTGAAAGTAGAGGGTGGTTGTCTGTGGATAGTGGCTGTTTTTCAGTCCAAATGTTGTTGGATGATGACACACATCCAACTTCCTTGTTACTCCCCTTTTATGCTTTTTCCTGTGATAACTCTTCATTTCCAGGTACCACTGATTGGTTTCCCTGTGATTATCATACTATTCATGTTTCTTATCCTGACAGCATATTCCTTTGTTCCAGCAAACCCATCACATGCACACATCTTTATTTGGGCATGCCCTGGACTCCTAATTTGATCTGTCTATCAAAACCAGAAATTCCAAGGGCTCTGCAATTGGGCATTGTCCAATTAGTCCCCTCTTATGACCTTTCATTAACATCCAATGATGTCATTCCTCTGATTTAGTTGCTTAGTGCCAAGTTCAGTTAGTTTGAGCTAGTAACAAGGCCTACATTTCACACGCCTATAATGATAATGTTAAAAGAATATAAATTGCTTCTGACAGTAATAAGAAAAGAAAGAAACAATGTGAAAGAAAGCTCACAACAAGCTCAGAATTCAGAAGAAAAGTTCAAATAATAATAAGGGCATACAAAAACTTAAGCAATGGTTAAATAAGGCTAAATATAAAAGAAAAAAAGTTCAGCTAATACTATAATTCACCACTCACACAGTAGCAACTAAAGCTAAATGTGACAAACTACCCTAACACTGCTGTTGTCCCGCATTCCCAACCCACAGCCCCTTATCCCACCCCCCCATCCCTGTCGGAGAGGGCACCTAGGTGGCCTCCAGCCCCCTGCAAGCATTACTTACTTCAGGAGGGAAAGTGAGCCTGTCTGAGTCAAGCCCTGGCTGACTTGAGAGTCTAAGGCCCTGACCCTTTCCCCTCTCCCTCCCCCTTGGACAGGGCTTAGGGGTTCTTGCCCTTTTTGCATGAAGCTCTTGCAGGCTGGAACTCTGCCAGCCTGAAGAGAGTTCTTTGCAAAAGTGAAAAATCTGCACGTTTCTCCCTTAAATTGAAAAAAATCTGTTTTTTTCCTATTAAAAGGGAAAATCCACATTTTTTCATTTTTTTCCATAGGAAACAGAAAACCAGGATCCCTGGTCATAACTGGCATTAGGGCATGGCTTCTTGGATACTTCCACACTGAGGACTACATCTTAACAGAAGACTGCTGTTCATCAGTACTCTCACTCTTATGTGTTGTCCTTCACCCTTTATAACAACTCTGTGGACCATACTAAGAGCAACTGTATTTCGGCACATTGGTATTTTGGCTTACTGGTTTCTCTGAGAACTGATAAATGAGGCAACCCCACATATATTGTATGTTTTTCTGAGGAAAACCTGGTTAATTGGCTGTTCCATACTGGAATGATAAGTTGTTGCTGAGTGTTACTTTCTAGAAGGAAAAGAAAAGCCATTTTTATACAGTGACAACTATTTTTTTTGCATGTATAGCTAAAAATGGTTCTGCTTAGTACAAAATTGTGGATTGGTGGAAGAGAGAAAGGCATTACTGTCTGTTAATGCCAAGAAATGTGATGTTTAATCCTGAAAGTACTTCTAAGAGGTATAAGTATATAAATGGTTTTAGTTCTGGAATTGTTATGGTTTTGGGTTGTTTGTGCTGCCTTTTTAAATCTCGAGGGGCTCTGTTTTACACAGACATGCAGGGCATCTATATATGTGCTCCAGGGTAGAGGGGCAGGGGCTTTAATTAGACATCTGTAACTAAAGCTCCTGCAGCATCACATGTATTCAGTGTCCTGCACTTCAAAATGGTGGTGGGGGTGCTTGAGCTAAAGCTTATTGGATGAGCTTTAGTTAAAGTGCCCCCCACTGTTATTTTGAAGTGTGAGGATGCTGAGTAGACTTGACACGGAGGCTACTAGAGCATGTTAATTAATGCGTTCCAGCAGACTTGATTAATCGAGTATGCTCTAAGGCATGCTAATTAGCAGACTTCTGGCACATGTATAGGTGCCTGCAGCCATTTTTTTGTTGATTAGAAACAGGCACAGAGGAGTGGGGCACATTGGCCTTTGTCCTTGTGACATACTCTATTCTCTTAATTTAATGTCAAGTTTGTTCCAACTTCAGAGTGCTGTTTGGGTCAGTTGGTGCTCTGGTTCCATAGGCAGGTGCTTTAGGTGAGCTTCTCTTTGGCTGGAGATTGAGTTTGAGACCATACGGTTACCAGTTCAAAGCTCCATGTTGCTTCCTGTTTTAAGTCTCCATATATGGCCATCTGTGACTACGTTTTTTTTCCTGCCTCATGACATCCAAGGCGAGATGCACTGCAGAGTCCATCTGACCAGTGCCAGGGCTCAGGCCTGCAAGAATTCAGCCACAGCTAGAACTTAAGATTGAAGTGGGGATTCCCTGGCAGCCCTGGGAAGGTGTGGGAGGGTGGGTGAGTCGGTGCAGCCAAAATGCATTTTTGGAGTTTTTTTTCCTTTTGGGGCAGCTGAGAGGGTTCAGGAACAAGCTGGTAAAAAGGAGTTTGGGCACTTGGGAAGCATCTCTGAGGCTCAGCATGAGGTTGGCAGATAGAAGGGAGAGTGTGGGGCTGCTGGAGTCCCAATTTTGGTGGGCAGAGGGCCCCATTAAAATGGTCCGGTAAGTTTAAAAAAAAATGTTAAGTTTCTTTTTGTTAGGTTTTGGGCAGCTGAGAAGCTACTGGCTTTAGCAGGTAAGAAGGCAGCTGGCTTGGGCACTTGGAAAGCATTTCTGAGGCTCAGCATGAGGCTGGCAGATAAAAGGAGAGAGTTTGGCGCTCCTAGAGTCCTAATTTTGGTTGGTAGAGGGCCCTTTCAGCTGGTTGGATAACTTTTTTTTTTTTTTTTAGGTTTTCTCTTTTTAAGTGTTTGAGCAGCCAAGAAGGGTCAGGCCCTAGCAGGTAAGAAGGCAGCAGTCTTGGGTGCTTGGAAAGCATTTTTGAGGCTGGCAGATAAAAGGAGAGAGTTTGGGGCTGCTTGTTGCCCCTTTTTGCTGGGTGTAGCGCCCTTCCAGATGTTCCCGTAAAGGTTTTTTTTTAGATTTTTTTTTGCTTGAGGCAGCCAAGAAGGTTCAGGCTCTAGCATGTAAGAAGGCAGGAAGCTTGGAAAGCATCACTTAGGCTCAGCACGTGCCTGGCAGTTAAAAGCAGGGAGTTTGGGGCTGATCGTGGCCCCTCTTTCTGGGTAGAAGGCTCTCTTCCAAGGTATGTATTTTTTTTTCTTTCCCCTTCACCCCCACTCCTGAAAGTGCTGGGGTGTTTGCCTTGTTGTAACCTGGGTCAGTTGGTGCTCTGGTTCCACAGGCAGGTGCTTTAGGTGAACTTCTCTGTGGCTGGAGGTCCTGTGTTTGCAGACTCAGAGTTTTAAACTGATTCCAGTGTGATGTATGTTTTAAAAATCATGGATGTTGGTGTTGGAAAGGCTTTGAAGGCCACTTCAATGGTAGGTTTCTGCTTGCATACCAGCAAAACTATACTTTGCTGGCATTACTTATTTCCCTCAAAGAAAGGAAGCTTGTGGAATAAGTTATGTTGGTGAAAGTGTAACTTTACTGTGAGAGCTGTATTTACACCTTTAGGTATGAGATTTCAGTTCAGGGGTATGAACACAGGACTCTGACAAAAACAAGGAAGACGGGATAGAGTGCTACTGCCACCCTTTTATATTCCATAATCCAGTTATTGGGATATTCATCAAGGTTGCCAATTCATCAAGGTTGCCTTTGCTTCTATAAGAATGCTCAAAAATATTCATTTGTGTCTTAAAAATGTTTTCCCTCTCTTTATTAAGTATTTTTAAAAATGTTGGTTTCAGGACAACCTAGGGTTTTTTTTGGTTTAATCTGACCCTCCCCCCATCCTACTTAAATGTCTCACTGAGGTGTTAAACCACGTGTCCAGTGATGCTGATTTAAATGTCCATATTTTAACTGTTCTATTGCTTATCGAAGCATATCATGGAGTGTCATAGATCATTACAGTGTACTCTGAACATATGACCGACGCTTATTTAGTCATTTAAAAGCATTATTTTTCGGGTGGTCCCATTACCTAGTGATGACAGTATTAAGAATCTATGTAAGATGTTCCATCCAAAAATATGTTAAAAAAATATTAAGGTCACAAAGTCAAGCTAAGAAATACATCAGTTATGTTTGCCCATACAATTTTAATTAAGCCTTCTTGGGCAGTCCCAATGAGCAGGAACATGCATTCCCCAGGGATAACTAGCTGTGGCACCTATTTGTAAAATTATTCACTGAATGTTTAGCACCAGTATTCCTTCTTCTCCTCCGCATTCAGTGTGTAGCCCTAAATATTACTTTCTAAATACTACCCAAAGCCTGAACCAAATGCAGTATTAAGTGCTTGTGGGCTTTTCTTTTTATGTTGTTACCTGCAAATCATTGACTAGACCAAACACCTTGCATTTTTGTAGTGAAAGTGAGGGTGCTACTTAGAACAGACACAGCCATCTTGCCCTTTTCTACCTTGTATAAAGAAGGAGCCCAACCCAAGTAGCATGGTATAGCCTATTAGGGCATATAAAATTCACTGGGGCAAAGCCAGGCAGGTTCTGTGGCCACATTCATATCTCGCTGATAAGAGCCAAGCTCAAGAAGACCAGGGAGCATTGAACAGAGAAAGTCATATTTTGAATGTGAACTGTGCCTCATTTTGGTGATTCATGTGGATAAATCTTACCTCTATTGTCCTTGCATTTTACCTCCAGTCGACTATTATTTTGAAACATTTTCTAATTGTCTCGAAGACAGCTAGTAATTATAATATAGCTGCAGTATCTACCTTGCTTGACAAATTGTTCCACTATCTGGCCTTCTAGTCAAATAGCTTATATAAAACTGCATAATGGACAAAGCACTGATCTCTTAGCATTATTGCAAGCAGACTGCATTCATTACAATTCATATCAAAACAAATTATCTATACATATTTATCTTGTCAGCCCAAAAAGATATTGCACAGCACTTAATTACATACAAATCCAGTACATCAAATAATTGTTGTCTTGGAAATGCTACAAGTTTGAATACTAATCTGGAAGTCTAATTTTAAAGACAGCCGCCCTAGGAGTCATTAAATAATATTATACAAGATTGAGGAATAATTAGAGAGCTTTAAAACCAAAGCAAATATGGTAGCGCAATCTTAAAAACCTGGGAAATAAAGGATGATTATAAATCTGACCATATGTTTTCCTCTCCAAACAGCAGCATAACTAGGGGTGGGTGACCAGGGCACCAGCCCTACTCGCTGACTTTGAGTGGGTTGCAAGAATGGCGGCTGCTAGCCCAGTTGCCAGTGCTGCCTTGTCTACCACTGCCACTCAGGGCCTAAAAACTGCTGTTTTTTGTTTCCAAATGTTTAATTCAGTTGTTGTAAACCTGTTTAGACTCAAGGCATCCCATGATTGAATAAAGGTACCCTCAGAAAATGTCACTTCTTCGTTTTCACTGTTATTTTGAATATAGAAAAATAGTAGAGCTATTTTCATTTTGCAAAGAATTCAGAATGACTACAACAGGTCAGAATGCTTTTAACATGATGGATTCCTATTTGAAATCTCTGGGTTTATCTTGTGAATCATGTTTGCACAGCTAACATTGTGTGACACTATACAGCACCTCTGAAAAGCACCCCAAGGTCACCTTGGTTGAGAATAACTAGTTTAATCAAGCATTAATATGCTTATATCTGCGGTTGTAATGTTTAGCCTATGGACGGATACTATGAGATCTATAAGTACTAGGTGCTAGCTAGTTTATAATGGTAGAAAGCTCTGACCTTGCTTTTTCCCTGCTTGCTGAAGAATGGTCTGTTACTGACCTGGGGGAAGCAGTCTCTGGGAGCAACAGCCAAAGCAGTGAAAGAGCAGACTGGCAGAGAGAAGGAACTGTCCCAGCCACGAGTGGAGGGTTCGAGATTGAGAGTATGGTCGGGGGTTGAAAGGTGAGAAAGGTTTATTGACTTCACAAAAACACGACTACGCGTAAAAATAAGACAAACAATGACAGACAAGAATAATTCACATCGGCAACTTATCAGCAGTCCCCTCTTATGCCTGAGGCATGACAAGTTTCTCTTTCCACAAAGCTCAGCGAAGTCAGGCATCCCCGATCAGTGCTGTCTGAAAGGAACCAGGAAGAACCCTGGTATTCAGTCCTTGGGCTCCTCAAGATCCACGGGCCCACTGATCCAGGTCAACAGTTAATTAATCCCTTTCACAGAGCTGTACCTTCCTTCTGAATGATTTCTGGATGTTTCAGCCAATTTATAAAAAACTTCTGAACTGTGCTGATAACTTACAGCCACTCAGATTCTTTTTACTTCAACTGTCCTTAGACTGACCAATAGCAGTACAAGCCTTGCATTCTTTTGATAAGATTAATTTTAACTATGCCACAGGGCTTTACTACTTCAAGGCTTTGCTAAATTTACTAGGCCTTACTACATCTTAAACTTTAATTAGGCCCTTAGCAACAACATACAGCTTAATATCTAAACAAATACAAAAAAACCCACTTGGTTTAATCTTCATAGAGCCTTCAGCAAGCACCTCTTTCTTATAGACATAATTTTCAGCTGTCAGAAGGAACCAGGGGTTTCTTGTTGTTTTTCAATTTGCCTTTTTCTCCTGAAGGCTATATGTAGACCGTGGCAACCTATGAGTAAAATGCTAGGACTTCAGTATCAAACTACCATTAATAGGAGTAGTCTGTAGTCTTTGTAAAACAATATAGGAATCCCTGTGGTTCCAGCCCTCTTTGGGCACATCCAAATTTGCAGCATGGGCTCAAAATTTGATATCTGGAGATCCAGGTATCAAAAATACTCCAGGGGGAAGAAGCAGGGCAGGGCATGTTCTGGTCCTGGGCCATACCCTGAGCCAACCAGAGGCTCAGTCCTCCACAGAGACACTCTGGTAGCCAGCCAGAGAGTCTCTATGGCTGGCTCTTGCCCCAGTGCTGCAGCATGCTGCATACCTGTGTGGGGCAAGCAGCAGTGCAGGCTGCAGGGGGCTGCAAGTACCTGGACCCAGGTACTACTCCAGGTAAGTAGGGAGGGGGGAGAGGACCATCGGGGGGTCCACCCAGCCCCCAGCACCCTCCTTCCCCCAGCTCCCTGATTGCTCCCCAGCATTCCTCCCCTTCCCACATTACTCCCCAGCTTCCCCCATCCCTTCCCTGCCTGGCCCTGTGCCCCCTGCCCCGCCCAGCCTGCACTCACTGGCTGCAGCAATGGGGGGGCATCAGGGATCAGCCTCATGGCACAGCCCCCCCCCCACAGAGCAGGGCATTGTGGGGCATCAGGGATTGGCCCCAGCTGCCTGGCACCCATGTGGCCGCTGCCGCATCATGTGGGTGTGCCCAGCTCAGCAGGGCTCCACGCTGTTAGGCAGCACGTCACTGCTTGGGCTGAGTGGTGTCAGCCCCCTGGTGACAGCTGGAGTGACCCCAGGTGCCTGACAGTGTAAAGTGTAGTGCCGTGCTGTGTGGTGACCTGCCAAGCTGGGTTGCAACCATGCAATGCCTGGAAAAGTTTTTCTGGCTGGGACAGCACTGGGCTGCTGCAGAGGTCCTGAGGCTCACCTCTCCTGAATGGGATGAGCTGCGTCAGGATCCAGTTGAGCTTGATCAAACACTCTGCAGAGGCGTACAGTACCTGGAAAGCCTGCATGAAGCGGGGCCTGAAGCCAAGAGCCCACAGTGTACCTGTGAGGTACCCATGATCCACTCTGTCAAATGCCTTCTCCTGGTCCAGGGACAGGAGGGCAAAAGACAGGCCCTCCCACCGTGCTAGCTCCAGGAGGTCCTGAACCAGGTACAGGTTGTCAAAGATGGAATGTCCGGGTATTGTGTACATCTGGTCAGGATGGACCATCAGCACAGACTGCAGCTGCAGTGAAATTGCCTTTGCTGCCACCTTGAAGTCGGTGTGGAAGAGGGACATGAGAACCCAGTTCCTCAGGTCTTGGGGATCCCCCTTCTTTGGCAGGAGGGTCAGCATAGCCCTCCAGCATGGCAGGGGGAGCTCCCCACTTCCTTTGGATTCAGCCCAGACCGCAGCAAGGTCTGGGATGAGGATGTCCCAGAAAGCCTGGTAGAACTCCACAGTCAGCCTGTCAATGCCCAGAACATTGTTGCCAGGCCGCTGAAAACTCAGCCAGGGTGAGAGGAACTTCTAGCCGGTCCTGGTCACTCACGCCAACCTGCGGGAGTCCCTCCCACAGGGTCTGACATGCTTCAGTGTTGGTCAGATCCAGGGAGAAGAGCTCTTCATAGAAGGCCTGTGTGCACTGGTGCATCTCACCTGGATGCATGAGGGGGGTGCCATCACCCACCAGAAGGCAGGTGATGTACTTCTTGGCCCCCCACCTCCTCTCCAGGGCATAGAGGAAGTGGGAGCCACAGTCCATTTCCCAAAGGAGCGGGACATGCGAGCAGATAAATGCACTGCAGGAACAGTGGTTGTCCAGAGCACGAAGCTTTTCCCGCCTCTCCCAACATTTTCCACAGAGAGATGGGTTGGTTGGGACAGAGCCCATTGGGAGGGACAGAGCTGAGGACCTGGTTCTCAGTTCTTCTAGAGGCTTGAGGGACCCTCCACCATGAGCCCCCTCTCCACTGCCTTTTTTGCGGCGGCCTCCCAGGCAAGGAAAAATTCCCCCTTGCTATGAAAGTGGGAGGCTGCCACAATCTTGGCAGCCCCCACTATCCAAGTCAGGGCCTGCACCCAGGTCTCAGAGTGCAGGGTCTTCTGCTTGGGCATTTTGCATTTCACCCCATGCCTGTGGGCAAGTGCCAGAAAGGGGACCTTACTGCTGGAGCTGGAAGGGCCAGTGGTGGAGGGTCCAGGTCCCCCAGCTTTGATTCTCCCTAGAGCTGCCTGTGCATAGCTGTGGTTTCGCCCCAGGGGGCCACATTGGTGGGGCCGGAGCTAGAGCTAGAGACAGGCTGAGTGGGTGTGCTGGCTGGTGTAGTGTACCTGCTCCCCTCAGGCATTGGTGGTCTAGGCTTCAGGGCAGGGCCCTTGCCCTTCCTACCCGCAGCTGTGGAGGAGGCTGAAGAGGAGCCCTTCCCACTGCCCTTGCCCTTGGTCCCTGATGATGGGAGAGGGGACTTGGGAGCCCCTTCAGGGGGGGCCTGGCAATGGGAGACCCCCTGGCCCTGGTGGCTCCCTACCGGAGTCCCATCTGCCCCTGCAATAGAGGTTGTAGGCTTCTCTACCCCTGGAGGAGGTTGGTTGGACTCTGCCTCTGGGGTTGAGGCTGTAGGGGCATGCATCCCCTTGGGGGCTTGGCTGGGATCTGCCTCCATAGTGGGGGCTGCAGGAAGATCTCCCGCCCCCAGAAGGTTCCTGCTCTTCCATTGTTTTCACACGAGGGGGGGAAGACAATAAAGAAAAACAAAATATCCAGTGGAGCTAGTGAATCTAGTAGGGACAGGAGGTCACTGAGCTACAGCCCCACAAGAAAAAAAAAAAAAACCAGACAGGAGGGCTATGCTTTGAGAATGTAGGGGAGGGGGAAAATGCACACAAGGGCTTACTCAGCCACACAAACACCAGGACAGGGGGAGTGGACCGCAGGACTTACTACACAAGGGCAGGAACACACAGGGAAGGCTGCTGAGGCTGATGTAAAAGAGCAGTGGAGGGGCTTTTTTTGTTGAAGATATGTCCAGAGACCCTCAGGCCTCCATCCAGGTGCTTAGCAGCAGAGCAGTAGACAGGAAGACGAAGCAGGAGCAGATGTAGTGAGGTAGCTGTGGGGGAAGCCAGGAGCAGTCAGTCAATTAGGAAGTAATCCAGTGCAGGTGTGGTGTCAGGTGGTGCAAGATGGTGCAGCAGGGAATCTCCCTCTTTCCTGAGAGGGGGCAGCAGCAGAAACAATGGCAGAAGCAGCTGCAACAGCAGCAGTGATGGTAGGAGCCATCCAGTTCAGCCACTCAGGGTGTGCTGCTGAAAGTGGAGGTGAAGGTGGGGGGTGGCCTGCCAAGTCAGCTGGGGCAGGCAAGGCACTTTTAGGCTCTGGCAGTGATGGTGGGGGAGGAGGGGCCCTCAGGCAGCACAAGCTCCCTGCCCAGGCTGTCCCCTGACCACAACTTGGTGGCAGGCTGGGCAGCAGGCCAGAATAGGGGTACAGAAGCTGGGGTGCAGTGTAGTGGGTTCCTCCCTGAGGGAGCCAGCAACATGCAGCAGAGGACCCCCCCTGGGGGGGGGGCAGCAGCAGCAGCTACCCAAGGCAGGAAGGGGTGTGGTCAACTTACTCCAAAAGCTCTAAGACCAAGCAGCAGCTAGCAGTAGCCAGAGGCAGGAAAGGGTCTGGCCATCTTCTCCCTAGAAGCTCCTGAGACCAAGCTTGCGGCAGCCTGGGATAGGAAGGGATATGGCCAGCTTCCTCCCAGAAGCTCCTGAGAGTGAGTAGCCCTAAGCTGCTTGCCAGGGCAGCTTTTTCTACTGCTGGTGCCAGCACAGGTGCTGGCTCCAGCCTCTAGCTCCTCCTGGCTGCAGATCCAGGAGGAGCCAGGCAGGATTATTTCACCCCAAGTAGCACAGTTTGCTCCACACCAAAGTGCATGTCCAGGCATGTGCACTGAAGCAAAAAGCCACGGCTCAAATTTGCGCCACTTCTATTTGAGCTGCTGCAAGTGGACATGGTTGCATGTGTGGACATACCCTTTGAGGGCAGACCACAAGAATGGCAGTCACGCATCAAACCAGAGAGGTAATGAATGTTATCATGTCAATGTCAAGCTTTTTGAGTAAAAGCCTGACCTCACTGAAGCCAATGCCAAAACTCAATTGACTTAACATATCATTGTCTGAAGAGTCTCTGTCTCAGGCTACCATCCAAACTTGTAATCCAAAGAATGCTTATCTGTGCGAGCAGAAATTTAAATCACTTGGGATACTTGTAGCAGTGCTGTGATATTGAGCCAATGCATCGCTGGCACCATATGTTTTGGAGTCCCTAGCATTTAGAGCCTTCTGCACCATCAACATTAGATCCTAAACTTTTAAAGCTGGTTGAAAGCATCTGGTATGGAAACCTCTAGCATTTCCATAAGGTAATATTATATACTGTGCACCAGAATTAATTATTTAGTAAGGCTGCGTTGCTTCACATCTTGTGGCTTTTAAGCTATTTGTTCAATCACATGGCTTCTTTTAGTGTTCCACATACGCTTTCTCTGGCAACACATACAAATCCTGTCTCTCCAGCATCACAAATCTTTTTTTTCCTCTTATACAAACACTAATGCATGATTTCTCACTGAAATATTACAATTAGTTCAACAAAGAATTCCTGCTGGGTCTAAACTGCTTAGATTTTGCTCTTGTGATTTGACATCAACAGAAATTCAAGACTGAACAATTATCTTGCTGTCACTGGGGGCCCATATTGTACATATAACAATTTGAATGAAGGCAGAATTACCCTTATTTAAACTTATGCCTGCTTTCTGGTTCACATATCATTGGGAATTCACCAGGTAGGAAAATTATAGTTAAAAATCATAGCACTTAGCATTGCTAAAAGAAGGGAGGGAACAACCATACACAAACTTTAATTATCACAGTCTGCACAATCAAAATTTACCTAGACTTTTCTAAAACTGGAGGGAAATGTCTTGCAAAAGAGTTACTTCTGGGATAATGTTGAAATGAGCTTTGGAAACTGAATCAATGAACAGACGCTTAATGCACTAGATTTATGTATGCTGTCAGTTTCTAGGCAATATAATTATTGTCAGTTTTCTGCCTCTAGCTACTTTCGTTAGCTTCTGGGAATAATGACAGAATGTGTTCAGCTATGTGACATTTTTTTCCTTTGCAAAACTAACCTCTGTTTTCCCCTTGGTGAAGCTTACATTTTAAAGAGCTCTCACACATTCTTGCTTGAGATTTTTGTAAAAAAATCGTGTGACAAAGATTCATTTTACAATGCTGCAGTTGAAGTGGCTTTCAATATCATGTAGACAGTTGAGAAATCAATGTCAGGCTCACATCCCGGCAAGCATACAGACTTAAATAAGCTGGAAGTCAAAAGATGCAATACCTCAGCTTTACAAAAAGCTGCCAAGTGACCATATGATAGATGGTTTTGATTCATGTATGCACTGCACAGAGTAGGCGATCCCCTCAGAGAATTATTTATTGGAAGCTAACTTCACTTTCTCTTTTCCCCCACCTCCTGTCTCCCTCTGCTTATTGTCCTGTGTTGTCACTACTAGCCCAATATGATCCTAGATCCTGCAGCTTGAATGGCTACCTTGTACAGCACGTCCTCATGTCAAACTCTAGGAGCCGGGATGATCAGTAAAATGTAAAGGCCATAGATGTACAGTTGTTAACCCTTTGGGAGAATGGAAGACATTGTGTTTCGCAACTGCAGTCCTGGCCTTGTTCAGGAGGATTCAGGTACTGAGTGCAATATTAAATAAATGTTACCTAGCTATGGGTTTTAATGCTCCTTTCAAAGCAAATGCAAGCAGGGGTTATTATTGCTTTGTAATCTTGGGTTGCTGTTATAAACAATCTGCTTATTCCCTATGATAATAAGCCAAATATGTTATTGTAAATGTGCTAGTTTTAAATGCATAAATAAGTTTAATCATTGTGTGTACTATCAATATTCATAGATTCATAGATTCATAGATTAAGGGTCGGAAGGGACCTAGTAGATCTTCTAGCCCGACCCCCCGCCAGGGCGGGAGAACAACAAAAACCCCAAAAAGAGAAATGGGACTCAAACGAGTCCAGC
>NW_017729033.1:38872376-38882353 GCF_001723915.1 Gavialis gangeticus | reverse complement strand
GATCTTCTCAAAGAGTTTCCCCAGGATTGAGGTAAGACTGACGGGCCTATAGTTACCCGGGTCCTCCCTCTTCCCCTTCTTGAAGATGGGGACCACATTTGCTACCTTCCAATCATCTGGCACCTGGCCCAAGCACCACGATCGCTCATAGAGCCGTGCCAGGGGCCCCGCAATAACCCCAGCTAGCTCCCTCAACACCCTGGGGTGGAGATCATCCGGACCCGCTGACTTGAACACGTCCAGCCCCTCCAGAAGCTCTCTAACCCGGTCCTCCCCAACCTGAGTTATATGTTCTACAGTATAACAATATTTATACTTTCCTTTACCCTAATTCTGTATGGATGTAAACTTTGGAACAAAATTACACCACAGACATAATGAGCTTGTAACTAATAATTCTGGCTCATATTTGGGATAATATTCTGACATGACTGGTTCATTTCTAATAGAAAGGGAAAGGAGATTGGTAACAGTGCTCCATAACCAAGAAGGGAAGAGATTGGAAGCATCTGAGATAAAACCCACTAACTCTTTCTAGGTGCTGATTATAGAATTAATGATCTATCTGGCTGTTACCAGAGAAGCAGTACGAAAAAAGCAGAACTTCCCTATAAAATAAAGCAGAAAACATAAAATATTTGTTGTCCATAAAATCTTTAAGAGGTTTTTCTATTGATCTGCATGTTTTCTGTAATATACACAAGAGCTTGATTAGACCCCTTCATTTCCCTTACCTAAAATGAAAACAGTGTTCCTACTGTAACTCATTTTGTGCTATAAATTAGGAAGTGAGATTAAGTTTGACTAGCATATAAATGGTCATAATATGTTTTTGGTCAAACTTGGAGAAATAATTTGCAGTCAAGTTAATAAGTCCAGCAAAAAAAATAAATAAATAAATTTGGAGACAGGCTTGGAAAATATAGATGTTTCCAGGTGAGACCAAAATTATATAACTCTATTGTAAATACAAACACTTTTCAATGTGTTTCCTCTTGTAGCAATTCCTAATCATTTAGACTTGTTAATGTAAGCACTATGCCCCAAAGAATGAATCTTTTGGGGAAAGTGTTGCGTAAAATAATGCAATGCATGCAAGTGTCCGTGTCATTTTACATTTGCTTAACATCTTGCATCCCACAAGACCTCCCTAATGCTTTACAAATGAGACAGTCAAAGGAGTTGTTTCACACACAGTATCACTGGAATGCAGTCACATCTGGGGTGAAACATGGCAACAGTGCTCAGGGGGCACTTTTACACGTGCTCTGGGGGTGGAAGGCAGTGCTTTTGGAGTGGCTCTGAAAGTTGCTTAACTTAAAGCACTGTAACATCACATGTGTCAGCATCCCTATGCTTCTAAATGGCGGCATGGGCATTTGAACTAAAATTTGACAAGATTTAGTTAAAGTGCCCATTACCATTTTGAAACATAGAGACACTGATGCACGAGATGTGGGAGGCTGCTGGAGTGCAGCAATTATCACACTCCAGCAGACTCAGATGAGTCTGCTCTGATGTGCTTCAGTTACAGCATGTCAGAGCAATGTCAGCGCTCATGTAGAGGCACCCAGGAATACTAGGTTGGCTTAAGACAGAAGGCCATGTCTATTCAGCAAAGCACTTACATGCATGCTTAAATACTGTGCAGATTTTAGGCCTTAATTCTAGTCTAAATCATAAGTTAGAAGGCAGTGAATGTTGACTGTAGGCAACACCTATCACTGTACCTCACAAAGTCATCAAAGATAAATTTATCGTTACCTATAAGCAAAGGGGTGTTTTAGCCAAGATTAAAATGTGCACTGTAGAGAGATAGTGAAACCCAGATACTTCACGGGGTTAGGTTTACAACCCAAATCAAGGTTATATAGAGCAAAAACAGTTGTGGAGAACTGCAAACATGCTTCAGCTGTTTGCTGTGGCTTCTACTTCAAAGATCACTGCTCCTCAAACAGCTGTGGGAGCTCCAGCTGAGCAGAGAAGTGGTGCCCTTTGAAGTAAAAGCTGCATCAAACAGCTGACTAGTACGTTCTTAATTTCTCAATTTGCTGCAAAACTAAGGGACTGTAAACAACCTGGTTATGAATGACTTGGGTTCTGTATTTGCCCACTGGCTAGTAAACCAGTATGTAGATGTAACAGAATTAATGATAAAAGGATGCACTTTTCATTTTTCCAGAATCGCAAGGTGAATCTTTTTCTTAAATACTTTTGTGAGAACTAGAGGAATCTTTCCCAAAACAATAAAACAGTGCTGGGGGTTTTTGACGTTGTGATGGGTAACCAAAATCCAGTATGTCCAGCATCCAAGAGGCGTGTTGCAACATCAATAGTTAATGCAGAGAGTACAGTTTCTTGGGGTGATCCAAGTTTGAAGAGTATTTAAGAAATACGTTGGGGAGGGGGTGATTTTTTTTTCTATAGAATATAACATATTCCAAATATCCATTTTTATTTCCTGTTTTATTTTTTGTATGTTTTCTATGAAATCTATGAAATGTTTTCATCATTAGAGAGACAAAAGAAGCCTGAAAAAGATTACATTTTTGGATACTTATATAGTTCACTGAGATATGTGAAACCCTTCCGATGGCTATCTTGTATTTGACCAACTGAGTAATACTCAGCTTGTCTAATAAAAGGTATCACATCAATTCAAAGAACCTGGCCTGCCTATGTGCTTAGCCAACACGGCTACAACCAAAAACTCAATTCAGGAAAGCACTTAAGTGCTTAAACCCATGCTTAAGCCTCATTGACTTCACAGGAACATAAATATGTGTTGTCCTAATAGAGATGTTTTCCTAACTTATGGTCTGACTCAGGGACGGGCAGTTATTTTGGGCGAAGGGCTGCTTACTGAGTTTGGCAAGCTGTTGAGGGCCACATTTCCCTCTCTGGTCCAGGGAAGCAGGAACAGCCCCATGGTCCCAAGCCAGAAGCCTCTGCTAGGCATGGGCTTTTGGTTTGGGGGTGGAGGAGGGACTGGGCAGGCCTTGCTTCTGGGTCCTGCTGCTGGCTTCCCCTGCATCTCTGACAGGCAGCCAGGAGCAAATAAATATTACTTTTCTAAACTTTTAGGGGCCCGACAGGCTGAACAGAAAGGCTTGGCAGGCCAGATTCAGCCCCTGGGCCATGTTTTGCCTGTCCCTGGTCTGACTATATGCCTCTGATATAACTACCAAACTTCAGCCTCTCTTCACTAGAAAGCAAGCTGCTTGGAATGCTTTCATGTTTTAGGACAATGTCAGTAGGATATATAATGCTCAGTAAAAGCAAGGAATAAACTGAGCTTCAGGTAAGAGAAAGCTAATTTACCACTTACCCCAAATGCATTGATAGCCAGGAAGGTGATCACAAAACTGCATAGCCATAGGATGAGTGCTGAAGTTACAAAATTATTTCTCCTTCTTTCTTCCTCATTGCTGTATCATGTCTAAAATTTGATTGCAATCTCTGTGGGAAAGCAACCTTGGTTATTGTAATTATGTATTGTAATGTGTCACTGAAAGTTTTTGGATGTTGGAAACAAAAAAAAATCACATTTATAAACATCTTGGAAATACTTGTTTGTTTTCTGGCCCAAAACAAACAGTAGAAAGAATTAAGTCTACTCTAGGACTTACCTGTTCTGTTTCAACAGCTATTAAGAAATGACAGTTCTCATAGTCTGGGGGCCCGATACAACTGTGCCCTCCTATTCCTCCCTCTCATAAGCCTTGGACAGCAAGGTGGTGGTTTGTTCTCTTGGGTTCAGAATCAGAAATAGGGAGAGCCCTCTGCTGGTGATCAGCAGGCATGACAACAATGGCTCTATCTCCCCATCCATAGTTCAGATGTACAAAATATTTACACTGAAACCACAAATCTACCTTTGTGTTGGTGTATGTGCAATGTATATGTGAACACAAAACATACAGCAGTATAATATACCATCAAAGGTGGTTCCTGTTCAAAGGTTTTTGTATTTTTCACTTTTTCAGTAAATGTAATGGACTCACTCATGTTCTAAATTAAGCATGAGCCAAAATACCTTACTGAAATGCAAGGGCCAGCTCAACACTTAAAGCTCAATACTTTAAGTTATACTGTGGGGCAGACCAAAGCGGCACGCAACAAAATGGGGAGGCAGGACTAATTCAGGAACAGACTGAGGTGTTGCACTCATGGACCGAAGGGGCATGCTCATGGACCATTACACCTCAGAGGGTGCCTTCCAGAGGAGACCTGCCTCTAGGGGAACTTTGAGAGGTATAGAGCACAAACTCAAATTTCTCCCCTTTCCCCACAATTTCCTTGACTCTGGTACTTGGGTCCCCTGCTTCCAGATCCAGCTCCTCCTCTGGCACTGGAAGTATCATGCTGGCAACTGAAATTGGAATGGTGAATGTCATGCTGCTGCTGGTTGTGATTACTGGTGTTACTGGTAGTACTGCAGGTGCAGACACAGCTCCCACCTCCTTGCTCCCACTAGTAGTAGAAGACTCCTCACTGTCAGGAAAGAGGGTGCATCTATGTTTGCGGGGAGAAGGACTTACAGCTCTTCCTCTGCCCCCTCTCCATCCCCTGCCAGAAGACCTGGCACCTGCCTTTCCAGCATGCTTCATGATGTGCTGTAAAATGTGTGTGTGTCTGTGTGTAGCATATATATTGTTTTTTCCTGCACAGTGATGACACACTATCAGGGAAAACATGAATTTCTTTTTGTGGGAGGAAAAAAAAACAGGCTAACAAGAACAAATAAGAGGATTTTGGGGGAAGAATAAGCTGAAAGTAATGGATAATAATAGGGATTGTAGGCAAAGGTAAATAGGAAAGGATTGGATAGAACTTGGTGACAAGAAACTACCTACTACTAAGCCAGAGCCCTTCAGACGTTGCTGCTGCAACAGAGAGACAGACAGATAGCTCGCAAGAGGCACATAGATGAGTTCACACACAGCCTTATGTGTTGTTTCTATGTCCCTCCCCCAGAGCGCCATGACTGCAAGGGAACTCAGGGAAAGATCACAGTCACTGGCCAGCTACAGATATCAATATCAGAGCAGTCTTTCTATGCCTCCCTCTTCTCAGGTTCTGTTTCCTGCTTGTCTACCTTCCGAATCTCAAAATTGATTCAGAGGCTTCAATTAGATTTGTAGCTTTTAATGGGTCTCTCGATCTGATTCAGATTTGGCCACCAAATTGGGCTGAATCTCCTACAAATCAAATTGGCTACCGAAGTTTTGCACAGCTCTAATATCTGTTTGTCATGGGGTGGGGTCCCCAGGGGTGGCCGTGATGCCACTAGGGCTCTGTGATTGCCCACTGGGCAAGACTGGCACAACCTTTTCCTCTCCTGCCATGTCTTGCTGGTAATTATAATATAGGGAGGCAGCCCTCGAGTTTAGGTCTGAACACAGTCCTGATTGACCTGCTGAACCCTGTAGATTTTAGGACCCCTTCTTGGGTCCCACTCAAAATTGATGCCTCATGGGACATCCTCAGCCTTATGGGCTAGATGTGTGACTCCAAAACCACCCCTTTGCCATGCCCCAAACCTTGCAGATGGTAGTTAAATGTTGCCTCTCTGAGGCCTTAGTCTAGTTCAGCCTCCTGTCATTGCCAGGCTCTCCGCAGTTCTGTATCTGTGCCCAACACTGGCACTGGGCTCTCCACAGCCCCCCTTTGTCACTGCATCTGCTGGCGCTGGGGTCCCCACACTGTAGTGGGCCCCCCAGTGAGGCTTTCTGCTCCCCCAATAGCCTCAACCCAATCCACCGATTTTATAAAACAGCAACCAAAATATGAGCCCTTGATCAGGGTGTGCTCTGAACCTTTAAAAGAATCAAACTTCTCCTCCAGCACGAAGTGCCTTATAGCCCAGGGTACATGGTGAGCTCCTGGAGCTGCACTAGCCCTTTATGCAGCATATCAGGGCATGTGTCTCTGGGCAGTTCTTCCCTGGAGGATCCTTCCCCTTGGCTGCTGCCAACAAACTAACACCTGCTGGTCTCAGCCCTGGGGTTGATATATGCCCAGGGCCCTGACTTCTTCCAGTCAGCTGACTGGGTGCAGGTGCAGGCTAATTCCCTTGGTAGCCTGCTGCCATAGGTACATGCACCTGTGGGGTTTCTGTCTGGCTCCTAGGGTCCTCTCCCCAAGCAGTTTCTGCTCTTAAAGGAGCAGGCACTTTAGTGCCCTGCAACACTGTTATTACACCAGTTGTATAGTTAGGATGGAGTTAGATGAGCCTTCAAATGTAAAATATTCTTTATCTGCTTCCTCAGAGCAGTTTACACCCTTGCAGGTCACCTGATGATGAATGTCTTGCATTTGAAAACCTGGCTAATTCTATCCCAACTATACAGTTGGTCCAATAATATATATCACCCTAAGAAATCCTTGTCTCTTGCATAATTCCTGGTTCATTATGGGTAAAACATCACTCTAATGTTTCCACAACATGGAAGGTGTTATCATGCAAGTGCCTTTCAACTCTAGCATAGGTGGAATATGCTAAAAGATGCTGTAGGTGTGTAAAATGTTGAGAGGAAAAATATTGTATTTTATATAACAAATATAATGACTATACAATAGGCAGCAGAACTAATGCTTCAGGGATAACCTCACACTGTCTTTTCTTGATGAGAATGCTTAAGGGCACACCCTTGACACTTTGCATAATATTTGGAAAGATAAAATATTAATTACCAATAAGTGAATATGTGCATATTGCACTGCAGCTAGAGACCATCATGATTATGGCTTGTAGACTATAAAACACATCTAATAGCATCTTGCAATGATAAATGTGGGATTTATGCAGGAGACTTTCATTAACACTAATGGAAGTTTATTGAAGTAAATCCTTAACCAGTTACAGAAGAACAGTAAATGATCAGACTATGTCACTTTGTAACTGTGTCAATATACCATTAAGTCCTTAATTTTTGGATTGTTGGGTTTTCTATATTAAATATGTCAAAATGCCTTTCTGCTAAATGATAAAACTAAAGAAAATGTTTAGGGAATTTAAAAAATATGGACTTCTTACTGTTCCCCACCTTGCAAGTATTACAATCTTTCTTAATGTGAAATTAAAAAAATTACTGGAGAAAAAGTTCAGTAGACCTCTAAGAAATATGATGATGTTTGAATGGCTTTGATAAAGTTTGACTAGCCTCTTCTGAGCTCTCTGATAATGGTGTATCATATACCTCACTACCTCCCATTTTTAATCATTTGACTTTCATGTATGATAAACATGATGGATTCTAAATTGTTGGCTGGCTTTTGTAATAAATAATAAGGGCAGCAGTAGGATATGTAAGCTGATTAAAAATCTTGTCAGCTGCTCTATCCTTTATAGCTGACAGTTTGTCTGTCTTGAAAACATTGCTTTCTTAGAGCCAGCCGCTGTTCTGTTACACTTGTGCGAGCAGGGAGGAATTTTTGATAGGCTTCATCAGCACTGCAAAGTTTTGCTGGCAGAACTGCGTTGGCTTTAGGTATAAGAAGAGCTGGATGCTCCTGCCTTCCTGGCTTCTGTTGTCAGGGCAATGGAATAGCAAAGCTGAAAGAAAAGCCCCATTTGTCTGCTATACTTTGCATTTCCACTAGGAGGCATGCCCACCATAGTTATGGAGGCAGCACGCTAGTAATGCAGGCAAGCCCTAAATCAGTTAAATTATAGAAGGCAGGGGCCTTTAGGATGCATAGGACAATTCACAACTATTGTTTTAGGCTCTGGACTGACTCTTCTGCTTCACTTACGTTCAAGTAGTGATACAAGCTTCTTAAACCATTGTAACTTTAACTCTGAATGAAATAGGGTTAAATTGTAATAGTTTTGCCATGCATAGGGGCATGCAGATGCAAGTTATATTGTAACAACATTCAGTAACATTTTACATCAGTATAGTTTATTACAATTTAAGGACTCATCTAAAGACCAAGGAGATCTGACAGTTACAGTGGAACAGGTAATACACTTCAGAGCAGTAGTTCCCACTCCCCTTTTAAAGTTGCATTTGTCCATAGATGTTTTTTCCTTTGCAGTTTTGAAGGCTAGATATGTGCATTAATTTGTTTTTAAAACAAATGTCAGGATTTCACCTTAGTTGCTCAGTTGCTTCCAGACATGCTGGAGTTTGGAGCATGGATGTGGATACAAAAGATAATTACAGGGTAGTTTTATTAATCCGCACAGTGATAATGAAATCAGGGTAGGCATGGTTAGGAGAACTTCTCTGAAGTCTTCATTTGAAGTATGTCTGTGAGGTAATGGAGACATTCTGGGATGTGATAAAACTGAGCACATTATTTTCTAAATTTTGTCTATAAAGGTCAACAGAGCCAGAATGGATTTTCAGATCAATAATTCTCTTCTATATTCACATTGTTGAAAAGATGATATTATTATTATTCTCTCCTGCATAACACGATATCCTCATTAGATGAATAATGCAACTTGTAGCAAATGTTTTTTGTTTTACTCTCTGTTTTCTGATACTCCATTAAAAAAAAAAGAAAGAAAACAGTAAAAGTGCAAGAGAGCACTGGAAAGTATTTAACCATGTGAGTGACTCATACTTTCCTATTTTGACTGTAGCTGAAATTGTTATAGATGTCAACATAAGTGCTAGTGTGGTTGTGGAAATTTTAGGACTGAAAGCAACCATGGTGAGGATAAAATTATTTCAAGGTTCACAGTGAGCTAACATGGAACAGAGCGTTTGCATTTCCAGATTGTACTTACAGGTTCTTTCTCTTACAAATATTCTTCATGTTTCCTGTTTACTAGAGGTACTGCATATGGTTTAGCTGAGATGCTCATGGCTTGAGAAAGACAGTCCCAGGATCTTAAAGAAATTTAAAATATTATGATTTTGCCCCAATTTAAGTTGTATTTTTTTCTCTCTCCTGGAAGAAAAACACCATGCCAGGTAGTGCTCTCCTGAAAAACTGGGCTTGTTTTGCGAGTGCTACCTCCCAAATTGGAGGGGGCATAGCTGCTGAGTGTGTGGTGTGGTGTTGCACATGTATCAGCAGGCTTCACTGGGACATAGTGTCTGTTGGCATTTTCATGCCACTGCATTCCTTCAGTTTGAGAGGTAGCCTACTGAGGATGCTCTGAGGCAGTACCTAAGTCCATAGTTTTCAAGTTTTTTTTTTAGACTCACGGCACCCCTGGTTAAACTTGAGGCACCCTTCAGAAAATTCCAGTTCTTAGTTTTCACTCATAGTTTCATAGTTGGTAGGGTCGGAAGGGACCTAAGCAGATCATCAAGTCTGACCCCCTGCCATGGGCAGGAAAGAAAGAAAGCTGGGGTCAAATGACTCCAGCCAGGTGATTATCTATCCTCCTTTTGAAGACCCCCAGGGTAGGAGTGAGCAGCACTTCCCTTGGAAGTTGGTTCCAGATCCTAGCCGCCCTGACCATGAAGTAGCACCTCCTGATGTCTAGCCTGAACCTACTCTCAGTCAACTTGTGGCCATTATTCCTAGTTACTCCTGGTAGTGCTCGGGGGAACAGGGACTCTCCCGTTCCCCACTGGTCCCCCCCCCAGTAAGTTTAGAAACAGCTACCAGATCCCCCCTCAGCCTTCTCTTGTGGAGGCTGAACAGGTTCAGGTCCTGTAGCCTCTCCTCGTAGGGCCTGCCCTGCTGCCCCGATCATGCGAGTGGCCCTCTTCTGGACCCTCTACATGTTGTCCACATCCCTCCTGAAGTGCAGCTCCCAGAACTGGACACAGTACTCCAACTGTGGTCTAACCAATGTCTCAGAGATGGGAAGGATCACCTCCTGGGACCTGCTCATGATGGATCTGTGGATGCATGACAAAGCGCGGTTAACCTTACTGACCGTGTCCTCACACTGCCGGCCCATGTTCATTTTGGAATCAGTAGTGATTCCAAGATCCTTCTCTGCCTCTGTGCTGACAAGAAGGGAGTTCCCCAGCCTGTAGGTATGGTGCTGGTTCTTCCACCCT
>NW_017729033.1:38871801-38872364 GCF_001723915.1 Gavialis gangeticus | reverse complement strand
TGTCAGTATTAACTCCCATCCTATTCTCATCCACTCACCCCTGTAACCTGTCCAGATCTAGTTGTAGCCTGTCCCTCCCTTCTAGCGTGCCCTCTCCCGACATCTTAGTGTCATCCACAAATTTGAACAAGGTGCTTTTCACCCTCTCCAAGTCACTGATGAAGATGTTGAACAGTCTGGGCCTGAGGACCAAGCCCTGGGGGACCCCACTGCCCACGTCCCTCCAGGTCAAAAATGACCCATCCACCACCACTCCTGGGGTGCGGCCCTCCAGCCAATTGGCGACCCATCTGACTGTGTAGGCATTGATGCCACAGTCATCTAGAGAATGAAATCTTTTTTGATTATTGAAAAAAGAGTCATTTTGCTGTTGCAAAGAACTCACACCAAGACCACAGCTATGGATTCCTATGCGAAATCTCTGGGTTTATCTTGTGAATCATGTTTGCAAATCTAACAGTGCTAACATTGCATGGCACCGGGCATGGCTGGTGAACTCAGACTGGTGGGGCAGGTAGAGCGTCCCATGGGAGACAGAGAGAGAGTGTGTGTGTGTGGGGGGG
>NW_017729033.1:38843936-38866801 GCF_001723915.1 Gavialis gangeticus | reverse complement strand
GGGGGGGGGGGGGGGGGGGAGAAGGTGGGTGTTGCAGCTGGCCAGGCACTCTGGCTGGTAGCAGGGAGACTGCAAACCTCCCTGCTCCTGGCCGGCTGCAAATCCCCTCTCCCTGCCCCTTGCCCTGTGGGACACTCCACCTGCTCTACCAGTCTGAATTCATCAGCTGTGCCTGCATGGCACCCTCAAAAGGCTCTCAAGGCACCCCAGTGTGCCAAGGTACCCTAGCTGACAATCACTGACCTAAGTTCTGGTTGGGGCCCCTCTACTTTTGGTAGCTTTTTTCCCAGCTTTATTTTATTGAGTTATTTATTAAGTTGCTGCTTGTTGAAGATTCTGCTTCATCCTAAAGATACAATATACCATTTAAAGCACACACAGCATTAACTGTTTTTTTGCTGACAAGTCTGATAACAAATATCTAGTCAGGATGGAAACATTCCCTTATGTTTCACAATTGGACCCCTTAAACTGACGTTAACAGGCTAGTGAGAAGGCATGCTGCATTTGCCTGCAATTATAAGAGAAATGCTGATCACAGATGGTCACATTAGGAATGCAGACTGAAGGATGCAAGATTCACATCATAGACAAGCTGTACCTTAACTTGTACCAACAGCTGTGGGTGAAACAAATTGTTCAGCCCATGTATATTACTCTATTTACTTTTGTATTGCTGCCAGTAATGCAAAGGAAAATGTCTGTGATAACTGAAGAAGACTCTGGGGAAAAAAATGAGTTGAAGTTCATCCCTTTTGCAAGGAGGCCTATCTCTGAAAATAAAGTAAATGCAGAAGAAGTTGAATGTTAGCTTTTTGAAAGGTAAGCTAAGGTGAAGTCTTGCCATCAATGGTAGTAGGTCTAAATTTCATTTTTTGACTTTATTTGGTAACTTTGTATGCTCAGACTTCAGACATGAGATTTTGCTGATTATAATTGCTACAGAATCATTTGCTCTCCAGCAAGCCATATGGAATGTCAGTGAAAGCAATGTTATCTCGGTAAAATTTTGTATGCAATTAAAATAGTTTGCTTTTGTTTTATGTAGTAAAATAATTACCTTCCTTTCAAGCCAGTGAGCAACTGAAGGACATTTCATATGCAATGGAATACTGCAAGTCTATCTACATGGTTAGTATTTCTCTTATAATCAACAATAATCTGTACATTTTCTAGTGATGCCAAAAATGTTCTTACCGCTCTTCATGCCAGAACCTCTGGCCAAGTCTACACAGTAAGCTTGTGGTGGCAGGCAGTGGTGCTCTTGAGTAGCTGTTTCCACGCAGCACTTTTGGGCAGGGGAACTAGCACAGCTGAGTGACACAGAGACAGTTAACCAGAGACAGCATGTGGATACTTCCAGTTTAGAAGCTTAAGAGGCAGCCTATCCAGAACGACACAGCAAGCTTGACGTTGCCTTGCTGGGCAACATGTTGGCTATGAGAACTAACTGATGCATGGCACTGGATCTTCTGTTAAGAAATTGAGCTAGGTGGGAAGGATGCCCTTTTTTTTTTTTTTTAAATGGACACTTAGGTCATTGCAACCAATGTGAGAAGTTTGATTAACTGACCAAAGCAAGATTAATTGACAAGGATAAGCATAATCTTACAGGACAAATCTCTTTTTGCCATGGAGCGGCATTGGCCAGCTTTTTGGTTTCCACAGCAAGGGGGGGAAATCCTCCTTCAACATTTTATCAGGCAAGCATCTTGGTTCATGCAACAGTCGCTCAGGTGCTGTTGAATAGCTACCCTCCAACTTCCTTCCAGCCACATCCCTTATTCATGTATGGCTGGTAAACAAACATGACTTCAATATTCTAATCAAAGGTCCCTGATTGGCTTTATTTAAAATTTCTTTGTTTCACTGATCTGTTTTGTAGTAGTGCTGGTCTGAGACAAAGAAGAATACAAAACTCTAGAACTCTTGGTTCAGAGGTGATACTTTTTTTTTTTAATTAGACCTACTGAAAAATAGCAAAAAAAAAAAAAATTATCTTTCTTTGCAAGCTTTTGGGCATGCATGCCCTTCTTCAGGCTGAGGGGAAATCAAAGATTGTTAAAGTCCCCTTAGGGTGAAAATAAACCTCATTTTGCAGAGAGGAAGCTGAAGGTGGATGCATGTTCCTCTGGGTCCCCGAGAGTCCCTTTGTGTGAGTTGCTCTTTGATGCGCAGATCAGGCAGTTTCTCTACCCTGGTGGTGGCAGAAGTCAGAGGCAGGGAGCCACTCTAATTAAAGTGCCTCCCCCGCCCACTCCTGGAGAATGTGTATAAATGCCCAGAGGCCCACTTGTCACAACTGCTTCAGTTCCCCTATAGCCATGTCACAAATGTCATTTCTTTGCTTACACTTCTATGACTGCTATTTACAATATCATTGGCACATGTCCAATGAAGAAGGCAACCATCATTGCAATCCTGGATCTACAGAATGTACCTTTGGCCCTGCTGAGCTTATCTAACACCCGATTTTGCAGAGCTGTTTCTGGAGACTGTTATTAAGTTAGGCTGCTTTTCTTCAGGGAGTACTTGCTGTATGAGCTACAGATTGGTACACTTTGTAAACAGATAACTCTACATGTATGCTTGTTACTATGAAGTGTGTAAAATTGATAATGGAATTGAAAAACATGGAAAAATCCTTGGCTGGTCGAACTAAGGTCAAAGAGGAGCTTAAATGTATAATGAGCAAAAGATATGCTAACAATGTGCTACTAGAGAGACCTCAACAAATTGAGGATTAGACCAAAAGAAATCTTATGAGGTTCAATAAAGACAAGTGCAAAGTCCTGCCCTTAGAAAAGAACAATGCCATGCATGGTACAGGTGGGGGAGGGGGTGACTGGCTGGGCAGCAGCTCTGTAGAAAAGGACCTGGGGGTTACAGTGGACAATAATGTGAATGTGAGCCAACAGTGTGTTCTTGTTGCAAAGAAAGCTAAAAGCATACTGGCCAGCTGATCGAGGGAAGTGATTATTCCCCTTTATCTGGTACTGGCAAGGTCGTATCTGGAGTACTGTATCCAGTTTTTGGCCCCCCACTACACAAAAGAATGTGGACAAATTTAAGAGAGTCCAGTGAAGGGCAGTGAAAATGGTAAGGGGACTGGGGCACGACTTCTGAACAGAGGCTGAGGGAACTGGGCTGGTTAGTCTGAGATGTAGGGGATTTAATAGCAGCCTTCAACTGCCTGAATAGCTCTTCTAAAGAAGATGGAGCTGGACTGTTTTCAGTGGTGGGAGATGACAGAACAAGGAGCAATGGTCTCAAGTTGCAGAAAGGGAAGTTTAGGTTAGATATTAGGAAAAACCTGGTCTCACAAGGGGAGTAGTAAAGCACTGGATCAGGTTACCCAGAGAGGTTGTGGAATCTCAGAAGAAGTTACCCAGAGAGGTTGGAGATTTTTAAGATCTGGCTTGACAAAGCCCTGGCTGGGATGATCTAGTTGGGGATGGTCCTGTTTTGAGAAGGGGGTTGGACTAAATGACCTCCTGACGTCCCACCCAACCCTAATTTTCTATGACATAGTGATATTTTAGGGAAGTAGTTTTAAAACAAAAGAAAAAGGTGCTCTTTTCTACACAAGATGTTGTGGAGGCTGGTAGCTTAGCTAAGTTCAAAAGAGAATTGGACAAATTCTTTCAGGATAGATCCAACAGCAGGTAATAAATGTAATTAGTGGCACCGTCTTCAAATTAGGACTTCCTGGGCCTCAGACTGCTGTAACCTGTAAGGGATAGGAAACAGGTCCATCTGGAGAAGCCCTGTATAAAAGTTCTTTCCTTTTGCACCCACTCTGACATTATGAGATATAGGATACTGGGCTAGATGAACTGACGAAGTATGACACTTACTATATTCTCATGTTAAAAAAAGTTTACCATTTCCACCTCATAATTAGTGTGAAAAAGGCATAGTGTTAAATAAACATTTCTAATCTGTGTTTGGAAAGAAGCAGGAGGATTATCTTCTATTACATGTGGTTTATTACGTACTTCCCAATCAATTATTAACTGCTAATCTAGTGGTCAAAATACCTGGTTGAAGAGAGATCTATTTGGCTTTCTGTTAATTTTTAATAAATCTTGGGATACAAGGGGGCATCCAGACTGGAAGGGTATGTTTAAACCACTATTTAAGATGGACCTTATGGGTGATTGTAACAAGACAAAGTTTTATGAGCTTCCCCTACAGCTATGTGCAAAGCATGGATGGCAGGGCAAGTAAAGGATAGTTTCTTTTAGGAATGAAACTTCCTGTTTCTTTGAGTGGCTCCCAGAAGTGCTCTAATCTTGTCTTCTGTTGTGTTTAGCCGAGACAAGAAAAGTGGAGGTCCAGAAATCCGGTATAGCAACTTGTGAGATTACTGCTGGTAGACTTCCTGTGTTGGTGGTCTATACTTGGCTGAGTTGGGAACACATTGCAGGGAGGCTTCAAGAGCTTCCATGATTAGGCTGGATTCCTACCAGCAGCAAACTATAAGGATTTTTACTGTCAATGGGTTGGGGCTAAAATAGTGGTTCTCAACCGTTTTAGACTTGAGGAACCCCTTGCTTGACTCGAGGCACCCTGTCTATAAATTTTGCCAATTCAGTGGCATCTCATTTAAAAAAAAATGAATGTATTTATTACAGTGCTTACCTCCTTGCAGAGGGACCAGGTAGTAGGGGCAGGTTCAGGCTCCTCTCATGCACTTGTCTCTTCACACCTTGCAGAACCCTTCAAAAAAATCTTGTGGCATTCCTGGATAAACCAGCACTCTGTCTGAGAAGAAATGGGCTAGAAAGTGACCCGGAGTAGAGGCCTAAGTAGCAGCATAGACATATCCAGAGAACACAATGATGTGATCTTCCAACTTTGGGGAGGCCTGGCTTGGCCTCCCCCAGCAATGGAACATGCTGCTCCTCCTCTGTTACTACGGCTCTGTATTTGTTCTCCAGACAAACTGCTACAGGTGGAGATGAAGATTTTTGCTTGCTGCCAGACGCCAGATGCTTATGACTTCCACCTTCCTGGGAGTCTGTCATAGAATCATAGAAAATTAGGGTTGGAAAGGACCAGTCCAACCCCTTGCACAAAGCAGGACCACCCCTAACAAGATCATTCTAGCCAGGGCTTTGTCAAGCCAGGCCTTTAAAAACCATCAAGGATGGAGATTCTAGCACCACTCTAGGTAATGTTTCAGTGCTTCACCACCCTCCTAGTGAGAAAGTCTTTCCTAATACCCAGCTGTGGACAAGTCCCTTTGTCTATGGCTCAACCAGCACTGCACACCCCTAAAGGGGCACTCACCTCTCATGACTTGATAGTTATAATTGGAAAATTCTGTCCCCAAGAAGGAAAAACTGGCTCCACGATCAGGGATGTGTCCAGTATTCCAAAATAATCAGTTATGGCCTGTAATAGAGCCTCACAGGGGGCTCCTCCAACCCCAGTACCCCTATCCCAGTCCTCCAGGTTTAAGTCTAGGCTCCTGCTGTTAAGACATCACAGCTAGGAGCAGTTCTCAGTACCCTCCTGGATGACTCCTGGGAAAACTCTATAGTCCATTAGAAACAAAAAAACAAAAATATGGGCCATAGTATTCCTTACCCCTGGCCTCCATTGCTCTCTGGTGCAGGGTTTCCCCTTTCTGTACTGCTTGTGTCTATTCCAGCTGCCAACGGGAGGGTTTGGGATTGAGAGAGTGGTGAGGAGTAAAAAGGTAAGAAAGGTTTATTGACGTAACAAACACACAACTATGCATAGTATAACAAGACAACAATAACAGACAATAGTAATTCGCGTTGGCAACTTATGGGCAGTCCCCTCTGATACCTGATGTATGACAAGTTCTTCTTTTATAAAGCTCAGTGAAGTCTGATGTCCCTGATCTGCACTGTCCGAGGGGTACCGGGAAGGACACTGGTATTCAGTCTTCAGGCTCCTTGAGAACTACTGGCTGACCGAATCTAGGTCAGCAGCTAACTTCTAAATTTGTAGCTGTTTTTACAATGCTGCGTCTTCCTTCTACTGATTTCTGGATGTGCTAGCTAATTTATAGCTTCTGAGCTACACTGTTGACTCACAGCTACTTATATTCTTACACTATGAGCTTTCCTTATGACTGACCAATAGCAGTACAAGCCTTTGCATTTTTCTGATAAAGTTAATTTTAACTGCATCACTACATACAAGGCCTTACTACTTTCAAGGCTTCACTAATCTTTTACTTTAATTAACCTCTTAGCAGCAACATGCAGCCCCATACAAAAACAAGCCACAAGAAACACTTGGTCTAATCCTCACAGAGCATTCAGCAAGCACCTTCACCACACAGACACAGTTTTCAGCTGTCACAGCATCCTTTTGGGCTCTCTGCCCTGCAGTCCCAGCCTATCAACACTGGTTTCTGGTCCCCAGATGTAGCTCATCTGCCCTGTATTGGGGAAAGACACCTGGGCTGAGTTACCATCAAGTGATTCCTCCCCTGGGGTTATAAACAGCCTGGGCTATTCTAGCCCCATCTTAGTATTTCCAGATAGGACTTTTCCCTTCCAGGGGTTCTGTTTCCGAATGGGAACCTTAAGAGGGCTAGACCATCTCTGTATTCTCCTGGGACTTTCTGCAACACAGGCTTTTCCTGCTGGGATACTTCTCCCCTCCCCTTGAGAGCACTCTGCAGGTAAGGGTTTAGTCCTTTCCATCTTTCCAGACCTGTTTAGGGGCTTCTTCTATTTGCTGGCTCTGTAGTTGCCCTGTTTCAACTGCTCCTATGGCCTGCCCCTTTACTGTTGGGACTGCTTGACTTCCAGATATTAAGGGGAAGTGAGCAACTGTTGATTTTCCTCCTCCCACTTTCCTTATTCTTCTACACCAACCTAAACCTCCCTTGCTGCCACTTGAGATGGTTACTCCTTGTTCTGTGATCTGTCACCACTGAGAACAGTCTAGCTCCATCCTCTTCAGCTGAACCTGCTTCAGCTAGTTAAAGACTGCTATCAATACCTGCTCTGCCTCGCCCCTGCCCCAGTCTTCTCTTCTGCAAACTAAATAAACCCAGTTCACTCTGCCTTTTCTCATAAGTCCCCGAACCATTGTTGTTGCTCTCCACCGGACTTTCCAACTTGCCCACATCATTTCTATGGGGGGGAGGGGGCGCAAAACTGGACACAATACTCCAGATGCAGCCTCACTAGTGCAGAGTAGAGTGGAATAATTACTTCCCTCAATTGGCTGGCAACTTTCCTACTAATGCAGCCTAGTATGCTGTTGGCCTTCTTGACAACAAGGGCACACTGCTGGCTCATTCAGTTTATTGTCCACTATAACCACCAGGTCTTTTTCTGCAGAGCTGGTGGCCAGCCAGTCAGTCCCCAATCTGTACTGGCACGTGGGATTGTTCTGTACTAGGCACAGGAATTTGCTCTTGTCTTTATTGAACCTCATTAGATTCCTTATGGCCCAAACCTCCAATTTATTTCAGTCACTCTGAATCCTAGCCCTACCCTCCAGCATGTCTACTACACCCTCCAGCTTGGTGTCATGCACAAACTTGCTGAAGGTGCAATCCATCCCAACTTCCAGATCATTAATGAAGATACTGAACAAAAGCAGCCCCAGGACTGACCCCTGGGCACTCCACTTCATACTGGCTGCCAGCTAGGCAGTGAGCCATTGTTTACTACCAGTTGAGCCTGACACTCCAGCCAGCTTTCTGTCCACTTTGCAGTCCATTCATCCAACCCATACTTCCTCAGCTTGCTTGCAGGAATGCTGTGGGAGATGGTATCAAAAGCCTTGCTAAAGTCATATTATCTCCACTGCTTTCCCTGCGTCCACAGAGCCAGGTATCTCATTGTAGAACACAGTCAGACTGGTCAGGCATGACTTGCCCTTGGTGAATCCATGCTGACTGTTTCTAGTCAGCTTCTTCTCCTCCAAGTGCTAAGAAATGGATTCTTTGAGGACTTGCTCCATGATTTTTACAGGGACTGAAGTGAGGCTGACTGGTCTATAGTTCTCTGGATCCTCCTTCTTCCCTTTCTTAAAGATAGGCACTAGATTTGACTTTTTCCAGTTGTCTGGGATCTCCCCCAGTCACCATGAGTTTTCAAAGATAATGACCAGTGGCTCTGCAATTACATCAGCCAACTCCTTTGGCACCCTCAGATGCATTGCATCTGGTCCCATGGACTTGTACATGTCCAGCTTTTCTAAATAGTCCTTAATCTGTTCTTTTACCACTGAGGGCTGATCACCATCTCCCCAAACTGGGCTGCCTGGTGCAGTAGTCTGGTAGCTGACCTTACCTGTGAAGACCAAGATAAAGGAGGCACTGAGTACTTCAGCCTTTTCCTCGTTTGTCACTAGGTTGCCTTCCCCATTTGGTAAGAGATTCACACTTTCCCTGACCTCCCTCTTGTTGCTAACATACTTGTAGAAACCCTTCTTGTTACCCTTCATGTCCCTTGCTAGCTGCAACTCTAATTGCACTTTGGCCTTCCTGACTCGATCCCTGCATGCCTGAGCAATATTCCTATACTCCTCCCAAGTTTTGTTCAAGCTTCCACTTCTTGTAAGCTTCCTCTTTGTGTTTAAGCTCAGTGAAGAGTTATCTGGCAAGTCAAGCTGGTTGCTTGCCACATTCGCTACTTTTCCTGCACATCAGGGTGTTTTGTTTTTGTGCCCTCAGTAAGGTTTCATAAAATATAACCAGCTCTCCTGGACTTTCCCACTCTCTCCTTTTTTCCTTTTGTCAGGATCCTGAAATCAATCATCTTGTGGTCACTTCTGCCCAACTTGCCAACCATTTCTACATCCCTCACTAATTCTTCCCTGTCTGTGAATTGTAGGTCAAGAAGAGCATGGCCCTTAATTGGTCTCTCCGACACTTGCACGAGCAAGTTGTCTCCAGTGCTCTCCAAAAATGTCTTGGATTGCCTGTACACTGTTGTATTGTCCTCCCAGCAGATGTCAGGGTGATTGAAGTCTCCCATGAGAACCAGGTCCTATGGTCTGGAAACTTTCACTAGTTATCTGAAGAAAGCCTCATCTACCTCATCCTCCTGGTCTGGTGGTCTGAAGCAGACAGCCACCACAACACCACCCTTGTTGCTCTTCCCTTTAACCTTAACCCACAGACTTTCAACAGGCCTATCTCCATTTTCATACTGGAGCTCTGAGCAGGCATACAGCTCTTTTATATGGGCAAGGGACAAAAATTGCACATAAACCAGTTTAAGTAATCAGAAACTGGTTTAAACCTATAAGAGAACCTAAGCTCAGTGCACATAAACCAGTTTCAAAATGGCCAAAACTGGTTTAAGATAAACCTGGTTGACGTAGTATCAGACTTAACTAATTTGTGTCAAACCAGTTTATGGAACTTCTGTCTCAGACCCCTTCCTGGTTTCAGTTAAATCAGAGTGGCTGGCTGAGAAGGAGGTGGAGACCACAGGCAGAGCAGCATCTGCCTGGCTTCTCCCTGCCCCACCCTTCACTCACTTGCTGCTCATGCTGGGATCCCCCCCATCTCCCACAGCATGGACCCAAGTTGGCATCCACATGTTAGGTATTGCTGAGTGGTCTGTGTTTGTGTGCACCCAATTTCACTGGAACAAAGGCAGACAGAACAGTGTTGCTTAGGGCTTTTTGTAACTAATCAACAGGTCAGCTGGTAATGTTGCTCCATTCTTCCTGACAAACACCTTGGAAAAAGCTGTTTAAGATGAGTTTGAACTAATGAGAGAGAGGTATTTGTTTTCTTGATGTTCTGATAAGCACCCTGCTGGCTGCTGGCTTACTTGCTTCAAAGGCTGCAATCTGTCAGTGTTCAAGAGGGGACAGAGAAAGGTGTGAGAGACGACCTGGTTTTCAATGCATGGGGCCCATGAGAGTCTTCAGTTTGCTGCAGGAAGTATGAAAAGCAGGGAAAGGGAGATTGAAAAGGTCAGTATCATCAACAGATGCATGTATCCACTCCATAGAAGCAGTCTTCCTGCCCCTTCCCCTGACTGCCCCTTTGCCTCAGAGTGTCATTTGGGGACCAGGGGCCAGGGTCTGGCAACACTCCCCACTCTTTGAGCAGCAAGCAGGGAAAAGTCTGGTGAGGGCTACGTTCCCCTCCACCTCCAGGTACACCCCAGTTGGTGACCGTGCAAGCCAGGTTGGGGGTTTAAACCCCTCCCTAATCATAGCATCCTGCTGGGGTCTGGCCACGTCCCCTGTCAGCTCAGCTCTGTAGAAGGGAAGGGATGGCTCACCTTAGCACCCCTTGGCTTCTAGTCTGAGCCACTGCAGCACGTGCCTGCATTTTCTGAATCAAAAGTGAATGTCTATCCACTTGCAAATCAGTTCAATCTCTGCAGGTTAGACTAACCTGCAAAGATTGAATCAGTTCAGGCTCAGACCTTTTGAATGTCTGTCCCTAGCTATAAAGTGCGAGTCCTCCTCCTCTTCTCCCCTGCCTGCCCTTCCTAAGCAGTTTGTACCCATCCATGACAGTGCTCCAGTCATACGAGGTATCCCACCAAGTCTCTGTTTATACCAATCACATCATAGGGTGTTTATACACATGCTCTAGGAGTGGGGGGTGGGGCACTTTAATTAGAGTGGCTCTGAGAGCTTCTCTAACTAAAGTGTCTGTAGAGTTTCACATGTCAGAAATCCCAAGCTGAAAAATGGTGACAGGAGTGCTTTAACTGAAGCTCATTGAATTAGCTTTAGTTAAAGTGCCCCAGCCACCATTTTTCATTACAGGGGCACTGATGAATGAGATACTGGATTCTGCCAGAGCTCAGTAATTGCCATGCTCCAGCAGACTTGATTAATGAAACCTTCACTAATGCACTGTAATTAAAGCATGTTGGAGCAGCCCCACTGTGCATTTATAAGCACCCATAGTTCTTTGACTTTGTAAGGACTTCCAATTCTTGCTAGTTTCCCAGGCTCCAGGCATTCATGTACAGACATCTGAGGTGACTAGCCAATTGTCCTACTCTCTCAGGAAGAACAAGGCCTCCCCTGCTGACCCCTCCCCTGCTGTCCTCTTGCTTCTTTAGCACTGCCTTTGGCAGTCCTTCCTTCACAGTCCTAGAGGTCTCCTTCAGCACTAAATTGATGAAATCCTCATGGCAAAGGATGCTTTGTAGCCTTGCCACCTCCTCCTGTAGCTCTCTTGCCTGCTTCCTGTGGGACACCACCAGGAGGTACTGCTCACTTCATATGCACTTCCCCATCTGGCTGTCACTGAAAGGAAACTGCAAGCTGCAGTATCCACAGCACCAAACCAGGACCTGGGTGAGAAATCCTGACTGGATAGTGTCAGGGAAAAGGGTTGACCAGCTACTGCATAGCACCCATACACCGAAGGGCGTGCTCATACACCGAAGAGCACTGGCTACTTCCTGTCTTTTGGGCTCGTTCCGAGCCACGATCAATTCAGCACAGAATGAGGGAGTGTCAGCATATGGATTTATTGCTCTGCAGAGGGCTCACTCAGTGTCACAGGGACAGAGATTTCCCCCAAACTGAGTTTACAGCTTGGTATTTATAAATTATGCGTTACATTGTTGCATGAGCATTCAGGTTTTTCTGCTTGCTGTTACAAAGTTACAAAATACACAGAACAAGCTTGGGCTGCTTGAGACCGGTTCTGCGGTTTACACATTTCACTTATTGTCAGCAAGAGGTACACATTTTGCTTACTGTCAGCAAGAGGCGATCTTCAATCTTAGGGGAAAAGGTCATCTGCTTTTCAAGGGTCATCTGCTTTTTATGATTGTATTGTCGTTTTTCTCTTACAATTCCCCCCTTTCAGCCTTGAGCTCTAGCTCAGTGGCTGATGTCAAAGGTTGCCATTCTTGAGCATACATGACATACTTGTTCTGCATTGCATTTGCATAAAGCTTTCTTACATAAGCGATAATACAGGATGCAAACATACACACTATAACGAATATAGCAAGCAAAGAAAGCAAGGGGTTAAGAAAGAACTTAGCTATCCACTAATAGTCCATCCAAATGAGCTAGCCAAACTGCTAAACCAGTTATTGCTGGCTAGGGCTGCTCTGTTAACGTTAGTGGCTACAGCTTTAATTTTTTCAACTTGTTGCTCAAGTGGACTGGAGATGTTGGGGATAGCTATGCAGCAATGATCTTTTGACAAGTTAAGATACTGACATAGTCCTCCTTCACGGAAAAGCAAGGCATCTAAGGCTAATTGGTTTTGTAGGGTCATTTGTGAGGTAGCTTGTAATTGATCATTAACTACATTGAAGCTATCAGCGGTGGCATTAGCAAGGATTGTGACTTGTTCGGCTACTTCTGCTATTGCTACTCTGGCCTTTCCGATTGCTACTCCCCACAAAAACAGTCCTTCGAACCCCCATTCTAGTTTCTTTTTCACACGCTCTTGGTGGGTAAGTTGACTCCAAGTTGGGGTTCGGCGAGCGCTTTTCCACAAAGTAGAGGGAGGCGACATGCTGGTATACATTAGCGGAGGGCAGAAAGCAACAGTACCCAGGGTGCATTGGACTTTGCTTAAGGTTGCGGGCAATATTGTTCAGAGTATTCCATCAGTACATGCCCATAAAAGCCCTGGCAGGGCTGGGGTGCTGATTCTGTTGCAAAGGATTGAAACGCTATTACGAGGACATCTGTCTTGTTCCTTGCCCCAGTCAAACAAAGTCAGGGAACATAATTTTAAAAGTGGATCCGTCTGTGATGGTCAGATCAAACTCTAAACTACTGTTATGACATGCTTGACCCTGAAGGAAGGCTTGCACAGCTGGAAAGTAAAAATTCAGGGGCTGAGTGGGATCCTTGTTGGTAACAGTTTGTTTGCAGGTCCAGGTAGTTAGGGGTTGGATGACGGTTAAGGGGCTGAGGATGGCATAAGCTCGGGTGCGCTTGTCTAATGTATTATTAAACTTAAAAGATTATTTAATGCACCACGGGGGATCGGAGACCGTGCGTGGGTCAACACAGGGAGTGATTTTCTCGTGACCACACTGTTCCTGATGGGGACATTCCTCAAGGTATAGCTGAAGAGTATGTTCTTTCTCCATCTTCTAAGCACCTTCTAGAGTCATAGCCAGGATCTATGGAACTATCAAAGCAATGGAGAAAACTGGGGCATGCGGGACAGGTATAGTTTATTTGAATACTGAAATAATCAATTAGTACGAACCCGCTTTGATTGAGAGTGTTAAGTAAGGCTAGGCTCGCATCAAATGGGATGACATAAGCCTTTAAGGGGCTGTCAGTCACGGAGGTCGGGACGGGCAGGCAGGCTGTGAGGCTGGGGTTGTCAAGGGATTTTGCCCAAGTTTGGATGAGTTGTAGGACGACATTGCTTGTACTCTGGTTGACTATAGTTAAGAGGGTGGTAAGGAAGGAGTAAGCTGTTAATCTCATTCTTTTCGCTGTGCCTCTGCAACCAACAACAAACAATACTAAATATTATAAATACAATTGTTACTAGTGTTAAGAATAGGTAAATGAGGATAGCTTGCATGACAGGTATCTGCAACTTAAGAGGCATCTAATGGGCTTTCAACACGCCATGTGTCTCCTATGGTCCTTGTAAGTCTTAAGGGTGGAACAGCTTGCTTATCTGGTGGTGCTGGTGATGCTGGCTCTTCACCGGGCTTCAAGTGGGTATGGTGGACCCAGGATTCTCTTTTGGCAACTCTGACTGCAGTGTGAGTCGTCAGCAGGACTTGAAAGGGTCCATCCCAACACGGTGCTAAGCAGTTCTGTCGTCGGTATTTCTTGATCCACACCCAATCGCCGGGTTGGTATGGATGAAGGTTGGTGTCAAGGGGTACTGGTTGTACCAATGTTGTGGACCTGTGAAGAGAACTGAGAGAATGCTGTAATGATAAGACATAATCAGTTAATTTTTCATCTCCCCCCAACAGGCTTAAATGCAGACTTTGCCAGCCTTTGTACAAAGGTGGGGGATGACCAAACAACAACTCGTAGGATGACAGATTTAGGGGTTTGCGTGGCTTAGTTCTAAGGGCAAATAACAATGGGCAAGGCTTCAGGCCTTTTTAATTTGGTTTCGGCACAGATCTTTCCTAAAAGGGTTTTCAGGGATAGGTTTAATCTTTCTACTCGACCTGAGGATTGTGGGTGGTAAGGGGTGTGAAACTGTGCTTGAATTCCTAAAGCTTTATATACTTCTTGCAATATTTTTTTCAGTAAAGTGTGAGCCTCGATCTGATTCAATAACTTCAGGGAGTCCGAATCTTGGTACAATGTCTCTGAGAAGGGCTTTGACTACAGCTGAGGCATCGGCTTGTGAAGCAGGGAAAGCCTCTGGCCATCCGGTGAGCTGGTCGATTACTACTAGACAATGTTTATAATGAAGGGCTTTTGGTAGGTCTATATAGTCAACCTGGAGTCTTTGAAATGGCAGATAGGCCCATGGCCTCCCCACTTTGTGAGGGCTTTCTTTGGTCGTGTGATTATGTGCTTGACACGTGGGGCAGGAGTTGGCAATCCTGGCGGCTTCCACATAAATGCCGGGCATGAACCAGTTGCGGAGAACACTGTGCACTAAATTTTCTTTACTGGAGTGGTTTAGACGGTGGGCTCCTTGGGCAAGCGTGCGGAGAATAGCTCTGGGGGCGATAGGACGCTCATCAGGTACTCGCCAGATGCTATCTGCCCCTTTAATGCCTTCATATTTGGTCTTCCAGTCCTGGACTTCTGTCAGTTGGAGGTGCTGGTAAATGGAGGTTGGGCTGGATACCGTGATGCATAAGAGGTGGGAGTTAGGGTTGTTAGAAACAGGTTGAATGGCCACCGCCTTTGCTGCTGCATCAGCCATATTATTCCCGGCGGTGACTTCAGTACTGTCCTTGGAATGGCCTGGACAGTGGACAACCGCGATCTCTTTGGGTAGCAGGATAGCATTCAGAAGGTTCTTGACTTCCATGGCATTAGCAATTGAGTGTCCATTCGAGGTGAAGAATCCTCGTTGCTTCCATAGTTGGCTGATGGCATGACAAATACCGAATGCATATCGGGAGTTGGTAAAGATGGTCACTGAACAGTTTGTGGTAAGCTCGCATATGCTCTCTGTAAGGCAATAAGTTCTGCGACTTGGGCACTGGTACCTGGTGCAAGGGGCTTGGCTTCTGTGGCAGGACGCGACTTAGGGGTGCTGTGAACTCCCCTAGTGCCCCCTACCTACCATGCCAAATCGGGTTCCATACACCCTCACTATCTTGCCCGTCACATCTTTGATGGTAAATTGTTAAAGGGAGGCTGCCTTTTTACCCTCTTTGGCATGGGGTCTTGAGATGTCCCAGTCCATGCCCTGCCTTCAGTGACACGGTACACTCTAACCTCTGGGGCCTGTTTCTGCGATTCCCTGCCCGCACTGGGGCCTTGCCTCGCGATTCCCACAATCGAGGGTCAGGTGGCTGGAGCTGTGCCTGGCCTCCAGACCCACTTTCCGGGTCTTACACCCCACTGGGGCTTCCCACAATTGAGGCTCAGGTGGCCGTAGCCGTGCCTGGCCCCAGACCCCTTTCTCGGGTCCTGCGCCCCACTGGGGCTTCTCACCTGCACCCACACTGGGCTCCTCCCGATACTGCCCACATTGGGGCCGGGGTTGAGACACCCCCAAAACGCAGTGCCCTTCCCAGTGCCAGGAACCCCCACGCTACTGGGGAGCTCCTATGAGGCCTCCTCCAACCCCTACAGCCTCACCCGGTCCTCCGGTCTTATACAACAACAAACAGAAAACTCCCACTCCTGGGCTACAACATAAAATCCAAGTCAAACTGGTGAACCATAATTCCATTCATATCCCTACCAGGGTTTTCCTCCACCCAGTATCATCGAGTGGACGCTGCTCAGGCCATCAGGCTTCTCTACCCTGCTTACTCCTACAGAGCTTCACCCTCCTCAACTGCCAGAATAAGCCTGGGCTGCTTGAGACCGGTTCTGCGGTTTACACATTTCGCTTATTGTCAGCAAGAGGTACACATTTTGCTTACTGTCAGCAAGAGGCAATCTTCAATCTTAGGGGAAAAGGTCATCTGCTTTTCAAGGGTCATCTGCTTTTTATGATTGTATTGCTGTTTTTCTCTTACAATAGACACCTCACAGGTGCAAGCAGAGGAAGAGCTGTCAGTGGCTCTGCTATTGTGAAGTCCTCCAGTCATTTATATGGGTCTCTTAATCTGCTCCCTCCCTCTTCCTGTCCCTCTTTCAAGCAGACCTTCCCTAGCAAACTCTCCTGTAAACTGGCCTGTTTGTTGCTCCGTGATCCTGAAAGGTTCCTTTTTCCCTGCTGCTTTTCACCAAATTTACAGTGAAGGAAAGCAAGAGAGAGTTTCCAGGCAGAGTCCCAAGTGAACTCCCCCTCACTCAGGACTAGTTAAGCAAGGGGCTTAAGTATTGGTCTAATTCTTGAGTTTTATCTACTTGCACTAAATATATGTAGGTTAACTACTCTTAATTAAAAGAAAGATCTTACCTTAAAGGTTCTTCATCAAAGAGGGGGGCAGTGAACTGACCTGCAAACTACCCTGTTTGCTGGCCCTGTTCACTTGCTCCTTGGTCACTTGGGGAGTCTCCTTTTATAACCTTCTGGGCCTAGACTGGCTCCACACCCTCATTAGCGTTTTTGTTAAACACAGGCAGCAATCACTCATCAATCACATAGCTAGCAATACTCCCAGCTGCTCAGACTCATGCCCAAAACATACAACCCACCAAACAAACATGCAGCAAGCCAAAAACACAGGCAGTCCTGGCTCACTTACCTACCCAGAGCAGGATCTGGTGCCTGGCTTCTCTTCCTCTTTCCCTTCCTCCTCTTGCTCCCAGCAAGCTGCTTGCAAACTGCTTGTTTGCTCACACGTAATGAAGGGCTTGCACATATTAACAGGAAAGTAAAGAGTAGAATTAGGGATGCAATATTTACTTCTGAATGTGGTACTCATGATGCTAATGCTAGAACACTGCATAGAGCATAGGTGTCCATGTTTTTAAAAGGATATTGAAAACATGGAGACAGGTCAGGAAAAAAGACTATGGTAATATTATTTGAGGCCTAGGAGTACCTTACAGTGAGAGACTTAAAGAGATTTATTCATTTAGCTTATCAAAAAGGAATCTGAGAGGTACCTGGCTAGTGTGTAACTATCTTTCTGTTGTGTTGGTCCTGTGCATTGAATGGCTTTTTAATTTAGCACACAAAATGAAAAAAAACTCCACCACCCCCTCCAAAAACAAACAACCCCCCCAACAACAACAGCACAACAAATATAGCAAGCACCAGTAGTTGGGAACCGGAATTTTATCTGACTTCAATCAGAAAAAAGCACAACATTTTATACAATGAAGGTGATTAGCCCACTGAAACAAATTAGCAAGTCTAGATGTTTTTCTGGACAATAGGCTTGACTCGAACACAAATTACTGGACTGGATACACAGGTAAGTAGGTGAAATGTAATGGTTTGTATTGTACAGGAGGCCATTCCAAATTTTCTGATCCCTCTTTCTGGCTCTGACATCCAACACTAAGGCTGCATATACATGTTCAAATCATCTGGGAGAATTCTCCTAGGTTTGTTTTCCTGGAGATGCCTGAACAGACAATCAGATGCTGTGCCTCTGAAAAGCAGAGAGCTTGTAGTGCCAATGCTGTGCAGTGGGGCCCCCTGTGCATGCATCTCAGTGTGCTCTGTAGGCTCCCTTAGTCTGTCTGGAGATAGAATGGCAACAGTACACAGACTGGCTGACCCAGAACACTCAGGGTCAGCCTGTATCTCTTTCTAGCATAATATGGGGATTGCGTGCTATGCTCCCTGCTCAGCTGGAGCAGTAGAGTGCAGTGAGTGATGTGCTGTCTCCAGAGCACGGTGGTGGGTGGTGTGGAAGGAAAGCACCCTGAGATGCTGAAGGACTGTTGTGGCTTCTCTCAGAAGAGAACATGTACAGACATCTGCTCTCCCAGGAGAAACTCTCCTAGGAGTAATTTAACCCTGATTGTCCCGGGCTATTTTTCTTCATTTTGGCTTGGGAAGAAAAATCCTGACATCTGTACACTTGTAGTTTCTCTTGGGAGTACAGTGACTCAGGAGAAGCTGAATGTCTATATGTGGCTAAAACAAGCATCCTTCTAGTTTCTCAGTTGATAAACATTGACTTAGTTGAAAATTTCCTGTCAGCTTTCCTTTTTGAGGTAAAAATAGCCTTTTACTCCAAAATATTTTATAGCAAGTTTTTTCATTTTTATAATTCAAAATTGTAACTTTTTTTTAAACCAAAGCCTCTGTTTTGGTTTTCAGAAAAACATTTTTTTTTTTACAGAAAAAAGTAAATGTAAGTATTTTTTCAACAAATGATTCACAGAAAATAATTCCTGCTTCCAGCCAGCTCTTCTGGGCACCTACAAACTGAGGAAGCTCAAATTATTCATCCTGTCTGGAAAATTTTGGCCTTAGCTTTTTCTATAGACTTCATTGCTAATATAGTAACAATGCATTGTAAAGACTGTGGGTACCACACTGTGTTTATTAGTCTGTAAAATATGGTGCATATTTAACACTGAATAAATAATAATACATGATGGACGGGTTAAGTGCTCTTGCTGTATGAGAAGGTTGTCCCGTAAGTATTCATCAGAGTTACATGACTGTATCACAGAAACAATGCACCCTACATGAATATAGGTTTTTTTCTGTCTATGTACACAGTACATTTTTATAAGACTTGATTGCCTGTCTCTCTGGGAACTACTTCTTATTCTAAACAGTGCACAGATTTTAATATGAAAATGTTTATTTTAATAGATTTGTCTCGTATTCATCCAAGATTTGCCCTTTGCCTGCCTTTTTTTGTTGTTCTGTTTAGTTTTGGCTCTTCTTTTGTCACATAACTGTTCCCTCCAGTTCATAAAATGGCAAGGTCAAACTGAGGTGAAACTAAATGGTGCTGGGAATCTGAGATGCAAATAAGTTTTAGATAATCCATGTGATGTTCAGAGGCCATCTAGTCTCACAGAGCCATTAGCATTCAGGGATGCTCATTAGCACTCAGGCATCCAGTCAGTGTGCATTAGCAAAATTAGATGTGTTGATTAAAGATACAAATTATGTGTTGTATGTTTAGACCTCAGATGATGGTAGTTTAATGTTGCTACAAGAATGTACACTTTTACATCTTTTTTCATATTTTTAATATTAAAAGATTTCTATTCTTAAATACTTTTTTTTGTGGAGGAAGGGGAACTTGCCCACTAGAAAAAGTGTGATGCCTTTTTTCCATAAGTAAATTCATTTTAAAGATGTAAAAGTCTTTTTTTATTGTTTGTTTTCATGCAAATAGAGTAGGTGTGCAATTAGACCAGAAAATTCAAGATGGGAGTAATTGTTAACAATGTGTCAGTCTATTTAGCTACACTATAAAACAGTAATTTTAGGGACAGATTCTTAAAGGTATTGAGGTTCCTAATTCCACTGATTTCAATGGGACTTCTAGTAAGCTTGTATGTGTGATATAGGTGGCACTGGATAATTAAAATGTATCATATGCTAATATAATTTAGGGATTTGAGTGAGATTAACTAAAACCAGAGAATCATGCAGAAAACTCTAATATATATATATATGCCTGTATTAATATTAACATTTTATCACAAAGTCTCTCACCTTCATATTATACAGGCAGTACTATCCTGTGTAAACACAATAAAGAAGAATACTATACTTAACATCAGGCTATCAGCACTTTGGATAACATTAGGAAAACATACCATGTTTGTTGTGCAGTGTGCATCAATGCAGATACACAAAAATAGTTATCTTAAGCAAACATACCACCCTAATCTCTAGTAATCCAAGCTTTCAATATTGCCAAGATAATGTACCTCAGGCAGGGAGCTTAATCAGATATATGGCTCATACACTGAGATGTAGAAATTTCCTCAGCATCTTCCGTGAGACTTTGCTCCTAATTGCCCTGTATAGAATTAGCTAATGGCAGAGTAATACTAGTATGGCTTTTATTGGTCCAGAATGTTTGCTTTTAGTCTTTACATTGTCTAAACTCCGTATTTGTATATCAGTAACACAATGCGTATCAATAACACAATGCGAGTGGATGGGCGGCATACTTTGTTCTTGTTTTCTGGGCCCATGGGAAAGAATGTCTGGAAAGATCTAAGTACCAGACAGATGACTATTTTTAAATGAACTCTGGGTTTCTTCACTGCAGAGGCTGATATAGTGGAAATGAGCTCTCTGAAAGACAAGGAAGAAATTCACTTTAGATTTCCACCAAGTGCTCAGGGAGCTACATCCAGCAAATAGTGTCCTCCACTGAAAAGTGCAGTAAACAGGATATGAACTGGGAATGACTCATCAAGGAGCTTCTCAGTCTGTGGTTCCACATCTGTACTTGAAGCAGATTTACGAGAAGCAGGTCTATCAGAATCGCATGTTTCCAAGAGAGCAGGTCTCTAAATCTACAGCTCCGAAGCAATCCAAAACAGAAAACTCTATCAGCAATCCTCTTGGGAAGTGAGTAGATGAAAGGATTGGCATGGAGGACCCTGAAATTGGAAATTTTAAAACATACCTGCCTTCTTAGAAGGGGAAAAACAGGCATTGCCTTGGAGAGATGATAAATTATTCATCTTGTCTGGATGCTTCAAAAGACATAAAACCCATGCGTTGCTGTATTCTATGTGTGAGAGAGGAAGTTTTCTCAAGCTCAGACTGAAGTTTCTTTTGGAAAATGGATGGCTAATTCAGGAATTATTTAGAGCCAAATTCATTTGTACCTTTAAAATCAGGCCATGTATTTAGGTGCCTGAGTGATTCTATGTTCTATATTTCAGAATGATGCACTCTGGGTGTCACAGAGAAAATAACAGCAGCACCACTTAGTGCATGGGTCCCTAGAGAATCAGATTTTGTCTGTGGCCTGGCACATCCCATCTCTTTGTAACTTTGTAGGTGAATTAGGAAATGTATTTTACTTTAAAATGTAACCAAACTTCTCCTGTGAAGTTCTAGCTATCTATTATCTTTTAGTTTTATATGGCTGTCCATCAATATGGTATTAAGTACCTTTTCAGTAACTTAGTGGCATCACCAAAGTCCTAAGCAGATCTAATGGAGAATCTGTCACGTCTCCTCCCTTTTCAGAGTAATATACTTGAGGTCTCCTCCCTTTTATACTTGAGGTAGTATTTAAATGTTTGGTTGGTTGATTTTGTGTGTGTGTGTATACACTATATATATAATTCTTGTCACTACTGTTAGCAGTTAGCTGGATAGAGAGTTGTTCTAATACAGGTGTGGGTAACTGTTATGACTGGAGGGTTGCTTAATGAGTTTTGATGAATTGTTGAGGGCTGCAATGTTAGTCGCACCCCTTAACAGGTGCCCCACCCTCTGGTTGCCATTTTGGGACCCGAAGTCCCACCCCCTAACCCTTGACCTTTGCACTGGAACTTCCTCCCCTTGCTCCTGTGTGGGGGCATCTTGGAACATGAAAAAAACCAAACTGTATACTAAAAATCAAACATCTACTACAATATATCTTCATTTTATTTCAAAAAATATTTTTGTTCTGATTTGTGTGTGTTTGCATAGTGTATAAAGGGGTGAGCATAATAGCTCAAAATAAAGTCATCCTCTTGTATAGTGCGAGTGTGTGTGCATGTATAGTGTGTGTATGGGGGGTTTGTGAGAGGGTGTAGCTGGGTATGTTGGGGGTGTGGGTGTGTGCATATGTGGGGGAATAATGGGGGTGTGGGTAGGGTTTATGGGGTGTGAGGGAGGGTTGGGATGTGGGGATCCCCCACAAAGACCCTTCCCATGGCTTACAGCTTTTGCTGCTGGTGACAGCAGCAGTGGGAGACCCTTCGGGTGCTCGTGGCCCACGGAGGCGCAGCTGCCTGGCTTTGCGTGGTTCCAGTCAGTTCTGGGAGCTGCATGTGGCAGCAAGGAGCAGAGTCAGGTTGGTCTGCCTCTATTATGCAGGGCTCATGTGCAGCTCCTGGGACTCCTATGCCACTGGAGGGAAGTGCTGCACAATAGACCCGGCTGCCTTTCCCGCTCCCTGCTGCCACATGCAGCTTCTGGGACTCCGCTGGGAAGTAGGGAGTGGGTCTCCCCAGATCTGGCCCACGGGCCTTATTTTGTCCACTCCTGTTCTAATATCATGGAAAAGATTGTTTTCAAATAGGACTGTGGACTTCCTTAACCCTTTTTAGAAGTTTGTGCAAGAGCTGCATCTCTTTTGATGGATAGTGCATTCATTCTAGTTCACCCTTAAACTTGAAATCTTTTATTTAAATGCAGGATAACAGTTCTTCCTTCTCCTTTCTTGATCATGCCATATTACTTAATGAAATTGTGCCTTTTCTTTAAACACTGCCCATACATGTGGTTTCTCCAGAAAGAATTCTAACTAGCCCTGTTCCACCATAAGTTTGTTCAACACCAATAAGAGAATTCTGACTGGCCTTAAATTACCTTTTGTTTATAATCCTAGAATTTGGTCAGCATTTCATCACTGAACACCTTCAAACTTCTCTATGATAATTACTATTTAGTAGATATTCTGGGCTTGGTGCACAGGTGCTAAGGTGCACAGTTGAAAGCCCAGGGGTTGCAAGTATAGCAGAAGCACTCAGTGTGGCCCTGTCAGATTCCAACGAATCTGCAAATTCTGCTAAATGCCTCGTCACAAGGACATGAGAAATAAGTAGATATTCCAATGGAGCCAGTTGGGCTCCATGTGAAATAGGAATGTGTGTGAAATGATATTTCTTTGCACATTTTTGAATCTGGAACCAGTAAACAAAACATCCCACCCCCTCAAAAAAAAAAAAAAAAA
>NW_017729033.1:38836974-38843917 GCF_001723915.1 Gavialis gangeticus | reverse complement strand
CAATTTTTTAAATGTGAACCCAAAAAAAAAAAACCCCCCCCCCCCAAAAAAAAAAAAAAAAAGCAAAGATATAAGTAATCTTTGGCAGATCCTTTCCTATCCTTTGTTTTCTAAATTCATAATCATTGATAGGCTTTACAACATTTCCCCGATGAAAGGGAAATTAAGACATTACAAAGTTTGTCTTAGACTTTGTACAGACATTCAAGGAGGTTAGAGGGAAGTTAAATCATGTTAAAAATGGCCACCTGATCTAATTTAGTTTGCCTAGGTGTGGTCCTTATGCTAGATAGGTGGATCTACATGCGGACTGTATAGAAGTTCAGGACAGTTAGACTGCTCTACAAATGGCTAACCCAATCTAAGTTAAGTGCATCTCCAAGGTAGTCTAACATAGCTTAGGCCTGGCAAAATTGATCTAACTGAGCTTCTGTACAGTTTCTAGGACAGGCCCAGAGCTGGGAAAGCCCAGCTGCTGGCCCCAGCCCTAGGGCTGCACTTTTCCTACCCCCTTGCTGACACACAGCTATTTTTAGATCCCTAGACCCTCCCCACTCCCTCCAGATGGACAGTGCCCCACCCCCAGCCAACCAAATCCCCCATCCTGCAAGCCATTCTCAGTGTTGCTTTTATCAGCATTCACCAATGCCAGGAGCTAAGGAAGAAAGATGGGGAGGGGCAGGAAGGATGGAAGGGTAGGTTTGTTGGGGGTTGTTGTTTGTCTGTGGGAGGGTTGAGGGGCTAAAATAGCCCTTGGTCCTGGAGAGGTGTGGGAAAGAGCTCCCCCACAGACACTGAGTGCTCTATATCCTTCCAAACCCTCCTAGATCTCACCAACCACCCCTGCAGACCCTGCCTGCCACCAGCTGATCCCCTGTGGATTCTGCCTGTCCCATGCTTGATCCCCTGATCCCTCCCCCCCAGTCCTTCCCTGGTACCTGCTTGCCTCCCCAATTCCCTCCAACTGCCCCTACTAGCCCCCACCACTCCAACTTATTTTAGATCATGTGGCTGTTTTTAATGCGCTCTAACTTCCCCCTAACCTCCCTGAATGTCTGTATGAAGCCTGAGGGGTGACTTCATTGACCACTGTCCTCCTAATTTCCCCTTTGTGCCACCGTCTGACATGAAGAACCTTATCTCAAGATAATGAAAATAGGCCTGAGTGGTGCTTTTGTTATAAACATACAGGAGTTAGCATTAAGAAGTTTTCTGAGATATTAACTTTTACTTTTCAATCAAAATACATAACAGGGCTTAGTTTGGTTCAGGTGACTTATCAGGTACTTCAGTCTTCATGAAAATGTCAGGCTGTAATATGCTACTGTCTGGCACAAAGGCCAGCCTTTCCTCATCCTTACAAAGAAAAACCTTGTTAGAAGGCCACAGCAGAGTAGCAGGAGTACGGTAGGTCACACCTAAGTTGGCCTGTCGGGTTTTTTCCAAAAAGATTTAGAATTTAAAAAACATAATAATTGGATGCAATTTGCATTCTAGGACCTTTGGCAGGAACTTGGAGAAGGGAGACAGGAGAGGATCAAATCTGTCTCTTCCTTGTTTAGGCACTTTTTATCACAGTGTAAATGTATATAAGCTTTTCCCAGAGAATATCTTAAAGATAACATGGTTTCGTAGCTAGGATTTCTGAGAGGTATATTTAAACCTTGACAGACTTTTAACCTTCTTTAGCTTACAATAAATTTGCCATCCTTTTAAAATCCTTTGATTCTATGGCTTTTGTTCCCTTGAAAAGGGGACAGGGCTGCCTGGTTACTCAAGCAGATGCCAGGCTTGTGATTTGCATTTGATGAAAGCCACTTGTGAAAGCAGAATCAATGCTCAGCTTTGCAAACAGTAAATGTGGTACTGGCTTGTCATTTTTTCCTAGGTTGTTGTCCTATAAAGCCTCTCAAGTTCCTCTCTTCACAAGGACATCTTCCTATTGCCCTTCCATATAATCCAAGCAGTATGTTAGAACGAGACGCAGGGTAAGTGATGTTTTTTTTCCCCCCTTCATTGTGTTGTATTTTCTTTTTCATTCCACAAGAAACAAAAGCATGGAATAAAAATGCAGTCATTTTAAAATGATGTGTTGTGAGTTGATGAAATGAATCATAATAGCCAAACTGTGTGTCTGAACGGGCCTAATCACAGAACACCAGAGGCACAATAGGGAGCTTATTGTGGGCAACAAAATAATGTTGTAATAATGTAGTCACAGTGGTGAGTACAGCATCAGCCTTAATACGGGTGGTTATATCCAGGTAGAGAGAGAATGGCATAGAATACATCTAATAGAGCAATGGAAATGAATTTGAAAAGGGTCATACGTGAGAGTGAACAAATCAAAGTTAGCAGGGAGAGAGGCATTACCTTGAATGAGGTTAACTGGAAACAAAAATGGCATTGAATATACTTAGGCATTTAAAATAAAGATATGTGTAACTCTCCCTGATAAGTGTATGAATGTGTGTGAGAGAGAGAAGAAGGGAGAGGAAGGCATAGACTGCATATGAGACACAACCTAATAGATCACATTTTTAGACTAATACTTTAACTATTGCATTATTTTTGTCAAGGCCAGTGCAAAGTAATTGGAGCAATGGGGCCACTGGAAGTGTTAACTTTCTTTCTTTTTTTAAGAAAGCAGGCTGTGCTGGGTTTTTTTTTTTCCATTTCTTTTTTCAGGAAGCAATATTGATATTTTGTTCATCAGGCATCAAGGGAAAACCCCTACTGACTGTTCCAATATTTATACACCAAGTTCATCAGTAATGTAGTAAAAAGGCCACAGGAGATGGGTTGTTGTTTCCCTTTAATAAAGGCCAGGACAAATCTAACTTATTCCAGACACAATGCCCTACATACCCAGCCTCACCTAAACCCAACTTGGTGGGGTAGTTTATAGAAGATCTAAAGGAAAAGCTGGGAGGCAGCATATAGTGGAGCGGGAACTGGATACAGAGACTGGATTTGGCTTGTAGAAGTTCCACTTATTGTTCAAGAGCTCACGTCTTTTGACTTGGCTTTTTCTCAGCTTTTTACACTCTTGGTGTATGTCTGGATTTTATAATGCAGTGAATGTAGGGAAAAAGAAGAGGTGATTCCAGTATCTAAGCCATCAACAAGCTGGCTTTGGTACTGGAAACAGCAAAGCCAGACGAGCATGAAGCTCCACTTGGGATAATGTTATCTGACTTCTCTGGGTAATCTATATAATACACAATGCAGGGTAAATTAGCCTGAGCTGAGTGCTGTCCTAATGCAACTCTATTGCTCTTGGTACATGAGCTGGCTTGTCTAGATTGCTTAGTGTAGACCAGTGATTCTCAACCAGGGTGCTATGGCACCCTGATTTGTCTTGAGATCCTTTCAAGGGTGCCGCACAATATTAGCATTGTTAGGTTTGCAAACATGTAGGTCCAGACACAGGCATGGATGAACTGTGGGGCTGCCCAAGGCCCAGACAGAAAGGGGACCCAAAGATGGTGAAGGGGAACCTGATACTAAAAGTTCACCTGCGGCTACCAGGAGTCTGGGTCTGGTGCTGCAAACATGATTCACAAGGTAAGTGCAGAGACTTCAAATAGAAACTCACAATGTTAAAAACATTCTGGTCTAGTGGGGTGGATTCAGAGGGGGTGTGGTGGTGAGGTTACTTACTTACTCTGAAGCAGGCAAGAATTCCCCCTCTTAGCTCCCTCTCTCTCCTCCTTGATTAGGAGCACTTCTGCTTCCATTCCTCCTTCCCCTGCCTACCATAGCTGCTGCCCCCAGCTGGAGCTCTACAGCCACTTCTGCCCTGCTGCAGCTGGGCCGAATTATAGGCCTGTGCAAAGTGGCTAGTATTCACTTGGATTTGGACGATTTCATTTGGTGATTCGAATCACTGTCCCAAATCAATTTGGCTGAATCTAATTCGGAGATTTGGCTGGTGCTGAATCGGCTGAATCTCCAGATCAAACAGGCCCCACCCCCGGCCTGCTCTCCCAGCCTCATCAATGGCTGCCTCACCTGGCCTCAGCCTCCCGGCTCTTTAAAAAAAAAAAAAAAAAAAAAAAAGAAAGGCCCGCACTCACTGGCTCCTGCTAGGCAGCGGGGTGATCCCCACTGCCCCACACTGCATTGAGGGGCTCTGCCATGAGGTCCCAGAAGCCCTGACAGCCTCTGCATCAGTGAGTGCCAGGCTTTTTCTTTTTTTTTTTTTTTTTAAAGAACTAGGAGCTGGGGCCAGGCCAGTCATGGAGGGGGAGGGCTGGGAGACCAGGTGGGGATTGGGGAGTACTCAGTGGGGCTGAGAGAGCAGGGCCTGGCGGGGGGCCCCCCATGGTCCCCTTCCCCCTGCCCCCTACTTACCAGTGTGGAGTCTGGGTTCAGCTCCCTGCAGGGGTGTGTGGGGGCTGCTCAAATCTCCGAAGCTCTCTGAATCTTTTCCAAACTGATTCGGAGAGCTTCAGATTAATTCAGACCTTTTTACTGGTCTTCTGATTCTATTTGGATTCAGAGATTTGTCCACCAAATCGGGCTGAATCTCCTTCAGATCAAATCAGCACCTGAAGCTTTGCACAGTCCTACTGAATGAGCACAGCTACAGCAGGGCCCATTCTCCTCATGTGTTCCTTGCCAGCCCGGGGGTTGGAGCAGGCACAGACATGAGGAACCTACCTGCCTGTGCCACTACTAGCCCAATTCTCTGTGCAGCTGCTCCCTGCAGCCCTGGGTGTAGAGAGGGTGAAGGGAGGAATGGGAGGGGAAGGGAAGTACTACTAGCATAGAAGAGGATGGTGGGAAGTGTGAATTGTGGGGCGATTCTTACATGATTTGGGGACTTAAAAGCCCTGGCTGATTCTCCTGTAGCATTGTCTGCCCACCCTGGTTGGGGAGGGGGAGGCTAGGAGAATGGGGTGCAGCCACCTTTGCAGCATCAGGCACAGGTCTTGAACTCCCTGCCTCTACTGCCCTCTTATAATCCTCTTTTTCTCCAGGTTCTCCATGTCACATTCTACTCCAGAAAAGACCTTCACTGGCCCCTTGCCACTTTCTGTATTAAGTTCACTTCTCACCCTTGTGCCCAAAGCTCTGCATAGCTCCTCTCCAGTCTATCTCTAGATTTCTTATTTCATTCCCTGTTTTGTGCCCTACGTAACACCCCTGCCTTTTGTCTGACCACTTTCTCTCTTTTTCCCTTCTGCCTCTAGTTGTGACATGCAGCCTGCTTTCAGAGTTCCTGGGTTGACCTTTCATTTTCAGTCACTGCCACTTCATCATACTGCCTGTAAAAACTCACTTCTTTTCGCTACAACTTGCCCATTGTCTGTGGCTATACCTGAAAATATTAAGAAACACAAAACTTTACCAGTTGCTGATCGTTGTATGATACAGCCCATATAATCATTTTCTGTAAGTCTATGTAAAAATGGAAACATCTCAAAAGTATATAGCATCACTTTTTAAACAACAATCCCTCTAAAGCAGTTTTCCCTTTCTACTTTCTTTCTGCTGTTTGTATACTCTGTCTCCCCAGTCAGTTGTCATCATTTTCTTATGATTATGTTTCTGATTTAGACTGCAAGTTCTTCAGAGCAGGGACCTTGTTTTTTTCAGTTATCTGTAAAGTGTCATCCATACTAGTGGGATAAACAACATCACTTCTGTTCTAGAGTTGACTTGATTATTTGTCTACCTATTGAGAAACAGGGTTGGGGTAAGAGTTCATTTTTTGTGGTCTCTTTTGTGTTTTAGATGGAACAGATGGCTCAGCTCAATACACATCTGGATGTGGACTATGAAGGGCTGGCATGTTAGTTTGTGCCAATGTAACATGAGAGCTGGCTATCAATATCAGTCTGCAGACTGTATTTTTGGGGCAAGATTAGGAAAACATCCTATGAACATGTAAATCATATGGTAGGATAGTTGCTATGAACAAACTAAAAGAACAGGGAAAAAATATCACCAGACATCATTATTTAGCACCGGTAACAAGCTTGGCCCTACATGATGCCAGACTTAATGTATGCTGCTTTTTGTTCTCATTTCTCTCAGAAATAACCCAGTCAGCAGGGACTGGAAATCAGTAGGTTAATGAGACGTGTTCTTGCATATTCTCCTTCTGGTCCCATGATTCTTGAACTCCAAGCTACCCACTGACAACTCCAACTGGAAGGGTGGAGCCTAGTGGTTATGACCCACTCTTGGGAGGTGGGAGATGTGGATTTAAACCCCCTCAGTTGAGAAGGGCCAAGAAGGTAGGCCTCACGTTTCCTGAGTGAGTGCTTTAAATAGGCTTTTGGGCAACACTGTTAATTTTGAATTGTCAATGTGAATTCAGCATGCTTGGAGCATGTCTAGTGGATTAGACATGTGGGGGGACTTTGGCTGGGGTCACCATATTTCTAGTTCCAAAAAAGAGGACATCTGTCATGCAATGCAGGGCAGTAGGATGGGGGGCATATGAGTGTGGGGGGTAGTGATATGCCGGTGCCCTGCCCCTGCCCATTCCATTGCCCCTCACTCCCAAACTGTAGTGCCTCCCCCAGCCCAGCTGCTGCCCCTCACTGCTGACCTGCAGACTGCTGGCCCTGCCAGTGCCCCTCACTCCCAACCCATAGTATCCTGCTCCCCTGGGCTATGCTGGTGCCCCTCACTCCCAACCCGCAGCCCCCTGGTGCTGCCAGTGCCCCACAGTCCCAACCCACAGCCCCCCAAGACCTGCTGGTGCCCCTCACTTCTAACTTGCAGCCCCCTGCTCCCTCCAGCCCTGTGGCATTGCCCAGCTGCCCCGCCCCTGTGAGCATGGGCACCAGCCCCAGTGTCAGTGACTCAGCCATGCAGCTCCTCTCTGCCCCTGAAGGACCCCCCCCTGCCCCCTTCTCCTGCCCCCTTCCCTTGGTAGAGGGCCAGGCATACCCCTGCTTTCACTGCCCGGCTGCAGCCCCACCCC
>NW_017729033.1:38835963-38836787 GCF_001723915.1 Gavialis gangeticus | reverse complement strand
ACCCCCACCCCCTGCCACAAGTCCCCAAGCCCTGGCTCTCCACCCCCCACCCCCCATAGACTTACCTGCATCCAGTTGCTCAGGCTGCCCCCACTACCCTGCTTGGCAACATGCCAGCCATGTGCGTGTGCACCCTACCTCCAATCACCCTGCCCCTGCTCCCCCCAGCCCCAAGCAGCTTCTTGTTAGGGCAAGTTGGGAAAAACTTTGAAGCTGAGTTGACCAAAATCCTGGACATTTGATCATATTTAAAAAAAAATGCCTAGACAGACTGGATGATCCAAAAGGGGACATGTCTGAGGAAACCTGGACATATGGTAACCCTAACTTTGGCACTGGGGAGGTGCCTATCTGGATTGTTATAGAGTTGAGGTAGAAGTCAAATGTGTAGGTGATAGAACTGACTTGTGTGTGAGTAGTCCTAGAAACTCAAATGTAGAAATCTAAGGAACTCTTCAGTCCAAAATGGAGGGGTGGCCTGAACTTAAGCACCTAATAAGTTTTATGACTTGTGGAGCAGGGCCCATCTAGATGTAACTAAGGTCACTGCCATACATTACATGTCATGCAGTTAACTGGCAGACAAGGTTCTTTGGGTAAATCTGATACCTTTTATAGACCAACTAGTTGTTCCCAACCCACAACTAGTTGGTCTAATAAAAGATATCAGATTTATCCAAAGAACCTTGTCTGCCTATGTCCTTAGACCAACATGGCTACAACCATTACCCCTGATGCATTTAACTGGTTATTTACACAATAAATTTAGACTGGCTACATGTGCAAAATAATTATCGTGCCATAAAAATGTCTCTCCAGCTATA
>NW_017729033.1:38827341-38830963 GCF_001723915.1 Gavialis gangeticus | reverse complement strand
TAAAAAAAAAAAAAAAAAAAAAAAAAAAAAAAAAAAAAAAAAAGCAAGCCAGCTACAAAGATAGTGCTTGAAAATGTGTAATAACACTATAGATGGTTTCTATCCAGAAATAATTTGAATCTATGGCAGGGCCCTTAGGTACACAAATGCTGCCTCAGTTTTATTTAGGTATCTATGGCACTAAACTAGTTTTGACTGTTATAACTAAGTTTAGGCACAGCCATTTTTAAATGCAGGTCCCAGGCCTACAAAAACTTGTGAAGCGCATCATCCAGGCACATAGTATGCTTTTCTTAAAGGACAAGACTGGATCCAGGACTCCAATTATTCAAGTTATGCATGTCTAGATTAGATTAAATTATGTACAGTGCTAGACCTCAGCCCAGTTGCGTAGGAGACAGTTATGCTAGTTAGCCATTTATGTTAGTACTGTGGAAATATTAAGAAGCCCCATCCTTTTTCATTCCAGATTTTAAATGTCTTTCCCAAAGGTCTAAGCTAAGAAAAGATCTATCTGTCGGGTTCAAGAAAATGCATTTTTTTAAAAACTTCTTGCACTGAAATGGTTTTGCAAAGCAAAGGGGTTAAAATGAAGCTTATCGTTTTTGCAGGGAAATTATTTGGAACTAGCACACAAAGATTCATCATTTTCCCTACTTAAAATGGAAATAGAAATAGAAAAGTCAAAACAATAATTCTGAAGGAAAACTCACTAGCATAGTATTAGGAAATATATAGGGCTGATGGCAGTGTTTCAACTGCCTTGGGTTTTATTAAGAAGGCTTTGAAATATCAATACAAAATAAACACAAAAATTAATAATGTACCATTATACATGATAGAATGTATGTGAACTGAACTCTATCTAAAATGTCTTGTGGTCAACTCCAAGGGCATTTGTACACATGCTTGTGCTGCAGCATTGGGCTCTTTTAAAAGCATGTGGTGCTGTGGTGCATACATTTGTATAAACAGCGAAATGCACACCAACAGTGAGAAAATGGCAGCAGTGTGTTTTTGAACTAAAACATGTCGAAGATGTTTTAGTTCAAAAGTGCACTGCCATTATTTTCTGTGTGCTAATGTGCATTTTGTTGCTTATACAACCGCATGTGACATAGTGCAGTGCACTTCAGCTCGTGTGTGTGGGGCAGACTCGATTAATCGAGTCTGATCCGATGCATCAAATCTCCAGTGCATCACAGCACAAAAAGATAAGTGCCCCTTATTTACCAAGGCAGAAAACCCACAATAAAATCTTTAAGGTAAAACCTTATATTTTAGTGTATAACAAATTTGGACTGACTCAGACTATCAAGATAAAAAACATTTTGGAGTCCTGAGGTTAGGTTTTATCACTAGACATTTACATATAGAAACTGTAGACCTGAACGTTATCTCTCCTCAACTGTGTAAATGAATCACGAAATGCTGTTTGTTACACGTGACAAATGACCCTAATTATGGCAACTGTATTAAATGAAGTTGTAAGTGAACTTCAAGAACAGGGTATTGTAATAATCCATTCTAGAAAGTAACAAAGGCATGTATTATTGCAAAGAGATCTATGGATAAAATGAGAGTTGATGACCTTTTTGCAAAACAAATACCATATTTACCCAAATCCAAGATGACTCTGAAATCAATATGACCCCCCGCAATAATCAGATTCTCTCTATATAAAATGTATGCATGTGTAATTTTCCAAGTACAGAGTCTAATTATTGGAGGGTTGTCTTAACTTCATCACTCCCACAACTGCTGCACTGCACTGCACTGGGAGCAGAGCTGCCACCACTTCTGCTGAGTGGCCAGGCAGGGGCTGGAGTTCTCACGTGTTCCATGCCACAGGAGGCAATGGAGCTGGAACTGCACCTGACAGTAAGCAGTAGAGAGGTGGGGGACGGGGTCAGAGGCTATAAGGTGCAGATGGGCAGGGGGAGCAGAGGCTGTGAGGGCAGGGTAGATGAAGGGATGAGAGAAGGTGGCTGTTGCATCTCTGATCTGGTCTTGGGACAGGAGTCGAAGGCAAAAATGCTATCTCCCCATCTGGCTCTATTCTCAAATTCAAGATGAAGGGCATTCCCCTAATCCCCCCATGTTGAATGGGGAAACAAACCTCATCTTGGATTTGAGTAAATACAGTATATAAAGGAAGGGAAAAAAGCTCACTTAGCTTTTGATAACTCACGAGCTGCTGAAGCTCTAACAAACTCCTAGCACATGAAGCTAGCTAACCCAAAGCATGCATAACTCCTCATATAAAGAAACCAACATCACCTTACTTATCTCTTTCTAAGGTACCATTAGACTGAATATTGAATAACTGGTTCTCATTCAAGCTCTAATAATTGCTGGACCTTGGTTAGATGGAAAAGAAAATGATGCATGTGAAACGTCCTAGACAGTACTGGCTTCACTAATGCCTGTTAGTAGCTTCACCAGCATATGAACAGAAGTGGTGATATTACTGGCCTTAGTTGATCTCCTACATGAATCTTCAGCACAGAAGATCAAGTTGCCTTCAAAACCAAACCAAAGTTTTAGAGAATCTAAAGACTCTAGATAATGCCTCAGTGCTGCTTTCATCATCATCATCCCTGTGATAACCACTAGGGTATTATGCAAAATGACCACTACCCTCTGGTTGTGCTTCTCAAGTATTAGTGGCTGTAGGTGTTGTGCTGTGTGCTCCTTGTCCTGAAATCAATGTTGTCAGTGTGTTCTAAATGTCCATAAAGAGATCAGGCCTCTCTGAGAACTTAGCTAAAGTTTAGGCACTTCCCAGTTCTAACCTAAGTGGTAAAAGATAGGATATCTACTTGGTCAGGCAGGGGTGCCAAAGTTTATGCATACAGGAGTGTAGTCGGGGCCAAATATAGATGTCAAATTAAGTTAGGTGTCTAGGGGGAATTGCAGCCAATGGAGAACTGGTGTTGTGTCAGGGATGTGCCTTTTGCCACCCATATGAAAATTCCCCCCAGTGTGTTCAAGTCGTGAATATTTTTACACATCATATTTTACACCTGCTGAATAAGCATGAGACTAAATCATGAGCCAATCCAGGGGAGTGAAGGTGTGGCATATACTTAGTAAAGAGCTTGCTGTACATGTGCTACAGCATTAAAGGGGTGGGCCACATACCCCTTGCTGGGATTCTGGATGTCAGTGAGCTCTCTAAGTTCATTGGCATGTCAGTGGCAGTTTCTATCTAGAGCTCCACATGTTCGTGACCTCTGACTTCACTGGCAGGTCAACATAGGGTCTGCCCAGAGTCCCTGCTTTCAAGCAGCTCTGGAGCCCAGGGAGTTAACGCTGCTGTTGTTTGCAGGTGAGAACTGAGGCAAAGAGGACACATCTACATGTTCAATTAATGTGAAGCAATAAATTCCAGAGCTTATTGCTTGCAGGCATGCTGTTTGAATGTGTGCTCAGGAGCGCAGCAGGTTAAGCTGAGTTACAGCAGCCCCAGCTGGTCGGGGACCTGGGGTATCAGCCTGCCAACCCAGAGCTGCTTGTTCCCAGCTCAACATCTCTCCCAGATGGCAGGCATCTCCTGTACTGAAGCACCCTCGTACCCCAGCCAGTTGGGGTAGCATCTACATGTGTACTGCTGTGGAGT
>NW_017729033.1:38803491-38827204 GCF_001723915.1 Gavialis gangeticus | reverse complement strand
TACTATCCTGCTGTGGAGTTAATTAGTTTATTGCAGCCTAATAGCAGTGCATGTGTAGACTAATTAGTCTTCTCCTCAGTAAATGTCTGATGTAGATGTGCCCAGAAAGATCATAAAAAATGAGCACTAATTTGGGGACTCCATCTGACACCTACATCCTGATTTTCCAGATTACTTAGTACTTGTACTGTTCAGCACACACCTTTGACTTTCAAAAACCTGGCCCCTAGCAGGGGCTGGCAGCCCCTTGAAGGACGGGTCAGCAGCAGGTGAGCCCCACTCCTGACTCTGAGGGCTGTGGCAGAGGTGCTGCTTGGCGCCCATCCAGCAGCACAATCTGGCTTGTAGCCCCTGAGAGGCTGCCAGGCACTGGGCATTGTAGCACGGCTCCGCTCGGGATCCCCTGCCGCAAGAGTGTCCCTGACCTAGGCCAGCCCACCTGGCACGGCCCTCACCTTGACTTTCCCACGCTGCAGGCAGACCCCCAGCAGCAGGCTATGCTAGCGGCAGTTCCCTCAGTGCCAGGGATACTGCCTTTATCCTGCTCTGCAGCCTGCGCCAACTGGCTCTCCCACCCCTGGCCCCCACTCCGCAGCCAGTGAGCACCAAGCCGGGAGCTGCAGCCCTGCCCCTGCCCTCCCAGTGAATTTCAGAACGTAGGTGGTACAACACTGATTGTGATTGGTGAGGGTTTTTAACATTATATTAACTTCTTTTTAATTATATAAAAATGTTAAGGGCGCCCCACACAGGCTGATTTGCTGTGGGCTCTGCACCCTGTAGGGTAGGACCTGCCTGCCAGAGCCTGAGCCTAGACATCTTTCAGAAGCAAAGTAAAACCTTATTTGAGCTGGCTTTTAGCCCAGATATTGTCTGGGGAATCATTTTATCATTATTTGATCTGCTTTTGTGATTTGTTTTTGTTGTAAGACACCCTGAGCCTTTTTTTGGGAAGGGCAGCATAGAAATTGAATAAATAATGATACCAGTACTGTATCAGCTTGACAACAATAAAAATAATTGTAGTGTTGGATATGCATATTAAATGTAAGTGTGACGGGCTGGCTGGCAGTGACCTGGCCCAGGGGTTTTGAAAGGGCAAAAAATGATTGGAGGACTTGGGATTCCCTTTCCTCACCAATCAGGCCCCAGAGACTCACCTCCCCTCCCCTCCCCCCTGTGTTCCCTGATTGACCCCTTGGGGCAGCGTGGGTTGACTTAGGGGAGACCAGTAAGGGACAACAAGGAAGGAGCTTCACAGAGCTGGCAAGAGCTGAGCCAGTGGGGTAGGAGCAGAGCCCCAGAAGAGCCTGAAAGAGCAGGACCTGCAGGCAGCAGTGGGACTCTCAGCAGCGCAACGTGCAGCCGGCAGGAGAGGCTCCCCACTGGGCTCCAGGATCCCCTGGGAGAGGCTGCAGCCAGCAGGAGAGGCTCCCCCCGTTCCAGGAAGGATCTGAGTAGCAACCTGAGAGGTTACCAGCTCTGCTTTCAGCTCCTTCAATCAGAGGCCAGACAGCTCAAAGTGAGGCCGGGGCCCCAGGAAGGTCAAGACCCCTAGCAGACTAGCATAGTGTCACCAGTGGTGACTGTGTGGCAGTGTTCCTGCATACCAAGTGAGAGATCTGGGTTCAAGTCCCAGCAGAGGTGACTTGAGGTGAATGAGATAACAAGAAGTAAATCTTCTTGCAGTGGAGAGGGGCCATTGTGTTGTCCCCCCTTTCTCCCCCTCCAGGTACCAAGGCCCTATATTTCCTTGTCATTTGACATTTTGCATTTTTTGCCTTTTTTTATATTTCACCAACCCGTATTGTTTGTTCTGCTGTTTGTGTTTTATATTTTGTTAACCCTGTTTTTTTGTCAATGATTGTAAGTGTCTAACTGTTGTTGAATCCTGCCTCCTTGGGGCATTGTAGTGTCCACTAAACCCTCTGATTTATGCTTGTTATGTTCCCAATATTAAAAGGTATATGGTTAAGTCCCCATTGGTGGTCTGGCTCTGCTCTATAGGGGAAAGGGAGTCCCTACACCTTCCATAGTGCTTGTGCACCTGCTTTGATCCCTTCAACTGGAGAGGGGGTACCTCTTGGAGTACCACCTGGGTTACATAAGTATTTAAAAGGAAGTGAAGAATTGCTAGAATCTAAACTTTTAGAACAAAGGAAGACTATAGGGTGACTATATAGAGTTCAGTGTTCACAGTGTTGAATTCACTAAGGTTATGTCTTCACTGTAGATATAATCTGAGATTTGCCCTACCTGTTCCCCTATTCTGCTTCCTTTTCACATGAAAGACCTCTTATCTGGGTTTAATAGTCTTCTGAAGGTAAACCAACTGGCCCCTTTGGGGTTGTATGCTAGAACCCAAGTGCTGTTCCTATTGAGCTGCTAAAGCACCCACTTTGCAATGAGTTGCAGACTACTAAACCACTTGAGAGCTTATAGTCTTTCAGTGTTTTCCACAATTATCCCTGTTTGCCTTGAAGAACAGAAAACATCTCCCACAGTTCTTAAAAAAAATCTTAGTGTGCATCTACACGTGCACTTTAGTGTGCATTATCCTATTCTGATGCACGTTAAAGCATGACTAAAAATGTGCACTTTCGCTAATAGGTGAAAATAGGCTAATGAGCCTTTTTATAGTACCTCACAATGGAGGAACTAAATTTAATGTGCGTCAGCAAAAGCACATTAATGAACGTGTAGACATGGCCTTGGAGTGGCTTTACTTACTGCAGCACAAAGAATCATGAGATATGACATCAGGAACTCTAATAACATTCCTGGCTGATTACGGTACTTGAAGACACAATAATATGGGTATGGCTTTGCAATATCTCTGCTCACACTCCACTGTAGGCACTCTGATATCATGCCAGTTGCCTGGATTAACTTGTCAGTGAAGAGAGATGCTAAGTAGCATCTGATCTAACTGTGATAAATATAAAAGTTGCAAATGGCTTATCAATGTTCTTTGAACACCAGGCATCGATGTGTGAATTCTTCTGAATTAACATGCCCAAAACTGAAAAACACTACATGAAACAACTCAATAGTCTTATGCAAACCAATAATTCTTTTGAAGTAAAATGGAAACATTGTCAAGAAATAACAGCAAAATGGAAAGTATTTTATTTATCAAAGGGTCAGAAAATAGACTGGGAGCTATTATTGTCAATGATCAAATGCATTGCTGAGTGAGACTGTGTAAGAGCAGAATATTGGTGAGTTTGTTGATGCTGCAAGTGACATTATAGACAACATAATCTTAATTGAAACATAGCCATAGTGATGATTTGTCTGTCCTTGAGGACTTGCAATAGCTTTTCAACGTCAATTTCATTCATCTATGAAGCAGTCTGTCTTTGATCTTTACCATTTTTTATGTCCTCAGTCATTGTTTATGCCATTAAAATCAAAGAAGTACAGACTTGAACTTTATAGGAAACTGTAACCTTTTATGCCAATGTCCTCCTCTCCAGTGTAGCATTAAATGGGTTATTTTAAAGAAATAATTGTAGCCCTTTATCCTGGATACTGCCTTTTCTGACCATGCTCAGGCTCCTGGTTGGTTGAAAATGGCCGTCTCAGTTTGCCAACAACATTCTTTAGAAGTCTTGGGAATATTTCTCTTTATATTTGCATGCATGTGCTCCAAGCAAGTTGGATTTTGAAGCCAACTCAAAGATGACTGAGTGAAAGTATGGTTGTGCTTTTTAATTAGGGATATTCCAGAAAGAGCCAAATAGAAATGGCTTGATTTTTACATGTATGAGGCTGTGTGCACTCAGGGCATTTTTTCACGAATTGGGGGGGTGGGGGTGGGGCACTTTAATTGGCATCCCTGCACCCACAGCATCTCGTATAACAGCATCCTTCTGCTTGAAAAGAGTTAAAGAGTTCCCGTCAGCATTTTGAAGCGCAGGGATGCTGATGCATGCAACCCAGAGGCTGCTGGAGTATGCTAATTAGCACATTCCAGAAGACACAATTAATTGAGTATGCTCCAATGTGCTGTCAGCATGTCAGAGAAGCCTCCCCACACATCTACAGGCATCCCTCAGATTTTCTCTTCTGCGTGAGACTTGCCTTCAACTTCCCTCAAGCACATAAGCTCTCCTCTCTTTCTTTTTTTATTTTGCTGTGTCAGCATGTAAAAAACAAGGAGAGCCAAATAGCAGGCTGACTAGATTATAGAAGAACAGAAACAGGATGTTCAAAATTGCACTGCTGCCTCGTCAAGTTGGGTAGACTCCCAGTTATGAACATAGAGCTGGGAGGGGAAGACAGAGTGCTTTGAGGAATTTTGACTTCAAGCCTAGATTGCTGGCGGGGGCAAGTGAGGAGTTTTGTATTATGGATGGTTGCTGGTCTCGGGCTAAAGACCAGATCTGAGTGCATATTTGGGTAACAGGATAGACATCCCTGCATGTTGCAAGCATTCATTTTGGAAAATGGTTCCTTTTTTTTGCCAGAAAGTCTTATAAAATGTTGATATCTTTTTTTTCATAACACTTGCATGGTTTTGCACCAACATAGTCTCCCTAAACACTTCAGATCACAAGAAACATACGACAACAGATGGACTATTTCAAGATTTTGATCATCCATAACTAGTCTACTGACTCTGGTTTTATACAGTAAGCTAAATCTCTCTTTATACCTATCCTACTTTCCTAGTATTTTTAGTTATGAATTTTTTCTGTTGTAATTAACATGAACAAGTATCTGATCACCTCATTTCAGATATAGTCTACAGAAATTAGCAAATACATAATGATGAGACTAGAGATTGACATCGGTTTCACTAATTATCAAGCCAGATGCAATATACAGAAATCTGTAAATCTTTATACAAGTCCAGAAACAAATTCCATATCAATTTAAGGAGAGAATAAGGAAGAAGCTAGTGAACGAGGGCACTTGTACATGTGACAGGGGTTTAGTCCCTTAAATTAAAATGGTGCGTTTTTAATTGTGATGATTAAAAACCCACTGTTTCAATTTAGGAGCTTCCATCACTATTATGGCAAGGGGCCTGATCCTTTTTTTATTTTATTTTGCAGAGCCTGCCTGCCCCTCCCACAGCTGGGGGGCAAGCTGCCTGTGGGCCCTGAGCTGCAGGGGGCACCTGGTCCTTCCCTCCATGGTGGCAGTGCCCCCCAGGGCTGCACAGGCAGACTGCTAGCAGGCTGGATGCTGCCCCAGCTTGGGCTTGGGGAACAGTTGAATTGGGCTAGGAGCTGGGGCAGCACCCACCTGCTAGCTGCCTGCCTGGGCAATCGTGGGGGGCACTGCCACCGTGAAGGGAAGGACAGCAAACCTGACCAGGACCAGGCTAGCAGGTCTATTCTGCTATAGCTATTTCAAAATAACTCCACGCATGACACACTACACCTGCCTAAAAGTAGCTTAGTGAAGTAAGTACACTGGAATAAAGTCAGTTTTGTTTGGGAATAAGTCGTCCACAAAGGGATCTACTCTGGAAAGCTATAGTGGAGTGAGTGTAGTGCACACTGTAGTCTGTGAGGCTAGGGTAAGTGACCCATAGCTGGTCTGTGATTGTATTGCCTCCACGCCCCTTAATTTAAAAGTTGGTTGATAAAGATGCATGATGATCCATGAGCAATTTTAGAAATTGACAGTGTTCCAGATGTCAGCAAGTTTGGGAACCACTGGCTTATTCTGTTACAGCTATGCCAGTTATTTTCTCCATGAAGACAAGGACTTTGTCCTGAATCCAGTGCTCCAGCACCGAGCGTTGGGTCACTGCGCTCTGTTCCTGTTGTCTCAGGTGAGATGGAAATCTGAGAGCTCAACAACTTTGGATATTCCAGCACCCACAGCCCACTTGCTCCAGAGTCCTGGTACAGTTACAACCTGGAAAACTACAACATTCTGCCTACTAAATGTCTGCCAGCTCCTCTTCAGCTGAAAAATCATTCCTTGCCTTCGTCTCTAATTGCTGCAAGAATGCTGTTAAAAGAGATGCTGCATTTTTAAATTTCAGGTTATGAAACCTATGGATCATTTCAGTATTTATTTTCTTTTTTCCCCCTCTTCTGTCGCTCCTGGAGTTGCAGGTTTTGTCAATAGCCAGCTTTACCATGTATAACATAACCCCACGGTGCTTACAAAAATGCTCCTCTTTAAATACTGGTCCAGTATTATTTGACCACTAGGTGTCACTAATGATCCAGGAGAAATGCAAAGCTTTGTTTTTTCCCCCTTTTTTAATAAAAATGTACAATGCAGAAAATAAGTTGTTTATAGGAACTTTTTCCATCGCACTATAAAACTTTAGCTGAAGACTCCATTGCATGATTAACAAAGAGAAACCCAGTTCCTTACCATCAGTGAAAAGTTTGATATTAATTACAGGAAGTAATGAGGGATTAAAGTTTTTCTTTTCTGCCCACATTAAATGCTCTTAGCACAGAAAACCTGGAGATGCTTCTGGAATCAAGGGCCAGAACTGTGAAAGGGATAATTTTTTTCTTTCAGTAGGTTATAACAGAGGGCAGTTATTAATCTGATCTAAAAGTGTACTGCTAAGTTCAGTCTTCTGCTTGAAATTCACTTTTTTCTGGATCCCTCTTCCTGTTGAGTAATTAGAACATTAGATTAATTAAAATCAACTGATCTATGTACTGATATTAAATAATGGTGGAAATGTCTGAGTTCCAGGTGTAATGGTTTAGAAAAATAAAGCAGAACCATATAGCTGAACAATCTTGTGTTTTATTATTGCCTGTAGTAGAGAGCTGGTTTGAACCTCTTCATACTGCAGGGATTTATGCATCATTATCCAAACTTTGGGTCTCTTGTCCATTGATAGTACATGGGAAGTACAAGGCACCATTTTGGAATCTACGTTGCTATTCTCAAAGGATGATCTTTGGCCTTTTGGTGAGAGGAAGGCCTGCTTCCTTTGCTGCAGTACTATATAAACATCTCCGTCTCATGTCTATTGCTTTGCTCTTGCGATTCAGGAGAGCTTAAAGAAAATATCTTAATGGAGACTGATTCCTAACCCCTGCTGTACATGTCGAGAACATAAATGCTAACAATTAGGTTCAGGTTTTTTTTCCTTTTAATCATTTAATAAGCTGTAATTGACAGCAAGTAGCAGCACTTGAAAGAGGGGTAAGTGATCTCTGCTCTGAGGGAAGTGTCAGCTGAGCCTTTTGCAATTTCTCATTTTCTCACAACAAAAGTGAAATGGTCAGGTTCTCTTGTGCTAATCACAGTTCAGGTCATCTACTTCTTTAAGTGGGAATGGCAATTTTTGAATGGAGGGAGAGCCAGTACAGTGGGAGGTTGCAGCTGCTTCTTAACACAAGGATATTTGCAGGTCTTGGGGCAGACTAGGGCCTGTTGTCTGTCTCACTGTACCTTCAGTCTGTTGTGGGTTTTCTCTTGCTATTCATGAAAATAACCCCCTTACATCACCAAAACAGTATCTAACACCAGAAAATTATTTGATGCTCTGTACACAGTGAAATACTACATTTACCCTTCATCAGATATCCTAGGACCCTGGCATTTTTGTGCTGTACTTGTAAATCAATTTCCAGTGCTTTCTGGAGTGCTGCAACAAAAATCTCAGAAGTTCTAAAAGAGCAGTACCCCTCCTTGGTCTGGGATCTTTTCTGCTAGTTAATATGTGGTGCATTCTCCAGCCACGCTATTGTGGCTGAAAAGCAGAAGCTGGAAAGAATGGTTGAGCCATCTACCATTTTAAAGTTATGAACTATGTAGCTTCTCTCTCTAGAGTCCTACCCCAGTAGATTAAATCTACCCTTCGTTAGTCAAGACACATGAGTAACTAATGGGCAGTTTGCTGTGCAGGTTCTTTTTGAAAAAGACCTTAAAACCAGAAGCTCTGTCTGCTGTTCATGGACCTGAAAGATTCCCTGAACCTCTTTGAAGAGTAAGGATTACCTGTTGTTCCTGGCCACTATAGCTGTTCTTCTTTCACTTCTCCTTTTATAGTGCACTCCGCCTTTTGCAGCTGTCTTTTTCACTCATTTTCTGCCTGGCTACCATGCCACAAGAAATCTCATGCAGTCTTGCAGCCTCCAAGGGAAGATGTGCTTTAGATTCTTCCTGCATGCAAGGAAAAAACAGAAGATGCCTGGCCCTCAGCAGGTGGAGGGGGCCAGAAGTGTCTCAGTATACGTTACTTTTAAATAAAATTAGTAAACTGCAGTCTATAGAATTTTAACTGGGGAATGTATTTGTAGTTCTGAATGTATGCTTTAGTTTAAGGGAAACACCCTAACTTTTGCACCTAAAATGTACTATGATCATGGAACACTAAGCAGGACCTCTCAAAGGAGCCAATAAATTGTTTCTTTTAAGCCTGTCAGAGCACCAGAAGTGTTGTCCATATGTTTAACAAGAGAAGAACGACAGTATTATTTATGTAGCCTGTGAGTAAATACAGTAAGTATTTTCCTGATGGCTATAGCTGTGATCTTGTAATGCTTACTGCTTTAACCAGTTTAAATAAAGCAGAGCAAGCATATACTGAGAAACCCCAATCTGATTTGCTAACAAGTTCTATCCTGAGTCCTCTGACTCTATCCTAAATCTTTCTCCAGCTGTTAGTCAAAAAATGCATAATTAAGGATGCTGCATTTTATCTGTTTCTTTTTCTGATTATAGAAATAAAAAATAAATGTAATTAAAGAACTCCCCTCCCCAGAAAAAGCCCATCTCACCACCCCCAATTCCAACCCCAGTTCCAATATTGTGACAAGCTACAGGATTTTTGCAAAACAAAATAACAAACTCAACAAAAAAAATCCACTTTCTGGCTTTTAGATTTATGCAGTTTAATTGTTGGTATATTTTCCTGATAAGGTGAGACTAGTCCCATGTCACTGGGGGAATGGTATCCTGCTGTGTTTTTCCATCCTCATTTACAATGATTATGTTATCAGGCTAGCCAGGCAAAAGGGTGGAGCAACTATAATTTCAAAGCAGGATTAGGTTGAAATAACGAGGTCACCAAGTTGTGGTTGTCATGGCAACGTCACATCTAAGAATATGGGATGCTTCTAGGAGATGAGGCAAGCCTAGAGTCTCTCTCCCTTTGCACAAAATGCCAGACTACTTCTATACAATTGCTTAATTGCTTTTAAACATTTTATTTTTTAAAAAGTGACTTCTGACACAACAGTGAATCAAAGCTGTTTTTTTTATTGACACTGTCATATGAACATGTGTGTGTGAGATTTCATCTGCTGTTACTTCTGTTTTTCTGTCACCTAGAAGAGGCATATTTTTTGCTTTCTTCAACAAGCCTTTGTTTAAAATATTACATTAAAAAGCTTAAAGACCAGAATATAATGCAGCCAGAGTTCAAGGGTTCTGATTCCATTCATGACATTACAGTCACTTGCTACAGGGGGTTCTCTGTCACATCATACTCTGGGACCCTAACACAAAGGGCTGCATTTAAGTATTAACCCCTGGGTAACCATACTCAGTGTGGTTTGCATCCAGCTTTTGCCATTATTTTCATATATTAACCCCCCCTCACAAAACCACAAAACAAACAAAAATAACCTTTTTGGGGTAGGACTCTAAAAAGTTCTTATAAAATGTGTTTTATCATTGGGAGTTGTTTGGGTGCAGTATAAGGAGAATGGCCATCTATAATGTAATTGTTCTTTATTAGTTTTCTGCTGGTAGGTGGGGCTATTCAGTTCAAAATCCCAACAAATAGAATAGCTGTGTATTTTTTTCATTATCTTTTTGCTTTACTTTGCAAAATTCCAGGAAAAGGGTTGTGATTAGTTTTGTTATAGCATCAGTGAAACATTATGGTGTAGATCTTGGGATACAAAGTCTCTTTGAAATCAGTTGGATTTTGTCTTATCCATTGCCAGTCATTTACTGCTAACAGTGGGCATGTCTACATGTGCACTTTAATGTACAGTAGCCTATTTTACTGTGCATTAAAGTGGCACATAAAAAAAACCATGCTATTACGCTTATGTATAGTAAACTAGGCTACTATGCATTAAGATCACCTAAATAGCATGTGCTTGCACTATTGTGCATTAGGGCAGCCTAAGGCATGCATTAAATGTAGTACCTCCAATGGGAGGTACTAAATTAATGCATTAGGAAAAACTCATTAATGCACATGTACATGTGCCCAATGTTACGTAATGTTAAAGTCCTTTGGACTTGGAAATATATTTAAGTAAGGGATGAGGTTTCAGACAATATTAAGGGGGTTTGATTGTACCATACAGAATAATACAAAAGTTTCGGGGGGTGGAGGGACTGGTGTGTATAGTAGTGTGATCTGAAAATTAGAATTTAGGGGTGATGAAGGCATGGTTTCTTGTGGATAGATCATCATTCAGGAAGAATCTCAGACAAATTGAAGATAAAAGGAAGGCATTTATCACCACTTTTGCTACCTGAGTCTTCAAGATTAGCAATGAAGATATTGTCCTGATACTAGGTAATACATTTAAACTGTGAGCAGATGCCTCAAACAGGAGGCCAGTTCTTTATTTAGCTCTTCAAATGTTCATCTTTTCTTACCATTCCCACTTTGTTCTTCACTGCCTTCTTTCTGAGCTAGTTGCTCTGAATTTAGGTGTTAGGTTCATGCAGATATGGTAACATGTTTCCAGTTTTGATGTATCTATAATTGTTAGCAGTATATATCTTGGCTTCTCTCTAAGAGGATGCAGAAGAATTGGGACACATCGCTGGTTTCAGTGAAACTTCAAATTTGAAAGCTCTTGGGTATGGGGATCAACTACCTTCATCTTGCTTTGGATTCCATTGAAGTGATGTACTATCACTTAACCTAACTAAAAACCTAGTCCCGGTCTAATAGTTGCAGAATAGGGGGATTGCCTCCCCCTTATGATGGCTGCTGATTCTTGAATATGTTGAGAGTTAAGAGGTATATGTCTTTGAATGTCTGCAGCCAGGCTGTTCATAACTTTCTCTTCTGGGACTGGCCTGGTCCTCCATCCTTCGTCATTTTTGTGCCTGGGCCTGCTGTCTGGACTGATCTCTTAGCGCTTGGTTCAGGCTGCATTCAAACCTATTCCTCTCAGCAGCCATGCATCTCTGGCCTTCATTGTTGCTACGGGCAGAAATTATACATAAACCAGTATACATGATTGGAAACTGGTTCAGATCTGTAACACAGCAGATATTCAGTGCACACAAACCACTTTCAAAATGGCTGAAACTAGTTTAAGATAAACCTGGATGGATGTAGCATCAGACTTAGTTGATATAGGTTAAATTAGTTTATTAAACTTCTGTTCCAGATTCCCTCCAGATGCAAGTTGCCTGCTCCAGCAGGGCAGGAAGGTGTGCTCTAGTACCCCCTGGCTTTTGGCCTGGGCTACTGCAGGCATGTGGCTGCATGTCTGGAATCAAAAGTGAATGCCTTTTCACCTACTTATCAGTTCAGTCTACGCAGCTTAAACTAGCATGCAAAGATTGAATTGTTTCAGCCTTGGGATTTTTGACTGTCTGTACTTAGCCCTTGTGATTCCCCTTTTCACCCTCACACCAATGTCACCCAGTTAGTGCTGGGCTGAACAGCTGGTCTCTGTCAACTTGGAGTTGGTTCCTGCTGTGGACTGAATGAACAGCTAGCACCAAGAAGAGAAGGTTGGATTTCCTCCAAGTCCTCTATCCAAAGTTCAGAGGCCACCTCCTTGTTCTACCTCTTTCCCTAGTCAATCAGGGCAATAAGTCAATAAGGCACACCCTTTCAACACCTACAAAGTAGGGGGGAAGCACATAATGTTTTTCAGGGTAGCTGGAAAGTTGTCTCAAAAAGAAGCCCTGATGATTTCTACTGGTAGCTAGCCCAATGGCTCACTGCAATCAATGGACTCCCCCACTCTTCCAATTAAGTTTGGTCAGTTACTGATCAAAAAGGAAAAAATAGGTCTTGTCTACAAGTACAGGCCCAAACATCCCATGCAGCTTCCTGTATGTTTTTGTGTGAACTAAACAGATGGTGGCAGGGTAACTTTTGCTCTTTGGTCTGGCCCAGATTCCTTTGATCTGGCACGTAAACCTGTGTTCATTTGTTTTCTGCAAAGAAGGATGATGTCAGGCAGGGTGACTGGTCATTAGAGTATATTTTGAAATATACTTCCACAAGCTATTGTAGTAGATGAGAGTAAAATATTTTGCTTGCTAGTTTCAGGTTAGCTGCATAGTCCCATGTCAAATTGTAGGCTTCTGTTGGAATTGCTTTTGTGTCACTGATAATCTAAGGTGCTGACAGATGTGCAGCTCCACACTCTAACTTACGGTGCTTCACAGAAAGTATCATGAGTTAGAGTGATCCCCCACCCCCTCGACCCAACAGATGTTTCCTGTTAGATTGGGTTGGGGGGGGAAGGAAATCGATCTCCACTTTGGAGCTGATCCAGGGGAGAAGCTGCCTGCCTGCAGCCTCTCTCCACTAGCCCTGCCTCTCCACCCCCATCCCAGGTCCAATGCTGTCTGCAGGAGGGGAAGGGCAATAGGGGAGTGGGAGGGAGCAGCTCGCTCCCCTTCTCCACTCACTTCTTTCTACAGACAGCACCGGGGGTGGGACTACAATCTGATTGCACATGGAGATTGCATAAATTACTTAAGGCACTCTACTTTGGAGCACCTTCATCTGATCCCTCATTAGATTAGGGTTAATTTATTGTGCAATCAGCCACTTTTAAAGCACTTTACAGCTGTGCATGTGTCAGGGCACGGTTGTAGAGCGCTTTCAGGGGTCCTATCATGCAACAAATGTCACTTCTGTCAGTATCTAGTCTCCTGCCTTTATTCCTGATCAGACATCATTGGTAAATGCAGTGATTTGCAGGCTAGTCTAGGAAAATAAATTTTCCATACAGTGTGCTCAACAAATAGCAGTATTTTATGAGTAATTGGTACACTGGACTTGTAACAGAAAAGTTTGTGTTTCTGAGGAGGTTCTCATTGGGTTTAAGATCTAGTTAATCTAGTTACTTTACTGCATAGATGGGATGGAGGGAAATTCATTATTTTGCTTGGACAAAATTGTGGTTGGATATGGACATAAAACATGGTGGGTAATGTTTCTACTGTATACTTGCGACCTAACATCACATGTGTCTCTCTTTCTCATCAAGAACTATCAAGAAATGAAATCTGTTTCTGTCAGGTATCTATTAGGCTATCTAACAGAAATTAGGTTAATGCTAAGGTTTTGGAAATTATATTTACGTAATTAGTCATCAGTTCCTTGGGAACACTGAATTTGCGAAACTCGAGTGCCATGTTTCATAGTTTCATAGTTTGTAGGGTTGGAAGGGACCTGAGCAGATCATTGAGTCTGGCCCCCTGCCATGGCAGGAAAGAGTATTGGGGTCAAACGGCCCCAGCAAGGTGATTGTCAAGCCTCCTCTTAAAGACCCCCAGGGTAGGAGCCAGCACCACTTCTCTTGGAAGTTGGTTCCAGATCCTAGCCACCCTGACAGTGAAGTAGCACCTCTTGATATCTACCCTAAATCTCCCCCCTCCCAACTTATTACCATCATCCCTAGTCACTCCTGGTAGTGCACGGGGGAACAGGGACTTCCCCAATGCCTGCCGGTCCCCTCTGACTAGTTTGTAAAACAGCTGTTGAACAGCTAGTTCTTCTGAGATGTCTGAGATTGTCTTTTCTCATGGCTGAAGAGCCAGACGAATATGAACTGCACTCCCATTTAATTCCAGGTTCTCTCTCCCATGCCTTGCTGATCATGGAGGCAGACTCAAAGCTTGGTTTTTTGGGTGTGTCTTCTTTCACATGGGAGTTTGGAAAAAGAACTGTTATACTCTGTTTCCCTTTTTCTTGGCTGACTGTGGAGCTGAACAGCCTGCAGGAAAATTCTGTGTTATGGAAAATTACACAATTTAAGTTCTGGTTTCTCTTTCTTGATTTTCAATAAACATTACTGCAGCTAATGCACATACATAGTAGCCACTCAAAATGAAATAACTTGGCTATTTAAAAAAATAATTTCACAGCATTATTGGTTCACTTTGAGGAATAACTGCTGGTAAATTTTCATTCTGCAAAAATCTGCCAGTTTTCCTTGTTTTCAGAGTGCAAAATAGTATCAGAAACCTTGGGCATCTCCTTCTGTGAGGCCCTGAAGTGCAAATGATCCAAGAAATCTAAATAAAAATTTGTGGTTCTGTTTTGTCTAAATCTTCTTACAGCTGTTAGTGATAGTCATATGTGCAAAAACATCAACCAAAAGTATTCTAAAGGCTATTAACTAGATATAAATAGAAAACATGCCATATTTGATCTAAAAGTGAATTCAAGTGCCCAAGTAATGTACCCATGATAACCACAGCTTATAATGAGAATAAGAACTCTTTCCTGACTGGAACATCAATGAGGGCAAAAAAAGAACCCAGTTTTCAGTCCAACACCAATCATATGGTACGTCTGTTCATAGCTCAGACTGTCCTTGTAAAAGTGGTCTAGTGGGCCTGAGAGTGCCATTTCATTTCAATACCCTGACAGAGACATTTTGTGAGAGAGTGTGAGATATTGTCATTGAAAAGAGCGAACATGTTTCTTCTTCCTGTCAACTGCCAGAAGGGTAGTAATGGGTGCTTATAGGTTTTGGATTCTACTGATCTCAATTGGTTTTGCTGGTCTACTTCTCTCTAGGAGTTGTTATTTCCTGGCACACCAGTGACAGATTTTGTTACAATAACACCACCATTCAAGCGCTGAAATGTGGCCAATGTCCCATGGTGCCTAGTCTGGCTCTACAGCTGGCCCAGGTAGAATCTTGTTCATTTGTGTGCATATACATAGGGAAGATGCTATTTTTCTTCTTCTTCTTTTCTTCTCTTCTCCCCTTCTGGCCAACACCCACTGCCACAATATGAATTGCTTGGAATGAGGTCCTGTTTCCATACCAGTAGTTGGAACTTAACTTGTTTCTCTTTGTCCATACCTGCCTTCCAGCTTCCTGAGCAGTGAATAGCCCTAGGCGAAAGTATTCTGATATGTATCAGCATTTTATTTTTGAAAAGGGCAACTCTGTAAGTAGTCTGGTCAATGAAATGACCTGAGATTTTGGTCCAGTCATGAGGAGCTAATTTGTGGAATCTGCTTTGTCTTTTTTTTTCTGTACCATATGAAAGGGCATTATCAATTGCTGACTTACTCACTGAGTTGTCTCCAGTGTCGGAATGGCTGCACCTTGAAACTTAGCACTGCACATTCAGAAATCTTTGGGAAAGCTTTCATGAATCTTTCAAGTCCTGTACTACTTTATTAGAAAAGAATTGTGGGACTTATGAGATCTGGAAGGACCTAGAAAATATTTCAGTGGGTTTTTACTGTATGTAAATAGATATTGTCTTAGTTTATTATACATCCTGATACAGGGGTGGCCAAACTGCAGTTTGCAAGCTGCAGGTGGCTCTTCAGCAGCTTAAACACAGCTTTTGAAAAAAAAGCAGTAGTTAAATACTCTTTATGAATTAGTTTCTGGTTTTTATATTTTCTTCAGTACTAAGAATCCATTGGATGATAAATAATTATTTGAGCTGGAAGTGATGTTCAGATCACTGACTGGTACATTTGTATCTCAAATGTTATCTTGTATCCTGCTTTCAGCCAGGTCAAGATTTTGGTTTGTGCCTGGAAAGGTTCAGAAGTTTGTCCACCCTACCTTAATATGTTGTGTGTCACGGCTACATGGAGTGCGTAGTGCTATAGTTCAGTCTGTTATATGCCTGGAATATCTGAGCTGCTGCTGGAAAGGCTTGTTTAATTTTCTTCCATGTTTGCTTTTAGGCATTTGGTTTGGATATATGTTGTGCCAAACTGTGGTCAAATACAAGAAGGCACATGATGCTTGCTTTTCAAGCTTGCCCAAGACAATGGACTCTTTACAGGAGATGGTACTTCTAGTGTCATGCAGGCTATCTATCAAAAACGTATGCTGGGTTGGCACCTAGGCCCTAGTGAAACTGCCCAGATAAATTGTTTAAGCAGGCATGTTGCCATCTAAACAGATGGGCATGGGTAGGCCGTCAGCAGTCCTGTTTGTTTCCCATTTGTGAGAATTTAGATTGGGATTTGAAACATCATGAACCATAAAAGGCAAAGCTCTTTAAGTGTAGGAGACATGATGGAGTAGGATATCCTGATGTGCATGTATAAATGACTGTGCACTTTGTCTTGATGACCTGTGGTTGAAGGGATATGCTATCAATATGCCAGTTTTGGGCTCGGCTTGTGTTCAGAAATAGTTTTGCCTTGATTACTTTAACCTCCTCCATTTTCATCCTTCTCAACTTGTTCCCCTTCAACCATTTCAATCCATTTTCTCTTTCACATCTCAGACCATGCTATTTCCCTCTTGAATCCCTTTGATGACTTTTCCATATCTTTGCATTAAGTTCTGGCTTCTGATCTTTGCAATCAAGGTTCTGAGCAACCCCAATTGTATCTGCCTCTCTACTCACTACTTCATTCTCCTTTTCTGGCCTATTTGTTATATTCAATCTTCTAACTCTTTCACTTGTACATTTTATTCACCTCCCCCTGCATGTCTTTTCCCCTATTCGTTTTCTTGGTGGAGTAGTCCTTCTACATTAGGAAGTATTTCCAGGTTAGCTATATCAGTACAGCTTCTTCTGCAAAAGCTAAGAGGAGATGCATCTTATATGGATGAAAAAGTTTGTTGCCAATATAGACTATCTCAATCCTTCAAACAAAATGACATTTTTGCTGGTACAAGTTGCATCTACATTAGAAGTCGAAACCTTTAAACGTGTGGTGAGAATCCCTTACTGGTCAAAGTGATACTACTCATTGTGCACATCTACAAGGTGTTTATTACAGAGCTGCCTAATTAGCTCTGCAGTAAAGTCGAAGTGTCTACACGGGTGGCCTATTAGGCCTCAATAAATGAATTAACTCTGTTTTAGGTTAGTACTTGCAGTACTATGGTGGCATCCTTTATTGCACAGCAATGCACATGTAGATACTGACAATGCTGGCTGGGGCATGAGGGTGCTTTAGTGTGGGGGGCTGCCTGCTGGCTAGCCCTTTGCTGGAGTATCCTTGTGCCCCAGCCAGTCCCTCCACAGCATTAATTTTATATGTAGACATGCCTAGCTAAATCTTAAAGGAGGGACAAATGTGGAGAATGTAGGTAAGCCTTGTCATAATTTTATGAGATGTGGCATGCCTTTGTTTCCCCTCCTTTCTGTATGCTGTTGTACAGTTAACTTGTACCCTGCACTGGTGGATGTTGTTATCTGCCAGTAGCTGTGAAGAATGGAATGAGGTGGTGGAAGGAGCCCCTTGGGGAAAATGTTGGAAGCCCCAACAACGGGAGATTAATTTTTAACAACAGGCCCCCAGAAGCAGAGACCAAACTATCTAGGATAGGAGACTATTAAAAAGAACAGCAGTAGAGGAGAAGGACAGAGAGAAAGAGACCCTGTCCAGAAGTTTCCAGGTAAGGATCTAGTCAGGCTCTAGTGTACCACTGATTGATTGTTAGGGAAGAGGAAAGGAAAATGAGTCTGCTTCAGGGTATCTCTTTGGCAGGACAGGACTCAGTTGGATTCCCCTCCGAAGGGCAGTAATACTACAGAGATGGCTCTGAGGCCCCATAGGGATACCCAGGTGCAGTAGTGGTGACAACAGAGATTGGCCCAGGAAAAACATCAAGGAACCAGGAACTGGGGACTTCAAGGGTGTTGACAGACAGGCAGGCCCCTGCTCTAACCCACAGTGCTTTACATAAAGTGCCATGAGTTAGAGAGCCCCCCCTATCCTGACTCAACAGACAATCACCTGTTGGGTCAGGGGGGGATTGAGCCTGGCAGTAGGAGCCTGACTGAAGAGCCTGACTGAAGCCCAAAAGCCACCTTTCGCCCCCAGCCCCACCCCCCTTCCCAGCTCCAGGGCTATCTACAGGAAGGAAGGGGGAGGCAGGGGAGTGAGCTGCCAGCTGGGGTTTTCCTGGTCTGAGCTTAAGGGGGACAGCTGGGGGTGCCTTGAGGTGGGGGGGGCTCCAAGCCACACTCCCCCCCCTTCAGCTCAGGGTGGCAAGCCCTATCCAGAAGCTCGCTCCCTTTCTCCCCTCCCTCCTCTCTTCCTGCAGACAGCTCCAGGGGCAGGGTTGGGCTGCATCAATCGAGACACCAATCTCACCAATTAATCCTAGGGAACACAAGTTCCCTAAGGTGCTCCAAAGTGGAAAGAATTTATGATAGACTTTAGATGATAGAATTTAGTTTTTCCTGAATTTTTGTTGGGGACTTAAGTATGTCTTCGTTTGTTTGTTTGTTAGTAGTAGCTCCTAGAAGTGGAACCTGGCTCTTGTTACTGATTCCCCTCCAAAGGGCAGTAATACTACAGAGATGGCTCTGAGGCACAATAGGGATACCCAGGCACAGTAGTGGTGACAACAGAGATAGGCCTAGGATTACTGCCCACAAAGCCTAGTAGAAAGGCTGTACCAGCATAGCAGTGTTGGTGCCATCTGTGATTTTTTTAATAACAATTTTCACTAATTTAGCTACATAAGCCAAGCTTTTATGTATAGACCTGGCCTTAAAGCCAGAGTCAGTCTCCTGTGTCCCTCCTTAAAACACCCATGGTTTGTAATAATCATTCATGGATAACAGCACTGATAAATAATGGAAGCTTGTGCCATTTTGAGCCTGGCTCCTCATCTAGCCATCCTGTATGTTTCTACTTCAGATGTCTGTGTTGTATTTTCTAGCTGCAATAGATTAAGCCCCATGGACCTGATCTTTCACTCTACATCTCAAACTTCAGGCACCCTGATGGCACTTAAGAACTAATAAATAATCAAATACTGATACTTTTCTGTGACTGACCACAGTGAGTTTCGGCCATTCGGAAGCAAAGGAAATGCTGTACAGGAAGAAAGGGGGATGATAAAGGTTTGTCAGGCCCTTATAGCACATTTTAAAATAAGTGTTCATCAGACTCCAGGGTAAACAGAAGGGCAATGAGTACGGCCTTCTGCAGATATCCACACATGCAGGGTACTTTGTCCAAATGGATCTTTTAGGTCACACTTACACGTCTAGTTTTTTGGAAGCTTTCTCTTCTATTTATGCGAAATCATGTTAGTCCATGGCATAGCCATGTGTTTTGTGGCTTAAAGGGGAGCTATATAAACATAATTTCCATGATTTCTTATTAATAAAAAAGCACTTTTTGCACAAATGCAGCACAGACACAGAATAGCCGAACTACTGTGAGTAAGAGGAAAAAAACAGATGTCCAGAAGGACAAGGTAGCTCAAGCAGTCAGTCAACAGCCTTAATCATTTGCTAGGCAGAGACAACTTGAGAGCTGCCAGAATAACTGCCTGTGGATCTTGCCAAGGAGCCAAATACCCTGGCTGAGAATATAATATACAGGCTGGCATCTGGGCTCTTTGATTGTCATCAATCCCTGAACACCGAGGAGGAGGAAGCAGATCATAGTAATTGAAATGCTCACTGCAGCATTTTAAAATTAATTATTTTAAATATTTTCATAAACAATCCACTATTGGGAAAATAATTAAACATGGTTTTTAAAGGAGGGGAAAACAGTGTTATCAAAGCAATGCAAGGCTCCTTTTAAAAGGATTGTTTTTTTAAATAGCCATGCTTTATTTCCTTTGCTTAGGATTTCCCTGCACACTGTACTTTAACTATTTAATTTAGGATTCCTGCATTTTTTTTTTGCAGCCTGAATGACTGTAAATTATTTGGGGTTGTGAAACACAGTCAACACCCTCTGTGATGAGTATGCCTCAGTTTCTCCCCTTATGCCCCTGGAATACTCATGCGCCACACAGCTAGTGTTTCAGTTCAGCCAGCATTCCCAGTGTATGTGTTTTATTGCGCTGTTGCCAAAACCTCACAAATAACACTATTTTAACCCTTGCTATGGGCAGTCATGCAACAATGTGAAAGACTCCAGCCTTCACATGATTTGAGAGAGACCAGTGCCCCTCACTCCATGCCTGCATATCCCACCACAGTTTAGTGTAATGAGTATTAAATTATCAGTCTAGAAGCTCTAGTCCCAACTCTTCCACTTGTGTTGTTAATATTGCTGTGCCCCCTGCAATCCTTGTTATGATTCAGAGCTTCATACATCTTGGCAATAATTACCATTCACCAGTTTCACAGATGTGGTAACTGAGAACCTGGAAAAGGTCACTTCAGATACTGCTGGGAATAAAAATGAAGGGAGTAGAAATCAGAGCTGTCTCATCAAGATGCTGTCCATCCAGTTTCTTTTTCCTTTTTTCTTTTTCTTTCTTTTCTTCTTTGAAAGAAACCTGCCATACTTGGTTCCTGGGTAACACACCCTTACATGTTGTGGCCCTGTCCCCTGCTAGCAGCTAACCCAAATATTGAAATGTCTGTTTCTGTGACTGTGAAATCAATAGGAGCAATGCCATTGACTGCAGTGGGGACAGGCTTTCCCTGATGTCATATTTGCTTGCATGCAAATCTGGGGGTATACCATGCAGTCCCAGATAAGACATGCCCATGTTTTTGGAAGTCAGAATGAAGAAAAAAAATTTTCCTTGAAAATAATGGTAAGTATTTTCTTAGGAAAACACAGGCAGCTGCAATAGGTGGGGACCAGAACCTGTGGCTGGTCTGTTAATCCTCTAGTTGAAGAATATGGCAGGCACTATTGGCTGCACCAAACTACCCAACCCCTCTTCTCCACCTGGGTGGGCAGCCAGCATTTCTTAACTGAGGGCCCTCTCCTGCTGGAGCCAAACTGCCTGGTTTCACTTCTTGAATCAGATGGACCCTCAACTGACTGGGTAGGTGCTGCTGGCTGCCCACATGGGTCAAAGGATGGCTGGGTAATTTGGTTCCTGCAGGGTGTCCCCGCATTTCCTGATTTAAGACTTGAACCCCTATTTGGAAAAAAAAGATGTGTAGTCTGTAGTATGAGTGATAGAGGGGGCCAGGGATAAGGAATGTTTCATAGTTATTGTTGTTAGGTGCCAGAAAGGACCTTACAGATTATCGGGTCCAGCCCCCTGCACTTGCGTAGGAAAGACTGCTGGGATCAGATGACCCCAGCAAGATGAGTGTCAAAATGCTTTCTGAAGATCGCCAGGGTGGATGACTGTACCACCCCTGAGGGGAGCCTGCTCCAAACCCTTGGCACTTGACTTGTCAAGAAGTTTTTCTATTTACCTAGCCTTAAGTGATCCTCAATCAGCTTGTGCCCATTATTTCTTGTCTTCTCTTGGGGGACCTTGGTGAACAGATGCTCCCCCAGGTCCTGATGTATGCCCTTCCTATACTTATAGGTTGCCACCCAGTCCTCTCTGAGTCTTCTCTTCTCCAGGCTGAACAGTCCCAAGTCTTTCAGCCTTTGTTTGTATGACCTGGTCTCTAGAACTCTAATCATAGCTTCTAGGTTTGGCCCTCCTTTAGACTCTCTCGAGCTTTTCCACATCCTTCCTGAAGTGCGGTGTCCAGAACTGGACCCAGAACTCCAGCTGCGGTTTCACCAAGGCCGAGTAGAGAGGAAGGATGGCATCCTTAGCTTTGCTCAAGTTGTCTCGGTAGATGCATGCCAGTGTTTGATTAGCTCTGCCAGCTATGGCATTGTATTGGTGGCTCATGTTCATTTTTTTTTGTCTATCATGACACCCAGGTCTTGTTCAGATGTGGTGCTAGCAACCATAGCACTGCCCAACCTGTAAGTGTGTTGTGGATTATTTCTCCCCAGATGGGGCACTTTACATTTCTCCATATTAAACAACATCAGTTTGAGGTCTACCCACCTTGCGAGCTTGTTCAGGTCAGTCTGTATTGTCAGCCTGTCTTCAAGTGTGAACACGCTCCCCTATAGTTTGGTGTCATCAGCAAACCTTGCTACTTCGCTTTTAATACCAGAATCCAAATCTCTGATGAACATGTTGAAAAGCACTGGGCTGAGTATTGAACCCTGAGCAATGCCACTGGTCACCCTGCGCCATGATGACTCTGTTCTGTCAGTCAATACTCTCTGGGTCCTACCACAGAGCCAGTTACCTAGCCACTGAACAGTAAAGTAGTTGAGGTGCATTTTCCCAATTTTTTCATGAGGACTTTATGGAATCCCAGGGTCACTCCCCTCAAGTTTTGCCTGCACTGTGCCAGTGGTATTTCCTAGGGAACATGGGACTGAGCATGTTCTGGTCACCTAGACTGATGTGCTCTGTAAGTAGCAATTTGTCCGTGAAGGTGATATGGAGTTGTTCCTAGCTCCTGTTCTTGTGCCTTCACTCCAGTGGGTCTGAAAGCAAGTGCTGGAAATAAGTTGGGAATAGCCTGATGGGCAAAATTTCACCTTTGGACTAAGTCAGTGGACTGTGGTTAAGCTGCTTAGTTCTGTCCTTCCAAGACCCACCACTGACATAGTATGGATAAGCCTTCCAGTAAGCCAAGCATAGGCATCAGTAGATTTTGCTATGTGTCTCCACACACTAGACTCCAAAACACATCTAGGCCTAGAAGCATCTTGATGCACAACAGTCCACTGTTTTCTCTCAAATATTTATGTAAACCTTGGCAGAGTGTGGGCAAAAAGGGTAGGGGGTAGCAGAGAGTGGGCCTCCTTGTGTGATGTGGTCCTTTTTAGAAGAAGGTTTAATTTGTGACTCTGAAGACTGTTAGGTGCAAATCATCTGTGAGGATGACCTAGGACAGAGTGAAAAAATACACATGTACAAAAGTTGTTATAAGGGATCCTAGAATATATCTTAGAGTGATTTTATGCTGTTGGATATTACATGTAGAAAAGGAAGAGGATGCTCTGATATTTGTTTTTATCATTACAATTTTTTTATTCTTTGTCTTTTGTCATAGAGGTTTCTCTTTAGAAATGGTGTGTGGCAAACTTATTAGGCTTGAAGAACAGAGCAGCTTAGGAGATCTTGTCTGTATGTCAGCAAGTGGAAGGCCCTAGTTGTTTCATCTCAGTGATGGTCAGCACTTCAATCGTCTTTTCTGGCTAGAGAATAGCCTCATTTTCAAAGGGTGATCCTGGAAATGGGATGCCACAGGACACTGCTAATAAGCTATACAGCCTTTCACCCATCTGTCACCCAGTTTGAATTTGGACCAGATCAGCATGGATTATAAGTTATTTCCATTAAATGGAGGTATGGTATTTGTGTGGACATGAGTTTGGAGAGTAGTTCCAGTTCCCACATCAAACCCTGTAGAATAGGGAGAGCCTCTTACTACATCTGTATAGTGCCTACATGAAGTTGCTGGTGACCCCATATTACCTATCTTGTTAGAAGCTTGAGCTGGATCTCCTTCTCTTGCCTGAATCGGCACGGTATCATCAAACACTCCTCTGCTTCAATGCAGCTGTATTACTCCATTAGGACTCTCAGGGCACTTATACACATGACAGACCACTGCTCTGACACATGCTAATTAGCATGAGTCTCATAGTTTCATAGTTTCATAGTTTCTAGGGTCGGAAGGGACCCGAAAAGATCATCTAGTCCGACCCCCTGCCATGGCAGGAAAGAGTACTGGGGTCAAACGACCCCAGCAAGGTGTTCATCTAACCAAGTATCCATTAACTGAGTCTGACACATGCTAATTAGCATGTTCCAACAGCCTCCGTATCATTTGTATTCAGTGTCTCCAC
>NW_017729033.1:38783994-38798491 GCF_001723915.1 Gavialis gangeticus | reverse complement strand
ATAGTTTCATAGTTTCTAGGGTCGGAAGGGACCTGAGCAGATCATCTAGTCCGACCCCCTGCCATGGCAGGAAAGAGTACTGGGGTCAAACGACCCCAGCAAGGTGTTCATCTAACCAAGTATCCATTAACTGAGTCTGACACATGCTAATTAGCATGTTCCAACAGCCTCCGTATCATTTGTATTCAGTGTCTCCACATTTCAAAATTGTGGTGGGGGGTACTTTAACTAAAGCTCATCGAATGACCTTTAGTTAAAGTGTCTCCATTGCCATTTTGAAGCATGGGACACTGAATACACATGACACTCTCAGAGCTACTCTAATTAAAGCCCCCCCGCCCCCACCTTGGATCATGTTGGGGGATGTGGGCACACTAGAAGGGAGCAACAGGCTACAATCAGACCTAGACAGGTTACAAGGGTGGGCGGATGAGAATAGGATGGGATTCAACACAGAGAAGTGCAAGGTGATGCACCTGGGGAGGAACAACCGGCACCATACCTACAGGTTGGGGAACTCCCCTCTTGTCAGCACGGAGGCGGAAAAGGATCTTGGAGTCATCATTGACTCCAAGATGAACATGGGCCGGCAGTGTGGGGAGGCAGTTAGGAAGGCCAACCGTACCTTGTCATGCATCCACAGATGCATCTCGAGCAGGTCCAGAGAGGTGATCCTCCCCCTCTATGCGGCACTGGTCAGGCCGCAGTTGGAGTACTGCGTCCAGTTCTGGGCGCCGCACTTCAAGAGGGATGTGGACAGCATGGAGAGGGTCCAGAGGAGGGCCACTCGCATGATCAGGGGACAGCAGGGCAGGCCCTATGAGGAGAGGCTACGGGACCTGAACCTGTTCAGCCTCCACAAGAGAAGGCTGAGGGGGGATCTTGTGGCCTGTTACAAACTGGTCAGGGGGGATCAGAAGGCATTGGGGGAGTCACTGTTCCCCCGAGCACAGCCAGGAGTGACCAGGAACAACGGTCACAAGCTGGCAGAGGGTAGATTTAGGTTAGACATCAGAAGGCGCTATTTCACAGTCAGGGCGGCTAGGGTCTGGAACCAACTTCCAAGAGAGGTGGTGCAGGCTCCTACCCTGGGGGTTTTTAAGAGGAGGTTAGATGAACACCTTGCTGGGGTCGTTTGACCCCAGTACTCTTTCCTGCCATGGCAGGGGGTCGGACTAGATGATCTGCTCAGGTCCCTTCCGACCCTAGAAACTATGAAACTATGTGTATAGACTCCCTCAGACCAGAGCCTGATCTGGTGTTCATGAGGCTTTCCTGACTTGACTTGCACCTGAGCACCCTACTGGCACCTCAGTGTTAGTCTTCTGCAGGATGCTTACTTTCAGGACTTCTTCCTGTACTTCTGGCAGACCTGGGTGGCCTCGAGAAGTGACTTCCCCTTCTTGGAGAAGTGGTGGGAAATGGGAAAGCACAAATCAAGACTTTCTGCCAACAGAATACAAGCAGGTGACCAGGACTGCTGTTGAAGTGTGCAAGAGCTTGAGAATAACAATGTGGAGCTTGAGGCTATCCTGAAGGATGCTGGTAATGACCATGGGCTGCATGAGAGCCTCAAGCTTCAGGAAGAGCACCTGAGAGAACTGGTAGAGCATGAACCACGGGGGACACAAACTCAAGCCATCTTCCAAGAACTCACAGCAGCTGATGCCCCGGCCCTGTTATTTTTCAACCTAGAGAAAGACGCCAGGCCTTGACAGATTATGTGTTGAATTCCACAAGACTTTCTGGTCATTTCTTGGTCCAGACCTCCTGCACATCTTTCAGGAGAGCCTCAAAGATGGGATCCTACAGATCAGGTGCCAGTAAGCAGTCCTCGGACTGCTGCCCAAGAAAGGGATTCTCAGTGACATCAACAACTGGGGATTGGAATTGCTCCGGTGTACCAATTAGAAAATCTTGACTAAATCCCTGGCTAGCTGCCTCAAAATGGTCCTGGCCTTGATTGTAGGCCTCTCACAGAGCTACTTCATACCCAGTAGAAACATTCAGGACAACCTGTGTCTGCTGCATGACCTCCTGGCAGCCACGAAGCTCTTTGGTCTGAACATCAGCCTTGCCTCCCTGGATCAAGAAAAAGCCTTTGAGTCAATCATGAATCCTTATTCCAAACTCTGGAAGCCTTTGATTTTGGGTGTCTCTTTATTTCAACTGTCCAGCTCCTGTACTGAGACATCTCTAGCCTCCTGAGGGTGAATGAAGTGCTTTGTGCCCTGTTCCCCGGATGCAGGGGTATTCGGCAGGGCTGCCCTTTCTCCGCAGTGCTCTATGCCTGAACCACTGAGCCACTGACAGGCCCGGTCCTTCCTTCAACTGCAGCCCCACCTGCTGCCCCTTCCCCACAGGTTAAGTTGTCAATGCATGCCAACGATGTGACTGTTTTTGTGAGCAGCGAGGGTGATAATGTCAGTAGGCTATTTCAGCCTGTATCAACTGGGTGAAAAACAACACATTTCTCCTTGGCACCAGAGCTAATGCTCAGCTCTCAGATTTGCTTGGTGGTCTGTCTTGATGCTGAAATGGCTTCAGAGCCCTGGGTATTTTCCTAGGCATGCTGGACTAGCTAGCAAAGAACTGGGAAGGCCTTGCTGAGGAGGTTGAGGTGTGACTAAAGTGGTGATGCTTTCTTTCTTTCTGGCACCTGCCTAGTCTTTCTTATCGCAGTTGGGTCCTGGTCATCAACAACTTGGTAGCTGCAACTCTGTGGTATAGGTGTGCTATCCATCAATAACCCTGTTCAAAAAGCTCCAAAAGCTCCTTGTGGAATTCTCTGGAATGGGCACCATTGTCTCAGCAGTGTCCTCTACCTTCCCACCAATGCAGGGGGCCAGGACCTGATTGACCTGGTAAGCAGGTTGGCTGCCTTCCACCTTCACACCCTTCAGTGCCTGCTTTTTGTTGGTGAGGATGACTGGCCTTTGCTTTCTTGCACTGGGTGGAAAACCTCTACCTCGATTGGGAACTTTCTCTCTTGGATTCTGATTACCTTGGCTGGTATGCCCAGCTTTGCAGCTTTGCCCAGGCATGGTGGGCCTATTTCTGATAGACTTCAGGGCAGGCACCTGTGATTTCCAGAGCTGCTGCAGGAGTCCTTAGTTTATAACTTGGCCTTGCAGCAAGAAACATCAAGCCTTGTCTCTGAAAGCCTAATTGCTTCCTTGGTCCAGTCATGCACCCTCAAACAGACCCCAGCCTGAAGGAAAGCTTCTGTTTTAATGTGGTTGGGTGCAAGGACTAAGAGTTATATTCTAGAGAGAATTTAGAGGAGGAGGAGAGCTGCTGTTCCACAGGGGAAGGGGACCTTTCTAGAAGTTCAGGAAGGCAAACCATACCTTGTCATGCATCCACAGATGTATCTCTAGCAGGTCCAAGGAGGTGATCCTCCCCCTCTGTGTGACACTGTTCAGGCCGCAGCTGGAGTACTGCGTCCAGTTCTGGGCGCCGCACTTCAAGAGGGATGTGGACAGCATGGAGAGGGTCCAGAGGAGGGCCACTCGCATGATCAGGGGGCAGCAGGGAAGGCCCTACAAGGAGAGGCTACAGGACCTGAACCTGTTCAGCCTCCACAAGAGAAGGCTGAGGGGGGACCTGGTGGCCATTTACAAACTAGTCAGGGGGGACCAGCAGGCATTGGGGGAGTCCCTGTTCCCTCGAGCACTGCCAGGAGTGACCAGGAATAATGGTCACAAGCTGGCAGAGGGTAGATTTCGGCTAGACATCAGGAGGCGCTACTTCACGGTCAGGGCAGCTAGGATCTGGAAACAACTTCCAAGAGAAGTGGTGCTGGCTCCTACCCTGGGGGTCTTTAAGAGGAGGCTAGATGAACACCTTGCTGGGGTCGTTTGACCCCAGTACTCTTTCCTGCCATGGCAGGAGGTTGGACTTATCTGCTCAGGTCCCTTCCGATCCTACCAACTATGGAACTAAGTTGTGAGTAATGTAGGGGAGTGGTGTAGGGACTTCAGTGGGATGAAAGGAGCAGGCACTGAAGGAAGCTAGTAGGTGAAAGAAAGAGAGCACACATAGGCAGGGGCAGAGTTCTGCAGGACCTTGCAGTGCCAGGTAAAAAATTTGCAGCTGGAAATACTATGTAAAGGGATCTGAAGCAGGGAGGGGTTATGTTGTGAGTACTGCAAGACTAATGAGATTTTCATTGCAAGGACTGATGTTTAAGGTACACATACTTTTCACATGCAGAGAAGCTCTGTGCAAACAAGGTAGCGCTCTCCTACCTCCCCACTTACCTCTCGGTAGTTAACTCTAGCTTGCTTGGAGCTGTAAATGTGACGCTAACACTAATGTAGTAAACAATGATATCTAAAACTCTCTCAACTGGAGTCAAGACTTTTTAATACAATGGATCAGCTTATTCCATAGTTGCTGCCAGGCACAAATTCTGGCACTGATCCTTGGCACTGTGAAATCTGCCAGGAGAAGAGAAGGTTAGAGCCACACAAAGACACTGCAACCCCCATGAACAGCACATGCCCCTGGTGGCTGGGGGGAGATGGCTGTACCAGCAGTGGTGGGAGCATGGCAGCAGCGGCGGTAACCCAGCAGCGGTGAGCAGGGAGCTCCCGCAGATGCCGCTGGCACTGTTGGCAGTGGGGTGGTGGGGGTGGCAAGCACCAACCATGAGTCGGTGACCACCCACCAGTGTATTTTTGCAGGGGGTGCACCGCCACATGCACCCCCTATGCATTGCCCCAGGCAACCTTCCTTCTGTCAAAATACTGTTCTACTGTGGCCAAGAAAGTGCATGGTGGTTCAGGGAAGGAGGTGTGGTCAGGGATGTGTAGATAGATGCAGCAGCTTCTTTTAGCACTGTTCTAATGGAGCACCTAGGTGATGGAAATCATCTGATCCTGGCAGCCAGACTTAAAGGAGGTATAGCAGAAACATGACCTACCCTTTTCTCCAGGTACAAAGGGTGTGATTGGAAAGAATTTGTTTAGGGAGAGGGGAGTCTTCAGCAAATATGGCCTGTTGTCTTGGTTGGCTGTTGCAGACAGTCTTGGTATCCTTTGTAGTGCCTGCAGTGTAGTTCCTTGCAGTCCAGGGCTGTGTGTAGATGGAACAAGGGGCATGTGTGCATGACACTTTAAAGCGGGCTAAATGCTTTTGCACCACTTTAATGGCGTTGGTGTTTGTGTACCTCAGTGGTGTATTGTGCATTAATTACAGCCACTGTAGCAAATTCAGTGGCATAATGTGCCTTAGATGACTTGGGGCACAGTAAACTAAAACTCCTCCAAGTGCCCTACCAGCTGAGGAATGAAGCACCGGGCTCTGTGCAGCTCCACAGGAAGCCCTGCAGGCAGCCCAGCAGCAGCCTGGGAAGGCAAGCTCTGCTCAAGAGAGGAAAAAAAAAGCAGCGAGCCTGGTCTTTTTTTTTTCCTGGAGCCTGCCTGCCTGCCTGAGGTGCGCGGGGGCCCGGTGCTTCCCTCTGAGGCTGTGGTGCCCCCTGGAACTGCCCAAGCCAGTTGCCTGCAGGCGGGTGCCGCCTGAAGGGGGTTGCTGCTGCCGCAGAGGGAAACACCAGCCCCCACCCCACCCCTTGCATCCCAGGGACCACTGCACCCACTGGCAATTTGCTCTCCCCTCCCTGCCACCAGAGAGGCAGGTAAATTGGGTATGTGTACGACACAGGGGTTTAATTGCACTTAAATTGAAGTGGTGTTTTTTAAAACCCATTTCGTCTACACACGTCCCAGGGTACTTAGCAGGCAGATCCATGAAGCCCTGGAGATTCTGTCGACATCTTTGCAATGTTTATGGTGAAAGACTGAACCAAGAGCAAAGTGTGAGTCTCCCTTCTATTGGGCTACCTGATCTGTTCATAAAGAGATGGCATGTGTGCCAGCTAAGGCAGTTCCAGAGAAATCCTAATGTTGTCATTTTGGCAATGGTTTGTAAGCACCAGTGACCATTGTAATGTCTTGCAAAATAGGACTAGGCTAATTACTTTATAAGTACTGAGCAACATGCAGTTTTGGTCAAGCTGGAAGTGTTTTCAAATACTTTTGGCTGCTTTAAAAAAAATTCAGGGAGGAGGATAACATGGTTACCCTGTGGTAAAGACCCTCACTTCCAGGTTTGTGTACTTTCTCTGCTTTATTCCCAGCAGAGATTTGAACCCAGTTTGAGTCTCCCCCAGAATAGTGCCTGAACCACTAGGCTGTACAATTATTCCTGCTTTTTCTCACTCAAGGAATATTTGATTACTTTAAGAGGTTTAACTAGTGTGATTCCGGGACAGGCATATCCTGGAGAGGTAGAGCACTCTCCTGGAAGGTAGGGGACCATGGTTCAATCCTTTCTTTGAATTGACCACACAAGGAAATTAAACCTACGTGACTGCTATGCATAGGTCTGTTCTCCAAATTATCCACCATAACAAAAGTCCAACTGAGTCTGTTACATAAAATGGTTAATCACAAAAGACAAAAATCACTGGGTTATTCCAAAAAAAAAAAAAGAAAAGAGGGGGCTTCCTAAAGAATTGCTAAAATCATGTCTAGTGAACAAGAGCGTGGTAATTTGAGCCAGGAGGGAGCATAATTTGACAACTGTGCCAGGGAGATCTAGAGAGAAAGGTGCTACCTTCATTGTCATGGGATAGCACCCTCTCTGCCTTTTAGGACCCGAGAACCTCCTGTGACTATATTGGGCTTGCTTTGTCCTAGTCCTGAGGTGTCTTGACCAGAGTGGGCCAGAGAGATGGAACTGATGCTGTTGTACCTTTACCAACTTCTGCTAAATCCCAAATACCAGATGGATTTGCTGCTATCAGTCTCTTTCCATGCCTCCCTTATGAGTCTTTTCTCTCTCTTTGCTTTTTGTTTAATAAGGATCTAGCTTAACTTGCCAAGATTTCATCTTTTGCACCACTACTGTGAGACCATGACCAACGAGACAACAAAAAGCAAGGCTGTAAATCGGCTTCTGTTGGCACTATTTTGCCAGGTCTCAGAGCAGCTGACAAGAGTGTGCTGTGCTTGTCTTTTTCCAGCAACAATTTTTTTAAATATGATCCTACTTGAGAGAGAGAGAATCTCTTTGCTGTTCTTTTGTCTCCTTTTCTTTTGGCTTTAGGAAAGCGGGAGTGGACTTCAGCTCACAGATCCAGCTCATCCTGACTTTAATAGCCTTTGAAAAACTGAACAGGGAGGTTCTTTATAGAAAGTCAGTTCCTTTAAAGGCTAATGTAGTAAAGGGTATTGTCAAAATGAAAGCCTTACTTAAAATGTACCGAAAATAAGATGTACAAGCAACCCCCGCTTAGCGCTCTTAATTGGTTCCTGAAAAACTGAGCAATAAGCAAAACAAGCGTTAAGTGAAACCAAAAGCATTTGATGACCCAAGATGGTGACTGCAAGTGTTTTTAATGACCTAAGATGGCAACCGCCAGCATTATAACGAAACTCGCTGAGTGCTAAGTGGAATCACCTATCAATTTAAAATGAGTGTTATAGCAAAACAGCATTAAATGAGACGGCATTTAGCATGTTACCTGTATCACCTTCTTTATCTTTAATTAAAAATGTGTTTTAGTGGTGGCTGTTACCGGAGAACTAAGGAGTCTAATGTCTCTGTACTTGAAACCCTGAATCTTCTTTGACTGTTTAGTGCTATGCAGTGATGGGGTCGTGATAGCATCCCTTTAACTCTCTAGGCCCATTTATTCTAGTGAAATTAGCATACTATTTCCCATACCTCACGTGAGTGTCCTTACTGCCAGCTTGCTGGGCACAAGGGCTAAACTCAACTACTTCCCTCTTACTGTGCTTGTAGAATTAATTCTTTGTTTTTGCTAAAATGCTTAAAAATGGTTTGGCTTAGATTGAATAACACCTCTTGTCCAATCTGAAATGATTCTTATTTGCCTCAAATTCTGAAAAAGTTGATTTTTGGGTTGTCTCAAAACTTTTTCAGTTTGGTTTTTTTTTCTATTCAGCCACCTAACTGAAAAATCAGCTATTTGTTTATCCTTGCTGCAAAAGTTTAAAATATGTCATCATTTTTTGCAAACTTCACATTTTTTTGTGATGAGGGTCAAACTAACATTTCTATTTTAAATGAGAAAATTCAATGGACGGTTGTAGTGGTAATCAAAATGCCTCTCATCAGATAGACTTTTTTTCCTTCCTCCTGGAGTGGAAAAAAATTCAGCTGGCCAGAACATTTACCCTCTTATCTTTAACTAACATGCAATAGTTGGTCAACATTAGCCCTTGTAATTGCACAAAAATGGTACAAACTCTGATCATGAACACAACTGGAAGAGAAAAGCCATGAAAAATAAATTTAAGGCAAGTTGTTACTTTTTATCTTTACTAACTTACCTCAGCTTAAATTAACTAAGCATGTGATAAATGGACAACTCCTTTATTATCAGTGGGGATTTTTTTTTGTTAAAAGAAAATATAAATATAGTTATAATCCTGTCCTTCTGTAGCACTCCTTGGAATGAAATTACTAGGAAAACAAAGAAAGGCCACTAAAATGGAGTCAATAGTTATGGCACTATAAAGCCAGACACTTTCTTAGAGATAATGGTGCCAATTAGATATCTGATAGCTCTGTTTCAGTTTAATCTCTTTTAAACCAATTTATTTCTTGCTCACAATGTAGTTGAGAAAAAGCCTGATTTTGTTTTAAAATGACATGTAATGATTTTTTTTTAAATTGAGATTTTGCCCCTTTCTGCTTTAATTCTAGTGTTACTTAGGTTCCAAACAGATGTTGCATTTTCCCAGGGATAAAACTTGTCATCCTGAGACAAAATACAGTTGTTTGGACATCCAGGTTTGTTGTCCTGGGGTAAATCCTAAAAAATGTTCTCAGGATAAGAAGTATAAACAGTTTATCCTGGGAGGTGACAAAGTGCATCTGAATGGTTTGTCAGTGCGTCATTGAATCAATAGCAGAAAAGCAGCAGTACATTTAGCCATTCACTAAACCATGATTAGAAGGGCAATGCCTGTACATGCCAATCCCAGGATATTTCTGTTCCGGGACAAACACAGACACAACTTGTTGAGGGACAAAACAATATCTGTTTCTAGCCTTCAAATTAGGTAAGGACAAGTCTGGTTTTCCTTTGCTTTGGAAGCGGAAATCTTGAGGTGTTTATTACAAGCTCTGTTACCTAAAAAGAAGGGTCAGATCTTTATCAAAGAATTGATTTATCTGAAAAGCTCATTCACCTTTAAAGATAATATGGTGTTAATGCGATCCAGAAAAGCCCAATATTTTAAGCAACCTATGAAAAGCCTTTCCCCCTTTCCCTCATTTTAGAACCTGAATATCTAAAACAAAGAACATTTTGAAAATTTATTTTCCAAACTGTAGTGGTTACTCATCAAACCTAAGTGGCTGCAGCACAATCATTTGATCCTTTCCAACTGATGAACCACCCATTGCACCAGATAAATAGCTTCTAGCTAGAGAAAACCTCTTTAGTGGGTCCAGTTTAATACTTCATTTTTGTATCAGTGACATAAGGAAAATGTAAACAAGTCACAGGTTGTCAAGTCATTTCTTAGGGACTTGGCTTACTTAGCAGAAGTCTTATACAACAGTCTCTTCTGCTAAAATAGAAGTCTTTAAAATGTTTGCTTTTTATGTTTAAAAATTCAGACTTGTAGAAGGTTGTGTTAGATGCATCCGATATCTTCAATAACATAACTGATGTTTTAGATTAAGAAAAGGCAGAAGATCTGATCTTACTGGACTCTTTTTTACCATGGCTTTTGATTCAGTGGTAAATTATTAGTTAATCTGGAAAAGAAGAGGATTGGTGTAAGAACTCTAAAGTGGGAAGGAATTGACAAAAAGGGAAAAGACAACACTTGGGCCCAAATCCTACTTCTTTTATTAAGCTGTCCTTGGGTGCATCTACACGTGCAAATAATCCCGAAACAGTTTACTCTCAATAAACGACTCAAGAGTAAATTCTTCTGGGCATATGTCTATGTGTACAAGGACACGGGAACAGATTTGCTGCTCCTAGAAGCAGACTGTTCCCACTCCCTGTGGCCCTGCAATGGGCCCCTGCAGCAGCTGTCTCCTGGGGGGGCTGGGACATTGCTCCCTGCCCTCAGGTGCTGCCTGCTGCTGGAGTGGTCTCCGCCACTGGAGCCCAGGCAGGGACAATGTCCCCCTGCTCCAGCAGCAAGGAACTCCCAGCCCTTGCTCTGTGATTGTAGGTCCTGGGCTGGGAGATCCTTATCTCCCAGTGCCAGCTCCATGTTTATGGGGCTTGCGTTGGCATATCTCTGGGTGAGAAGAAATGCAAGAGTCTTTGAGGTTGGGATTGCTCAGGGAATGTGGGGCTGAAAATCCCCTGCCTACCTGCTTACATGCTTCAAAGCCAGAGGTTTGCTAGTGCAGCTGCTGTAGGCTCATTCCCCAACACCCACTCTCAGACCCTCTGTGAATGGAGGGCTCAAAAGCAGGAATTGAAGTGATTCCAGAGCAGCTTCACTGACAGATTTCTGCCTCCTGAGTGTATCAGTAGCCTAAGGTAGGTAGTACATAGTCAGGCCTTTGCATCTGCTGTACAGCCAAGCCCAATGGGTGTTTGTACACATTCCAGGAGGCTGCTCCGACATACTGTAATTACAGCACATTGGAGCAGATTCAATTAATCGAGTTTGCTGGAGTGTGCTAATTAGCGTGCTCCAGCCAGCCTCAGCATCTTGTGTATCAGTATCCCCTTGCTTCAAATTGGTGGTGAGGGCACTTTGGTTAAAGCTTGTTCGACAAGCTTTAAATAAAGCACCCCCACCACCATTTTGAAGCACAGGGATGCTGATACATGAGACACTGTGAGCGCTTTTATTAGAGTGGCTCTTGGAGCATGCCCCTCCCCTCCCAGAGCATGTGTAAAAACACTCAATGTCCAGAAGGACAGTATACAGGAAAAATCATTGCTGAAGATCCCTGTGAGAAGAAAGTTCAAGGTACTTGAAAGTATTTATCTAGTCACACTGCATATAATAGGCATTATGTGCACCATAGAACTTCCACAGTAAGAATGCCAAGTGTGTGGTACTTTATGGGCAATATTTCACTTTATCTGGTTAGATCAGGGTAAGCAAAGGGAGGCCAGAGACAACTAGGCTGCTGTGTGATAGCAACAAAGAACTTCCTGCTGAAGGAGTGGAGTGACTTCAGTTATACAATGGCTGGGGAGTGAGTCCTTACCTCACAAGTGTTTGGATGATTTTACATTTTTCATGGATCTTTTGCGCCTGATAAATCAAGGCCAAAACAAAATGCAGCTATTTTTCTACATCTCTTAATAGTGTCATTGACATGTTTATTTCCTGCGTTTTTGGTATTCTTTTTTGTCTTGCTACTTATTTGCACTTCAATTTGCTCCTGCATGGTTCTGTTTTTGTGGATATCTGTTACCATGGTTGTTTTGTAGGGCTGTGCAAAGCTTTGATCACTGATTTGATTCGCTGGAGATTCAGCCCCATTCGGTGGCCAAATCTCTGAATCTGAATCGAATCAGGAGACCCTTTAATCCCTCCTAATCGATTCGGAAAGATTCAAGGATTCAGACATAGACACATATTTAAATGTTTTTTCTACATACCTCAAGGTACCAGGCAGCTCATGAATGTTGAGATGCTGGGGTGGATGGAGCATTGCACGGAAGCAAGGGGGGGGGGCAGTGCACTCAGCAGCGGACCCAGAAGTGGACCAGAAGTACTTCCAGTCCACTTCTGGGTCCACCGTGAAGCATGTGGGGGTCTCTCCCAAACCCCCGAATCAGTGACTGGTGCCTTCTGGGTCTGGGGGGAGGGGGACACCTGGGGTGGACCAGAACTACTTCCAGGTCCGCCACTGAGTACATGGGAGACCCACCTGCCACGGTCCTGTGGGACACTCCATCGACCTCACCATTGCAGCATTCACAAGCCATGCCTGGTACCTTGAGGTATGTAGAAAAAACATTTAAAGCTGTGTCCATGGCCAAATTGCTGATTCTTCGAATCGGCATTGAATCTTCAGATTTGGATTCAGCCAAATCGAATTGGGACAGTGATCCAAATAAACTAATTGAATCACTGTCCCTGATTTGGGCCAAATCTGAATTGAATACAGCCCATTTCGCAGACCCCTATTGTTTTGTGATTTCCCTAAATAAATTTCAGAACATAATACCGTTCAATACCAAGAAGACTTTTTTAATTCTCTGAAATTCAGTTTAATTTTTCATTCTTATTTTATCCCACTACTCACAGTAGTTATGGTTTCTTACTGTCCTAAATAATTCCTGTCCCTGGTGCATGCACTTTTCAGATATTTGCAGATTTCAAATTGTATTAATCTTGTGTAATCATTGCACCCTTGGGCTCTGCTTGATGTGTCACTTCAGAATAAAAGATAATGTGGGATCTTTTACATTTTCAGATTATGTGGTGCCAAAAGAGTTTCACTAGCTGACAAATATGAATGCCTAAATGATTGCCATGAGTTTGCCTATAGTGTCAGTGGGTGTGTCTACATGTTCATGAATACACTTTGGGTAGTGCACATTAAATCTAGTACCTCCACTGTGAGCTACTGGAAAAATGCACATTAGCTTATTTTAACATGCGTTATTTAAAGAGCATGGTTTTTTGGTCTGCTTTAATGCGCATTAAAATAGGCTAATTAGTATTAAAGACACATGTAGATGGGTGCGTTTTACTTCATTAGTGTCCCCATTTCATCTGAGACATTGATTTCACTGGACATTAAAAACATCTAGCTTGAAAACTTAAAATAGAAACCCATTTAAGCTATTTTTCTGCCACTTTGTGCCTCTTGCATTGTGTCAGTTGCAGCCTTGATAGTTGTGAAACTATCCTGAGGATTGTTCCAGTATTGTTAGGTGTTGTCTACACTATAGCCTACTGCTGTCCTAGTTGCTTTGATCAGGGTGTGAAGAGGTACAATCCTGAACAAGCACTGCTGTGCCAGAGGAAGCATCTGGTACAGATGGACTTATATTAGGAGAAGTGCTCTGTTACTACTATAAGCTTGTCTGGTCCAGCGTGGTGGTGTTTCTACTGTCCAGCTCTAGGGGATGCTGCATCAGAATAATTTTGGTGATATAAAATGCTGGCATTCCTATACAGCAGAAGTGTTCCTAGATGTGTGCATCTACATGGGATACTTTGCTGTGCAGTAGACAAATCTACTACACAGTAAAGCATCACCATCTACATATGCACAGCATTTACTACACAGTAAATTAGTCTTCTGCACAGTAGATATACTGCACATTAGCTATTGCACTGTAGCGCCCATGTAGACAGCTGACTGGGATCAAATTACTCCTAGTCAACCCAGGTGGCAGGAGGTACAGGAACTGTCCTGTCCCCAGGCACCTTCCTGCTTCGCATTCCCTGCTCCAATTGGCTGACCGCAGTGGGGTCTAGGACACCATCCCCTGCCTGAAGCAGCTGCCTGCTGCCCAGTCCCTGTCCCAAGATCACAGCAGAGGCTGGGATACCATTCCCTTCCCCAGGCAGCTGTCTGCTGCCCAGCCTCCACTCTAATCTCAGAGTGGGAGCTGGGCAGCAGACAGCAGCCTGGGGCAGGGGACAGTGTCCCAGGACCCATTTTGATCTTGGAGAGGGGGCAGGGCGGGAGGCAGCTGCCCAGGGAAAAGGTATGGGGCTGGAAAGCAGCTGCCTGGAGGCAGGACATCTCCCCTGCTCCCCAGATGTCCCCTGCCAGTTCATGGCTGGCACCTGGGAGAGGATGGAGCTTCCTTTAGCTGCTGTAGGGGAGCAGAGTAGAGAAGGAGTAGCCCTGCCCTGAACTGCTCCTGTTGGGTGCAAATTTGCTCCCAGTCAGTGCATGTGTAGATGTGCTCCCAGGAAAAGCTTACTACACAGTACTTTATTGTGCAGAAAGCTTATATTACATTAATAGCATGTGTAGATGTACCTGATGTGGCCTAACTCATATAATTACTGCATGGTTCTTGCAAGTCATGTGGATTAGAATTCTGAATAAAAAATGTTAATTAGGATCTGCTTTTTCTATATCAGGAGGAACTCTTTAAGCAGATATTTATACATTCCCTTGCATAGCCTTGCAGAAAATGATCAAATGAGGGAAGCTTTTGCTGCATTCTGATGCCATAGTAATATCAACTTCAGAGCAAGACTTCTGCTTTGAAGTAATGGACGGTCCTTCTAAGAGTATGCTTATGCTATAGCAACTGCAGCTCCTGTCAACAGTTAGCACATACCTGTGTTGGCTGTAAACTACTTAACTTGGCTGCTGCTAGCAGTGCATACCAACTGCAAAAACTGTCAGAGAACAGTTAGTCTGTGCCAAATTCTGTGCTTCAGTAGGTACGCTACTTGCAATACATGAACAAGTTAGTTTTTAACTAACTTGAAGGCCAAAATCAATTGCAGTCACTACAGTGCAGACTGAATCCACCTAAGGGGGGGGGGGGGGG
>NW_017729033.1:38776723-38783916 GCF_001723915.1 Gavialis gangeticus | reverse complement strand
CCCCCAAGGGGGGGGGGGGGGTGAATGACAGATGTAGAGCAGGGTTTCCTGTCATGAAGGAAGCTGTAATGGCTTTTGCCTAGTTTCAGCAATTCCACCTCTAAATGGACTGAAGTCCCATGATGTTTCAAAGAGCAGTGGTGATGCTTCCTTTGATGCTTTGGCACACTTCCTTGCAGGACTGCCTTCCAGTATCTGCACCTCGTAGCCAGGCTAGGATTCGGTATGTGATGGTTCAGCATCTGCACCCCTCTTTGGTGCAGTCACCTTGTTCTGCAGAATCTAAATATTGTTTTTTAATTTTAAAAAATTGTAAGGCCCTTCCTATTAGCCTTGAAAGCATGAACCCATTTTTGCTAATTTATTACAGTACTGTGTACAGTATTTAATCTGTAACTGACACTGGAATAAGTTAATAATTTCACTCACCCATTCTATCTAGTAACTGTACAGGAGAACTAATATACTCGAGAATATGGAAGGCTCCTTTAGACTGTATTCATTTGTAACATGGAAGCAAAAGCTTTATTTCTTTTTACCATGATATCTGTTCTGTAATCTCCATTTTGAAAGGGCTACAGTTATTGTAGGTTTTGATCATTTTGCCCTACCTTCTGCATTGATCTACCCTTCTTGAATCTTTGGATGAACTGTCTATTAGTCCTTGAGTGTTTTAATACACAAGTATCTGTGTTGAAAATCATGCTTAACTATGAGTCAGAGTATTTGCCTTTATTTCAGTTTTGCTTCTTATCTGGTTATTTATGATCAGTGTTTAATTTTCTTGCTTAATTGGTGCACTTGTAATACCAGGGAAATTCATGTGGACCCCTTCCCCTTTTGATAAACCAAGAACAAAGATGTGAAGTTACTAAATATGTACAGTGTCACTGTTGTAAGGCATATGGTTTTAATTAAGTTTTAACTAATTCCCTTTATCTTGTCATAGTAATTGTGACTATCCAAGTCATGTCACATTAATATGTGAAAACAGCTCTTTGACTTGGCTGGCCAAGGAACAAAGCCATTATGACCTGTCTTGCTAAATTAAACCAGGGAGACTGATCAACTTGTATTTTGCTACCTTCTTTGATAAATTATGTTAAAGGTGAAGAAAAGTGCTAAAGGGCTAATGCATATTGGTGTTGAATATTCCTGAATTGCAGCAGCAAACAAATTGAGAGGAAAGTTCTTGCAGACCTTTGAAATTTATGCCCCAGGCATTGATAATGAAAAACGAAATGATATACAGCAAAGTAGTTGAAGAGAATTGATAATGCTTGAACGAGTTTAAACTTTAGAGTGTTTAAATGATGAAGCTGGTTCTTTTCAGTGCTTGTCTTTCCCCTCTGTTTAAGCATGGGCTTGTCTACCCAGGGAGGTTACTTTGAACTAAGGTTGTTTCTGAATTTACAGTGCATACACTTGGCACTAACTTTTCCTGACAGCACCTCTAATGTTTGAGGAGTTGTTGGAAGACTCAGGAGGCCAGTGCTGCTTTTGTTTATATCTTGAAGAGTATCTTTGCAATAATGGGGGGCAGGGGGAGGTGAACTTAGATCCTTAAGCCTCCTTAGTAGCCTGTTAATGAGGGGCTTTATTGAAAATACTAGTTAGAGAATCTAGTTAACTTGCAAAATTAAACTGATGCCCTGTTTTGGTACCTACAAATTTTAGTGTTTTAAGTGCCATAATATTTTTTCCAAGTTTCAGAAATAGAGAATGTCATACTAATTTGGAAGTCTTTGGTTTTGGGCTTTTAACGTGACTTGGTCTGAAATCTGAAGACACTACATTTCTCTTTCATTCAGGAAAAGAGATACTCATATTTTGCCCTGACCAGTTTCAGCTATTGTTTCCCAAAATACACAAGGTATCTTTATTGAAGTAATCGTGTAATAACTTCACTAATTATTAAATTACTATTGAAGACTTAACTATATAACAGCTATAATTGTTCTGTTAAAATTCCATTGTAATTGTTATAATTAAAATTGTAATTCTATTATACTTGTTTTATTAAAGGAAAAATAAATGTCTGTCTAAGAATGCTTTGAAAAGTAAAATGAGTATGTACACACTGGGCATGTGACCACTTTAAAGCTGTCTCTTCAGAACTTTTAACTAGTTTCCACAGAAACTCTTGGTAGCTGTTAAAGGGCCTAACAACTGCTTGTGTAGTGGTCAGCAGTATTACAGACTGCGATTAGAGAACTGTTTCAGGAAAATAAGTGAGGGTTAGGATTCTAGCCCTTTCTCCTGAACTATATATATTCCCAACTCTTTAGCTGCAGAGTGACCTATATAAATAGCCTTCTCCTTCTCTGTGATCCAACCCCTCCCATTTAAAGTAGATCCCCCTCCCCCTTTTTACTATTGAAAGGCTGGGCTAGCTGCTTTATGTCACTGTGTTGTGTGCCAGTGGTGCACTGCATGCTCTACAAAGAGGAACACAGGTTTTTGGGAGATATAGGGGATGCCTGTATTCCTTTTGTGGTGCTGCTGGGAATCTGTTTTGAGCATATATGAGCATGGCAGTGGAGTTGCTCTCATGGCTGTTTGACTGCTGGAATTAGTGTGCTCAGAGCAGAAAGATGGGGCATGCTTTAGAGTGATAGTACCCAGGACTACTACAGATGCAGTAAAGACAGCTTGTCACTGAGTGGGTTGTAAACATTTGTTCACCAGAGCACCCCAAGGGATGATGAGGTCGAACTGTTATAAACTGCAAGACCATTTCAGGCTGGACATAAGGAAGAATTTCTTTACTGTCCAAGCCCCCAAAGTCTGGAATACCCTGCCATCAGAGGTGGTTCAAGCACCTACATTGAACACCTTCAAGAGCAAATTGGATGCTTATCTTGCTGGGATCCTATGACCCCAGCTGACTTCCTGCCCTTTGGGTGGGGGGCTGGACTCAGTGATCTTCCGAGGTCCCTTCCAGCCCTAATGTCTATGAAATTTATTAAATGGAAAGTGTTAGACTAGTAAGAAGCCATGGAGTTTATGAAGTTTAAATGAAGCAGTCCCTGGAGAGGTACTGCTGAGACCATTGAAGGGGTGAGAGTATCTGTAGAATGAGGATGCTGTGCATTCCTAGGCAAATTGGCAAGAGATGGTGCAGAGTGATGATGAAAAGGAGGGTTCAAATTGGAATGAAAATGTATGAAGAGATGGGGAGAGGCAGAAAGCAGAGACCTAACAAAGCTCTGCCAGTAGTGGAAAGTTCTTGGACTTTTCTGAACCCAACCTCCAACATTTTTCATGTTGCAAATTGCTAATACATATGGCATAGTGAGGAAATGGATGTTTGAAGTCAAAGCGACTGTCTCCCTAATGCTTGCAGGGTGAAGATCTGTGATTTAGAATACAGACGTTTTTCTTAACTAAAATCTAAAACAGTCAAAATGCATTGGGAGATCTTTAAACTTCCTTGTGGAGTCTCTGGTTTTTTTTCTGAGTTTGAAGCTTTGCTGTTGTGCTTTGACGTTTTAAGTGTTGCATTGTGGTTTTTATTGTTAAGAAACTTTTTCTGCCTGCTGAGTCTGTGTTAATCTGAGCAGTGAAAGACTTGTCAGTTGCTGTGATGTACCTGCATCCTGCAGCCTTCTGACATGACTTAGAGCCTGCTGCAAAGAAGCTGATTTTTTTGAATAAGTTACTGCTGAAAGTAAGCAGGACTCATGTAAGTGGCAACTTTCCTCCCCCTGCATGAGCAGCAGCCATTCTTGCCATCTAACTCAACTCACTTCCTCTGCCCTCCCCACCTGCCAAACCTGAAAAAGCAGGTGGGGATGACAAAGGGAAGCATTTAATTGAAAATCTGATGAGGTTCACTTTGCCTTGTGAGCCTGTGCTTCAGATGTCACCTTCTCATCTTGCCATCGTAGATCTCTGCTGTTGCAGGAGTTCAGCACTTCTAGGTTCCCTGATTTTGAAGGCTGAGCTAAGGTGTCCTGCTGTAATATTCTTATATTGTTTCTATAACAAATACACAATAATTGATTAGACTTCTCAGTTCCCAACCAAATAATTTAATCTGCTGAACAGGAAAAGCAAACAAAACTCATTTTGAAGGACTAGGTATATAATAAGAATAAAGGGTACCCTACATTAGCTTAGTACTATACTGTGACATTTAAAATATCAGAGTATTTTACTTTGTAAAATAATAAAAACTCAGGTTTTACTTAAAGGATGATAAATTATTGCAGGAGCCAACCAAACAGATGTTCACTGTTCGGTGGGAGGGGCTCACAGCCTGCCTGCATTGCCCACTGGAGGTGCTCCCACATGCCTCTCAGGAGCCTGCCAGAGGGGCTCCTCTCCCCAGCCTCACCCCCCACCAGGTGGTGACTGTCAGCAGTAGCTGGGGAGAAAATGGGGGAATGGAGCCCCCCGCTGTGAGGGGCCCCCACAACTTGCTGGCTGGAGTATCGAGGCGGGGAGGGAGGGAGAGGAGAGGCAAGATCTTTATGGGGGGCTCCCTTTCTTCCACACCCAGTCTCTTGACAGCTGTAGTCAGCAGCTGCAGCCTGAGGCAGCCTGGTTGGGGCTGCTGTGGGGAAGGCTCTGGGTTTGTGTCTGCTTCAGAGACACAGATCATGGAGCCCTTCTCCTGCAGCAGCCCTGGCCAGGCAGCGGTGTGGTGCCATCTGCCTGGGGCTGCAGCCTGGCCAGGATGGCTGCTGGGAGAGAGACCCCAGACTCCTTCCCCTGTAGCCCGCTCCCTTGCCCAGGCTGTGGCTCACCACAGGGCTGAGGTGTCTGCAGGGACAGAAACCCCACCTTTCTCTCACCCCTCCCACCAGGCTGTTTACGGGGCTGGGATCAGAGGCTGGCACTGACTCAGGTCAGTGATAGCTGTGGGGTGTGGCTGGCTCAGGCTTGGGCAGAGCAAACAAGCTCTGCCAAAGGCTAGAGCACTCCTCTGCACAATGCCACCTGGGATGGAGGCAATCATGCTCTGACTTAACCCTCAATGGGATCTAGCACAGACGTTTGATATAAAACACTTCTATTGAAGAGGTTTAAGATTACTGCACAGGGTTAATTTAAAGAGTGATCTGCCATTTTTAAAGCACTGTATGTGTTTATGTACATTTGTTCTGTTATGGCTGTAAAGCACTTTCTGTGTGCTTGAAGCACATTAAATGCAATATCTGTACCTAGCCATAATGTCTGCACTTTGAAGGCCTGATTCAAAGAGCACTGAAGCCAATGGAAAGATGAAGCCCATAGGGAATGGCATTATGGGGACTTTTCTGTTTAGATGCGCAATTCCTGTGCAATCCTTGGTGATGTGTCAATGGAGCATGGGGGGGGGGGCACATGCCCCTCCAGATTTCTGCGCTGACAGCAAGGTGTGGGGCACAGAGCTGCAGCCTGGTCAGAGCCAGAGCCCAGCAGCAGTGGGGGTGGCAGCAGTGATGCAATGTCTGTACCAATGCCAGGGTGTGGGGCAGCAGTGGTGTGCAGTTGTATTCCCCCATTGGCAGCACTTATGCATGTGTTGCCTATATATACAGTTTCATTACATTCTGTTTTACCAGTGTGAATTTCTCAAGCACACTGAAATATTCCCTGGAAATTCTGCATTGGTCCTGATATGGAAAATGTAGGTTTTTCCCAAAGACCATTTTTGACGTAGGTAGACTAATGCACCCAGAGTTAAATTTATTCAATTGCTACAATGGAGTGAAGGGTTTTGCAACATGGAGGGTAGGGCATTTTGTAAATGATACACTGAAGGATATAACCATTATGAGGCAGAAGCAGGTGAGTCAACAATGAGAAAACTCCATTGTAGTTAGTAGGCAGAAGAGAAATTCAATAATAATATTATCATCTGTAAAAGGTTTTTAAAAATGTGTATTAGTCTTTGAAAGACAAGGTTCTTTGGGTAAATGTGGTATCTTTTATTAGACCAACTAAATAGTTGGAAAAGTTGTTCTTTGCAAACTTTCAGGCACAAACAAGCTTTTGGGCAAAAAAGAAGTGTATTTGTGTCAGAAAGCATGCAAAGTCAATTTTTTGAACTATTTAGTTGGTCTAATTAAAGATATCACGTTTACCCATAGAACCGTGTCTGTCTATGTCCTTAGACCAACACAGCTAAAACCAAAGCCCCTGAAATGCTAGTCTTTGATGAACTCCAGTGGTATCTTTGAAAAAGCACTATCTTTGAATGTCCTGCTTACTCAGCTCAGAGCAGCAGCTGTTCCAATAAGCAGTGTGATGTTTAGCACCTGAGAATTTGCTCTCTCCTTCAACCAAGAATGCAAGCTCAACAAAACATACAAAATCATGAAGTTTCATAACTCTTTCTCCCTAATGCAATAACCATAGAAAATCTGGGTTATGGTGCAGTCATTAGCTTAATATTAAAATTAGTTTTGATACTTTGAGTTTTTTTTACCAGAATGAAAATCTCATCAAAGTGTCCAAAATAGGTATTTTAGAGAGGGAAAAAAATGTTTAAACATGAAAGAAAGATAATGCTAGGATCACCTAAGTATGTGCTACTTGCCAATTGCCTGTATTTCATATACTGGGTTTTGGCAGCTTACTGCCATTTGGGCATAAGGTACTGAAAATCAGAAACATATCTTTATTTCTTTTTTCACCATGTTTGCATTTTAAAGTAGCATAAATGGAGTACAGTACTTGTTTTCTCACACTTTTAGAGCACTGATACCTCTTCTCCCTTGACTCAAGCTGCTTCCAAGCTGTTTGATCAACTGTAATGTTGCCAAGTCTAGAAATGTCATTATGAGTATTTTTCTTAAAGTCCTAGCTCTTAGAGTCCTGTGATTTTATTTTAGTTTTTATTAGTAAGTTGTCTGGCCATCATTATTGCACAGAGAATCTTGAAAATGTCACCCAAATGTGAACTAATGGCTCAGAAATCAGATGGCAAATTAAAGGAATCCAAAATATATTATTTTTTAAAAAACAAACTAATGCGTTTTAAAGCTATTTTCATTAGGTGAAGGGCTGTAATGTCTGAGGTTTTTTAATCTTTGAGGTTGACCTTGTACTCTGTAACAAGGGGCCTTCCCAGGATCGGTCTATGTGTGGCCTGCCCACCTGTTTCTGGGCTAGCCGCCCACCTCTTTCCTGCCACACCTTGATGATAATAATTATGATGTCACTCAGATGGGAGGCTGCCCATTTAATACACAACTCCGACC
>NW_017729033.1:38762135-38771723 GCF_001723915.1 Gavialis gangeticus | reverse complement strand
AATAATTATGATGTCACTCAGATGGGAGGCTGCCCATTTAATACACAACTCCGACCCCCCCCCCTTATGTCCCATGACTCACAGATGGCATCTCAGGCAACCAAGCTCACCTGTACCCTTCTCCCTCTCATGCTGTGGTCTCCTCTCTGGGACCTTCAGCCTCCCAGGCCCTGGCCCCACCATCCCTATGCTGCTGGGATGCTCAGGGTCAGATGGATTTCCATATCTGGGTTCAAGAAGGAATTTTACCCCATGGTCAGATTAGTATGAACACTAGGTGTTTTTGCTTTCCTCTATAGTGGAGGGCATGACTTTGTACCTAGGATGTCTTGAGCATATTTTGACAACATTTCATAGAAGCAGGGCATTGGCTGCTATGATTCCCCTGTTTGACAGGGGGCAGCTTAGACTGTTAGGTCTGTGTTGTATCAGGGTTGATGGCAATCTTATATAGAGTTTAGATTATGTATTGGGTAGGATGGTTTGGACAGGGGTGATCCTGTCTCAGGCAGGGGGTTGGACTAGATGACCTCTGTAGGTCCCTTGCAGACCTATTTCTCTATGATTTTCTATGATTCTGTGTTAGTCCAAACTTGGCTAAGAGCATGGAGGATGGAGGCAGATCAAACAGAAGTCTTGCAGCTGTAATTGCCTTCCCACCAGAAAAGCCTCGGAGATCAAGGTCTTCCCACCCCTTCCTTCCAAGTAAACAATTAAAACATTAGTCTTAGGAGGGGAGGGTGGGATATCTACTCTTGAAAATTATGGGCTCTGCCCTCAGCTTCTTGGGTCAAAATATTGAAAACAAACTTTTTACCAGAAAGCTGTCACAAAATTACAAGTTCATGGATCTCTGATGGAGAGTTTCACAGTGCTGCAATGGTTAGAAATGCCTTCCATTTCCTATCTTCAAGAGTCAAGGATAAGTTGTGTTATCTTTTATTGGACCAATTGTATAGCTGGGAAAGCTGTTGGACAAGCTTTTTTTTTACATTCCCTGGACCAACATGGCCACACCATCACCCAACCTTGTTTCCTATCTAGAAATCTAGTTAAACATGATCATACTAACTCTGGGTGCCAACAGCTGTGTAATGTGGCACTTATAAAACAGAGAACACATGTCAAATGGTGTTGATTTTTGTATGAAAAATTAAAGACCAAAATCTTGCCTCTGTGTGCCCTAGTTCTGTTCTTTGAAGAAAAGGTATTTCATGGGTTGTGAGAATGAAGCACATCTTTCTTTGATATTTTCTCAAATAGCAAATTTCTTTTCATCCATAACAGTTCTAAATTATTCTTTAGAGGTAGTTACATGTCCAACAAGTGGCAGAATCTAAATCTGATAGCATGCTATTCTCATGCATGGCTATTGAGTTTTATAGAGGGAAGCAGCATAATCTGGTGACTAGGGCACTGAAGTACAACTCAGGAGAACTGGGTTTTCTGGCGGTCATTGCTATTGCCCAGTGTGGGACTTTGGACAAGTTTGCCCTCCATTCTGTTTCTACTGACACTTCTTGTCTGTCTTGTCTACTTAGTTTGTAAGTTTTTCAGAACTACAATGATCTGTGATATATTGTTTGTTGTTCTTTGGTATCCAAAGTCCAAGTCTCCTTGGTCTTATAAACATGTATAAATATTCTTGCAAGCTAAAGAAGTATGGGTTGGATGAATGGCCAGTAACTGGGATAGAAAACTGGTTAGGTCATTGGGCTTAGAGGGTAGTAATGTCCTGATGTCTAGCTGGCAGCCGGTATCAAGTGGAGTGCCCCAGGGAGCAGTCCTGAGACTGGTTTTGTTCAGTATCTTCATCAACAGCCTGGAAGATGGGATGGGAAGTGTACCTTCAGCAAGTTTGCAGATGACACCAAGCTGGAGGAGTAGTAGATACACTGGAGGATAGCGTTAGGATTCAGAGAGACCTTGGCAAATTGGAGGATTAGGACAAAAGAAATCTTATGAAGTTCAACAACGACAAGTGTAAAGTCCTGCACTTAGGATGAAACAATCCCATGTACTGCTATAGGCTTGGGACCAACTAGCTAAGCAGCAGCTCTGCAGAAAAGGACCTAGGGGTTACAGTGGACAATAAGCTGAACATGAGCCAACAGTGTGCCCTTGCAGCCAAGAAGGCATCCTGAGCTGTATTAATAGGAATGCTGCCAGTAGATCGAGGGAAGTGATTATTCCCCTCTATTTGGCACTAGTGGGCAATATGTCCCAATCAGCAGAAATGTACGTTTCCCTAGGGACAAGTTTGGGGGCTGGACTTGATCTTCTAAGGTCCCTTCCAGCCCTAATGTCTATGAAAAGTAGCAGTGGCACAAGGTGTGCCCCTGCTCCTTGTTCCCAGGAAACACTAGCACCATGTGGATTAGATGACCTCCTGACATCCTGTCCAACCCTAATTTTCTCAGATTCTATGAAATAGTAAATAATAATCCAGCAATGTAACATAGCCAGGTTTTATTTTTCCTTACCACCTTTAAGGATGCAAGTGTTTCACATCTATATTCAGACAGAATCTCTTAAATATTTTTGGATCAATTACTACTTCCTGCAGATATGCAAATAGCTACAGCATGCTAAGTGCATGCACAGTGTAAAAATGACTTTTCTCTAGCAAGTTCACACATTACACAGTCAATTTACACATGCAGAAGAGAGGATAGGAAACAAGGTAAGCTGTGTGATTTGAATTATGAAGTAAAAGCCCTGGCAATTCTGTACATTTTTTATTTGCTTTTTAAAATAATTGTTAAAATCTAAGTTAGCTGGGATAAAACATACTTTGGAAATGGATTATATTAAATAGCAGTTTAAAATGAATCCACAGTTTACTGGGTGTACAACACCCAGGCTGAGAGGGAAACTAATCCTGAGAAAGTTGAAACACCTCAATTTCTTTTTCAATAGGAAATCAAGGCTTCTGGGACTTCTTTATAGGACTGGACCCACAATGCACAGCAGAACCTGAAAAGATTCTGAGATTTAGAATTAAAATTATCGACTCTGGTCTCAGTGGCATGTGGCCATAATATTGTGCCAACCCTACAGCCCAAGAAATAGGCACAAGAAGAAAAGGGGAGTTCCCACTTTTATGTAGAAAAACATAGACGTTAGGGGCCAAAGGGAGAGAATAGGGAAAAGGTAAAGAAACATTAACACAGTGGTAACATACTCAGCACTTTAATTCCCCCCTCACACCTCCAAAAGTGTCCCCATCAAGTCTTTAGTGCCTAGAGCATTCAAACAGCAGCCTGCAGCTGCCCCCAAGTCCGAATCCATCTCCCTCTGTCCACAATCCTGGCTGCCTGAGCTATTGAAATCTCCAGCTCCACTGTGCACTCCTGTCCTGCCTGACCAGGTTTCATGTGCATGTTGCTCTCTCCTCCCCTTATTCAAGCCTGAAGTTTCCTTTTTTCCTTTCCCCCAGCCCCTGGGAGTTTCTGGGAGTTTCAGTCCAAATTGATAGACTGTCCCCTGGTTCCTCCTGCTGTTACACACATTACATTCACATTACAATATTGTTCTTCCTGAAGTTTGACCGGCTTGATTAAATGTGAAGCTGCACAGCAATGAGATACCACATAGGGACATAAGTTACTATATGATTCAGGCCTTCCTTCTCTCGCTTGCCTAGTCATCTCATTTTGGTTTTGAATTTTTCTTCACGAGAAGATGGTGCCATTGGACAGATTAAATGTCAGCACTGTGGCAGCCAGCTTCCTGTATGGCCCTGTACTAATGATAGCTATTGATCCAGCGGTCAGCACTGTCTCAAAGACGAGATCAGCCTGAAGCTTTTCCCCCATTGCCCTCTCATTTATAAGCAAATTGCCTTCAGGAATAAACTCACCCTTGAGGTGGAAACTCACTAATTGCTGAAGTGGTTATTGCTACCATCCCTGTGTGTTCTTTTACAGCCTTGCTAGGATATGCTTCTAGGTTTGACATAATGCAGTCACAGTATTACATCACTAATAACAAGAACATGCATTATGACAATATGTACAGTGTTATGCATACTATCTCGAATTCAGAAGATCTCACCATATCAGACAATTTGCTTAAAGGTGAACTGCTTATTTTACCAGTACAAAATAAATATGATTAAAGAGAACAGTTCTAGAACAGTTTGTATGACAGTATTACAGCAGCACCAGCTAGTCAGTCCACATGACCAATCAGTCTTCCTACTGATTTCTGCCTTGTTGGAGAATTCAGAATTTGGTTGCAAAAATATTATGGAAATTTTATAAAAGGCCTAATTTTATCTGGGCACCTGTGGAACCCAAATCAGGTTTCTCCTGCTTGACCCTGCAAAACAGGCCTTGTAGCATCAGATTTATGGGATCCATGTGTGTTCAGTGCATCATGGTTTATTCAGCACTAGCTATGGAAGAGAAGAAATTGGGCAAAATCAAGTGAAAGTCCAAATCTTGTAGCCCAGCTTGCAAGTATTGTGGCCTGATCATGGCAGGGGCCGCCATTTTCATGCCCAGATCATGGTGCCCTCCCCACCCCGTGATTGCCTGAGGGGGCAGGTTTAGCCATCTGGCTGGCTGAGCCCAGCCCCCAGTGCCAGGCTGGGGGCAGGGAACAGGAGGGTCCATCAGGAGGGGAGGGGGGAATAAAGCCTCCAACCCACCTGGGGAATCACCTGGCAGCTGGGGGTGGGCAGACTCACCTGGCAGTGTGCTCAGTGCTGGGCAATGAGAGGTCTGGAGGGGGAGGGTGTTGGAGGCAGATCCAATGCCGTGTCACTCCGCCCACCGCCTCCCCACAGTGATGGCGCTGGCAATTGTGGCAGCAGCAGAGCAGGACCCCTTGAAAGGTGGTGGTGTGCAGTGGGTGGAGGGCAAGCTGCATGCCAACATGGAAAGGGAGTGGGAATCGGGTGCCTCACAGCAGGCAGGCTGCGAGGTGGGAGGACTTGCCTGCAGTAGCAGCGTGAGCCTGCCTGAGCCTCGGGGGCTGAACCCCTGAGCTTCCTTTCACACCGCCCCTCTCCTGTCAACAAGATGGCATTGGGTTGGGGGAGAGGCTGTTTGAGAGGAATCTCAGGAACTCAGCCCGCTGAGTTGAGATGATCAGGCAGGTGCACACGCAAACGCACTGTTTTGGGAAATCACTTAATTTCCTCATTAAAATATGAAAATTGAAAAATTAAAATACGCGATTAAAATACAAAAAATATGAAATTGCAATTTAAACCAGGCCCTAATTATAATGTGCCATTAAGCCAGTATCACTGGTTAGTTACTGGTTCCTGATGTCTAGCCATCTAATGAATAGTTGTTCCCAAGTTTGCCTTTTAACCATGTTAGGTAGACTTTCCTTGAGCACAAGGATAGTGAGGTCAGTGAGGGAGTGGTTTCCCTCTGAGAAATGTGCTCCTAATGGTGTGTGTGTATCCATTTGCTCTGTCCTTTATATGACACTGTTAGGGAAATTACCACACCTTAAGCAAAAGCATAACTTACATTGCTTACTGCAGAGAAACTTGGATAAGGGGTTGGGGGAGGGAAAGAAGCATATACCATATTTACTCTTAAGCCATATGCACTTTTCCCCCAAAAAATCAGCATCCCAGAATTAGGGCATGTGTCTTAAGTGTATCTTGGGCCCCATTCCTGCTGTGTGCATGCAACTCTGGCCCTAACTTTCTTCATTCTTCTTTTCAAAAACAAGGTGCATGTCTTATTTGAGGGCTTGGGGTATGTAAGAAGCTGATTTTCTGCCTGGAATAGAAGCACCCCACTGTTCCAGCTGTGATTTTTGCTTGAAGCAGCAGTGGTTTTTCTATTCAGGCAGATGAGGGGCTGGAATGTCTTAATGGCTCTTTGTTCACTCCGCTCTCTCTCCTTTTCAATGGTCTTGATATTCCACTAAAAGGTGATCTTTCTTCCGGGAATTTTTCTGCCTCTTAGCTACTTCTTGTCTCTCTTCTCCTATTTTACAGCCTTGCAGACAGTTTTTAGCTCTTTTCAGAATAATAGCTCCATCCATGGAGCCCAGACTTCAACAACAGGTGGGGTTTCAGCTTTTGGTTAAGCAGGAAAGGGAGGGTTATTGAACTGATGATTAGGCAGGCTGATGATTATAATCTATGCTGAAGATTATGATCATTAGGCTGATGATTATGATCTATGTAGGCATAACATTGGTCCTACCTTTCTTCATTCTGCCTTCCAGAATGAAGGCAGAAAACAAGGTGCATGTCCTATATAAGGGCTTTTGGTATCTGAGAAAATATGGTTATCAATATCTTATGAGAGTGGGAGTGGCATGGGGTTGCTTCTCAGGCCAGATCCCACACAGGGTCAGCAGGTGAGGTCAGCCGATGGGTGTGATCCAGCATGTTAGCTTGGCCCTATGCACCTGAATCTGGGCACACAGTGGATCAGCCTCACACACCTGGATCCACCTTTATGCTGGCCTGAACCTGCATGTCTGGATTTAGCTGTGTGTTGGTGTGATCTGGTGCACAGGGCCACATTATCTGGCCCATGGGGCTGCCTGTGGGTCTGATAATTGGCATCTGGGGAGCAGCAATTAATGCTGCCACTGCTCCCACATTGCTAACTTTCTATACACTTGAGGAGCCCCACAGCCTAGATGACACAGCTCTACAGGCCAGATCTGGGCCTCAGGCTAGGGCTTGAGCAACCTGTCCTAGGATATTCAAAGAACTGTCACATGAAATACCAGTCTCTGCAGCAAAAATCTTAATGGGAATTGTCAATTTATGTCTAGTACTTTATAATGGGAGATTAGCAAATATAGTGCCTATATTTAAGAAAGGGTGATTGAGGCACATTAATTTGACTTCAGAATTATGCAGAGTCTTGAAACAAGTATTGAAGGAAAAAATAATGGAGAGTACAGTCATAAACAGAAAACGGGACAAAATACAACACAGTTTTTCTCTAAGAAAAATTATGTCAGACCAGTCTAATATCCTCCTATGACAGGATAACTGACTTCTTAGACAAGGCCAATGCAGTAGACTTAATCTATTTAGATTTAAGATAAGCATTTGACACTGTGCCTCTTGGGAAATTATTAGCTACACAGGACAAGAGGGGGGATAATGCTATAACTAAGATGGATAAGTAGTTCGATATAAGGGAGACTGCAGTGCAGTATATTGGGGGGCAGTTATCAGACTGGAAAGAGTTTACTAGCGGTGTTCCTTAGGGATTGGTTTCAGGACCATCTTGTTTAACATTTTCTTTAGTGGCCCTATGCTCTTATGAAAGTTACAGAGACACAAAGTTGGGAAGTACTGCCAAAATGAAGGAGGATCAGATCATTATACAGGAAGAATAAGATAACTTTTAGTAGTGGAATAAAAGTGATGTCAAATTTTGCAGTAGAAAGTGCAAAATTATGCACAGAGGGACTAATATCAAGAACTTTTGCTATCATTTGGAGTTTGCAGACTGGAGGCAAAAAGAAAGAGAAGGATCTGGGTATACTAGTTGATGATAGGTTGACAATAAGCCACCAGTATGATGTGGCTGTGAAGAAGGCTAATGCAATTCCAGGGTGTTTTAGACTGGATATTTTTAGTACCTATAGTATTAATATCATTGTACAAGATATTAGTAAGATCCTCACTTCCCTGATCAGGCCTTTACACAATATTCTATGTTTGAAAAGATGGATTCAAATTGATTTAGTCTCAGAGAATGCTTAGAGGGATGGAGATCCTATTTTATAAGTGAAGAGTGAAAGGTTTGGTTTGCTAAACTTAAGAAAATGAAGGTTGAGAGATGATAAGTTAAAGAACAAATAGATACAAACTAGCTGCAAACACACTTTGATTCCAGAAGAATGTTACTAACATTCAGAAGAGTGAAATTTTGGAATGGTCTGGATAAAGTAGGGAGGGCAGGGCACCTGTATTGCTTCAAGGTGAGTTTGACAAATTTATGGAAATAGTGTTCTTGGAGCAGTAATCAGCACATGTAATACATAGATTCAAGTAATGTGTTCTTCCTATCCCTTTGTTGGGATTGATAAGAAACTTGATTTCTGGGAATCATGTTTCAGGGTTTCTACTGATCACCTGTAGGGGACAAGAATAAATCTTTTTCTACAAATGAATGAGACAAGGATATCTTAGTGTGATGTCTTTTATTGGACCAACTTGGTAGTTGGGATAAAGTCAGACAAGCTTTCGAATGCAAGATATTCTTCATCAGGTCTTTGATCAGAAGAAGCCAGGTACAGCATTATGAAAAAAACATTAGAAGGGAGGGGCCTGGGTAGCAGACACAATTAGCAGAAGAAAAAAAGCTGATTACTCAGAGATCAAGGCCTATCAAAACAGAGGAGGATCATTCTTGCCTTTCTTCTTGCTTTTCTGTGGAAAGAATTCAGGAGTTGGATAAAATATAATGCCATGAGGCCAATATCACTGTTCAGTCCTTGGTTCTTAGCATCCAGCCAGCTTATGATGCCCCCTAAGTTCATCTTTTAAAGTGTTAGGTAGGTTTCCTCTGAGAGCAGGGATAATGAGTTCAGAGAGAGAGAGTGTGTTGTTTTGACAGAAATGTGTTCCTAATGGTGGATGTGTATATGTATTTGTCCTTTATATTTTTTTCTGTGAGAATTCATATGTGGTGCATAGCTGATGTTTACTTTCACCCACATGGTTGCCATGAGGGCACGTGGTGCATTGGATCATGTATATAACATTTTGGGAAAGGCATGTGTAGGAACAATGGATTCTAATGGTTTTATGTGGACTGTTAATGGTAGTGCCAGTGGAGATGTACTGAAAGGCTAAGCATTTCTTACCAAGGCAAAGCTGTGTGTCACTTGATGTCCATTGGGCAGTGGAGAGTTTGCTTCTTATGATGAGTTGGATAAGGATAGGGGAATGTTTGAAAGCCAGGAGTGGAGAGGCTGGGAATATTTCTCTCTAGATCTGATCTTTGTCGGGTATAGGTTGTAATTGTTTGGTGATTCTTCTAATCTGTTTCAGTGTGGGGTGGCAGGTGACCACCAGGGATGTGTGGTCACATGATTAGCTTCTACCTCTTGGTTTTTTGTTTTATTTTTTAAAAATTTGTCTTTTTCCCACCTTCTGCTGCAGCTAAATGTGGGAGTGTTTCCACTGCCACTTAGAAATCTCTCAGGTACCAACATTTTTTGATGCTGCAATGGTAAGGTATTAGTCACTGTCCTGCTCTTTATCTGTATTACATTCTATGCTGGGCTTTATTTCATAGGGTGCTTTTTGCTGTAGTTTATGAAAGGAGTCAGAGGATGCATCTACATGAGATGCTAACTGTGCAGTAGCCTATATAACTAAGGCTGTCAATAAATTGTCATGGTAGTATAGAGGAGCTGCAGGGCAGCCTGGGCTCGGGCTGTGGGCTGCTGGAGCAGGAAGGCAGTTGCGGGGGAGGTACACATGTGTGCAGACACAAGGTGCATTGATATATTGGTGCCATATTGGGATGCCGCAGGCACACAGCTGCAGCATGCATGTGGCCAGAAATGCAGTCCCATGGCATGTAGAACAGCACCCAGCAGGTAAATCTGTGGAGGGGGAAGAGGTGGGGGGAG
>NW_017729033.1:38746922-38761867 GCF_001723915.1 Gavialis gangeticus | reverse complement strand
GGGGGAAGAGGTGGGGGGAGAGGGAACAGGGGGGTGCAGATCAAGGCTCTCATGATGAGGGAAGGAGTGGGGCAGGGGCAGAGGCCTGGGTGAATTGGACCCCGGGGCCAGGCTGGGTCATGGAACAGAGCTGTGGGCAGCTCATCCAGAGGTGTGTGGGGGGGTGGCTCCCCACCACAGTGTGTACCCCCAAAGGAGGCATCAGGGGGCATGTGCCCCCCAGATTTGTGCATGGGACAGAGGTGGGCTGCCCAGTGCAGGCTGGGGCTCAGTGTCCTTCTGCCTTTGCCCCAAGAGCCAAGTTATGCCATGTTGTACCTCCTGCTCCTGGGTGGCAGGGGTGTGCATCCAGTGCACAGGTCCCAGGGCAAAGGCAGTAGGGTGAAGAGCCCTATCCCACAGCAGGCAGCCCACCTCTGCCCCACACACAAATCTGGGGGGCACATGCCCCCATGCCCCTGGATGAGCCTCCCACAGCTCCATCCCATGACCTGTCCCAGCTCCAGGGTCCCATTCACCCCTGCCCCTGCCCCTTTCCCCTGCCTCTGCTCCACTCCCTCCCTCACTATGGGGGCCTCAATCTACCTCCTGCCCCTTCCCCTCTACAGACTTACCTGGGCACTCCTCTATATGCCTCTGGGCTGCAGTCCTGCAAGGTTACCATATTTCCAGTTTTAAAAAAAGAGGACTCCTGTGGGGGAAGATAATATGATGGTGGAGGGGCAGTGAGATGCCCATGCCCCCCACTCCCAAGCCACAGCCCACTCAGCCCTGCTGCTGCTCCTCACTCCTTACCCACAGTACCCTGCATCCTTCAAGTGTGTGTTGGTGTCCCCGCTCTTTGCATAATTTTGAGGTTTTAGCTATGTGATTAAAATTGTAATTAACTGCAACTAAATTTTTTAATCATACAACTAATCATGATCAAAGTTTTTAATCATTTGACAGTCCTACTAATAAAACCGTGCAGTAGCATGCTGGGCAAAACCCATGCTATTAGGCTACTGTACCAGTTACCGCAGTAGCGCCAGTTAGTGCGCAGTGATTTAATACTTGGTTATGAAAATACTAAACTTAATGCACAGTAACTGCAGTGCATTAATGAACATGTAGATGCACCCAGAGTGAACCATCTTGTGGACCTTTTGGAAAAATGGCTGCCTACAAACATAGGGGATTGAACTTAATGGTCCCATTGGTTCTTCTTTTGCTATGTAGCACAGCTCATAAGCAATTTCTATAACCCCTTTCTTTTTATGGAAAGAAGCATTTAATAAAAAGAAACCAGAAAAGACTATAACCTGTTTGAGCTAAAACTTTTTTTTTTAAAGTCCATGGTCTAGAGAAGAAAGCCAACAAGGAACAATTTCTGTTTTTAAAAGATGCAACTCCAATTTTTCTAGATCAACTAGATGTGGAAGAAAACTCCAGAAATGTGACCAATTATTTCTGCAGCAATTAAAAGAATCCTTGTCAAAGTAAAAGAGTTTGCACCCGATTCCAGTCTTAGGAAACTTAGCTAGCTGCTTTTGGGTAATTTGCTTAATGAACTAATTCAGATGCCACCCTATCTTGAAGACAATTGCATTTGAAAGCTCATTATGCAGAGTTTGAAATAAAAAGATATTAAGAATATTTTTTGCTCTGTAAAAACACGAAAAAGTGTTTATGCTAAATAGCTCTCCTGTCCTACCACAACAAATTATCAAGGAATAGTAAAATGTTACCAGTTACATTTTTAACTGGAACTCCATTTGAATGGTCAGAATACAAAACAATAGCTATATTATGAGGGTCAGTTAGAAAGTAATGTTTTCTTAGCCAAATATTGAAAAATACTAAACTTACACAGAAAACGACCACATAATTATTTAACAGCTATTTTCCAACATTGTTTCCTTCTGTGTCAGTGGCCTTCGTTCAGGGATGAACAAAGGCATGTATCCCAACATAGTAAAAGTGCTTGTCTTTGTTGTGTAGCCACTGTAGCACAGCCTCCAACATTTCACTGTCATCCCCAAAATGTCACCCTTTTAGTCCTTCTTTCATTATCTATGCTGTATGGAGGATGGAGCAGCACTGTCCATCCAAATGATGAAATTGCCTCTGTGGTGCACAGACTGGTGTGCAGGTGAGTATTGCACAGAATCAGCACCTTGGACATGTCTCTGTTGGGACAGGGTTTTTGCATGCAACGTTTCAGTTCTGTCTGGGTCTTGACATGGACCTCTGAGTTTACTGTGGCTAACATGAAAAACTTCTTCTGTGTCTAAAGCTTATTCAGGAGATAAAAGTTAGAAGGCATTACTTTCTGACTGCCCCTCACAGATGTGAAAATTTCCTTTCTGAACATATTGTGATGGCATTATGGGTGCCTGTACATGTGCAGGGAGGCTTCTCCAATGCACTATAATTATAGCACGGCAGAGCAGACTCAATTAATTGAGGGATGAACTGATTAATCGAGTCTGCTGGAGTGTGCTAATTAGCATGCTCCAGCCAGCCTCTGTGTCTCATGTATCATTGTCCCCATGCTTCAAAATGGTGGCGGTGGCACTTTAAATAAGCCCATTTGATGAACTTTAGTTAAAGTGTCCCACTCCCATTTTGAAGCATGGGGACACTGATACACAAGACACTGCAGGCGCTTTAATTAGAGTGGCTCTTGGAGCCACTTTAATTAAAGTGCCCTTCCACAAGCCCTAAAACATGTATAAAAATACTGTCGGAGACTCTGCTCTGACACACATCCACTCTAATTCAGCTGTATGGTTTCTAGTTCCAGAACTGATAGGTGCAAACTAGTGTGTGTATCTACTTTTGCACTGTTTACACATACCCATATACTCCATTCAGTACTGGGGCTTTACTGTGACAGGTAACATACAGACATTCAAGGAATGGCATGGACTTTTTCTTGAAAGAGCTTGTAATTTTATTTGAAAGCAGATACAAATGATCATGATGAGCAACAGGAAAAAAAAAGAGAGCAGGATGGTAACTCTCAATTTATTAATATGTTGGTCATGTCAAAATGCCCTGTGGAGCTACACAGTATCTTAACCCACGACTAATTTGTACTGAACCATAAATTAAAGATAAAATAAAATTGCTGTGAAAACTAATAAAAATTCTTCCAAAGCTTCTCCTATCTAGCAAATCTTGAAAAGAAGAAAACATTCCGTAGTTAAAGACTAAAGCAGACTGGAAGAAAAAAACCCCTGGAAGTCCAATGCGATATAGAAAGCAGAGGAGTGAATGTTTGAGCTGTTAGAGCTATTAGCATGCCAGATTATGAAATTGCAACACCTGAATTATACCTTCTTATACAAATATACCCATTCAAACCTACAGTGTTGTTTGAATAATACTCCATCATGAATGAGGGGTTAATAATCTGATCTCAGGCTAGATGAAATAAGCCTCCTTTAACCAAGATCCAAATAAATAAATCTAAGGATTGACAGTATGATGAATAGGCCAGAAAAGGGGCTGCCTCCACTGAAGAAACAAGTGGAATAGACCTGGGTTGGAAATGATGGTCTAGCATTTAACCAAATTGAAAAACTCCAAGTAATTGAGATTGAGTCATGTAGCTTCACTTATGTAAGGGAATCCCTAACCCCCCCAGTAAAAACTGTTATGCCTAACATGTTGCATGATGGAGGAAATATAACTGGGGGCTACAAAATGCAAAGTACATCCACAGTGAATGGTTAGTGTGACTAGAGCTTCAAACATCGCCCTGTTCCGAGCAGCTTGGATAAAGAGAAAACAGGAGTTCCATTTATATTAGATCACATACAAGATATTAGCCTCACAACAGCTGCTGGAATTTTTAATTAAAAACATTGAAGAAAAGAACCTATTCCTTTTTTTAATCCCAAAGCAGAGTCTTGTAGGTTCTTTAGCTTTGCTTGACATTATAACCACAATTGCAAAAACAATACTTGAGTAACTAACATCCAGGAAGAATTTTATCCATGCTTTACCCATGGATTCTTGCCTCACTTTCTTTATCTCAAAGCAGTATTATGTTTTACTTTAATGATATTTGTGACATATTTGAGTATTTAAAGGTAAGGCAATTTATTTTCTGTCTTCTAAGAAGATCAGTAAGAAACAAATAAAATAAAAAGTCAGAGAACTGTAATTTTTCTATGAAATTGAGTGGCATTTGTTTTATAAAAACTAAATGTCCTAGCCCTTGAAAAAGAAAAATACATACGTGAATAATTATTCCTTAAATTACTCCAGCAGATTGATATTGTGCTTTATTTTTTATTTTAAAATTTAGATTGTGCTGTTTACATCAAGTGAATAGTTGTCTGTTCTACTGTCTTAATCATAGCTTATGTATATACGAGTACATGCAGGGAGTAAAATTCCTGGTAGCTGTTTCAGCAACTTACATAAATTGGGGCAACAGGTACTTTATTGATGTTAGCAAGTATTATTTTTCCAAAATTTCTTGGCATTATACAGTCTTTTGCTTGACATGATAATACAGCCAGAACATAAAATACTTCAGGAAAAATAAAAAAGCTACAGGAAATTTGGAAAAAACTGACCAGGCCTGAAATTTTATTGATTTATGAAAGTCTTAATACAAAAAGGTCCAATCTGATAGCCCCTTAAAACTATCCATGGTATCCTGGGCCATGCTGGATCAGGGTTCTCCATTTCAGGGATGTGCACTGGGCAATAGATGCCCAGTTCTGCAAAGCCAAAGGGGTCTACATAGGTCTGTTTTGGGATGATAGCTTATATAAATGAATCCCTTACTTTTGAGTTCTTATTACAGTTCTCTGTACTGGATCTCTCCCATTTTCCCAGCACTGGGATTCTTTAGTCTACAGAAATATCTTCAGCTTCCAAATAACTGCATAGCCTTTTGATGGGTAAGGAAGAGGGAAAGTGACTTTGTTTCCTTCTTCACAGGAGACAAGAACAGTCTGCTCAGTTACTAAGGGAGGCTGGAAGTGAAAGACTGTGCTGTAGCCACCACATTCAGGCATGGTGATGATCTCTGTTTACATCAGAGCGGTTGTCAGTTGGTTAGCCAGATAACAGTGATTTGGACCATTCTGTCTATTTTAAATGGTTTGATATGTGACTTAGGATGGAAGATGTGCCCTTTAAATCAGACATCAGGTAACCACTTTAAAGTTGTCATCAGGTACTGACAACTTTAAGACTGACTGAGCGGAAGAAAACTCTCTGAAATCAACCTGTGGGGGGGAAAGGACGGGGCTATACAGCAATAGAAAGCGGCAGCCTTGGTAAAAAGCCAAGCATGATGGCTGTAGTGAAGGCAAGGGACACTCTTTTCAAGAAGGGGGTATTCTCCACAGCTTCATATTCAGGGACACTTCTAAGAATACTGAGTACAGAAGTCTTGGCAACCTTTTTAAGTATGGACAAGACACAATGTACATTTAAGATACTATTGTTGATCCTTATATTTTATTCAGAATGAATAAAAATCACATTACAAGCATCAGTATGTACTCTATTAAATAATAATGGAGGGGTCTGCTTCACTTATTAGGAAACCTGTTTCTGCCAATTTGTGACACCCCTACCACAGATGCAGTCTGGGTGCACATTTGAGACATGCTTGGGGTGCTTCCACATCTTTAGGTCTCCCTTATGTCCCAAATCCCACTCTACTGTCTGCTGCTTGACCACTGAGGACCAAGATGTTACAACTCCTTGGCCTGGGGTGCCTTAGCCTTACCTATCTCATTCAGGCCTTCCCTTAGCAGAGGTGGTTTTCCCAGCCAGAGGGATCACACCCTTGTCTGGTTACGTGCTCAGAAAACAGGGATTTTTCTTTTGATAGAATGGGTAAGCATGTGCAATCAAGTGCTCTGCAATCATAGTTAACACTGACAATAAGTGAGAAAAAGATAGCAAAAAAGCTTTATTACAAAACATAAGAACAAGCGTGAGAAATCTCATGATGATATTTTTAGGGGATTCTTTGAAACAAGATTGGGAACTAGGACTCAAAGGGCTGAGAGGCGCTGCTTTATGATGAGTACACTTGCCCACTGAGAATTGGTGTGAACATATCCCTGTTTCATAGGAAATAGCAAGTAGCTATTGAATGGTAATGAGTTTTGGTCACTTTTTTCTAAGGTGCCACCCAAAGGGAGCTACTATTGCAGAGAATAAGGGACATTTCCTCAAGATAAGCGAAGTAGAAGTATTCAAGGGGAAAAACTGGCATTGCCAAAAGATGTGGCACATCTAGCGTAATGCTAGACTTTGTACATTGTAATTCAGGTGAAGTGGAGGATCTGAGGCAGTATCAGCTTTGGTCACATGACTGTCTCCAGTAAAAGCTGTAAAGATCCAAGGGATAAAATCATATGGAAGTGGCTAAAAAGCTCAGTGGTTACATATATAGAATAAAAATATGTGTACAAGGAGCTATTTCAATTTAGGTAAAGTATTAAATGGGGTCCCATGGGATCAATACTTGAATGTGTACTATTTGCAATCTATATAAATGTCCTAGATGAAAAAAGCTAACTGCAAACCCATATAATTTTCTGGCAATATAAAATGGGAGAGGGTGGAGTGAAAAGTTGCCCATAAATGAATGTAACTTTGAACTAAGTCAGCATGTAGCAAACAATCTGAACAATAAAGTGTAAAGTAAAATAGCAGGATAAATTATGAAAAGAAGGGAATTATAATAGGTTAGGGAGAAATTACAAAAGAATTCAAATTAATTGTGGTGGTGGGGTTCTGAATCTCACAGAATGGTAGATCAAGGTTTCTAAATAGACTGAAACTCTGGAGAACTAGGTTAAAAGTTTAGAGAGTTTAGTACCTGAATGCAGTACATGACCTCAAAAGGAAAGAATAGAAAGTGGTAAACTTTCATCATTTTTATAAAAGTGCTTCAAGTCAGTTTTATAATGAAATGTGATGATTGATACCCCTCAATCTGCACTGTGGAGAATGCTTTGACGAAGATTTCATGGAGTCTGTGATGAGGTGGGCATATCTCACTGGCAACTAATGCTGGAAGCATGGGTTGCGGTCAGCTTCATTCCACAAAACTTCCCAACAGTATCAAGCTAGGGCATGGGGAAGGAACAGAAAGAAATGGCAGCTTCCTACTCCTTGATTTAAGTGTGAGCCACTGGAGTGAGCATTGCTGTTTCTGCTAAAGATTATCCTATAAGTGTAGTAAGTTATGGGGTGGAGAGGAGGTAGAGGAAGTGTTGTGCTGCTCTTCCCGTTTTGTTGTAAGTAAAATTTATAGCAAAGGAATCAGCTTAAGATAATGTACTTGAAATAGCTCTGCTTCCTTTCGTATCTTTATACCAGCTGCTTCTGTGTTATATAATACAAATCTCTGTGGGCACATCTACATGAGACGTTTACTGTGCAGTAGACTAATTAGCTGTGCAGTAAGTGTTGCATGTTTACAGGTGTGCCTCTATTAGGCTGGAGTAAACTAATTTACTCCACAGCAGGATAGTACTTGTAAATACAAGTAGTATCCTGCTGTGGAGTTTTTTACTTCGCAGCAGTGTATGTGTAGATCAGGGGTTGGCAACCCCCAGCACATGAGACCATTTTCCTCAGCACACGGTGAGGCCGGGAATGGGGTGGGGAGGCAGCAGCTGTTTGCAGCCTCCTGGCTGCAGCCTGCCCTGGCTCTGGGTAGCTGCTGCCAGCCAGGAGCCTTGGCTGCTCCCAGCAGGTGGCTGGGATGCTGCAAGCCCTGCTGCAAGCAGCTCGGGTACCATGGCTGGCAGCAGCTACCCCAGAGCCTGGGCCAACTGCAGCTGGGAGACTACAAACAGCTGCTGTCTCCCGGCTCCGACGGGTACAGTGCTGGCACTTGCTGCCTTCCTGGAGCCCGGGGCTGAGAGACAGCCAGGGCCAGGGTGGGAGGGCAGCAGCTGTTTGTAGCCTACTGGTTGCAGCCAGCCCAGGCTCTGGGGTAGCAGCTGCCAGCCAGGGTGCCTGAGCTGCTTGCAGCATGGCTTGCAGCCTCCCAGCCACAGCTTCCCTGTGTGGCCCCCCTGTGTGCAGCAACTCTGGGTTGCAAACACTGCACTCTGGAGGGCCCAGGGGAGAGGAGCATGTCCAGGGGCACAGCATGAAACTATGAAACTATGTGTGACCTAGAGCAGCAGTGCACAGAGGGGCTGACAGGGAAGCTGCCTGCTGCTGCAAGCTCTGTGCTGCCCAGGTCACACTTCCCCGGTGTGCATGGAAGCAGTGTGGGCAGCATGCAGGGTTGTGCCCCTCACTGCTGTCCCCACCTGGAGGTGAAGTGTGGCCAGGGCAGCAGGGAGCTCAGAGTGGCAAGCAGCTTTCTGTGCCCCTCGCTGTGCCCTGCCGCGCCGGGTTCCACACGCTGCTTTGCAGAAGGGGCAGCGAGGGCAGCACAGCAGGGAGCATCGCTGGTGTTTGCTGCCTCCCCAAAGCCTGGGTCTGGGGCAGGGAGGCAGCTGGGGCTGGGGCTGGGGCTGGGGCTGAGGCTGGGGCCAGGGTGGGGAGGCAGCAACTGTTTGCAGCCTCCCGGTTGCAGCCGGCCCAGGTTCTGGGTAGCTGCTGATAGCCTCAGAGCCTAGGCTGGGGGGCAAGGGGCATGAGCAGGGCTGGGGGGCACGGGCTTTGGGTGGGGGAAAGGGGCACAAGCAGGACATCTTGCCATGTACTCCCTGCCCTTGTTTTGTTTTTCTGGCATGCTGGCACTCTGGCACCTTCCAAGGTAGGTATTGTGGTTTTTTTCAGCACTCCAGCCAGAAAACCTTGCCTACCCCTGGTGTAGATGCTGACCTGGCTGGGTGGGACATGAGGGTGCTTCAGTATGGGGGAGTTGCCTGCTGGCTGGCCCTGCACTGAAGCACTGCCATGCCCCAGCCAGCCCCTCCGCAGCATGTTGAGCTAGGGACAGCAGCCCTGGGCTGGCAGGCTGAACCCCCAAACCCGCTGCCAGCTGGGGCTTTTTTGACCCAGCTCAATGTGATGTGGTCCTGGGAACATGTGAAGAGGCAGCACCTAGGAGCAAAACATTCTGGAGCAATAAGCACTGGAGTTTATTCATGTGCCTTAATTACACACGTAGACATGCCCCGAGCTATGTAGCATAAGCCTCTGAAGGGTACAGATCCCTCATCTCCCTTTTCCAGCCAAGCTTAAAGATACCTTTGGACAAGCAGAATTTTATATTATTTCATTTCCAGTGTCCATAACCAACCTACCAAATTAACCTCTGAGACTAACTGTTAGTACCTTGCACTGTTCTTTGATGTGGGGTCTCCAAGGAGATATCAGTACTACTGATATCAGTAGGTGGTAAATTCATTTGCTATGTCCTGTACCTTGTCAGTTTTAATATGCTGTGACTGTGCCTGTCTGAGACCCTTGGCAGACTCCATGTCCCTTATTTCCCTTCTCCCCTGGAGGTTGGGAAAGGTGTCACCTATTGCTTCTCACTCGACAACTGTCTGGGGTGATAACCTCATAAGACTGTGAGGCAAACCCTTGGGACACAACTGCAGTTTGTGATAATTGATTTCCATCGTAGATGCACACCGCATCATTTTTTTGAAGTGGCAACAGGTCCCAAGACCCCAAATCATATTGATTTTTTTTGTTTGGCCTTATCAGTATATTTATTCTTCTGCAAATCCCCAGTTCCTCTGACATCGGTGTCTAACATTACAGGCATTCTGTTCTCAGTTCTCTGTTAAATAAAATGTAAGCAGGTGTCAGCTGGTGTTTTATTAGTGCTGCCCTGTAATTTAATAGTGCTAATCTGGATCAGTGTCGGCCTCCACACCCTTTATCAGTAGGTGCTTAATTATTTTGACATCATTTTTCAGCAACCTGTTGGATATAGGATAGTAGGGACCAGAAGTTATATGTCTCAACTAAAATTTCACTGCAAATGGTTTGAAATCATGCCCACTAAATTGAAGCCACTGCCAGACATGCTTATTTCAGCTTCAGTGTCGCTGTTCATTTGAAGCCAGCGTTAAACGTTTTTAGCCCTCTTTTGAGATATTTCAATCTCCATATTAGCTTCATGTATTGTTTGTTATGCTTTTTCAGTAACACCTTAGGTATCACCGGTCCAATGCCTTTAAACAGAATCCCATCTAGTACTGAGATTCCCCCTTAAGATAGCAGTGGGGTCTGGACACTTGCTATTTGGTTACTGTACTAGGTTTAATAATTTTCTGCAGCATCCCACACTGAGTTGTTCTTCTGAAAAATCATGATCCACATTCCATTGGAGACAAGACAGGGTTTTTAAATGCTGGTTGATACATATTTTGTTCAATCATGCATTTTTCAAATGCTCTAGCAGGTGTGTCTGCAATCAGTAGATCGCGCCAATGGTCAGTTTGTATATCATTTATCTATAGCTGAAAATATGATCTCAGCATTCTCAGAGGTGGGAAAGAGGTTATTTGCTCAGGCCCTTTTAAATAATACTAATAAGTGATTTGTTTTTGTTGTCGGTTTCACTAATTCACAGATTCACAGAAGTTTAGGGCTGGAAGGGGCCTTGTGAGATCATTGAGTCCAGCCCCCCTGCTCTGGGCAGCAAAAACTGCTGGGGTCACATAACCCCAGCAAGGTGTGTGTCCAATTTCCTTTTGAAGATCTCCAGGATAGGTGTCTGCACCACCCCCTGCTAGGAGTCTGTTCCAGAGTTTGGTCACACGAACCGTGAAGAAGTTTTTCCTTATATCCAGTCTGAATCCTTCTTCTAGGAGTTTCTGACTGTTGCTCCTGCTTTTCCCCTGGGGCGCTTTGGTAAATAGTTGTTCACCTAGCCCTTGATGCTCTCCCCTGATATACTTGTAAGCTGTCACAAAATCTGCATGAAGTCTTCTCTTTTCTAGGCTGAACAGTCCCATACCTGTCAGCCTTTCCTCGTATGGCTTGCTCTTAAGGCCTTTAATCACACAAGTGGCTCTTCTCTGGACTAACCTTTCACAGGTAAAGGTGTAAAAAAAATTATGTTCATAGATTAAGGTCCAAGGTTCTCTATTTCAATGTACTGATATTCATTTCTGATAGGACCTCTAACACAAGGTACTAGGCTCTAGTTTTGACCATAGTGCTGTAAGAATACTGTGCCAGGCAGTACCTTCCCTGGGGACGTCCACAGACACCTTATTTTTACATTTATTGTCACTGGGCCTCAGAACTCTGGCATGTTCTTAAACTCTTCATTAGGATTAGCATCTCAAGTCATAGAATCATAGAAAATTAGGGTTGGAAGGGACATCAGGTCATCCCGTCCAACCCTCTGCTCAAAGCAGGACTATCCCCAACTATACCTTAGCACAACAGTACACTTAGGTTGCCAGTTTGTGCTGCTGATCATATGCAAATTGTGATGCAGAATTCATTATTTCAAGGCATCTTTGTATCCCTTCTTTGTCTGTTGGGTCAGGCATGTTGGTGTTGGTGATGGCTGTTACCTTACTGTGACCAACACCTTGCGGTATTAACTTTAACTTGTCTCCTCTGTTCTTTCTGTGACATTAAATTTACTACTTTTGTTTGTTTTTTTTCCACTTGAGCTCAGCAGCTAAATTGAAGTTGTTTGGCAAATTGTAATTAGAATGTCAAGGTTCATTCTGTGTTTTCCAGTAGTGGCTCTTTCAGGTTTCTCTTTCAGATCAAAATTACAATCTTCTTACCAAGGACTGAGCTGCTTGCCAACGTTGCAAGGCGGCTCTTCAACCTCTGATCAATTACACATTCTTCTGTTGTTTGTCTTCCAATTTTTACCATCGTAGAAGTATATAGTTCATATTTGGAAGAATTTTTCCAACTATTTGAGTTGGTCTAATAAAAGATATCAGATTTATCCAAAGAACCTTGTCTGCCTATGTCCTTAGACCAACATGGCTACAACCTGTACCCTAGTTCATATGTCGAATGTAGTACTCCTCACATTCAATGCTACAATTTTATAGTTAGCTTCTGGTGCACAGGTAATCAAAAAATATTCAATGCTTGTGCTCCAGAACCAGTCACTGTCAAAATGACAAGGTTACCTTCTGAAAGTCTTCCTTCTACTGATGCCCATTGCTTGCAAACATAGACCAAAGCACTGTTGGCACTTATTGTTCCTGAGATGTTTTCCATTGTGGTGAAACATTTAACTGCCCCATTCTTTCACTCAGAATAATTTCTTTTCATGGCTATATCATATGATGTTAGGAATCACTCTCAGATGAGATGTTTGGCAGCAATTTGTCTTATTTAGTATATCAATTCTAACTCTCATGAAACTGGGAAGGATTGCAAATGCACTTGAGGACAGGAGCACAATTCAGAAGGATCTTGATAGATTGGAAAGCTGAGCTACAGCCAATAGAATGACATTCAGTGCTGACAAGTGTAAGGTGCTGCACCTCGGGAATAATAATAATAATTGTTAGGGTGACACTATTTGGATCTCAGGGAGCAATGGATTTGCAGCTGAATAAAGGCTTTTTTCTGTGTCTCAGCAGAGCTGCTGGTCACATGGCAGGATGATATATTAAAAGTAAAATAGCAAATGCTTACGCAAGCAGTTTTCTAACAAGGTTGTAGTGTTGTAAAGTATGGAGCCCATTGTGTAAGAAGAACAAGGTGCAGCCCACCAGCTATTGTCAGGAGATAAAGCAGAAGCAAGACCTGGGAGATGAAGAAGGAGTCAGCAAGAAACCAGAAAGAACCAGCAAGTGACCAGAGGAACCCGGGGTTAAAGTCTTGAGTATGCGCTCTTAGCAGAGAGGCATGTAAATGAATGAAAAACATAGGCAATTCCATGTTAATGAAGTAAGCAGTAAACAGAGGCAGAGCTTGAGATGAGAGGAGAGGAGAAATGGGTGGAACAAAAGGAGGGATGAAGGTGGAGTAAATGTTAATGAGTATGAACCAAGTTGTATAAAATGTAAAAAGAATTAATGTTCACTGCTGCTCCCTGTATTCACAGGCTGTGTGTGTGTGAGGGAGCTTACCCGAAGCTGTCTCCATTCTGCATAAAGCTGTTGCGAGCAATGTGTGCTGGTGTTTGCTCCCTGCTTGCTCTGGCTAACAAGTAACAGGATCCATGAGCAATTGGATCATTGTCTCCCTAGTCATTGGGTGCCACATGGAGTCGGGGTCTAACAATAATAATAATAATAATAATAATAATAATAATAATATACAATGGGTGACAACTGGCTAGATGGCAGCACTACAGAGGAAGACCTAGGAGTCTCAGTGGATTTTGTCATTGGGGCAAGGAAGTTATAACTAACTCTTCCTGCATCTAAATTGGCACTCAAATTGGAGCTAGTTTGGAAGAAACAGAAAGAAACAAACATTTGAAAACTGTTTTTATTTGGTCCATACTGATCCTCCCACCCCCAAATCTTCCATGGTATACATCAAAATTTAGTGTTTGAAAATCTTAAGTGTCAGTACATCCTTTAAATGTGAAATTGAATTCTATTAAATAAAAACATCATATGACCAATAAACATTGACTAGAATGAGAAACCATGTTAAATAAGTCCATGGTTTTCATCAACATTTTCAGTCAGGTCTTTTTTAATTTTTTTGGAAAGTTAAAATTAGAATGAAAGCCCAAACTGTTTTTGAACAGGGCAATCTTGACTGAACTTATTTTCATTCCAATACCTTTTCAGCAGTTCTAATTGAAACTATGTTTAGGGACCTATGTATTTCATGAGTCAGTAACTAAAGGCATTTGCCACAAATCTACCCCTAGGCAAAAGTTGGTTCTCCTCAATGTCAGTTTTCATTAAAAATTAAGTTTCTAAATCCTTGGGGTTGCAAAGAAAAGATTAAAAATGTGATAGGCTACCCAGTTGATTAGGGGAATACAGAGTCAGTTTATGATGGGAAAGTAAAAGAGTGTGGCTTATGTCACCTAGCAAAACAAAGGCTTGAGAGGTGATATGATTGCTCTCTGTAAGTACATCAAAGAGGTAAGCACTAGAGAGGGAAAAGAGCAATTTAAGCTAAAGGAAGAATGTTGGCTCAAAAACAAATGGGTATTAACAGACTATGAATAGATTTAGGTTGGAAATTAGAAACAGGTTTCTAACTATCAAAAGAGAGACATTCTGGAATTGCCTTCTAATACCAGTGCCTTCTAATATGAAGTCCCTTCCAGCCCTAATGTCTATGAAATATGTGAGTAGAGAGAGAATGAAGCCTAACTGGTTTTAAGACTGAGTTTGATACATTTATGAAAAGGAGCTTGGGGGACTGGAGCAGTGACCCAGGAGGTCTCTTCCAGGCTCATGTTCCTATGTGGGTTGAGGGTAAATCGTCTCAGCTGGAAACTGCAGATAGAATGAAAAGAAACAGACTGGATAAGTTTAAATAGGTTCCCTGATTAGTCTAACTGTGTATGAACTCTGGAACCAAATCATAATTAACATCTAGCTACATTAACCATTAAATTACTGGCCATTTTAGCACTAACAGCTAGTGTATGCAACTACCTTGTAATCCTAAACCTTCTCACAAACCTGCCCTGGTGTCAGAAGCCCCAGCTGTTCTTTACTGAAGTGCCAAAACACACAGCTTTTTTTTGACAACCTTCTATAATGCCGTTATACTGTCAATGATATACCAATCCAGCACGTTGCAAATGTAAGAGCAGATAAATGGAACTGAATGTAAAGAAGAAACCCCATGGGGAAACAGTATACTGACTGTATATTAATTTTCATATAATTGAACACTTCCATTTTAAACGAGCTGCCATGGGATGTTTAGTTTGTTACACTGGAGTGCTCTGCCACCAAATTTTTTGGTTTTGACTGCTGGCTTTGTAATGCATTCTGTGCATGGGGCGTTTGATTTCAGTGTTTTACTTGATCCTTGGAAGAATTTTGAGTGTGTTTAAACAGGCAGATCTATTAAAAAACACGTGG
>NW_017729033.1:38738857-38741922 GCF_001723915.1 Gavialis gangeticus | reverse complement strand
CAGAAAGAGCTGCTGCCTGAGCTCCCACCTCACCCGACACCAGAGAAGCCACACAGGGGAAAGACCCTACAAATGTCTGGTCTGTGGGAAAAGCTTTGCTAGCACCCCTGGTCTTATTAAACACAGAAGAACCCCTGACCAAGGATCAGATATTTTAGTGGAGAGGGAAATGCAGCAGGAATTCCCAGCGTGGTCCCAAATGGGAGCTTTGCTGTTGGATTCAGTAGAGCTAGTATTTCACTCTACATGTTTCAACTTGGAATATTCTTAACCCATAATCCCTTTGGGATGGTATGGGGCAGGGCAAAGGTTATGATCCTGCCATTTTATGCAGCCTGAAGATCTGTAGAAAATCCTGGCTCCCACCCATCAGATCCAAGATCATCTACATTAATGACAATCCCTTCAGGGTCCATATGGTATTTTCTCTTTACTTTGCATTCCAGCACCACAGGTTGGGAATTATGGTCCTGTTAGATTTCTGCACTCTGTGATGACCTCCTTCTCATCTCCCTCTTTTGGGTTTTCCAAGGAAGTGACTTATAAGTTAAGGCTTTTTATGATGAAACAAATTATGGTTCATCAGGAGGATTTCCTACAGAGTAGCTTCTCCTGCCTTCATTTTATCCACACTGCAAGCCCCAACAAGGCAGAATTGACATGTTGGAGCTTTCACTGGCTCAGGCAAAAGGTGAGAGTAAATGCTAGAAAATTACCTTCCTTCTTTCTTTAGGTTTTCTTGTAGATTCCATCTTCCCTGGGGCTAAGATACTGGAGACCTGTTCCTTTGCTTGTTTCTGTGCTATAGAGAATAAGGGGAGATTTCCATTTCTGTGTAATAAGTGTTTAAACAGAACTAATTCTAAATATGTGTTAAAATGTTTAATAATCAATGCCCCATTTTCCCCCCATCAATCGTTATATATTAAAGTCATTACTTGGGCTAATTGCTGGGAAAGGAAAGGGATATTTTTCATGACTAAGAATCTGCTACAGCCTGCTTAAAATTGTAAGCATTTGATCTGCCTAGAACTAAACATACAGTAAAAATACCCTGAGATGTGGAAGTCAAGACAGCAAAATTGCATTTAAAACTTTTTAAAAAAAATAAGAAATCCATAATGGTAAAAATTATTTCAGTTTATCCAATACCTTATAAGCCTTCTTTTAAAAAGACAGTCTTATACATGAACATCTATAGAACAATTTTTATGATAAATGTAGAAAGCCTTTAAAACATGCTGATAGCAAGCCTGTGGAGTGGAAGTTTACATGCAGCATTGAAGATATTCATTAAAATTGTAATTAGACTCACAATTAAATTCAGTCGCAGTAGAAACTTTGTGTGTGAGTGCTGCTACAGGAAGAAACCTCCACTCTGAAAATTAGTTCAGCAGTCTGAGCTATTTTAATTATGCAGAGCTGATTATCATTGGAGAAGGAACCTTTATTACTACAACAGAATGTTGATTTTTTTTTCTATTTTCTGGATTACAATGTAGTACATATTTTGATAACCTAATACTTCTCTGTGTAAATAACAAGAAGAGTAATCTGAGTTCAGCATCCTGATATTTAACAATTTATTAAGTGACCATTCAGTGAGTAATGTAGCACATATCTCATTTGAGGTGTTACAACTGTAGTTTATATGACCATCCTTTCAGAGGCAAACTTTTTTCTTCAGAGAGAGAATGTTTTAAGCTATAAAACTGCAAAATTATGTTTAAAACTGCATTCCAAGGCAACATCTTGTTTCTATTTGTACGCTCAAAGCTAGTGACAGAGGTGTTGATGACATGCTTATGACATTTTAGAGGTGTTCTTACCCTTTAAAATGCCATAAGCATATCTGAATTTGATAAATCTGGGTATAACAGAAGGAAACAGCTTGCTTTCTATTCATGTTTGATTTGATATCTAAAAACTCTTCTATAGTAGCACCAGATATTATATACTAATTTTAAAGGTATTCTCTTCTGAATTGGGACTTTCCTTCATCTCAGAAGCTGTACAGTATGCAATCATGTTCCCAGTCAAGTTCTAGAGATCATAAGTAGTAATGTAAAACTGTTGTGCAGGATGATCTGACTGTAGTAGTCTGAACTAATGCATGGGTTACCAAGGTGGAAGACCATAGTCTGTTGCCCAGCGATGGTAGAGGCTATTGCTAAGTGGATAACATGATTAGGCTCTGGAGATCCTACTCATGTCTCTTTGATCTAAATGCCCTGGTATACAAGTGTTCACAGGGCTTAGGTCTCCCTAAAAATGTTATGCATGATGCAAAGTTAGTTCATCTCAGAAATAAGCTAACTTTAGATAGGTGAAGGGTTAACCTGATCTAACAAAGTTAACCTGCATGAAGGCATTCACAGCACAGTTCCAGGGCTGGCAAAGCCCAGCCACTTGCCCCAACCTTGGAACTGTGCTATTTTAACCTCCCAAACCATAATTGAGCTATTTCTTCCCCCACTCACTGTCCCAGCAGACCAACCACCCCCTCCCCATAGATCTGCCAGCTCCTCTGCAGACCTACCAGGCCTCCCAGTCCTGCCAACTCCTTGCCCTGCTAACTGACTTACTTCTGGCTACCTGTGCCGCCTCCTGCGAGCAGAGAATTCTTGCACTCATGGGATTCTGATTTAGATTTAAACTAGGGATGTAAACACCAATTTTAAAAAACCTGTTTAACGTGTTATAATTACAATGGTTACATGATTAATTGGTATGGTTGTGGACAGGCAGAGCAGGGGAGAGGGAGAGTGGGGATTAGCACCTAATAGCTAGGCTCCATGGACCTTGGTGCAGCCACTTGCAGCTTCCCCGCTGCCTGCCACAAACAGCGTGGACTCTGTGTTGCGTGGCAGGTGCCTGCCTGGAGCCTGGCCTGCCTGGAGCACTAGGTTTGATGGAGCCTAGCTAAAGGGACTAGGTCCCCCTCCCACTCCCTCCACCTCTCCTCTTCGCTCCTCCCTCCCTCTCTCCTGGCTGCCCTGCTGCCTTCTGATTCCTGCTGAGGCTCTGTGCAGGTTCCCTTCACCCAACTTCCCTGTCAGATTGTG
>NW_017729033.1:38734131-38738846 GCF_001723915.1 Gavialis gangeticus | reverse complement strand
TCTCTTCTCCAGACTGAAGAGTCCCAAGTCCCTCAGCTTCTCCGTGCAGGCAACTTAAAACATTACTTTTTCGGGTGAAAAAAAAAATTGCCAACCCCTCCAAAACTGTGGGGCTGAAAGGTTGAGGACCACTGTTTGAAGATTAGTAGACTGAATTATCATGGTTTAAAAGTAGCTAAAAACTGTTTGTGAATAAATATAGAATCATTATTTCTTTATTTTATCTAATGACCGGAAATTAGATAAATTGTATAATACAAGTGAATAAGCAGCCTTGGGCCAGTTCTTATAACCCAGAACCCCCTGTTCCCTGGTGAATGTCCGTATCACATATCATATAGTCATGATCCGTTTTGGAGACTGTCTTTACTGTATTGTGTAAAGGAGTATAGCATGTCCCCTAGCCTTCACCCAACTTCCCTGTCAGATTGTGCCCTGCCCCATGCTAAACAATAACCAGTAAGGTATCACCGGTTATCACTGGGCTTCTTGGTTAAACAATTAATCATTTAAGTGTTCACATCCCTAGGTTAAGCGGCTTTCACTAAGCTGCCTAAATGTGAGCCAGGTTCCATGAATGCTTATTCACCCCCTGTATCATATTATATCATATCATATTGTATCGTATTGTATACCATATCATACTGTAATTGTATTCTTAGCTCAGATAATAGTCAACAGTTCAAAAAGAACATTATAAATTTAAAATTAATATTATTACATTTTTAATGGTTGTAAAAGCTTATCTTTTACTTCTCTAATTTTGCTCTGTGTGTGCTGATTCTCTGCAAATCTGAAACATACCATCAACGTCCCCAGATACTCCAGTTGTCGTAGTCAGTGATCTACACTATAAAACGGGGATACAGAAAATAGTGGAGTATAAAACATGCAAAAGAGGAAAAAAAGTAAAAGGCCCATCTAAGCTTTGGCATCCTATTGTGCTTAAGTGGCACTACAGTCCCTGTAGCTAGTAGCATGCAAAGGAACGGGGAGCTAGCATTAAATATATACACCTCTAAAGCCCCTGCTGGAATGACCAGGCTACCCATCTGCAGCTCAGCAAAGAAAGCCTTTGATACAAGTCAGGCTTGAACGCATGGCCTTGAATCTATAGTGAAACACTCTAACCACTCTGCCATTGCACCAGTGCATATTATGAAATACTTCCTTAATTTGTCAGGGCTAAATTGGTATGTCAGACTAAATTAAGCACAGTAAAACTACCTATTTTCCTGTTCTGATATGACAGGTTACTTTTAATCTGCTCATTACTCATATATTATGAAGAGATTTAATGTTAGAAATAATATCACCCCCTGTATCTTAAAAAGCTAACTGAGATGAACTTAGGTAGCTACTTCAAGCTGGAGTGATTAACATAGAAAAGCATGGTCATTAGGCTGATGGAAAAAAACCAAACAGTGTTCCTTTTTGGCAGGCAGAGTTAAGATTCCAGGTTTGAGTGACTTCAGGGCTTTGTATGTCTGGTGATTGTATTTTTAAAGTGTAAGTGTTTGTATTAGAGTCCAGGAATCTGGAAGTGTTTGGGATTTTTTGATCTCTGTGTGGTTAGGTGTGGGAATTGTTCCATTTATATGGTTCTATTGTCTTGAAGTCATTTATTGACTTAAGTAATTTTGTTGCTAAAGTATGTTTTTGAAAAATCCTAACTCTGGTTAATGCCTTTTTTCTTTTCTTTTTTTTTTTTGCATGGGTCCAACCCTATCAGAAATAGAAGAATGGATCCTGTTTTATATCTATAGATTGGACTTCCCAATTTATATAAAATGATTGCTTCTTGAATTGGCAAAATTACCTTCAATAAGAAATAATACCAAGCAATATTGGACTTTAAGATAAATGCTTCTTGCTGTTTTATGTGGTGCCCATCACCATACTATTTACATGATTCTCACCTAAGTAAGTTAGACTTAAGGCATGTTCACAGAAAATTGCATGAAATCTTCTGTTCTCCTTTTATTGGGAGAAACCCTTGTACAGAGAGTATTTTGGGGATGCAGAAGAAGAATTAGGAGTAAATATCATGGTTGTTATTGTGGAAAAGCTTTGTCAAAGATGGAAGGCCATGCCATGTTTCTTGAGAGTCATCAGCAGGGATCCGGGTTTTCTGTTTCCCACGGAAAAATGGAGAAAACCACTATTTCCCACTTTTATCAGAGAAAACATGGATTTGACCTTTTAGCAGAGAAACCTGTAGATTCTCCGCTTTTGCAAAGAGCTCTGCAGGCAGGTACAGTTTCAGCCTAAAAGAGCTGATTGCAAAAGAGGCGGGAAGCACCTAACTCTGCCCTGAGGAGGGAGAGGGGGGAAGGGCAGGGTCTGAGGCTTTTTGTCAGTCTCAAGGCTCAGCTCAGGCTTACTGTTTGATCCTGAAGCTTGTAAGTTTAGGTAAGTGGGGATTGCTGGGGGCTGAGGGAGTGGGGAGGTGTTGGGGGGAAGCTCCAGAGTGCCCAGCCAGCTGCATGTGAACTGTGGGCAGTGCTATCAGCCCGACTGGGCTCAGTGCCTCCCCGTGCCACTTCCCTTAAGGGCCAATAGTGCCGCTTATGGTCCACGTGCAGCTGGCTGGGCACTCCAGCGGGGAGTGGGGAGGTGTTTTGGAAAACCCTGGAGTGGCTGCCACCCCGCCCACTGCTGTTGTGCCCCATGCCATTTGCCTGCACAGGCAAAGCCCCACAGCCACACGGCTCCGCAGGCAAGCAGCACGTGGCGGTGGTGGATGAGGTGGTGGCAACCAGTACGTGCGAGCGGCCCCCCTCCCCCCCCCAGCCAACTGGGGGGCTTGTGTGCAGCCCGCAGAGGGGCATCTCTGCTCTTGCCCCCCTGGCCCTGCTCCTGAGAGCAGGTACAGACACCACCCACCCATTCTCAATCTGCACCCCCCAGCCCCTTCCCTTCTCCCCATACACACTTATCTGTTGGGGGGGGGTGTCTGTGCCTGTGTGAGTCTACGTATGCACGTGTGTGTGGGAGACTGGGGGGCTGTTGTTGAGGGACTAAGAGGAACCAGCAGGGCCAGGGGGACTTTGGGGGGGCTTTAATTTTAATCAAGGATTTTGGGGGGTTTATCAGAGGATTTCCAATTTTTTATCATGGAAAACCAGGATCCCTGGTCATCAGACTTCACGTTAGTTTCATTTCCCTTTGAAACACTTACAAAGTTACAACTTGATAACACCATCTCTTTGTTATCTATCAGTGTGACACATATACAGATGTAAAAAAAAATCTTGTACAGAGCATGAGTATTGCCATGAATATTGAAATGCAGGACATGCCTACCAAGCAAACTGTACCATTTAAAATTTCTGCTCCTTTAGATGGTAGATGTTTGTTTCATTCTATTTCCTAGCTTCCTTTTTTTTTTTGAATAACTGAATAAATCACCAATTTTAATGTTGTTTTAAATCGCCATAGGATTATAGGAAATGAAGGAAATACTGATTTCAATAATAGATTTTAACGTTGTTTTGCATTTGTATTTCTCTGCTATTTTTCTAAAGAGTATCTGGTTTCTGTTGATTAGTAACCATTACAACATGTTAATTTACAAGTGGAGATAGCCCTTACTCTAAGTTTAATACTGGTTGAACAACTGGATACACTATGTCTATATACATATGGTGATATAGCTTAATAACAATGTACATTTATTCTGATTTTTAGCTTTTACTTTTTAATGTTGGAAAATGTTGGATGATGCATTTATCTTTTATTAGATTAGTATTACATTTATAGTTGTGATTTATATCAAGCTCTATTTGAATGGAAATTGGAATTCAAATAAAAGTATAAAATGGTACTTTAAAAAAAGTTAAAACTAAGAAATATTAAAAAAATCAAAACGTTTCACATTTTAAAGCTGATTTAGTAAACCTGTTAAGTATTATTTGTACAAGTCAATTAATTGAATTGATTGTTTCACTTATTATGTTCTTTAAAACTGTAGAACTAGTAGATCTAATTCATTCATACCTAAATATTAGTCATGGATTTGAAAGGGAAAACAAACTTTCTTGTTTTTTCCAATTCTCAGTCAATTAGTTTTTCAATTTTGAATGAACTACTCATTGAACTTAAATAATTGGATAAACAAAACTAAAGAAAATATTTATTTGCATCTGCAAGTTTGGTTTAGGGTTTCAGCACACTGTAGTTCTAGGTACTTAGCAAGTCCCTCCCCCATTTCTGCTGTCTGACTTTCTTTAAAACTTTGCTGAAAATATATACTTATATAACTTTTGTATTTTATTTGAATTATTTTAGTAGATTTATAATACCATATTTACTTGCATAATGTGCACTCCTTTGCCCCCAAATTAGCTCCGACTTGGGTCACATGTCTTAAGCAGGAAAGCTGATTTTTGCACCAGAATAGAAGCATGGGGACACCATACGGTGCAGACAGACGTGCAGCTCCCAGCTGTAACTCGGAATGATTTTTGCAAAGCCTTCTGAGTTACAATGTTGCCCCCGACCAAATGGAAGTTCACTGTTGGTTCCAAGGGGGAGCGGAATCTAGCAGTGGCTGGGAGCCTGCAGCCAGGTTCCCATAGCAACGGCCAGGCTCTCTGCCAGTGCTGGCTGTTTTCAGACTGGGAGTGGGGGAAAGGCAACAGAGGGAGCTCATTCCTGGGGCTCCCCAGCTGGTGCTGAATGGTGGGGTGGGTGAAAGGGAGCTCCCCACCTCT
>NW_017729033.1:38727604-38733901 GCF_001723915.1 Gavialis gangeticus | reverse complement strand
CCACCTTCGGGGGGTGGGGGGGTGGGAAGAGGCTGAAAAACCCCCAGACTGAACTCCTTCTGCTCCCTTTTCCCCTTCCCATTCTGAAAACAGTAACAAGCTTGGAGCTCTGCAGACACAAGTTACAAAAGATGTAACATCTTTATATGATACCACATGCATTGAGGGATCAGATTTCTACCCAAGTGCCCATTTTTTAAGCTGTTTGCAGCTGCGCGCTTGTGTTTGGTCACAGCTATAAACTGCTTTCTGTGGCCAGATCAAGTGAAAATTGTCACTTCTCTCTGCACCCATAATGTTTGACCCTTCTCTCCTTTTTCTCTTGGGTAGCAAGTAGCAGGGTCACAGTCTGCTGCACAGCATCATAGCTAGAGTTAACTGTTTCACAGCAGCTACTGAATTGGCAGTAGGTTTTTGCTGAGCAGTGGCTGGGAGAGGGTTAACTCTAGCTTTTATCTGCATAGGGAAGGGAGGGCGAGTGAGCTTTGCCCCTGCTCGATGGGGCAGTTTTTGGCTATGACTCTGGAAAAATCTTTTTCTTCTTCATTCTGCGTTCCCAAAACAAGGTGTCTTATTTGGGAGAGTGTGAAATGAAATAAATTATGGTATTTTAGGCCTTAACATAAAAAGGGCAGTGGTTTATTTGCTCTTAGTTTAGCATGGTGAAGGCATGCCAGGAGCAGACAAAAGCGTGATGTGGCTGATACTGCATTCAGTCGTTGTTAACTCCTGAGCTGAAATGATTAGGTACCTACGTAGAGGTGGGCTGAATGGAGATGGCCTTTAACACAGGTCCAGGTGAGGCTCCATCTTATGTGCCCTTAGCAGACCACCTTGGCAGAACACCTTAATTGTACTACCATAATATCCTTGTAGACCAGGGCTCTTCCATGGATTGGATGAGGGTTGCTGAGCCAGTCTGTGGGCCTGATTGGGACCAACCCCTTGTGCTGCATGCTCTGTGGCTTGCTCTGTGTATGGCCTGTGGGCTTGACCCAGAAAAGCATGCAGCACATGGGGTTTGGGGAGTAGCTGCATGTGGCACTCTACTGGGCTGGGCCTGCATGCTCGCTCCATGGCTGATCCAGATGGGGCCCCATGCTGTCTGTACATACTAGAATCAACATGCAGGGCTGGTTCAGCAGGATGCTGCATGTAGCCTGTGACCCAGACTAACCCTCTGTGGGTTCAGTGTGTGTGCCACATGCCAATGCAAACCTCATGCTGGTGCATGCACAGTGAGCCCCAGGCTAGCGCATGCTGTCTTTGGGGCTGGACTGGCTGTGTGCTCCGTATGTAACATAGGAGGTCAGCACAGAGTGTGCACTGTGTATGGTGCCCCCTCAGCTGGTCCTATGCACTCATTCTGGCGTGGTCAGATCCAGACTGGTGTGCAGAGCCAGTCTGGCATAGATACGGCATGCACCCCAGAATGCCCCCTTGTATTATGTGCAGCACCTACAGTGCTGGGTCCAGCCTGTGTGCCTCATGCAATGCATAGGGCCAGGGCCAGTAAAATAAATGGGCTGGATTGTACAGCTCCATGGGCTAGATTGAGCCTGTGGGATGTATGTTTGACACCCCGATGTAGACCTTAACATAGGTTGTCATAATTTCTAATTTAAATTTAAATAGATATATTCTTAAAGTATTTAGGTTTCATTAACATCTGATTAAAATAATCTTTGTAAACCTAAAATAAAAATCACATTTTTGTCCACATACAAAAAACAACAAAGGAAGACCTGTGCCTCATAAAACGGTAGAACAATTTTTTTTTTTATTTGATAAGCAAAAGAGCACATAGGCAGAACTAGATTACTAATAAGTTCTTAGGCTACTCCAGAGAGATTTGCTAATGATGAATGGCTGGAGGAAGAGGCATGATTCTCATTTTACTTTTCTTAATAGTAATGAAAGAGAGGTCCAGCATATCTTGTAACCATGCTTATATCAGCTTTGAATTGGTATATGTCTATTTTTTGTAGCATGAGTTGTTTTTATTTAGAAGAGGGAAAGCCTGAGGGAAGTATCCTTGATAATAATTCTATGAATTTCAGTAGGACTTTGGTCCCATGTACTTCAGTATGGGGATTCCATGAGATGAGCACCTTAGCAATAAGTAGTTTGAATGTCTAGGCCCTAGAGGCTCCCCATTCCCAGGCTCCCTGAGTACCAGCAGATGCAGGATGGAACCCGAGGATTTATCTTGTATCTCCAAAAGTCATGCATCTTTCCATGACAGACATGGAATGTCTGACACAGCAGGATGCGTGGATTTTGAGGATCCAGAATAACAATCCCCCAGGTCCCATCCCGTGGTTAACATTTAGAAGGAGGCTGTATCTTTAATTCCCATTTATGTTGAGAGTGATCAGCACATTACAAGATTGAATCATAGATACATAGATGTTAGGGTCAGAAGGGACCTCAATAGATCATCGAGTCTGACCCCCTGCATAGGCAGGAAAGAGTGCTGGGTTCAGATGACCCCAGCCAGATGCCCATCCAACCTCCTCTTGAAGACCCCCAGGGTAGGGGAGAGCACCACCTCCCTTGGGAGCCCATTCCAGAGTTTGGCCACTCTAACTGTGAAGAAGTTCTTCCTAATGTCAAATCTAAATCTGCTCTCTGCTAGCTTATGGCCATTATTTCTTGTAACCCCCAGGGGCACCTTGGTGAGTAGAGCCTCACCAATTCCCTTCTGTGCCCCCATGATGAATTTATAGGCAGCCACAAGGTCACCTCTCAACCTTCTCTTGCAGAGGCTGAAGAGGTCCAGGTGCCCTGGTCTCTCCTTGTAGGGCTTGGTTAGCAAGCCCTTAACCATACGGGTGGCACTTGTCTGGACCCTCTCCAGGTTATCCACATCCCTCTTAAAGTGTGGCGTCCAAAACTGAATGCAGTATTCCAACTGCGGTCTGACCAGTGCCCGATAGTATCACCTCCTTAGTTCTGTTTGTCATGCATCTGCTGATGCATGGTCAAGGGGCGTTAGCTTTGCTGATGGCTTCGTCACACTAATGACTCATGTTCATCTTGGAGTCCACTAGGACTCCTACATCTCTTTCCGCTTCTGTGCTGCCAAGCAGGTCATTTCCTAGGCAGTAGGTGTGTTGGATATTTTTCCTCCCACTTTGCATTTCTCCTTGTTAAATCACATTCTATTGTTTTCTGCCTATTTGTCCAACGTGTCCAGGTCTGCCTGTAGTTGTTCCCTGCCCTCTGGTGTGTCCACTTTTCCCCACGGTGGACTTAGACTTCAGATATATTCAGTACTATACTTGTGGATGCACTGGGTAGCAATACAGTTCTGCTGCCAGAATGTGCTGTCCACAGATAGTAGACAGAGGAATGGCCTTCAGGGAAAGTTAGCTGCAAAATAAACAGGGGTAACTCTGATGAATAAGCAGTCATGGACCAAGCAGTGACAGCACAACAAAGATGTGGTAATGCTTTCCCTCCTTAAAAGCCACATATATCTTTTGATGCTACTGTGACATGGTGAGTACAGGTTGCCACCATAATAAGCATGCCCAGTGCACAGCCATGGGTCTAGAAGTCCTCAAAGATAGAGCATATGGAAGATGTTAGAGTCTCAGTTGCTGCAAAGGCAGATGAAGGCTGCAGCAGAATGAGATCTCCAATTGTCTTGGCCTTCTTGCCATTGGAATAAAGTCCCATTCTGTCAAGAATCATGTGGAAGCTGATATGCAGCAACTTCTCCATGATAAAAGAAATCATGCACAGATGTCTTCCATGAAATTAGCTTTTCCAGCGCATTTTTCAAACTCTTTGGTGACCAGCCAGTGACCACCAGAATTGTGAGGTCTGGAATCATAGAAGAACCAGAAGGGACCTGTTAGATCTTCAAGTCTGGTCCCCTACCATAGGCAGGCGGTAAATGGGCTCAAATGAGCTCAACAAGGTGCTTGTCCAGCCTCCTTTTGAACACTTCCAGGATGGCGACTGCACCACCTCTGCTTGGAGTGTGTTCCAGATTCTAGATACCCTTATGGAAAGAAGTCTTTTCTTATGTCTAACCTAATTTTTTCCTCAACTAGCTTGTGCCCATTGGTTCTTGTTTTCCCGAGGGGTGCCTTTCTGAAGAGTTGCTCCCCTAGATCTTGGTGTTCACCCCTGACATACTTGTAGGCGGCTATCAAGTCGCCTCTCAGTCTTCTCCTACTCAGATTGAACAAACCCAGTTCCCGGAGTCTCTCCACATAGGGCCTGTCCTCCAGGCCCCTAATCATATGGGTGGCCCTTCTCTGCACCCTTTCATAGTTTCATAGTTTCAAGCTTATCCACATCCTTCCTTAAGTGTGGCACCCAAAACTGGGCACAGTACTCCAGCTGTGGCCTCACCAATGCCAAATAGAGCAGGAGGAGCACCTCTCTGCATCTATTGGATGATGCACTCCAGAGTTCTGTTTGCCCTATGGCAACTTCATTGCATTGTTGGCTCATATTCATCCTCTGATCAATTGTCACCCCCAGGTCCCTTTCAGTTGCTGTGTCAGCCAGTGGACTACCACCCATTGTATAGTTATGGTGAAGGCTCTTTCTACCCAGAAGGACCCAGCACGTGTCCCTGTTGAACCTCATCTGATTGTGTTCAGCCCATAGGACCAGTCTGTCAAGGTCATCCTGGATCCTTACCCTGTCCTCAGATGTGCCTGCATTTCCCATAGCTTGGGGTCATCCTCAGACTTAATCAGTCCTCTTTCCACACCCTCATCTAAGTCATTGATAAAGATGTTAAACAGCACGGGCCATGGGTCTACACTGATCCTTGGGGGGCACCACTGGAGATGGCCTTCCAGGATGAGGCCATCCCATCAAGTGCATCTCTCTGGGATTGGCCTCTGAGCCAGTTGCCAATCCACCTCACTGTAGACTGGTCTAGGCCAGTACCCCACAACTTAATTGAGAGAATCTCATGGGAAACAGTATCAAAGGCCTTGCTGAAGTCTAGGTAGATCATATCAACCTCACATCCCATTTCAGGCTGATAAGTTACCTGGTCATAAAAGGACATCAAGTTTGTTAGGCATGATCTCCCCTCAACAAAGCTGTGCTGGTTGATTCTTAATACGCCACCAGTTACAATCTTGTGGTTGATGGCCTCCTTGACAGTTTTTTCAAAGGTTTTTCCGAGGACTGAAGTCAAACTGACCGGTCTATAGTTTGCTGGGTCATCCCCCTTCCCTTTCTTAAAGATAGGTACCACGTTAGTCTTCTTCCAGTTGTTTGGGACCACTCCTGAGTTCCATGACTCTTTGAACAACCTTGCCAGAGGCACTGCTATGAGCTTGGCCAGTTTCTTCAGGAATCTTGGATGCAGGTCATCTGGACCAGCAGACTTGAAAATGTCTAAATGTTCTAAGAGTACCCTTGCCTGTTCAGGACTGATTTCATATAGACTGCTGTCTTCCCTGTATTCTCTGGGCCTTTGGACACATGATGAGTTCCCTTCTGATTTCAAGAATACTGATGTGAAATAAGTGTTTAGGAGCTCTGCCTTTTCAAGGGGATCAACTGTGGGCTGCCCCTCATATTCAGTAGAGGTCCCGCAGTGGAGTTTGATTTTTTTCTTGCTCCCTATGTACCTATAGAAGGTCTTTTTTTTGTCTTCTATTTCAGTTGCCAGCTTGATTTCCATGCATGCCTTGGCTTTCCTACTCTCATACCTGCAGACCCTGGCCCTATGAGTGTACTTCTCTCTGGATGCTGAACCGTTTCTCCATTGCATGTACGCTTCTTTTTTCTTTTTTAGAAGTTCCCTAATGTCCCTATTGAACCACGCTGCTCTCTTGGTCCCTTTCCCTCTTCTAGACTGCATGGGGATGGCCTCTTTTTGAGCAGTGAGAATTACTTCCTTAAGGAAATGCCACCATTCCTCAACTCCCAAATCATCCAGTTGTTCATTGTGAAGGGCCTTTCTAATTAGACTCCTGAGTTTACCAAAGTCTCCCCTTCTGAAGTCTAGGACTTCTGTTCTGCTGACAGAATTCCCAGCCTTTCGGTGGTTGGTGAATCTAATCAGATCGTGATTGCTGTCTCCCAGAGTACCTCCAATCTTTAAGTTGCCTACCATGTCTTCCCCTTACAGATGTTAGGGTAGTTGAAGTCACCCATGACAATCAAGTCTTTAGTGCTATCTACCCTGGTCAGTTCCCTGGAGAATGCCTGGTGAATCTCCTCTTCTCGGTAGAGAGCTCTATAGTATACTCCCACCCTCAGGTTCCCTTCTCCTGAGTCCCTTTGTATCTTGGCCCAGAGGTTCTCAAGGGG
>NW_017729033.1:38719888-38722604 GCF_001723915.1 Gavialis gangeticus | reverse complement strand
TTTCGGTGGTTGGTGAATCTAATCAGATCGTGATTGCTGTCTCCCAGAGTACCTCCAATCTTTAAGTTGCCTACCATGTCTTCCCCTTACAGATGTTAGGGTAGTTGAAGTCACCCATGACAATCAAGTCTTTAGTGCTATCTACCCTGGTCAGTTCCCTGGAGAATGCCTGGTGAATCTCCTCTTCTCGGTAGAGAGCTCTATAGTATACTCCCACCCTCAGGTTCCCTTCTCCTGAGTCCCTTTGTATCTTGGCCCAGAGGTTCTCAAGGGGCCTTCCCATGCAATCAAATGTGATCTTCAGGGAGGGGTACTGCTCTTTCACATAGAGGGCCACACCTCCTCCCTTCTTCCCAACCCAAACTTTCTATAGAGCCTATAGCTCTCAATAGCTGCTGCTCATGCATGTGTGTCATCCCACCCAGGTCTCTGTCAATCCAATGAGGTCAAATTCCTTGTCTACCAGAAGGAGCGATAGTTCATCCTATTTATTGCCCGTGCTTCTGGCATTCCTATAAGACACTTGATTTTACCCCTAGTCATCTCAGGTTTTCTTCACTGGGCAAGTGTATCAGGGTGTTGGTACTCCTCTGGATGTCCCCTACGTGCATACCCTCCCCTGGGTCATTTTGGCCAGAGGATTTACACCCAGCAATGGAATCTACCCTCACTCCCCTGGAAGCTCTTAGTTATGAACTGGCATGAAGGTGGCAGTTACAAGAAGGTCATCTAGCACTTGGATGAGGTAGGAGTGTGATTCAGCAGCTGTAAATGCTACTGAGGAGCCCTCGTCAGGATCTGCTCTGCTCACCCCGCATGGGAGGGGGATTAAAAAGATGCCCTAAACACAGTCTGTTGACATTCTTCCTGACTGGATAACCATGTCTAGTGGGATCACCTTTAATGCAGTCAAAATCAGTGAAGACACACAATCAGTTTTGGGACCTGGAATATCAGGACCCCCATGGATGATCTTAATAGTGAACACCCAGAGCACTGAACTGCAATTGTGGCTCAAGAATTCAGGTGACACATCTACATTACTGCACTGAGTGAGACCTGGCAAGTGGGAGATGGGAAGCTGAAAGAACATGGAGGTGGCTCTACCTTCTTTTGGAAGGGTAAACAGGAAGGAGAACTCAGCTTTATGAAGTTTGTTCTGCCATTAAGAATGAACTCATAAACCAACTCAGTGTGTTCCCTATTGAAATTAATGAGCTCCTCATTAATCTCTATCTTAAGCTGGTGGGGAGCCAATATACCAGTGTCATCAGCGTGCATGCCCTGACTCTTGATGCCACTGATAAAACCAAGGAGGAATTCTATGCCAACCTTGATCAAGTCCTTTCTGACATTACGGAGGAGACAGACTTATTGTGCTTGGTGATTTCAACACCAGAGTCAGAAGGGACTCAAACCTCTAGAATGGAACTATTGGCAAGAACGGAATAGGAAAGGTCAACTTCCTCCTTTTGACCAAATGGTGGACTTACTATCACCAACACCCTGTTCTGTAAGAAAAACAGGCACAAGACGTCATGGCAATACCTGTGATCTAAGCATTGGCGCCTGATTGGCTACGTTATTGTTTGTGTTCAGGATCACAAAGATGTCCACATCACCTGAGCTATGATGGGAGCTGACCATTGCTGGACTGATCCACCAACTCATCTGCTCAATTATGTCACTGAGACTGGCTCCCAAATGATGGCTGCAACAGAAGCAATGCTGATGGAATATCAGCATTGAAGTACTCAAGAACCCAATCAAGTGAGACCTCTTCCACCAGTGCCTCAATGAAAAACTGCAAATTCCATTCAACAACAATGGGAAATTTTGGCAGTGCTTGGGGTGCCTTCAGGTCCACCGTCATCAAGCCTGTGAAAAGACACTTTGATTCTCTACCAGGAATCATCAAGACTGATTTGATAAGAATGACCAGGAGATCCAAGAGTTGATTGACCACAAGTGCAAGGCCTTTTGTGCTTGGCAGAATGACATCAGCTCCAAGCAAAGAAACTGAATTTCCAACAAGCCAAGGCAGAGGTTCAACGGGAGACCCGCAATATGAAAAATAGATGGTGGAAAGGCAGGGCAAAGGAGATTCAACACCTTGCTGACATCCATGATATGTACATTTTTTTTCCATGCCACAAAAGCCATCTATGGTTTGAGCACTCAGGGACCAACCTCCCTGAGACTTAAGGATGGAGGAGACCTGATCAAAGAAAGGGCCGCCATCGATGCCCATTGGAAGTAGCCTATTGGAACCTTCTCAGTTGAGACTGTTGTTGATAAGACTGCTCTCAACTCTGTCCCACAACACCCAGTCAGAGATGATCTTGGAATCCCTCCAACCCTGGATGAGGTGAGGAAGGCCATCAAGAAGATGAAGAATGACAGCTGGAGGAGCTCCAGGCCACAGTTCAGAGACTGCGTGCCATCAGGGACTGTGAGTAGGAGATAGACTCCTACTGCCAGGCCCTTCTCCCCCGGGAGCTGGAGGGTATACCACGGTCTCCCTCCAGGACAAGGGAGGACTCTAGGACCTCCCATTTTGTCCAGTCAGGGGGATGGAACAAGGTGGTCAAGGGCCCTAAGGCCTGCCACACCAAGGTCTCTACTCCGCTGGAGCTTAGTAACAGGTACGAACCACTTGCAGCCCCAGCAGAATCTGCTGAGTTGCCAGCTCCCGCAGGCAACACAGGCTCAACTG
>NW_017729033.1:38718947-38719877 GCF_001723915.1 Gavialis gangeticus | reverse complement strand
AGGTCCCTTCCAGCCCTAATGTCTATGAAATCTATAAAAATAGGTGCAAAAATGCCTAGTAACAAAGAACTGGTGACAAGTAATTAGGTGATATCAGCCCCAAACTTACCCCCTCATCAAAACAGTGATGTATAACTTCTGGCTTCACTTGTAATGACTGTGAGAGAACTTTTGCTCAGAAATGTGCACTATAGTGCTGTATTTGTGTGTGTGGTGGGGTGTGTGTGTATGCATGAGGGTGAGGTGTTGGTTGAGTATATATTTGCTTGGCCTAACAGGAAAGTCATGAGGAGTCAATGGGGATGAAAGAAAAAGAGATCCAGATTAAGGTCTCAGAGCTGCTTGACAGAATATGTATTAAAAGTTCCCTTTGCCTTTTTAATTTTTGATTTGCTTTCAAGTTTCTCTTGGTGCCTCAGTGGAATCAGGGGAGAAATTATTAACACAATACTACAACATGCAATTGCAAGTGAACTGTATTTGTGCACTAGGCAGGTAGGCTAAAAATGGCTTAAGGGAATAGCAAATATTTTTAGTGTGTGTTTTAAGTGCCTGCAAGAAAAGATGTCTGAAAAGCATCAGGGGAAATAATGAAGGAGCCATAATCTGCCTGAATATTTATTTTTTCTTAGCCATGTTTATATACTAGCTGGCCCATTTTATTTTAAGCCACTTCATAATTGCATGCCCATCCTAATTTCACCATTTGCTTCTATGTAATAACCACCACCTTTTCACTTTTGTGCAGATTTTGCCCCCTTGTTTAGGGAGGACTTTGGCTGCCAGGGGATCAGTGTGGTTTTGCTTTGCTTGGGATCTGCAATGTTTAATAATCTCTCCTCATATAAGGACAATGGAACAAATATTACTGCAGTCTTAAGGCTTCAGTAGTGGCCAGAGATGCACTTTTGCTAATGTGCATTAAAGCAG
>NW_017729033.1:38705043-38713947 GCF_001723915.1 Gavialis gangeticus | reverse complement strand
TTTGCTTGGGATCTGCAATGTTTAATAATCTCTCCTCATATAAGGACAATGGAACAAATATTACTGCAGTCTTAAGGCTTCAGTAGTGGCCAGAGATGCACTTTTGCTAATGTGCATTAAAGCAGGCTAATGCACCTTTTTCTAGTACCTCACAATGGAGGTACTAAATATAATGTGCATTAGCAAAAAGCCATTAATGAATATGTAGACACACCCAGTATGACTTTACTGTGGCTCTGCAGTGTGGCCAGGAAGCAAACTGCAGTGTGGCCAGTGTGGCCAGTTGTTTCCCACACACCTTGCTGGAAGATCCCGTGGCAAGTGCATTTGGTGTATGTGAGGAAAGGATTTCCTGGATAGGGCTTGTCTGTGTAGGAGGCACCATTGTCTTTAAAATGTCTTCTCTAAAAAATCTTTTAATGTATTCTAAATCCTAATGTAGAAAGGGGAGTACTGTAGTTTTAACACATTAGTTGATTGGAGTGAACCATAGGAGGAAACTACAGTGTGCCCTTTCTACTCTAGGATTTTTAATAATAGTGATAAAAAAAAGAAATGTTTGGGGGGGGGGGGAGAGGGAGAGTTTGAGGTAGACAAGTGTGTAGAGAACTGAAAGCTGAGTTGATGCTAGGAATGGTGTTGCTCATCTGATTCCTTTCAGCTTGGACTGAGGAGAATAAGGCCATGTGTAAATGATGATAAAGGAGATTCTGATTCTCAAAACCATTCTTTGAGACTCCCAGGGGAGGCTGACATGCTAACTCTGTTGTCTCATCTGACAGTCCTTTGCTGCTGTCAGAATGCTTCTGCTTCTACCTACTACTATCCCTTCGTATGTCAGCCTCACTGCTTCTTCTGACAATCCTGTGCTACTGGGTGGATCCAGGATTTTGTAAAGGTGGGTATAGGAGCACCAATGTTGCAGGGGCATCTCCACTCCCACTTCTAGCTTCCCCTCACTAGGTTAGGCAGACCATACCATGGGAATAGAAGCTGGGGACTCTTTTAAGACCCTGAGTCAGGTAAGTATCCCCTTACAACACACAATCAGGCTCTTGGCACCCCTCCCTTCCCCTCTGTGCTGAGTGGCACATCCCTTCTTCTCTTCTTCCCTACCCTTTTCTCCCTTGCCTGCTGGTGTCACTGTCCATGGCTAATCTAGGGGTGGGGAGTTCTCTAGAGCTGCTGCTGCTCTGCTCCAGGTGGACTGTCCGGGAAGCTGGGCTTAGCCGGGGGCAGCAGCAACAGACAGGTTCTCTCTTGCAGCCTGGTCCCACATTGCATTCTCTGCCAGCCCAGGAGCATGCATAGTAAGGTGGAACCTGTCCACTGCTGCTGCTGTCTCCAGCTGAGTCCAGCTCCCCAGTCAGCCTGACTGGAGTGGAGAAGGAGCAGCTCTGGAGTATCCCGTACCCCAATATTGGCTGGAGACAGAAGTGGGTGGTCAGGGGAGGCAGAATGGGAGCAGGGGGGGCAGGTGAATGATCATGAAGGGGAAGGGAATGGGGGATTCTTACTTACTTCAGTGACTTAAAAAAAGTCCCTGGCTGCTGGTTCTGGTGTGGTCCAAAAGGAGATAGACATACCCCCTTTGGATTCACTCTTGCCTGCACTTATTTATATTAGATACTTGTCTCTCAAGTGTCATGTAGTGTTACACACTCTTGCTCAGCTGTTGATGGAAACTAGTCTCCTAGAAGCTTAAACTCTGTGAGTTAACAATCCCAGCTAAAATTGCTGTCCCTCAGCAGAAACAAGTTGTCCAGAGCCAACAGGTCCCCATTTGTATTTTACTCATTAGCTGATATTTCTTCATTTGCTTGAAATGGAAACTATGGAGTCAGCAATAGTTGGGAATATCGAGTAGTTTGGTTGGTAGCTGTAAAAAGTTCTCTTGTATTGATATTTGAAGTAGTGTTACCTTCTCAGGCTGTACTTGTAAATGAATCAAAGAAAATAAACCATCACCACAGATCTGCTAGCATATGTATATTATTAGTGGTTTCACTTTTGCTCTCTGCTTAGAAATGAAAGCTGTTAGAAAAGATGATGCGACACAGGGCAATACTGCACAGAAGTCATACACTAGGGCCAAATGCAACTTGCTTTTCTGGGACTGTTTTCAAGAAGAATTTTGCCCTTTAGATTCAGTTTGAAGAAATGAAGTTCTCTTGTTTCAGAGAGACAATTTTTTGGCTGCTACTTTTTTCCAGTACTCCAATTCAAAGCCTACTTTTTCTGACTAGAAATGTAATGATTCATGCAGTTGATGGATGGGTGACCAAAAGAATCACTCCAATGCTGGTGCAACAGTTTTGCAGTGGAAAAGATTATTATTGAAAAGCTACATACTGTAAAGCTAAATTAATAGAGGTAAGCAAAACATGCATGTGTGGAAAATCAGTATAATGTAATGAACCTCTTGAAGATTTACCATCTATATTCTCTACAATTTTCTGATAATTTCAGAAGACTGGAAAAAAAACGAGTAGAACTTGGATTCATACAGCTGCTTTAATACTCAATGTACAAAGCAGGTTTAGAAGGAGAAAGGCAAAAATAAGCAAGAAAGAACTGAGTTCTAGTAACCATAGTAGGAGAAACAAAGTCCTATGCTTGTTGATTGGTATTGTTTGTGGTAAGCAGCTCAACTCTCCACCTTTTCAAGAACAGTTTTTCAGAAGAAATAAATTTGACAATAAAAGACTCTTCTAAAACCTAGAATTTCTCTTCTTCCCACTCATATGACTACTTAAAGAGAACTCACCAGTTTGATTAGAGGCATTGTTAACACATAGCCTACTACCTTTGTCATTTTTTTAAAAGAAGATTTAACAGTGTATTTTTATGTTAACCCCTAAAATGCATCATTCCTTTCATAATAACCTACCTCATACAAGTTTCTAGAATTTATGAAACCATGGGGAAAAGCCAAAGGGGAAACATAATTATGAGCTGTTTAAAGGGGAGAGTTCATAGTATAGCTACCAATACCTGAACCTAAAATGCATGTATACATACCATATTTTTCACTGACAACCTAGAGGTTACATTTAATTCTGTACCATGAGTTCTCTTCTCCTGCAAGTACAGAATTCAGAAAGAGCAGCAGGACTACCTCTGGAGGACAAGTTTACATGCTGAGTTTCCACAAGTTGATGTAATCAACATCATAAATGTCACCCTCAGTAAGTGGATCCATGTGAGCACATTGTAAATAGTAACAACTGTCATAGTTGTGCCAGTGTACCAGATAGCATTGTAAATGTCCATTGCTTTACATGCTTAACATGTTGGAGCTATCAATGAAGCACAATACAGTGGAAATGGGGAAGAAGTGTAGCAAGTTATTACACAGTATTGGAATACTTGTTCCTAGAGATCTACAACTGAAGCCCTTTCTGAAATGCATTGGAATAACTTCTGCAACTGTTAGGCCCTTTCTACATGTTATACTTATGGCATGATTAACTATGTAATCATGCCTTAAGTTGTGACCCAGCTGCATTTTCAAAAAATGTGTAATAACTTGGTAGCATGTTCTAATAGTTCCATTAATTGAACGGGTGGCCAGGTGCTTGTCTGTGGCAGCGATCCCCATCCACTGAGGGGCTCCCAGCCACAGAGAAGCACCACCCATTGCCAGCCCTGCAGCTGACAAGCTTTGCAGTTGTGACAGCGTGTGGGTTTTACACAGGGGAGAAAGCTGAGCCCCTTGGTTGTGGGCCCACAACAGGGAAGCATCTTCAGCTGTGAGGTTTGTAGTGGGGGCAGCAGGGGAATGTGGATCACTTAATAGGTCCCATTGCACCTTTACTTGCAGGTGTAGAAGGGCCTTTACAGACTGATCAGTGACACCTCCAAGAACTGGTGTATATATAAGGGAAGATACAATTTCAGCTTGTGGCCCCTGTTTTATTACATAGTTAATTTTACAGTTAAACCCTTTTACTTTTATAACTTAATCCAGAAAGAAAAAAAAGATAATGCTAAAAAATCCAAGCAAATGGGGTAATGGAGAATGACCCAACTAAGGTTTAGTACAGTATGCTTTTTGTTACAGCAATGAAATCAAATGTAAAACACAGCTAAGGCATTTATTGCTTCATTATGGGGATTCTCTACTTGCCTAATAATTGATAGAGGCCTCATGGCCAGTAGATGGTATAAATAAGGAAGAGATGGAACCTGGTTTTGACAGTAAAGATTCATCACTCTTAGTACAGCTACCAAAGGGTGTCCAGGGTGCCCCATAACCCTGGGGTCTTTTCACTTTATGACTTTCAGACAATTATCTAATGGATAGGACAACCTCATCACATTGGACCAAATTCTTTATTTATATAAAGGCAATAACTTCAGTGGAGTTCAACAGCAGGTGAGTAAAAAAGATATAAAGTATAGGAGAAAACATAACAGCTGGAATGTTTATCAGATACTTGTTTTTTCCAGTTCTAGAAATGACATAAAGCACTGAAGACCCAATGTCAAAATATGAAAACATTCAAAACATCTTTAAATAAAATTACTTGACCATAAAAGATCTCTGTAGCTTTCTGTTGCCACTAATATGTCTTTCCAGCTTCTGAATACAACCAGGGAAACTTTGAAATCAGGAATGGATTACTTCCTTGTTCAGAAAGAAGTGAGTAGCATAAGTAGGACTACAGAAATGCAGGAGCCATGGTTGCTAGCAATGATTAATTCGAATGAGGCATATGAATTACTTCTTATTGCAAAGTGCAAGAGAGCAGAATCTTTATGGACAGTTTTGGGTTAATAATATGAAAAATTATTATTAGGTTAGAAGAAAATAAAGCTATGGTAGATTTATGCAATGGTTTTGCCATCCTGGTTCTGGACTGCTCTAGGGATAGACCCCAGCATCATTTGGATGTCTCGGGGCTAATATAAGATATAGCAGTTTTTCCAGGTTTCTCTCTGAGCCACAATACTGTCTAGAATCACCACAGTGCTGTGCACTGCAACATTGGCCTTGACAAGACCCTGGCAGCCATGCCTTAGCGTAAGTCAAAGCATACAAAGCGGTCCTCAGAAGTTTGTCTATTGCAGTATCTGTTCTATATTGTTGGATGTTGAGTTTTATGCCACTCCAAGCCTTTTATATGCTATAATGGAGCCAGAGTAGGAATATAGGTTTCACCTATGGAAAGAAATGAGGACTCATCAAAGTCAATGAGAATTTTGCTCTTGACTTGAATGGAACCAAGATTTGCTCAGGAAGTATATGGTCTTAGTCAGGGGGTGAGAGGGGGGAGGAGGGGTGAGAAGGAGTGAAGGGGGGAAGCCAAGGAGATCGCTGATTAAGGACATCAATAAGCCTCTTGCTTTCAGCATCTTCACCCCAAAGGGTGAGTATTTGACTATAGCTACCAATCTATCACCTTATTAACAGTAGTTTCCTACTGCCCTGTTGTGAATGGTATTCATTTGCTTTACTAAAACAGAAAAGGCAGAAACAATAGAGTATATTTTTTATTTGTTTGTGTGTGTGTTTTTGGGTCGCGTTTTTTCTGGTAAAGTGTTGTGGATGGGCATTTACAGAGGGTTCATCTGAGTTCTCAGCTGGGCAAATTATCAGTTTCCGTCAGAAGAAATGGAATCCACTGTTATTTTTGCCAGCCTTTTCATGTTAATCACCTACTCAGAAGGTATTCTTTATATCCAAATGTTGTCTTGGGCTGAATTCATCTACCCCTTCACCAAAGTTGTTCAGAAGATTGTCAAAATTTCTCCATACCATTTGGGACATACAGAAAAGTAGTGGACAAACAATTTTGAAAGATTTCTGAGCATTTAGTTTGTTGAAAGCATATATGAACTCTAAAAAAAGAAAATATTCCTGGCCACCTAAAATGAATCTCAATGTGGTTCAGATACATGAGACCCAATTTTTAGTTTAATAGATTCTTACTATATAAGCTAGATATATTTGGGTTGGATGACAATGCAAGATTCTTTTTTCAATGTACTGCATGCTTGTATAAATAATATTGACTCATCTTTTCAGAAAATATTGGGAAAAGACTGCCTTATTATTGACATACATTGTCCTCCTTGAAAGAGTTTTAAGATGTGCAGTTAAGCATATTAACACCATCATGGAACTTCTGGTTTTGGTCAAATGTGCAAAATAGGTTGCTGATTTCATTCAGCTAGTATCTCATCCCCATAATTCTCACATTATTTCTGGAAGATTAGTAGATGTGCTGTGGTAGTGGCATAATTAATATTCATGAGACGTAATTGTCAGGGGAGTTTGAGGCTCTTACAATCTGAATGAAAAGGGAAGAAGTACGTTTTCTGATTATATTTTTTCTTGTGCAGACTGTGCACTGCTGCTTTTTTCTAAATAGAAGAAAACCAAGAAACAAATGACAGAAAGATTCTGTCAGATCTATGGTATTTCTGGCTGTCTAGCCACGTAAATAATGTGAGGTGAAGCAAAGATGTGAGGGGGAGGGAGCTAACCATCCATCCTGTCCCTCCTGTTTTTAGTTTTGCCCTTTGTAATTAAAGAAGAAGTATTTCATCTGCTGCAAAGTTTGTGGTCTGTTTGGAAATAGTTAAAGGAGGAAATGAATAAATTCAGTCAAGGGAACACAGCCATCACCACTGCAGTGTTTCTTTCCATGGTATTTGTAGCAAATACAAACAGATGTAATGGGAAGCCAAAAGCTATGGAAGCCTTGAGTGGCATTGTATTTTACTGCATGAATGTCTCTTAATATCTCTTTCTCCCTCTTTCTCTCTCTCTGGAATTTTAAATAGAAGTCCTATCTTAGGAATCAATAGTTCAATTAGATTATATGGTGAGCTCTTGGATGACTGTTAGGATAGCCAGGAGATTACTTTCCTTGGATAGTAGGAGGAGTGGCTGCTCTAAAATGGGAGATTATATCTGCACCTTGAGCTAATGTGCATTGAGTGAGACAAAACTACAGTAGGAAACAGGCATAAGCTTGTGGTTTTTTATCATGCTTATTGGATACCTAGGGAATATTATAATTAGCTACCCAATATCTAGCATTGAGCAAAAACCATTTGTAACATATAAAAATAATGAAAGGAAGTATTAGGCCCAGATCCCAAAAAGTGTGTGCTTAACTTTAAGTATGCAAATTGTCTCATTGGAGTCAGTGAGACTACTGAAGTGATTTACTGTATCAGTGTATTAGTGCTGTGGAAAGGAACTTCAGACAGTCTTTTTTGAAAACAACAAAAATACAATTCTTATGCTGGAGTAAAATTTAAACTAACAGTTTGCTTAAAAAAATTCTTGAATATATCTGTAACTGCAGCCAATTCTATATAATAATCTTACAAATGGAGCAAGCAAAAGACAGAGTGTTATTTTGGCCTTTTAAAATAAATGTTTGTAAATTACGTTTTCCAAATAAATTCAAACCGAATGTCTCTTGGTCTCTAACTTCAATGTGCATTATGCCTGCAATGTGCATTATGATCTAACTTCAATGTGCATTATGTGCATAATGCCTCATTCATTATGCCTCATTCATTATGCTTCATTCGGTTGGAGTAAGTATTAGAAACCTAATATGAGAAGAGTTGAGCATATTGGCACTTGTACACATGACGGGGGTTTAGTCTTCTATGCCTCCTAAGTTGAAATGGGTGGGATTTTATTGAAACACATCTTTTCAATTTAAGGGTTTCATTTTTCCATCACATTATGACAAGGGGCCTGTGGTCGGGGAGTGAGCTGCCAGCAGGCCAAGTGGCCCCTGAGATGCAGGGGCCCTGGTCCTTCCCTCCATGGTGGTGGCACCCCCACAGCTCAGGAGCCACTTGGCCCGTTGGCAGCTCTCCCCATGACCACGGTCAGGCTCCACAGAAAAAAAGGATCGGGCCCCTTGCACCTTATGCCTTTAGCAGGCGTCTGCTGAAGGCAGAAGCAGCAAGGGGCCCAATCCTTTTTTTTTCCAGCAGAACCTGCCCACCTCTCCTGTGGCCAGGGGATGAGCTGACTAATAACTGCAGTGCATTTTTGCAAATTAAACTACATCAGGACGTTGTTTAGTTTGCAATGATGCAAACTCATCTAAAACCCCTAAAACTGGTGCACATGTAATGCGTAATGCCATTAAGACACACAAAATGACAATTTCGTCACATGTACATGAGGACATTGTCACGTGTAGAAGCGCCCTATGCTTCTTATGTGGCTATGAGATCATTCATATAAATTATATCAGATTAAATAGTCTTTAGTTTGTAGTCTCTGCTCTCCAAACCTCCCTAAACTCTGATTTCAGTAAAGAAGAGATATTTCATTATGGAAAGCTTTCTTTTTTAACAGATTATTCTATTAAGGATGTTACTTGGGCTTGAGTGGTGATAAGAATCTATTTCTGTCTGTTAAAATTTGTTTCATATAAATCTGCCAGTTATGAATAAAATATTTGTTTTAGGTGGTCTTCTGGTAAGCTCATAAAACAGAAACAAGTCTGCATTTTTAATTTAGAGGGCTAAATATCTTCATAAAAATGCTTTTTATGGAAGCAACCTTTACTATTATAAATGATCTATTTGTTATTGCAGGCTTCCTTTGTGAAGCTTAGGCATTGCTCATTATCATAATATTTCTGGCTGAGAGTTTGAAAAGGTTAGTCTTTATTCTTAGACCCACTAACTTAGAGAGACTGTAACGAATTGCAATTATAAAAACCACAGATTTTGTATTGATCAAACTCAAATTGCTTACTCAAAAGAACTAATTAGAAAAACATAAGAACAGGGGAAGAGGTTGGAGGGTTTAAGTATAGTAAGCATTAGAGCTGAGTCTACATTGTTTAGAATATCTATTTTCATACCATGTTGCTGGGTTTTTGGTTGTACCCATGTTGGTCTAAGGACACAGGC
>NW_017729033.1:38700274-38702095 GCF_001723915.1 Gavialis gangeticus | reverse complement strand
TCAAGGTAGAAAAGAGGCTGTCTGTGAAAAAGGAAATAACTGGAAATGAGGAACACAAAGGGCAGAAAAGTAGCGGGGTGGGGGAAGAAACATGTAAGGGGTCAGGTCTGGCAGGTATCTGGTGATCAGATGTCAGGCAGGTTGTAATGTGTCATAAATCCAAAGTTTATATTGAGTCTGTGATTTTTTGTGTCCAGTAGATTTACGAAGTGAAGTTCATAGGCTTATCTACAAAAGGAGTTTTCTAAGCTCCCTTTGAGTATTAAAACTGAGAGATTGGAGAGGGAGTAATTATCCTGTGAGAAGTGTGCACCCACAGGTAGTTGGGTATTCTCGTCTTTGATAGATTTTCAGGGTGTGTTCATTCTGGTGTGCACTTGTTGTTTGGTTTCTCTTATATATTTTCTGTCAGGGTATTCGGTGCACTTGATGGAATATATTACATTTCTGGAGGTGCAGGTGTAAGATCCAGGAATGGTAATGGTTCTGTTGTGGGGTGTAGTTATTGTGGGGGTGGTGGAAATGTGTTGGCAGCTTGTGCATGACTTGTCCTGGCATGGTCTAGATCCATTAGGTGTACTGTCTTTGTTGGCAGCCTCTGTTGCATAAACAAGAACAGAAATTGGACCTAAAGGGGCAGGGACTGGGTAATATTTCCCCCCCAAATGATTTTTCTTATGCCAAAGAGTGCTATACTAGAGCATAACCGTGTATGTATGAAAAGAGGGGGGATCAAACAGGACCTTAAAATGGCAACAAGATATTTACAGTTTCTTTTCTTTATATAAGCTAAATACTACTGCGAAGAGCGTTACCTAAGGCTACCTGTATTTTTCCTGTTGCACTCTGGATGGAGAGAATAATTCTTTTTTTATTAACTCATTCAGCTGGGTCCTGCATGGGTAACATCAACTGAAATTTAGATTGATCTTTTAAAAAATCTAGTACTCTGTGAAAGTTGCCAGGGCAAAGAAGCATAATGGATACTGTTTGACACACACTTCTTTACCCTACCCTGGGCAAGAGCCAGACAATGGGGCTTTTTGCAGGCCAGATCTTGACTCCATCTGGCTGTTTTTGCACAGGATTTATGACCCAGATACCTTGTTCCAGGCAGACCCAAACCCTCAGACTGATCATGACGTCTCTGTTCGATAATAGGCAAATTTTACTGATACACAATGATAGCAGATAAGAATAATGCGGTCAAGGTGAACAATTCTATATACCAGTCCTAGGGCTGTCACAGAGGGGAGGTACATCTGGCCAATATGCAGGCTTCATCCTGTGGTTCTTTCTTGAATGTGAGAGGTCAGCAGCCTGGAGATCGAAGGCTGAGGCCCATCCCTCAACACTGGGGTGGGTGAGATGGTCTGGTGGTGTGTCCTTTGTCCATGGTGGCCTCAGGTTCCCCTCTCAGGGACCCTTTGCTGCTCTGAAATCCCTCCTTTTGTATCCTTTTTCTCCTCGGACTCTTCATTCCTGGACATCGTTAATTGGTTTCCCTGTGGTTGTCATAGTGTCCACGTTCTGTCCTGTCAGCATATTCCTTTGTTCTAACAAACCCATCACCTGCACACATTTTAATTTGGTCATTTACCAAGCCTTCTAATTTGGTCTGTTCATTAAACCTGGAAATCCCAAGGGCTTGCTGTGACCTAATGCCACCTTATCTCATGTTATGGAACAGTGTGGTACCTGTCTTCAGTTTCCCAGCCCGTGTGTCTGTTGGCTTCAGACACAGTGGGCCTTGAAGAAAACTGTCACAAACAGGCCTTTAGAAACCAATTAACCCTTGCTGTTCCCCTGGATCATTATGCT
>NW_017729033.1:38655675-38695274 GCF_001723915.1 Gavialis gangeticus | reverse complement strand
TGAAGAAAACTGTCACAAACAGGCCTTTAGAAACCAATTAACCCTTGCTGTTCCCCTGGATCATTATGCTAATGCATATCTACTTTACCTATAAGCCAATTCCCAAAAGCAAGCCTCTAAATACCATTTTCTAGCCATCAGGCTGGTGGGTCCCATTTCCATGTAGGGGCAACAGACAGAGAACATCTGCCAAGGAATTCTACAAAGAGGCCAAAAGACAGGGACAGTGTTAGGCCTATTTAAACTAAGGAAGCCTTGTGTAACCCAAACACACCAATTTTATGAATGTTGAGCAGCATAAGCTTTACCAGAGCTGTGACGCATTCATTTTATCTGCATTGCACTGCATGGATGAAGATAACAGAACTATAGAGCATTCAGTAAATGAGAGAGAATCACAAATATGAGGATTTTGGTACATTGTGTCGCCCCATGGTTAAGTATTTTGAGCATTATCTGACTCTTAAATGTATTGAAGTCCATTAACTTTGTTGGAAAATAACAAAGACAAATAAAAAGGGAAGTATTTTATTGAAGGAGTTTGTGGCTTATTTTTAAGTGCTGTAATTTCATATCATGGTCACAACAAGCTACAGGTGGGCCCATGCCACAAAATTCAGGGCTGACTGTCCCCCAAGAGTGAAAATAATTTTGTTTACATTCATCTGTATTCACACATTGGTGTACCAGATCAGTAAGGGGTCATGCAGCAGAAATGTACACATTGACAATGGTAGATAACGTAAGAGAAGCCTCATTTTAGCATCCCATAAGCTGCTACCTAATATCAAAAGCTTAGCTTTTAGAAGGATTTTGAAAATAATAAAAGATGAAATAATTAGAATTAGTTACTTATTAGTTATGGATATTATTAGCTACTGTCTTGTGTCTTAATATTACAGGTCTTGCAGATAATTTCTTCTGCTTCATCAACCAAGACTAAGAGGGACAGGCTGCAACCACTTCTGCAATGACTTTATTCAGTGTCACTAGGTTATTCTCCCTCAAGAAAATACTAGGTGAAAAACAACCTGTTCTCTGTGTGGCTGCCAACTTGTGAATGAAAACCTGTCATAATGCTGACAAACACCACTGGTGACAATGGATGTATGTCCCTTTCTTGTGCTCCCTCCACTGAAAAGAGTTAAAAGGCCACAGCCAAAGCTGATACTATGTTGTTAAAGAATTAAAGAATGGCAGTGGAGCTAGCCAATTGAGGAACAGGTATATTCAGTCTGAATTATGATTTCAAATTTCTGCTACAAAATCAATGGGTAATACAAACTGAGCTTATTCTTGTAAATAAAATTATAGTCAACCTATGAAATGATCATAATTTGTTTGCTGGCATACTGCTTCTACAGAGGTGATTAATTCCTCATGATATCAGGGGCATAAGCCAAATCAAAGGCATTATTAAAAATCTAAATGAGTCTTGGAGGAGCACATGGCTGACCATTCCCAAAGTAATCCAGAAACTTCATACCATCCAGGGTCTGATCCTGAGAAGAGCTGTGTGCTTCCTGACAGATGTCTTGTAGGCATGCATATTTTCATTTATTTGATTTGTATTTGGAAGGATTCACCATCATAAAAGACATGATGTTTGTCCAAATTAATATATAGGGTCTTGAAAGTAGACAGTAGGTGCATTTACACAAGATGCTTTACTGCGCAGTAAGTGTGCATGTCTACATGTGCACATGCTTACTGTTCAGTAAAAATTGCTACTTGGGAGTAAATTTGCTACATGAAAATTCAAGTACCAAATTTACTTGTGAGTAGTTATTGTGCAAGAACGCATGTGTAGATGCCAACTGGGAGCAAATTTGCTCCTGGTCAGCTCTGCCATTAGGGAGCTAGCTTCCAGCAGCTCATTTTGCCTTATGAAAATTCCATTTGGCCTTTGAGGTAGTCTTAATCAATGGAAGTCAAAGGCTAATATTTATCAATGATGGTCATTGTTGATTATGGGGAAAGTTGTCAGGGACCATGCATGGATCTGGCAGTGTGACCCAACAGGAGAGAAACTGCACAATTAGCTACCTAAAATATGTTATACTGCTTAGGATCCTGCATAATTGCTAGATTATTACATAAGGCTAATATAGTCCCAGTTGGTGTGATGACTAGTGAAACCGCAAACATACATCGCTGAGTGATTATAGCAGAAGAATATCTTGTTGCCCATAGGGCTCACTTGCATGCTTGTAAGCATTAGTGATGTTACTACAGAGGTTACTGATTCAGATCACATCACAAAGCAAGATACTCAAGTAATACAAAATCAGTGATATTGCTTTACATGTAGGTATTATGATCATGTTCAGGCTAAATGGATACACCAATTCAAATCCCTCAGGACGAGGGTTCGGCCAGGCCATCTGCAGCTAGGCCTGCAGGTAGGCCTTGAAAGATAACCAGGAGGTTAGCTAGGTGGGTGTATAGGTTACTAAGATGTCAGGTTGGGAATCAGCAGAGTGGGAAACTTGGGACTAGGTCTCAGGAGAGCCAAGAGGGAGATCTGAGAGATGTACCCCAGTGTACAAGCCAAGGTCAGAAGCCAGGAGAATCAGACAGCCGGGTGCTAAGTTCCAGGAAAGATCCAAGAGCAAGGTCAGGGGAAGCCAAGGCTAACCCAAGAGCCAGGAGAATCAGAGAGAGAAGTGAAAGCAAGATTTGCCAGAGCAGACTGAGGCTGTTGTCAATGTGTGCCTGTAGCCTGAGGTTACAGGTGTGCTTAAAAAAATCTGAGGGGTACCCTCAGCAGCCTATCCAGTTGCAGAAAACTGGGGCAGTTGCATTAGCCTGGGATCAGGGTCAGGTGTGGAAGCTCAAGAGTTCAGCCCAGGCAGGCCTGACTGGCCAGAGGCCCTGACACTCAGTGGTGAAACAGTAGGCTTCCTATGCATCAGTGTGAGTTGCTTGCAACATCCATGATGTTCATGCAGTGATGATGGGCAAGAAAACTGATATGACCTCAGTTTTCATCTGGAGAAGCAGTGAACAGGCCTAGGGCTAGGAAATGGCTACAATGGTAAGAGAACAAAGATTTGAAGTTTTTTCTTCCAAACTCCATTGTCTTAGAAAATTTCTCATTTCCTTGGGTGGATGAAACCTAAGCCCACATATATTTATGGAGAGACAATTGGAAAACCAAACTATTACTCACAGTTATGAATAAGAAACAACAAAAGATGAACTGGTCATAAAGATGAGCTAGGCATGCACAAAATCAGGGATAACTTTGTGGACTGTGGGAGAATTGAAGCAGACCTGGAGCAATATTCAGAGAAGTAGGAAGATATGGTGACTTTTATGACAAGAAATCAACATATATGAGTGACAGTGTCAAAACCAGAAAAACAGGTTGTTCTAGAAAATGAGGAGGGCCTAGAGACTCCAGTATTTGGCCCCAAAGAAACCACTAGAAAAACTGGCAAGAGCTGTTTCAGGAGAAGGAAGATGGTTGGAAATAAGATTGGAGGGGTTTCAAGCTACAGCTTGAAGAAAAGAATGGGAATTTGAGGAATTGCTATTTATTTGTAGAAATAAAAGGAAATGTAGGTACTGTGTTAGTGGGAGAGAAAGGTGGGTCCCATAGGACATCTTCTTGAGAATGGGGAAACCAGGTTATATGCATGTTATATAAGAAACAGCAGCCAAGATCTTGTTTGGAGTGATAAAGGTTCAGAGTGAAAAGGTATTAGGAGGGATTCAAATGTTATAAATAAGATTCAGCAACTGTGGACATAGGTGTCAATGAAGGCAGGGAGCATCATCATCATCATCATCATAGCAGTGTCCCAAAACTGAATGAACATTTCAAATTGAATTAAAGCTTGCCATGTTTTTCTTGTGAGTTCTTGTTTCCCCATTTCACTTAACTCAGTTGCAAAAAACCCCTCACCTATAAAACTCAAGAAAAAAGAGACATGACACTATATAGTTACTTATTATAGAACTTGTTTGTGCATTCATTAAAATATTTTTCACTTGCTGACGTATCTGTAGAGTAGAACATCGGAGAAGACTGAAATGAATGGAATATTAATGGAATGGAGGTGATTCAAGCAATCTAGCTGGATAATATGCCAGCACAGAAGGTTAGTTGTTAGTTGTCTAGAAATAGCCTGTCTACACCAATTGCAACTGTATCGCTGATTAAACAAACAAATCAATGAACTTAATGGTTTTCTACCTATTTTCAGTTTATTAAAAGGAATAACAGCTTTGGCACAGGACATTTCTTAAAGATTAATGACTGACTGGGTTAACGGTCCCAATCTGCCCCTTGGAGGAGCTTTCAGCTCCATCCAGGCTGTCCTTAATGTCTGGAAAAAGCCCTCCGCCTCAATTATTATTATTTAAATATGACAAAGTTTGCCAAACCCAGTAGAGATTGATTTCCAAGGGGAGAGCTGTGGATTCTCAGAGCCTCTGAGGCAATACTGATCTCTCCAAAAGAGATCGGCCCATGACTAACATCTATGTGTTACTGATACACTAGTGTTTCATTGAGCTGCTCTTTTCCCTCCTGGAGCTCTGACATTTTTATGGTTCAACAAATATACAGAGTAGTTTCTCTGTCATTTAATATTTTGTTTTCCTTCCTTACTCCTGCAATTACTGCTTTCACTAAGGACTCTTTTTTTAAACTCACTCAGCCAAATTCATCCCTAGTGTAACTCCTTCGGAATTAGAAGATTGAAACTAGGAATGAATTTGCATCATTAAATGAGCAGACTGTCTAATCATGCAATGACTTCAATTCCAGTGTGTTCTATTGCAATGTTTCTCTTGGTATACCTGTATGATCATCCTAGTCCGCAGTACTGCTCTGACATCCTTTAAAATTGAACGCAGTTAAAATGGTCTTCAGAAGATGTATATTGATAAAAAAAATTGTTCAGAATGCAGCAAACAAAGTCTCTTTATTGTGGCCACGAAAATCACTACCTCCCTTGTAGCATGTGCATGCATGTACAGAATGCTAGCTGAGTAGGCTGACCATATGGAAATCCCAGAAATCTAGGACATAATCTGTGACACTGCTTCCCTCCTCCCTCCCCTTCCCCGTGCTCACATGAGTTGGCAGGGGTGGGGCTGTGTGCTGGGCAGGCAGTGGTGCCTTCCTGCTCACCTGCAAGGTGCTCTGTGCCACTCTGACTGCTGGCTAGACTCTGCCCCTGTATTTTTAAGACACCCATTATAATTCACAAAAGATGGCCAGGACCAGCCTCTGAAATCTGGGACTGTCCTGGCTAAAATGGAGCAGATGGTCACCCTATGGTTGTGACTTCTACATCTATGAGCAGGTTCGGTTTCTGTTTAGGTGAACAATATTACACTGAACAGCCAGCAGGACTCTGTGGGCCTTAGAGTTTATAGGAATTACTACTGTCACTAGAGGCACCCAGAAATGTGTCTTGCCAGCACACAGCACCTAGCCAAGGGGTGGGCAATTATTTCAGGCGGAGGGCTGCTTACCAACTTTTGGCAAGCTGTCAAGTGCCACATGGGTAGCCCCACCCCTTGGCAGGTGCCCTGCCCCCTGGTTGCCATCTTGGGACTGGAAGTCCCACCCCTAACCTCTGACCTTTGCCACTAGACGTCCCTCCCACTGCCCCTGGAAGTACTCCTTTGGGAAAGAGGCTCTGCCATCTTAGGGAAAAAACAAGAAATTACACACTAAAAATCAAACACCCATAATAATATATTTTAATTTAATTAAAAAAATTAAATGTTGTCCTGATTTGTGGGCATTTGTGATGTATATGTGGAAGTGATTGTGTATGGGGGTTTCTGGGGATGTGTGTGTGGGAATGGATGTGGGTATGGTAGCCATGTAGTGCAGAGTGACCGGTCAGAAAAGTGGGAAAAGCAGCGGGGGGGGGGAGTGGAAGTGAGCAGGAACGTGGGGCCTGCACCCATGTCCCAGGGCCAGTTCCAGTGGGGCCCAGAGCAGGGTAGTAGGAGTATGGGGTACGGGCTGGCAGGGGTCTGTGGAGCTGGACTGGGCTGCACCAGCAGGGAGAAGGGGGAGCTGGCCTGGCTCCATAGAGCCCCTACTGGCGGGGACTCCACTCTCCCGCCTGGCTGCCACTGGCTCCCATGCACCTGTTCACTTCCAGTGCCCCAGCCCCAGCCCCGTGGTACAGGTGAGGATCAGTGTGCAGCCCTGACCCCATGCTTTCCTGCGGGGAATGAGGTGGTGCTCAGTGCAGAGGAAAAGCGCCCCTCCCCCACAGCCAGTGCCCCCAGCGGGGCTGTCCTGCCTCTCCACCGCATCACTGCCACCCTGTGGGGCAGCAGTGGCAATGGAGAGCAGGCACAGGAAGCCCCACGTGGGCTCTGAGTGGCTGCAGCACGGGGCGCCAGCCATGGGGGAGGAGAACGGCCACTTTTCTCCCATGCTGAACACCAGCTCGTTCCCTGTCACTGCTGCTAGCCTGGGCCCTGCACCAGCTCTGGTCTTGCCCATCGGGGCTGAGGTGTGGCAGCAGCAGCTCAGCAGAAGCTGCTGCTTGGCATGGAGAAAAGTGTTTGCTGCAGCTGCCCACCTGGAGCCTGCACCATGCTAGGCTGTGGTGTGGCTGCTTCACTGCTGCCTTTGTGCTGCCCAGTGGCTGCTCCACTGCTGCTGTGCTGGGCAGCACAGAGGAGATGGTGAAGCAGCTGCACCACAGCTTAGCTTGGCATGGGCTCTGGGTGGGCAGCCGCAGCAAACACTGCCCTGTGGCGGCGAGCAGGGGGCCTGCTTTCTTCCATGCTGAACAGCAGATTCTGGGGAACAAGCTGGTGCTCAGCATGGGGGAAAAGCGGCCACTCCCTTTCCCCGTGGCCGGCACCCCATGCTGCAGCTGCTCAGAGCCCGTGTGGGGCTGCCTGTGCCTGCTCTCCAGGCACTGATGCAGCAGAAAGACAGGACAGCCCCTGCGCGGGCTGCGAGCAGCTGCAGCACAGGGAACTGGTTGTGGCGGGGGAGTGTGTTTTACCCCCGCTCTGAGTACCAGTTAATTGCCCTGCAGGCAAGCACAGGGTCAGGGCTGCGTACCGCTCTCCACCTGTACCACAGGGCTGGGTCAGAGGCACTGGGAGTGAACGGCAGCCAAGTGGGAGCGTGGAGCACGTGCTGGTGTCCCGGGGCCAGTGCTAGGGGAGCCCAGAGCAGGGCGACAGGCACCAGGGACTCTATGGAACCAGCCCAGCTCCCTCCTTTCCCTGCTGGTGCAGCCCAGCCTGGCTCCAGAGACCCCTGCCAGCCTGCACCCCATGCTCCTAGTGCCCCACTCTGGGCCCCACCAGCACTGGCCCCAAGACACCAGTACAGGCCCCACAGTCCTGCTTGCTCCCACTTCTCCCCACCCCTGCCACCACTTTTCTGCCCGCCTGCTGGCTCCTGGCTGCATGGCCAGACCATGGGGCTCAGCAGGAGCTGGCCCAGTCCTGAGGACTGGGGCAATCCCCACAGTCCTCCTCTGACTCCCCCTGCCCCGCATGTTACCTGAATTTACCACACTGGCACAGCCATGAACAGCCCCATGGCCCCAGGCTAGAAGTCTCTGCTAGGTAGGGACTTCCTGTTGCTAGGAGCCTGCCAGGGCTTTCCCTGGGTCCTACTGCCCCTGGCTCCTGTCATCTTTGACAGGAGCCAGGGGCAGATAAATATTAATTTTCTAAATTTTTTAGGGTCCCTGCAGGCCAGATAGATGTCCTTGCAGGCTGGATCCAGCCCATGGGCTGTATTTTGCCCACCCCTGACCTAACCACTGCCTGGTACAATTTTAACCTATGATGCTTTTTATTTTCCCTGGCTAAAGAAACGTGTGTGTTGCTTTTCTACAAATTCCACTTCTGTGTGTCCTATGGATGGATGCTTTATGGACCCATGCTATGGGTCTGGATGGTGTTCTCTGAGATGCTGAGGATACTTCAGAAGCAAATCACTGGGTTTTTCATTTATAAGAATACCAGCCACTGGGAAGTAGAGAATGCTTATCTGTATATATTTTTCCTATGGAGGCAGTAAAAAAACCCCCCCAAAACTGACTTTTTGCTGAACATTTATGAAAAAGAATGTAAGTTCATGCTACTTATAAATACCTTTCCTATTAAAGTACCCTACTCAAGACTTCTCTGTAAGGAGTTAATTTGAAGGAACATATAACAATGTCAAAATTCTCTATGACCATATACAACAATTGCTGTTGTATTGCTCAGTAACATGGTAGGGTTTTTTGCTTTGATATTTCTTATTTTGGTGATCATGAAAGCTTATAGACAATTTTCAAGGGATATCAAAGGTAAAGCAAGCAACACATTGCTTCTACAGAAATACTGTTTATATTCTTAGTATTGCAATCTCCACTGGCCCTGGGACATAGGGAATGCATGACTCTGGGTTTGTAGCAATTATTTTAAATACTTCTGACTATCATTACTATGTGAGCAGAACTTTATGTACCATCAATATTTAAAATGTAAATAAAATAGTTCTTTAAAAATGAAATTCACTTAAAACACAGTGCTGCTTGAATGTTGAGGAGCCATTATGTTTAATAGCATTTTTAAACTATTAAAGTTGAGTGGTTACTTTTTATTTTGCATTTAGTCACTCATGGGAGACATTTATTTTGTCTTACACTCTACAGATAGTGTTGCTGTTAGTAGAGAAGGTTCTCATTTTGAATAATAGCCTCATTTTTACAATATCTCTTAGTATAATATATTCATATCTTACAGTGGAACAAAAATTCGCAAACTGTTACGGGGTGTGGAGAAAACCTGATGAAATGTGTGATTGTAAAGCTACAGAATCTTGAGGGGGGAAATGGGGAGGAGAGCAGAGGAGTGAATATTGTATTTCAATAGTCGTTTTGCTTGAAGTTAACATCCTTTACTGGCAATGAGGACATCAATAGGAAATAATAATAATAAAAAAATCCCATAAATTGTGGTGTGGAGTATATATGACTTTTTGCCGTTTCCTTGGACAATGAACTCCAGGACAACCCAGAATGGCTGACTGCACAAAAACACAGAAAGAAATTATGGAATTAGATGCAGCAGTTTTATAGCCCTGACTTAGCTTTATGTAGGCATTTGAGAGCCATTTTTGCTATTTTTTTATTCACTTTTTATGGATATTCCAGCATGTTCCAGTGATTCTCTTTTTATGCTGTGGTAGCACCAAAAAGAAAGGCTCATTTATTTGCTACAAACCTTGCAGAAAAAAATGAATAAAAGACTGATTCATCATTTGTTCCACACAACATAGTTTTTTCTATTACTTTTGGGTACCTTGCCAAATGCCTGGTTTTATATTTCCTGATCCTGAGTCCTTTGAAATTCAATCCAGAGAAATGGATATATTGTAGGTGCATTAGTCCTTTTGGACATTCTGGGTTCAGACAGAGACGTAAACAGGGACCAAAAACTGATGCAGGATTGAAACCAGTAAGATCATGGGTAGGATGATGGATATTAGGCTCAGAAGGATACTTCATAAAATGTGTAGCTTCCATTAGTACCCATGGGAGTTTGATCAGGGTGGTATATGCTCCTCAGTATTTTATTCTCTTTTGAATGGCTTCATTTGAAATGTAGAAGTTTAGCATTAATTTCATTTACAATTTTGTAATTGCAAGAATTGCATATGGGCAAGTCAGCAAGAAAGTCTATGGGTTTAAACAAGGCACTCGACCTATTGGAATATTTGACTCAAATTGTTTTGGGAAAGGAAAAGAAAGTGATTCCATTTAAAGTTTATCAATCTAATAAACACTCCATGAAAAGCACAACAATGTAATCAAAGTCCAAAAAATGAAACTATCCTTTGGTTTGTTGCTTTGATGGTATCTTTTTAAAATACTTAGTTTTAAAGGAAAGATCCTTGAAAATTCATTTTTTATAATGCAAACAAAATCTGTATGGAATCAATCAACACCTTTTCCATTGCCAATTTATCATTTTCCTTCCCATTTTGTATTTTGTAATATTGCCTGGTAAAGGTATTTAACAAGCTTTAAGGAATCCTTTTGTATAAAGGATTGCTAATAAATGGAAAAGATCCTATTATTTTGTTGAAATATGTGGTAAGGTGGCCTTTTCAGTGAACATAAACCTCTTCAACATATCTGTAATTCTGTTAAAATATCAATGTAAAAGATGCCTAATGGTGTTACTAAAATTATGTTATTTTACATTTAAAAATAAAAGGTACTGCACCTTCTGAACTACATGAAGACTGGTTATGTGTAAAATAAGTGCAAGCATAGTTGGAAGAACAGCTTTTGCACTCTGTAATTTTTGAGCTTTTTAAGATTGTTTCAATTGCTGCACTAAAAGAATTTGAACTCCAAATAATTGACATAGCATTGTGATTTTTATGTGGAATCTATAGTCTTTTGAGTATGAAACATAATTGCTGCCCACTTTTAGAATAGTTTCTCTTCACTAGTATTACATTTTGTTGCTCTAATTAAAATAAATTAAACAATTTACTTCTTCCCTCAGTTAATATTTCTGCCTTCACTTATGCCTCTGTTATTTATAAAATCTGTATCTAATCCATATTTTATATCATGACCATTGCTACAGTATCTGAATATCTGCATAATTAATTAACACAATTTGAGTTACAGTCATAGCTAAGGATAGAATTCTAATGTAAATAAGAATTTTAAAGATATTGAGCTAGCATTTCTTGCTCAGACAAAATTCCCACTGAACTTTAAACAATTCAAATAACCTGTAATGTTCAAACTAGGGTTGTCAAACGATTAAAAAAATTGATCATGATTAACTGCACCATTAAAGAAATTAGTCGCAATTAATCATTATTTTAATTGCACAGAACAACTCAAAGCTATGCAAAATTATGCAGGTACTTTGTATGGTTGGGGGGTGTGTGTTGAGTGTGTGTGGGGGGTGGAATTTGTGAAGGTGTAGGGGGCTGTAGATGTGTGTGGGGAGATTTGGAGCCTGGGAAGAGGCTTCTTGCATACCCTAGCAGGATGTGGGGTACTGTGGGTCAGGAGTGAGGGCCAGCAGCAGGGCTGGGGGGGGCTGTAGGTTGGGAGTAAGGGGCGCACACACACACACCCACACCCACACACACACACACACACACACACACACACACACACACACACACACCCAGCAGGTAAGTGTGTGGGGGCGGAAGGGGTGTGGGTGAAGGAGGGGAATGGGCAGATAGAGGCCTCACAATGAGGGAGGTAGTGAGGCAGGGGCAGTGGCTGGGGTGAATGAGGCCCCATGGCTAGGGTGGGTCATGGGATGGAGCTACAGGCAGATGGTCCAGGGGTAAAAGGGGCTGCTCCTGCCACTGTGCACACTTCCAGGGGAAGCATGGGGGGTATGGACCCCCTGGATTTGTCCATGAGGCGGAGGTGGGCTGTCACTGTGCACTGGGCTGTGCTCCCTAATGCCATTGCCCTGGGACCCACACGACGCCATGCTGTGCTTCCTGCCACCAGGTGGACAGGAGACACGGTGCAGCCAGTGTGCACTCCCAGGGCAAAGGTAATGGGGTGCAGAGCCCCATCCCACAGTGGAAGCCTACCTCTGCTCCATACATAAATCTGTGGGGCATGTGGTCCTCCCAGTGGGAGCCCCCCTGCACTCCTGGATAAGCAGCCTGCAGCTCCACCCCATGATCCATCCTTGCCCCGGGGCCCCATTCAACCCAGCCCCTGCCTCTACCCCAATTCCTCCACCACCATGGGGCCTTGATCTGCTCTCCCTATGTCCTTACCTCCCCCACACCCCTTCCCCTTCACAAACTTGCCTGCTGCATGCTGCTCCACATGCCACCGGGCTGTGTTCCTGGCCGCCTGAAAGCTGTAGCTACCTGTCTGTGTCTGTGTGTGCCCCTCCCCACACCGCTGCAGCAACCTAGAGCCCACACCAAGGCTGCCCTGCAGTCTTCTGTGCTGCCAGCACTGCCCTGCAGGGCAACCTAGAGACAGCAGTGATGGCAGCGGAGTGGAGCCCAAGCTGCAAGCTCCAAAGCCACGTGAATGATTAACGTGTTAAAAAAATTAATGGGAACAATGATTAACGCATGAATCTCATGCATTAACTGTGATTAATTGACAGCTCTAGTTCAAACATTCATAAAGATGTGTCTAGTGCATTTTAAGGTTACTATTTAAAAGAATGTGGATAGACGTGAGACTTTAGCCCTTATTCCTTGAGTTATTGTACAGATCTGTGGAGTTAAGTGGGTGTCCTAGAAACACAGAGTTTCCTGAGGAGTTAAGCAGGGAAATGCTTTATTTGTATTACAATAGTACCCAAATGCTAGGGCTCTATTACATTAGTCACGGTTAGAAAAAATGGTCCCTGCCAAGAAATTCTCCAGTATAACTAGGAATTTGCTGCAATTACTTGAATCCTAGGTGAGTTTTTTTTCCCCCAAAATTATTGGGGGGTGGGGAGCAGGACCCTGGTCTTAGATTGAAGTACTGGTCTCAGGAAGGTGGTGAATCAGCTCTGGCTTCAGCCCTAAGCCTGGGGCTGAAGTTGGAGCTGAGCTGCTGTGTGCCTTGAGTCAGGGTGGGCTGGGTGGTGAGGGAGGGGGCCTACGGCAGGCAGAGAACGGGGAAGACCACAATGTAGCAAAATGTTTAAAAACAGTTTGAACAGGAAATTCCAGAACAAGAAATCACCCACAGACTGGACTGTGTTAAATATGGTTTAACCAGGGGCTGTGGAATTTTATCCCATTACCTGGATTAGCTTTTGTGACCCCATTGTTCCTATAGGTTCTTTTCTTGTTTGCTGTCCCTTTCCCACTTCCCCCTCTTCCTCTCTTTCCTCCCTTCCCCCTTTTTTATGTTCAGATCACTCACTCCACTTTATACACTGCCCTCTCCTTATCCTTTCACTGCACCTGATGAAGTTAGCTTGAGTTCATGACAGCTTATTCTCTCAATATATATTATTTAGTTAGTCTATAAGGTGCACATCTACCCAGCCTTCTGCCTGACTGCACAGCTAACTGCCTCTCTCTGCTCATTAATGGTAGGTACATCTACACATGGCTGTATGGCGCCTTTGTTACTGTGCTATCATTTAGTACTTCCTTTTGGAAGTACTTTAAGATGGCACAGTAACAGCCTATACTGTGCCGTGCTGGCCGTGCACGATTATTTTTGGACACTATGTTGCCATAGCAATGCGCTATAATGAGGGAGTATATTGCTATGGCAAAGTAGCGGTGGCATCACGGTTTTTGCCAGCAGATGCTACCACACTGTAGCATCTTATTTAGGTGCACAACTTAGGTGTTGCCTTTATTCATCCACCCTGAAAGATGGAAATTACCCTTTACTTCCTTGGCTTATGAAATCATTCACTAGATGGATGGTTAAAGCAAAGGACTTGTGTCCTGTGTCCTATGTGGCTGGAAACTGATTCTGGAGTAATCATTTGGGAGACTAAATGGCAGGTGTTGATTCTGATGTTTAGACTGGATGCTAATGAGACATATCTTCTTATCTGATTACTTGAGTCTTTGTGACAGCAAGGGAGAAAATCAGGACTTGATTGGGAGCAGGAGGTGGGAAGATTTGGTGAAGTCTTTGGACAGACAGAGTGGAGGCTTCCAATGAAGTATTTAGGACACAGAATAAAAGTTCTATTGTACTCATACTTGAAGTTTAGGGGCAGCTTGTTATAAATGTGTTTGCTATTATGGAAATCATTTACTAAAACTATTGCATATCTTCTTGAACATGGGTAGTGGTGCAAAGATTTAGTCCTACTTGAAATGTGCAAGTAACCCCATTTGATGTGTTTGATTTTATATACAATTTGTAATGCAGTGCTTTTAATTTGATGATGATGTTCTTGTGTGGACAATGGTGTTCCAGTGATGCTTCACAGTAAAGGAGGGTCCCAGGCCCAAAACTGTGATTGCAAATAAATTGCAGATTCATTTTTTAAGAATGCATAGTAATATATTCACAATGAACTTTGTTAGAATTAAAAAAATGTACTGAATAGTCATAAAACTGTGCAAAATTAGAAAGCCATGTGCTTTAGAAAGATTCTAGTGCTCTGCAAAAACGTAAAGAATAAGCTCCCCAAAAGTACCTACAGTAACTTTCTGTGCCAATCTATAGTTTAGGCATAGCAAAGCACCTTACCTCTGCTACCATACTCCAATAAAAGTGAATATCTTGCTACCATTTTTGGGTAGGGGAGGAATCAACTGGGCAGAATGAAAGACAGGTAAATACTGTGGTAGGCAAATGTGAGATGACACACAAGAAAGTTATTGTTTATGTGCTAACAAGTTATAAAGGAATGGATCGTTTATATAGTTTCCAGCCCTGATATGGACTGTTGAGGATGGTGGTGGGGTTAAAAGCTCTCAAGGCAGAGAAAACTTCAACTGACTGGAGGTATTTCTATAGTCTCTGGGCAAGCTTAAATTCTGCCTCTTCATTAAGCCTTATTACATTTTGTCATTACCTTACTGCAACATTGGAGAATGTCCCAGTCATGCTTCTTACCCAGTATTTGTTGTAATACATGCTTGTATACTTGTGCTAAGTTACTGCCAGACAGCTGGGCAAAATAAACTCCTGTCTTCTGGGGTCCATAAAGAAAAGCATTTAAATACTGGACACTGGTTCAGCCTGACTTCTTGTAATCTTTTTTCTGCTTAGATTTAAGCCTCCTTTGATTCCAGTTTATTTTCCCTGTGAAGGTATTTTAATACTGGAGTCAAGTCACCTCTCAGTCTTCTGTATGATAAGGTAAACAGATTGAATTTAAAAGTTTCTTATTGCAAAGCATTTCATCTAACCCTCAAATAATTTGTGAAGCCCGTTTCTCCACCCCCACCAAGATTTTGATAACGGTATATTAATTGTGCACAATTCTAGTCTCATGCCTACATTTACTGACTACTACTCTGTAAAGTGGAATGAGAAAACAAAAGTATTGGGAGGAGATCAGATCCAGGATTGCACTTTGTTTTTATGTTTAACATGGAAGATGTGCTCCCTAACCTGTGGATGTTGTGGTATGAAAAGCCAAATCAGCGAAGTCCCAAATGACTCAGCTGGACTCTACTGGGCTCTGATGTTGCTAATTCTCTGTAATAAGCAATCAAAACCTCTAGTGTTTTGGGCTAGGTACAGACATTCAAAAAGCCCAACGCAGAATTGCTTAAACTTATGTGGGTGTCTAGAAGCAGCATAGGTTACTTCAGGAGCAAACAGAACACATGTTCATCCTCTGGTGGGGGGGTGCAGGCTGCCTGCATTGGCTGAGGCCAGCAGGTTGGGGATGCTCCTGTATGCCTCCAAGTATACCCTGCAGGCTCCCTAGGCTGCTGGAGGTTGCTGAGTGCATCCACATATCCAGGCCACCCCTGATTGGCTCCCAGGACAGGCGAGCCTGTCTCCTCCTACCCCCAGCATCTGTCAACTGCAGTCAGGTGTGTAGGCAACTGTGTTTTTCTGTCCTCTTGCAGCTGGGTCTGCTCCCTGGTGCTGCACATACTTGTGGGGACATGGGGGTTCCTAGGTGGACTCCTGCATCCCCACCCAGGGACCTCTGTGTCCATCCCTCTCCTCCCGCAAGCAGGTGCAGACTTAGGGAGCCCGATCAAGCTGCAGGGCACGACAGCTCCCTCCCCACTTCCCCACCATTGTCAGCAACTATGTTGACTGTTGTGTGAAAGCCAAGGGGTGAGGCCAGCTGGGTGCTTGGCTAGACCATCGAATGTGGGCTGAGGCTAGTGCATCTCTCTGTGAGGCAGGGGGAGCCACAGGGCCTATCCTAATTTAATAAGTTTGAGTGCACATTGATCCAGGACTATCTTAGATCAGATTCTGCCACTTTCATAGCAGACAATGTACTCTGAACTTCTGTATGGTTATCGGTTTGGTTGCATTTCCGATCGCTTACTCAGGATTATGTGTAACATCTATACCTTGCCTTGGAGACTAGTCTTGCACCAATGAAACCCTTTTGAGGAAGGGGTTATCATTTATTACATAGCTCTATGGTTCTTGGCACAACAAGTCCCAGCCCAGTTATGGGCTTTGGGTACTATCACTATATAAATGCTAACTTTATTATGAAAATAGAAGTCAAAGAGAAGTAAGGCTGGAAAGGACTTCAATAGATCATCTAGTCCAACTGAGGCATAGGAGTTTTGTCATTGATGTCAGTGGGAGTGTGTTGTGGGCTTTGAATAAAGCCCCATATTAGATGTTTTTAGCTTAAGAAGCACCTAAGGCCACCATATAACTTTCCTAAGTCTGTTTCAACAATTTATAAATAAATAATGGCTAAAAAAGGATTGCATAAAGTTTCTTATGAATTATGCCATTTGTAAGCACATATTTTTCTGCAGTAAATTAGTGACAGGTAGAGCTAGATGAAAATACATTTTTATGTTTGTAAAAGGATACAAAAAATAACACCTACTTGTCTCAAAGTCAGTGATCCTTTCGCAGTGAGGGAAAAAGTTGATGCATTGATCAACTGAAGTGCTGCACAGACTATAAACCAAAAGTCAGGAGGAGGAAAGAACAGCAAAAGGAAATCATAGCAGAAGATATAACAGTAGACAATCTACTGAAAATAAACCACTATCTTTTTTTTCCAGTTTTTATCTCCAAATTAGACTCTCTTTCATTGTCTGCCTCCCTTGACCAGGTATAATAAACCTTAAACATTTGGTCTCTGTTTTTTTCCTGAGAAATTTTGAAGGAATTGGGGAAAGAATCAAGACAGGTTTTTAAAAATTCTGATCAGGTTTCCTCTGGAGTCTTGCTGCTGGAAGAATGTCTTATGGGTAAATTTCCACTCTCTCAGCGGGGCAGTGTTTTGCATGAACCAACTCCCAGGAGAAAATGTTGTGTGCTTATTCTATACAACAAAGCTTAGGCAGCATCTCCATATTAAGCTGACCAGAATGGGGGAGGGGAAGCAATTGACCTGAAAAGGTTGAGGGTGGGGGGAATGCAGTTCAGATTTCAGAAGCCAGACATAGCTATTCACAAAACTTAAAAAAAAAAAAGAAAGAAAAGAAAACAAAAGAGAGAGAAAAAAATCTGTGAAATATTTCTACTGATTTCAGTTTTATTGCTTAAAGAAGTTAAGGTATATGACTATTACATACTAAAATATGCTTGTTAATGATATGAGATAAAGCTTCTCAAACAAGAAATCCTTGTGAAGAAATTTAAAAAACCTTTAGCAGAGAAAATATGATCTCCCCCCCCCACACACACACACACCACTTCATTCTCACAATTTTTGGATAAAGGGACAGATTCTAATCTCTGATAAATCACTATAAATCTGCTCTAAATTTTCTGGAGTTACTCAGGGTTTACGCCAGTTCACCTAATTTCAGAATCTAGCACTCAGTTGGATTCTGTAATAAATTATAAGGTCCGATGTCTTGTAGCTATGTTGTAAATCATATTTATCATAATAAATTGCTTTTGTTAGTGTTGTGCATAACGTAGCAAACCAATAGGTCTTTTTATATTCACTAAAAATGTGCTAAACTTCCTTTCTCAACCTGGGTAGTGATACATGCTATGATATTAATAAAGCTTATTGTTAGAAGGCTATTTCTTGATATGGTTCTGTGATTCAATATTTTTAATTATCTTTTTATTACAACATGTACTAGGTCCTAACATACAGTAGATTTACTGATAAGGCCATATACCACTTGTATTGCATCCATTTACAGTCATTTTTATAATGGTATCTTACTAATAAAATGTTATCTTATTCATTCAATTTGTGTGTAATAAATCAACAGCCTGTTCTTTCTTCTCTTGCAGATATGGGTATAAGTATGTATGACTATGTGCATGTACTAAACCTGATGATGTTGCTTGCATACAAATGGAAATTAGCTTAAGAGCATTTCATTAATGAAAGCATAGCTGTTTGCTTGTGACCCGAGTAAAATTAATATTCTAAATAAAATAACATGGGGCTTTATTTTGAAGCTTTGCCTTATGCAAGTGAATTATGATAAGTTGAAAAGATACAACTAGCCGTGTTTTTCTTTTGTTTGAGGCAGAAATCATATATCACTTACTAGAGAAATTAATAACAATAAATTGCATATGTTATTCTCTTCCTAATTGTTTGTCTTTAGCAGTATAATATACATAATGGTAGATTAAAGAAAGCTTCATCCCCATGCTTTGAACTTAGCTTCCAAGAAAGCAGCAGTTTCATTGTGCATCATGTCAAAGAAAAATCAGTGGAAGCCGAAGTATTAGGATCACAAGAATATGATGCTGTGACAAAAAATTGTCACAACCTCGGTCTAAGTTATTTACTGTAGTCCATGAAGATGGTTAACATTTAAAAATAACTTTAAAAATGTTTGTAGAAGACCCTGTGGCTTCTCTCATCCTCTTGTGCAGAACATGGTGGTGCCCTTGGGATCCTTCAGTGCTGCACAGGCTGTGTTAGCAGTGTCCCTCCCCCCAGGGCTCTCTCCTATTGCATGCCACTGGGAGAGGCAGCCTCAGAGGCTCACCGGTTGCATGTTAATTACTCATGGACCACATGCAGTCTGCTATCACATGCTGGTTCCTTGCCAGCTGGCAGTTCTACGGCCCTGTTGTAGAAGAATAAACCAAATGAGATTTGAGTTTCAGAAAAGTATTTTATGAATGTTAGAAGGCATATAAAAATTACTTTTTATAAAACATTGCAACTTTTACAGTATGCACAACTAAATAAAGTGCTGAGCATGAACCAACATAGAGCTGCTCCCCCAAAAACCCTAGTAAAAATAGTAAAGCTATGAATAGGGCAACAGGTCTTCTACTAATTTTGATCTCTGTTGCTATATTGATTCTATATTTATAACTTTTCTAGACCTGTAAATGTCTAAGGGACCTCTTCCAATATGTAGGTAAGTAGTGTTCATTTGATATGTAGGTAACTCTATTCATTTTTGGGTGTCATATCTTTACGCTGCTGACATAAAGATAACTGACATAGGATCTTTCTAGAACAGAAATATAGAACATTTTTAAACAACTTCAAACAATATATTTTCAGATGCAAATGTTTAGGACACAACATCTTTTAAAAAACTGAAAGCTGGCTATGGACAATGCTAGGTTTTCTCCTTCAGTTCTAATGATGCTAACATAGTTTTTGATCTGTCTCTTTAGTGTTTGCCAGAATTTATCCATATAGATTTTCCTGCAGTGTCAGCATTATTTTGTGGAGAATAAAAAATGGGATCTAAGGAATGTGTGTTATTGGCTAAATTTAGCTTTTGTGGTGTATACCATGAACATCTTAAGTGTTAAGAGGGATTTGGGAGTAATTACCAAAATTAAGCAACCTCCTAAGAAGGGAATGTTCTTTTAGATTGCACACCCCCTCCAGTTCCCAGCATGGCAGAGAGCCATGGGGCTCTGAGCCAAGGACCGTGCCTGCAGCTGCATGTGGTCAAGGGCGGGGGCGTGGAGTCGCACCACATGGACCATGCCCTGATGGGTGTGGTCTAGGTGGTGACCTTCCCGATCCTCCTGACAGCTGCAGGCATGAGCCATGGCATGGAGCCCCTCCCCCCACCCCATTGCATGGATTGGGCCCAACCATCCCAGGCTCCGAGCCAGCAAGTTGGGGTGGCCTGTATGGTGGGGGACTGCTCCCCTCCATCTGCAGTTCCCAGCCTAGTGGACTGCTGTTCAGCCCTGCCCCCCGCCCCAGATACAAGCAAGCAGAGCTGGGGGACACGTGAGGTGTAGGCTCTGTTCCCCTAGGTGCCACTGACAGCAGAGAGCCAGCAGGGGATGGGGCTTGGAAGAGGGGCTGCGCTGGCCAATCAGGGGTGGCTGGCAGAAGTTTACAGCAGCCTGCTGGGAGGTGTGTTCAAGCACCCCCAGCCTGCTGCCCTTGGCACTGCAGGCTGCCTCTGTGGCCTCCTCCCCTCCCCCCAAGGGTGAAGTGAACGAGTTGTATTTGCTCCTGAACTAATCTAGGGTGCTTAGAAAAAGTCACAAAAGTTGATGCAAATCTGTCTCAGGCTTTTTGAACCTCTGTACCTGGTCTAACACTGTTAAGACTCATTTAGAAAAGATTAAAAGCTTGATTAATCTCATTTTAAAAAATATTTTTCTTTCAAATTCTGATTTTCTTTAAAAAATGGCATGTGAGGACTATGAATTTGTCTGCTGGTTATCTTTATATCAGCCCCTTTAATTAAGCACTTATTAAGTACAAATTAAGCACTTGTTAAGTACAAATTGTTAATTCTCTCCTTAAGGATGGTACATTTTTTAATTCTGATTACAATACTTGCTAAATGATCTCCAAGAAGCCTTCTGATTATCATTCTTTGGGCTCAATCCTCCTCCATTTCAAATCAAAGAACATGTTTGCTGTTGACATCAATGGAATAGATTTTAGGCCAACTTGACTAAAAACTCTAACTTCTAGAAAAAATAACAGAAAACTCCACCTATGTGTAACATACACTACATTTGATATTTTTAGTTACCACAGTTATTTTTATTAAATACTTAATCCCATTGATCAGAAAGGCAATTTCCTTTAAAGTAGTGCTTAATACATTCATACACTGATGCAGAATGATACCTAAATTGACCTGCTGCCTTTTTTTTTTTAGGGAATTAAAATAATCTAGGGAGTATCATAAATCCAAAGACATGATCTCAAGTGCTATGTTCATGGCTTAACCTTAATATTAAAAAGATCTGTGCTTTTTTAGTTTTTTTTATTGTTTTAACCAAAAGCTGTATCATGCTAAAACACCTGAATACCTCCACATTCAGAAAAAGAAGAGAAACGAGAGGCATTCTGGACCAAACTGGTGTCCTATCAAAGCAAAACTCCAGATCCAAACAAACTGTTGAAAAGTTGATCCAGATTTAGTGCCTCAGTTACATCTCTAGTAAAAGAAAGAAAGACTGAACAATTATGAATTCTGTCAAAAACAATAGCACTTTCTAATCTGAAAAGTCTGACTTTTCCACACAAGTATTGAATCAAAGGCAAGAATTTAATAAAAACTTGTTCCTAGAACTTTTTATTGAAAGGATTAGTCATTCTTATTTTAGTTAATGGTTTTAGTCTGATAAACTGTATTCAAAGATAAAACTAGAACAACTGGAGGTCACCCTAGAGTCTTTGATGCCAAGTTTGGAATATTGAACATGCCGATTTAATCACTCATATATTTTTTTTGTGTATACTGGAGACTTAGGCCCCAATCCAGAAAAACATGTAACCATATGTTTAACATCAATATAAGTGCTCATGTGCTTAATGCTTAAGCATGTGCTTATGTACTATTCTGGATCAGATCCATTTTTTCAATTAATTTTAATGTGTAAGCTTTGAAAGTCACAGAAAATTCACTCGGTATTTACTGGTAACATTTTGGGCAGGCTATAGTTTAGTCTTCATATTTAATAACAATATGGTGAAGGGATAAGTAATAAAAAACAAGAAGTAATTGATATAGAATTTAGATTACTAGCTAAGGTGGACACAAGTGAGCAATATGCATTTTAATATGGCCACATGAATATGAATAATTACATATCTAGAAACAAGGAATGAAAGCCATATTCGAAGGATATAGAAATAAATAGTCATAGTTGTATATGGTCAGCTGAACATGAACTCCCAGTGCAATACTTTACAAAAAGGATGATATGGCCCTTGCATATAAAAAGAGGGAAGTCTATTTAAGATTAAGATTCAGGAGTAGATGCTCAATAACAAAGAAGGTGAGAGGCTTGTTGCATCTAGTTGAACCAGTGTTAAATGCTTGAAGTAGCTGAAAATATTGGTATTGCGGGTTCTGCAAGCTGCTGATGTGCCTTTGTAAAAAATGGGAGCGAGTGATGCATTTAAGTAATGGACTGAGAAACTTAAGGTATATCTAACTGCTTCTTGGGGTTGACCTTAGGACTGTCCTCAAGCTCATACCTGCCAAATGTTTAACATTAGACTGCTGCTGAACTTCAAGGCCTGCTCCCAGCCCTTTCCTTCCTGCAATGTATTAAGAACTTGCCCAGGCATTGCAGGACATAAGAATGAGGTGGTTTCTAGCAACAACCCCACAACTTCCCATTTCTGATTTCTCGTTCTTCTGTTCCCCACTTTGCTTTGCTTTGGTGTGGACCACAGGGTATGATAGAGATATAAGGGCTAAGGACAGCAGTTACACATAAACTGGTTTAAGTGATCAAAAACTGTAAACCTGTAACAGAACAGAAGCTCGGTGCACATAAACCAGTTTCAAAAAGGCTAAAACTGGTTTAAGATAACCTGCTTGAATGTAGTATCAGACTTAACTGATTTGGGTCAAACTGGTTTATGAAACTTCTGTCCCAGACCCTTTCCTGATTCACATTAAATCACAGTTCCCCAGCATGCTTTGCGGCCCTGGGTTGGGATGTGCTGTCTGCAGAGAAGGGGGCTTCCCCCTTAGACAAACCCCAGCAGGGGTCTGGGACCAGGGAGCGGGGTTAAAACCTCCTTTCCCTCAGTTAAACCCACCTTCCTCAGAGTACAGAGGTGCCCTGCTCCTAAATTTACTGAAACTCACTGCTGGTTGCAACTGCAGACTACAAATCCCAGAGGTACCTGGAAGCAGGAAGAAGTAATGAGCAACCCTGCAGAATCTTGCTGCTATAATTCTGGACTGCGAATCCCAGAGACCTCGGGGGCAACAGGAAGAGGAAGTGAATACGCAGTCCGTGATGGCTACATGCCAGAGACATGCTGTAGCGCCCCCAGTCTTCTGGCCTGAGTCACTGCAGGCATGTGGCTGCATTACCTGAATCAAAGGTAAATGTCTGTTCACTTCTGTTTCATTTTAATCTGTGCATTTTAGACTAACCTGCAAAGACTGAATCGATTCAGCCTCAAGTGTTTTGACTGTACTTAGCCCATGTGGCTTACGTTGCTTGGGTTGCCAGAGGGCAACCTTAAAGGTCAGTCCTAAATACCAATGCAGATACACCCTTAGAGCATGGAGAATATGATAGAGCATGTGGAGTTTGCCTTGAGGGAATCACAGAGTATTAAAGGCTGCTCAAGTGATGAAGATTTTGTTCCTGAAAATATACTTGTATGTGTACATGATTATTTATGACATGACTGAATTCCCACCCTGGAGAGGCATCCAGTGATTAGGAGCATAAGTATTTGCAGGATAGTGAACATGACATTTGCCTCACTTTTCCAGGCTACATAAATAGCACAATTCTCCAGGAGTTTGTTGTTTTTTTTTATAATAGTGCTTCTAGTATTACTATAATATTACTTCAATGACTGAATTACAGGGGATTTTTTTGTTGCCTTTGCATAACTTTTCTTACTCACTTTTACAACACCAAAATTATGGTTTGTAGGGGTTACTAGCTCAAAGGAGACAAGAAGTCTCTACTTTTTAAAGTAATCATGCAGAACACAAGGTTATTTTAAAAACTACAGGGAAAAAACTTTTGGCTCCTTTTAGTGTCTTAGGTTTCATGAAGTTTCCAAGCACATGCCAGTCTGGTCTGTTGTGTCACTTTACAGCCAGTTGCACAGTGTACCTAAGGATCAGCAAACCTGTGTGCTGGTGATGTGCTTTGTGTTCAGTTTCTAAATGCTTGTATAAGCACAATGTTACTTTTTTGTTATGTTGAAATCACATAAGGTATCTTAGAACCCATCTTTTGGTGGGGTAGGGGAGGGGAGAGAGGGGATGTTTATGAACCCAGAAAAGAGTTGCATGTGGAAAATTGATGTTGTTATGTGCTCACATTATCACACAACTTAGTACATTTTACAAGAAGAAGCATTCAGGTTGATTGAAAATCCTTCAAACAAAAATTGTATCACAGGCAAATTATTTACAGTGCTCGCACATGATCCTGCAGGATGGTGAGCCTTCTGGATTTGATTCTGAAGTTAACTAAAGTTAGCTTTAATAGGTCTACTTACATGCTTAAAGTCAAGCAAGTATTTCCTGCGGGATCAACTGTGGTACAAGCTGGATCCCTTAAATATGGAGTTGACGTTTTTCTAGACTAATGATTAAAATAAGTTACTAAGCTTTGTTGGTTAAAATATTGGATAGGGAACAGTTTTTAATCAGGATCTTCAATTGCATTCCGACTCTCATTGTTGCAAGCACTTGCACCTGTACTTAACTTTTACTAGCATGCGTAGTCCCACTGATTTCAATGCTAACATATAAATCCCTTAAATGATTTGAGAAGAGGATTATCTCTCATACTGCTTGAGCCCTGTGTCCCCACTACAACAGTTTTTATGCTCTAATGTTAAACTCTTGTGCTGCCTGACAGAACATTTGCAGTGCAGCTTTGGAATATGCCCCTTCCTGTGGAGGGTCTATAGTTTCTTTTTTTGGATTTTTAAAAAATCTTTTAATTTTTTGGCATTTGAATCAGAACATAATTTTATATTTACATTGTAAAAACTGTTATAATTACTATGAAATGTTAATTCAGTAATAGTTGCCAGATGGTTTGCAAATAATAATGAGGGGATGTAATGACTCCTAGATTCCTTGTGGAGGTTGTAGGAGTCGGCATCCTGCCATTGGAAAATAGATGTTGGAGAGGTGGGAGTGCTCTCAAAGGAGGATGGGACTGGACCTATAGTGCTTCCTTTTTCTTCTTTTTTCTTTTTGGCTGCTTTCTTTGTGGGATTTCTAGGCTCACAAAGAAACACTAAAGACTGCAAGAACTCCCTCCTTAACAGTTTTAGCTTTAATGGTAGACCTCATTCCGTCAATCCACAATGAAGAATGCTATCTTTTTTTTTTTCTACCCATGGTTAGGAAACAATAAATTAATGCATTTTTAGATGTGATATAACTTTTGAGAGCTACTGTCCAGGTATGTTTGGAGTGTGGGGAACAGGGGGGAAGAAAGTTACCCCTGGGGAAAAGACAGTCTTCTGAAAAACGAGGGAAATATTGGTGCATGTAGCAGAATGCTTAATGCTACCACTTTAGAATGATAGTACTGTGTGTTCTCTTCTATGTGACTTATTAGTAATTAATCCATCACAACTATTCTCTGTCCCAATGGTACAATAAACACTGTAAGGCAAAGAAGGTGAAACAGAGTCCGGGGTGTCTTTCATAGTAGAGCTCTGTAAGCGTGAAAGTCAACATGTCTGTTGATTCATATCACAGTGCCATGGCAGTTCTAACCAAGTATCATGCAGTTCTGTTTACATGACTAGGTACTTGATCTTCCTCACCTGCCATGCCCCCACATAGAACTTGCTGTATCAAAAGTATCAGTGAAAAAGGAACAGTACTGATATCTATATACAAGTGCACCATATAAATATGTATTGTATTCATATTTGTTAGCAGGACAGACACTAATTTCAACAAATGAAAAATCTTGGAAGACCTGTTAAGGGAAATAATAATGAGAGTTTGGGAGTCAGATCCTATTATACCCATTAAGTACCTAAGTGTGATCCTATTTTACCTGCTTCAGTCCCTGAACATTTTTTAGTATAAAAGGTAGCTGGGTCCTCCTCACTGATTTTTTTTAACTCAGTTGTAAAGCTGGGTGTATTACAAAAGTGCATGCATTATGTGGTTTGCAGGGACTCAAAGGATGTGTCCAGATGAGTGCAGATATACAGTATGTGACACTGCAGACCCATCTGCGGCACCACACACTGCACATGCAGGCGCTGTCTGTGCTGCTACTTTCCAACCTTTGGGGGGGGGAGTGCAGGGCTATGACCCTGGGAAATTCCAGGATCAAAAAAAATCATGCCAAAAAAAAGGGGGGTGGGGGGCAGTGCACACGGCAGCAGCGCATGAGGCACAAATCTGGACCACACTCTGACTGTCAGCCAGGCTTTCTGCTGCAGGACTACTGCAGCGGCAGCTCCCAGAGGTCCCTAGGACCTCAGGTAAGGCTGCTGGCGGCAGCCCAATTGCTGGTCCCAGCCTCCCCTGCCCCACCCAAGGTAATCTGCTGCACGCTGGAGTGCGCACAGCATGGGTGTTCCCTGTGGAAAAGTAGCAGCGGCACACAAGGTATGTTGCTGCCACTCATCCCCAGGAAATGCATGTTCCTGCTCGTCTGGACATGCCCAAGCAGGGTGAAATAAGATTAAATTTAGGTGCTAAATCAGTAGTACAGGACCTACAGCTATGCTACTAATATGAGAATAGGTAGGTTTGACACATGTGAATCTTTGATTTAGCTTACTTGTGAATAATGAGAAGTATATGTAAGCAAAGTGATGCACCTATCTGGAAAGATGTGCATGAGGTATTGTGCATCTGACTACCTTACAGTAAAGCAACAGTGAAACAGTTTAAAACGTTTTCAGAATCCAAAGTAACAAAGTAACAAGGACTTTAACAGTACCATTGATGTAGCATATAGCAGCCTACATAAAAAACACAAACCTCAAGGAAGGAAAAAGAAGGTGTGACCCACCTTTTAAAAAATACTATAGATATGCACCAAGTAGAATCACTAATCCACCCTCTCTGTTTTCAAAATGGGTGTGTTTTAGATTCAGATCCTCAAGTCTGACCTTTCCTCTCTTGCCTGCCCCCACCCCCTTCTTTTTTTGATGCTGGGTCTAATACAAAACTTGAAAGCTATTTTCTGAATCTGGCTGACATGCATTTCAAATTAGCAGAACTCTCACGAGAATACAGTAAGATTTTTATGCTCTTTAAAACTTAGCTCTGTTTTGGACTGTATATTACATCACCTCATACCTATGTTAACTTTAAACATTTTAGTGTGCACAATCCATGATTATTTTTTCTTTCTGTTTTTTGGTATTCATTAGGTTAGTATTTAGACTACATTCTGGTATCTCTAAAGTAGTGATTCTCAACAAGGGTGCTAAGGCACCTTTGGGTGCTTTGTGATCCTTTTAAGGATGATTTGGGGTGGCGGACAATACTGGGTGTGCAAATACCTACACACGACGCACAAAATAAACCCAAAGTTTTCAAATAGGAATCCAGAGAATCAGAAAACATTTTGACCTGTTGTGGTCTTTCCTAGTTCTTTGCTCTGGTGGTATGCTGTAGGCAAAAATTGAGTTAAAGCTAAGAGCTGGCATTTTCTGATGGGTGTCTTGAATCTAATGAGGAATGCCATGGGTCTTCATAAGGGGTGCTTGAAGTCCTAGTGCACCCAGCCTTTAGGTGCTGCCAGAGACTGGTCAGCACAGCCAAACACCTGGGCCACACCTGATCGGCTACTGGGCATGGACTGAAAAAGGGCCAATGCAGTGCCAATCTTTAAGAAGGGAGGAGAGAGGATCTGGAAAACTATAGGCCAGTCAGTTTGATCTCAATTATCAAGAAGTCCATTTGTGAGAGCCTGGCAGAAGGCATGGTGCTGAAAGATAGCCAAAATGGTTTTGTTGTGGGCAGGTTGTGTCTGACCAACCTCATCACCTTCTGTGATCAAGCAATAGTTTTCATAGATTTCATAGACATTAGGGCTGGAAGGGACCTCGGAAAACCATTGAGCCCAACCCCCCACCCAAAGGGCAGGAAGTCAGCTGGGGTCATAGGATCCCAGCAAGGTAAGCATCCAATTTGCTCTTGAAGGTGTTCAATGTAGGTGCTTGAATCACCTCCGATGGCAGGCTGTTCCAGACCTTGGGGGCTCGGACAGTAAAGAAATTCTTCCTTATGTCCAGCCTGAAATGGTCTTGCAATAGTTTATAACCGTTTGACCTCGCCATCCCTTGGGATGCTGTGGTGAACAGATCTTCCCCCAGATCCTGGTGGTCACCCCTGATAAATTTACAGGTGGCCATCAGATCACCCCTGAGCCTGCGCTTTTCCAGGCTAAAGAGCCCCATGGCTCTCAGCTTGTCATCGTAAGGTCTGTTTTCCTGACCTCTGATCATGCGCATGGCTCTTCTCTGGACTCTCTCAAGCTTCTCCACATCCTTTTTGAATTGTGGAGCCCAAAACTGGATGCAGTACTCCAGCTGCAGCCTCACCAAGGCCAAGTACAAGGGGAGAATGACATCCCCTTGCATGAACTGCTTAGATGTGGGAGACACAGTTGATGTCATATACTTGGATTTTAAAAAGGCCTTTGATATCATTTCCCAGGACGCTCTTATAAAAAAAAACTGGGGGATTGTGGGCTGGCAGAGTCCACAGTTAGGTGGGGTTGGAACTGGCTAAGGCATCGAACCCAGAGAGTGTTAGTGGACAGGTCTGTATCATCTTGCCAAGAAGTTGCCAGTGGTGTCCCACAGCATTTGGTTCTTAGGTCCATGCTGTTCAACATCTTTATGAATGATTTAGATGAGGTTGTGGAAAGCACACTGGCCAAATTTGTGGATGATACTAAGTTATGAGGAAAAGCCGTCATGCTAAGGGATGGGGTGCGGATCTAAGCGGACCTGGACAAGCTGAAAAGGTGGGCAGAGCAGAACCGGATGCAGTTCAATAAGGATAAAGGTAGAGTGCTTCATCTGGGGAAAAGTAACCAGCAACATGATTACAGGTTAGGAGGAGATATCCTGGCCAGCACAATGGCTGAAAGTGACCTCAGGGTTATGGTTGATCACAGGATGAACATGAGCCACCAGTGCAATGCAGTAGTCAACAGAGCTAATAACATACTGGGATGCATTAGCTGATGCATCACAAGCAGGGCTATGGAAGTGATTCTTCCTCTCTACTCAGTGCTAGTGAGACCCAAGCTGCATCCAGTACTGGGTGCTGCACTTCAAAAAAATCATGGAAAATCTTGAAAGGGTCCAGAGAGGGGCCACAAGAATGATTAAGGGCCTGGAGAACAAACCTTATGAGGAAAGACTAAGGGATCTGGGACTGTTCAGCCTAGGGAAGAGAGGACTAAGCAGAGACTTGGTGGCCGTCTATAAGTATGTAAGGGGTGAATATCGGGAGCTGGGAGAAAAACGTTCACTAGGGTGCCCCAGGGCCATAAACTGTTAGAGGATGGTTTCAGGTTAGACATAAGGTTCTTTAAGGTAAGGGTGACCAGAATCTGGAATAGACTTTCCAAGGAGGTGGTGCAGTCCTTAACCTTTGGAAGTCTTCAAGAGGGGACTGGACAAACACTTTACTGGGATCATTTGATCTCAACAGTATTCCTGCCCAGAGCAGAGGGGTTGGACTTGATCTTTCAAGGTCCCTTCCAGCCCTTAATTTCTATGATTCTATGACAAAGAATAGGTCTAGATGTTCTGTATATGCTGGATCACTTTCGTGGACATCATTGTCCAGGTGGCCCACACATCAAATGCCAGAACATCAGCATACAGCCACCTTTCACTGTAGACATGTGGGTAGCCATCACCATCATGAATCAGGCCACCCCGAGAAGTCTCTGCTTTGTTGCTAACCAGTTTGGCATGTGCAAGTTCACAGCCAGAGAGGCTGTCTGTCCATCAAAAATGCCAGGAGGTGTGTCTGGTCATCAAAAATCTACTAGCCAACTGTTTCATCCATCTCATGAACCCATAGGAGGTGGCCACCAACTTCTGCCTCTTGGGCTTATCCAATTGCATGGGGACTATGGATGGCACTCACATCCATATCCTCTCCCCACCTCAAGATGCCTGGACATTCATCAACTACAAGAGCTACTTCTTCATTGTTCTGCAGGGCGCCCTTGACTACCAGGGCTGCTTCACTCACATCTTCACTGGCTGGGTGGGTAGCACCCATAATGCCTGCATCTTCCGCAACTCCTCCCTCCCCTAGATGATGGGGTACCAGTGCTACACTCCAGGAGTCCCCAGTTTCATCATTGGTGCTGTCCTTGTCCCTCCCCTCATCACTGGGGACCTGGCTTACCCGCTCCTGCTCGGGCTCTTGAAACTAGGGGGCAGCTGGATTGCTTAAAGGAGCACTTCAACTACTGTCTGAGTGGGTGCTTCGTGACTATGGAATGTGCCTTCAGCTTCCTCAAAGTGTGCTGGTGAGCTCTCAGTGTGCACTTTGAGGTGGAGGAAGAGAACCTGCCATGACTCGTTGTCACATGCATCCTCCACAACTTCTGTGAGACCAGAGGGGAAGACTTCCATGAAGCTTGGGCAGAGGAGACACAGTGTGCTGACCAGGAATAGTGCACTGAGTATACATGGCACAGGGAGGTTGAGGAGAGAGAGCCTTTCACTGATGTTGGGAGCAGCAGCCCTACATACCTGGAGGAAGTATGGATCTGTGAAGCCCTGGCTGACTACCACCTAGCCCAAGAGTGCTTCCTGAATAAGTAGGGCTTGAGGGCTTCAAGTCTTCCAGTGCCCATGACCTCGCACCAGGCAATGGATTTAGGTCCCAGGCTCCTCTGTCCCTACATCCTAGGTGGTGTTGCCCACAACCCTGACTGCCTTAACACAATTCACTTCCCGCCTCCAACTAGGGGCATACCTTAGGATGCAGAAGAATGTGGCATAAGGAAGAGTGATGACTCAGTTTACAATGTTGCCGTTGCCAAATGTCTTATTTTTAATAAAGAAAACCTGTTGAACATTGCCCATGTCAGAACTTGGTCCCTCTTTGCTGATTCAAATCAGCAAAGCTTTGGAGGGTGGCAGAAGTGGGTGGGGAGAACTGGGGGTAGAAGTGGGGGTGTGGGAGGTTTGTGAAAGGGGCAAAATAAATTGGAGGGGAAGTTAGGGCAGGGAACAGGGAAGGAATTGGTGTTGGGGGGAATGCTAAAGGGCAGAAATCGATACAGAAACTTGGAGGGGAGGCATGGGGAAGGGGGCTTTAGACCTGGCACACTAATTCCCAGACTCAGGAGTGAAGAATTCTCTGTGTAGGTGCTGAGCAGGTGGATGATCCTGGACCCATTATCTGACTGAGATAGCTGCAGGGCTGGGAGGAGAGGCAGCTGTTGGGCAGGAGGCATTGCCACAGAAGGGGCTGTGGACTTCATGGGACTCCTACCCTCTCACCCCCTCCCTGGGTCTGTGTCCCCCTCTGTGGCAATGACATCCCTGTAACCCTCAGCCATGCCTGGGACCTACCTCACTTGGCAAGACTGAGCTTGGGGGCACTGCTGTGCATCAGAACTCAAGCCAGGAGAGAGGTTATGGGGAATTAAAAACTGCCGCCCCTGGGTCCTACACCTGGCGGGTGCATGAAATTGGCAGATGGGCACTGTTGTCAACCACTGTCCCAGTGACAGCCTGGCATGGTGGACTGGTGGGCTGCACTCTCCCCCTGATTCCAAGTGCTCCTACACTCTGCTGGGATTGTCCTGAAACTGCTTGGGAGACTGCATACACAGGACAATTGCCAGGGCCGGAGGGACACAGATCAACTCAGGTAGGAGGATGTTGTCATGGATGGCCCTAGACAGTAAGGTAGCGATGATAAGTCCTTTGTCTTGGCCTTTCTACCCACACTTACCTGGGGCCAGGAGCTGCATTGCTGCTCTCCATCTGTCACAACAGAGATGAGGGACCCAACTGGGCTGCTGGTGGGCAGCAGGCCCTGCAGTGCTGCTAGGGTGGGTTGCGGGGGAAGGAGGGGTGGGTCTCTCTCCAGGAGCTGTAGCAGGCACTTGCTGTCTTCCCTCAGAGGGTCTGGGGACCAGGGGTCCCTCTGGGACTCAGACCCTTCCCAGAGTGGGCAGGGACTAACCATTCCAAGGAAGAGGGGGTTTTTTTGGCAAGGGAGAGTTTTTCTCATTCCAGCTGTACTGCAGCTCCAGTGGGTCTCTCAGACAACTGCATGTTATCTCCTGTCCCTGACCTCGGTGTTCTTTCTGCCACCTGGCCCTGTGGTGCTGCCAGCCAGGGTGAGATGTAGAGCATGGGCACTTGTGCCTGGTTTTTACACTTTGCCTGCAGGGCTCAATAAACTCTCAGTACGTTTCCTTGAGTGCACGGGGGAAGGGAGGGCTGTTTCAGCACCAACTCTCCGGGCAGCTGGGAGGAGGCTCAGCTTCTCTCAGTGGCTGAGCATGGCCCTGAGAGATAAAGAGAGCTGGGAGGTAAGAATGAGGCAGATTTATGTACCCACAGAATGGGAGATGGGCTGCTAACGACCCAAGGTCAGGGGAGGGGAGGAAGAGTGTGCCTTTGTGCCCTGGCTGAGCTCCAGAAAGGGAGGGGGGGGAGCAGGTTTGCCTAGTTCTGAAAGACAGAAGCCTCTTGAGCAGTTAGTGGTGTGGGCCCCCATGATTTGAGCAGTCAGGGTAGGGTGATTCACTGTCCCTCCACACCCCTCCATCTGTGCACCAGCTCCTGCCTCCACCTTTTGGCATTGTCAGCCATGATGGCATGGGAGAGGGCTGTGACCATAGGGGTGGTCTGTAGCAGCCACTGGTCCTGTTGGCGCCAGGGGAAGGGGGGGAAGAGCATGCAAGTTGGGTTCAGTGACTGCTTTCTGGAGACAGGCTTGCACAGAGGGCTTTGGGTTGGTGGGGTATCACTGTGTTGCTAACTCCCTACCTCACTGGCTATAAGTATGGCCCATCTGCTCCCCTCCTGATACCTCCCCCCCTTCATATTTCCCATGATGCCTGGATCCCTGTCATGGCTGTGTGGAACAGGGTAGAGATGTATCATCTTGGGTAGCAGGGTGTTATCGCTTAGTGCGGGATTTTGTGGGGAGGGATGGGTGTAGATGCTTTGGGTGGTGAGCAGCTGCTGCACTGGTAGCCGGTGGGGGAAGGGTGCCCTGTACATCTGGAAGGGAGCCAGTGAGTAGGTTTCAGAAGAGTGGGAGCAGAACACCCATGGCAGCTGTGTTGGATATGGTGTTCTGGGGAGCACCATGAGGCTGAGGACTGGGGAGCAGGGGGAAGGGGAAATTCCATAATGAGGAGGGCATGCCATTGGCGTCCAGGATCTGAGTTGTGCTGCCCATAGCATTGGAGCTTTCTTGCATGCCATGGTCTGTGTGCTTGATCATGCCTGAGGTGGTCCTCTGCTCCTAGATCCTGTGATGATCTGGGGTTAGTCTCAATGGGCTGGAGTCCTCAGGGGCTTGCACCAGCTTCAGACCTTGTGCCATATGGCACCTGAGGAGCTGCTTCTAGGCACCTGCTAGCAACTGCTGCTGTTCCCTGGTAGTACCATATGTGTGTGGGGTGGCAATTGCCCTGTCTGTGGCAAGACAGCTGGATGGCTTTTCATAGAAGAGCATGTTCTGCCTCCTGCCCTCAGACTTTGTATTGATGTCATGCACTTGCTTACACTGGACCTTCATCCATTTTGTCTTCACTCAGCACTGCACTCAGTCCATGTTGTGGCCCCATGCTTCCATCTGTTGGACAATGTTCTTGAACACATCCCTGTTGTGGTGCTCTTTGCGGATTGGTCCTGGGTCTCCTGCTTGCTCCAGATGGCAATGAGATCCCTTATCTCCCCATGGCCCCACTTACCAGGGTTGGGTACTGGAGGAGGATGAAAGGATGGAGTCTTCCATTGTCCACAGTGGTGCCCATGGGGGTCTCAGCATTTGCAGAAGACGATGGTCTGGCTGCAAGGAAATGGGTGGATGGATGGAAGGAATAGTAGGTGCAGGTCCCAGTGCATGGCTCATTCTCACTCCTACTAGTTGTAGCCCCTGCTCCAACGTGACCGGGGCTCTACTGGCCAGGGCACTCCCTTAAACTTGAATTATCCAGGGGATTCCTGCAGATGCCCCTGTGATGCTGGCAATGCCCCACACCCTGGCCTGGAAATTTCCAGTGACCTTGACCTGCAACACCAAGCCAGCTGGTCATACCTCACCTACTTCTGAAGTTTTCAGGGGCATCCACCTGCTTGCCCCAACTTGGATGCTCAGTGCCCAGCCCAAGTACTCCAGGACCTTGTAGCTTCAGGGCAGAAAACACTTGTAGCAACTCTGGTGCACACAGCTCAGGTACCTGCCAGCAGTGGCCAAGCCACAGAGGTTACATGGTTGCCTACCTGAAGGCCCAGTCCTGATGTTCTGCCTTCCACTGCCCTGTCCCACAGGAGACAAGTTGCCTGCATTGGCTCCTGCTTGGGAGGGTGATATCTATACTGAGGTCTGGGTTGCAGGGCATCTGGCTCTGGCCTCTGAGATGTAGTGTATGGGTGCCAGAGTTGGGGTTTGTGGCGCTGTGCCCAAGTGCAGGGCCATAGAGGTCCCTGGCTGGGTGTGTATGTGCCAGGGTTGGGGTCTGTGAGGCTGTGCCAGAGCACGTAGGTTCTCTTTGGCTCAGTGTTAGAGTCTGCATGTATGTGACAGGGTATGGGGGCATGGTCTAGGGACATGGGTGCCTAGGTTCCAGGACTTGTGCAGGGGGGAAAGACACATCGCTTCCCACTGCTGCTTGCCTGCAGCTGACAGGTGTCTGAAGGAAGGGCTGGAGAGAGAGGCTGTCCTTACTTGGCACTGAGACAGCTGGGGCGGTGCTGAGTGCTAGCACACCTCCCTGCAAGGGAGGTGTAGGGGGGCTGCAAAGCAGGCTGGGATGCCAGAGGACAGCAATCTAACTTTAATGGATAGGGAGACAGTATACAAGTTCATTACATTGATCTAACCTGAATTGATCTCAGCTGAGTGTACATCATATTAAATCTATCTTAGGTCACTTGTGCCATGTTTAGATGGGTCTATGAGTGCTAAACTTCTGTATGGTTATGGGTTTAGATCAATCTGTGTTCACTTAGACCAGTTTAAGTGTAATGTCTGTATGTGACCTAAAAGTAGAACTCAGGTTCTAACTGAATGATCTACACCCATGTTTTGTTGCATTAAAGAGGTTATCTCTATATAGATTTAAACTTGACAACTCAAGACAGCAATTGTTGACAAGTATCTTGCCCTGTTGTGCTCATCAGAATCTCTATAGCTTTTCTGTTTGTAGCCAAATTAAGTTGTACATTTGAGGAGAAACTTGATTGCATCCACATGAAGCTCAGATGTATCAAAATTTAGTAATCAGACAGTATCATTTTAGTTCCATGGTAGCAACCAAATGCAGCCACCCCTCACCTGTTTAAAGTTTTATATTCTGAGAGTCTTTGCTCTCATTCAGTGGTTTCCAAAATCACCTTCAGTATCTTATCTGCATTGCAGAAATCGTCTGCTTCCTGCTGCTGTATGGGCTTCTGTACAGATATATAGACAAGTTTTGTTTTTTTATGTATACTGAAATACTTTTCTGTGTAGTAAAGCAATCTCCACCCATTTAAGATTATATTTAGCTTAATGTTTTCTGTATTACGGTAGTGCCAAGGAACTTCAATCAAGAATGCAAGTCCCATTGTGCTAGGTAGCATACAGACAAATAAGAAGAGAGAGAATGTCTGGGAACGAGTATGTAGCAGTAGATAAACAGAGCTGCCTATACATGTGCTTGGAGGTGCCTGTGTGTGGGGGGGTGTTTTAATTAGAGTGGTTTCCAACAGCTGCTGTAATTAAAAAGCTGCAGCATCATGTGTATTAAGCCCCCATGCATTTAAAAATGGCTGTGGGACGCTTGATCTAAAGCTCATTTGATGAGGTTTAGTTAAAATGCCCTGTGGCCATTTTTAAATGCATGGGGGCTTAATACACATGATGCTGGGGTGATGCTGCAGTATTCTAATTAGAACACGGAGCAGACTTAATTAATCGAGTCTGCTCCAGTGCTTTCTAATTAGCATGCATTGGAACACATGTATAGGCAGTCCAGGTGAACGGACAAAGAAATCGGGTGTGAAAAGGGAAGACTTGGGGAAAAGACATCAGAAAGGAGGCCAGGATTGGGTGGAGGCTTGAAGAGGGCATTAGAAGTCATGCTTGGAGATTAAAGCATCTAGGGACAGGGTGCAGAGATGAAGGAGGGTGCCAAAGATTGAGTCTTGGGGAACAACCTGTGAAAAAGGGAGAAGGAAAGGAAATGCCCCCTCCCTCAGCTGACACACTGGAGTAGCAGAACCATGAAAGGATGTAGCCCCAGAACCTAATGGAGAAAAGATTTAAAGATTATGGAGGAGTTGATAGGATGGGGCACACAGAAGTTCAGGAACAGTAAGGGAGGGGTAGACATCCTAAGAACTGGCCAGGAGAAGTTTTTTTTCAGTATGAGGAAGGTTTGCGATTTAAAAAAAAATCCAGCATATGTCTTGTTTCATATTTAATCTAGATTTATTATGCAGCAGGAAAAATAATAATTTTTCAGCTGTATTTGAAATAAGGCTTAAACCACTTGGGGATAGAGCAAAATAACTGCACTGCATAGACCTTGAATCTCTTTCAGGTGGTCGGATATCTAAATTATTTAAAAGCTGTTTTTTTCCCTTTGGAGGCAGCTTGGAGAGGTTGTGGCAAAGACTTAGAAATGCAATTATGAACCACTTCTTTAAATATGTAAGGAATATAATAGAAATAATCATAGCATGAGTGTAGCTCTTCTGTAGCATGCAAGTAGGGAAAATGTAGAATGTCTTCAGGTTTATCATTGTTGTGTTTGACAACAACATTGACTTTTACACTGGGAATATATAGATACTATTGTTGCTACTCTGTTGTTCCTTGACACTGAATAGATATTGTAAATGAGTCAGTAAAGTTTTGTTTTCATTTTGCTTCTCAGTCTAATGACAAGTATGTCAGATAACAAGCAGAGGCCAAAATATGTTCTTTATTTGTTATATCTTGCTATGGAAAGAGATAAAATTGAATTGCCTTCCCTGAATGCATAAAATAGTTGATGTTAAATGCGAACCTAGAACTTTTTACTTTTTTAAGAGCCCTGTGTGATTCTGAGAAACAATGCTTCTCTCTGAAAAGGCCTAAGTCTCTGCTCTCTGTATATTTGTTAAACATTTTTGAAAACACATCATAAAAGATGTAAAGTAGCAGGTCAGTCACCTTCCATTGTTCAAAGGAATACTTTAAACTCATGTACCGCTGTAAAAACACTTTTTAAAACATCAAGCTACTTCACGCTGATTGTTTATTACATTTATACCTGTGTTGGCTTTCCTCAAAGCCAACCTTAGAGAGAACTTTACTCCCTTTTGTATCAGGGTATGTTTTCACAACAGAATTAACTTGTGTGATTAGTGTTTGCATGTGAAAGGTTATATTGTAAAGCCATACTCAATTCTGTCCACTTAGTGCATTGACATTGGTGCCTTGCTCATTTGTGTAGGCCCTAGGACTTCTGCAGTAGGATCTTTGTGTTCTTAGCGCTGTGGTTCGGACAGGTTCTGTGATTCTTTCTCTTTCTCTGAATTGTGGGAATGCATATTTGTCTTTTAGGGCACACAGGGACATAGATCTGGAAGAGATCACCCAAGCCATCAGGTCCAATTGACCATTATCACAGGCAACCATGTAAGAAATGTTTGTCCAGCTGGGTCCCCAAGTATATCCACTCCAGCCCTTTCTGTACACCAGCGCCCCAAAGCCTCCTATAACACACTTAGGATCTTGGCTACTATAAGAGCCGCTGCACTAGCAACAACAAAATCAACTTGCTAACCATGCCCATGCAGTGAATGCAATAAGAATGCAAGAACACCACAAAAACTTTGGGCACCTGGAGTGGCAAGAAATCAATGAGGTAAAATATGACCAGCAGATCCTATGAAGTGGATCACCCCCCCTGCCAGAGAGGAAACCACCTTCCCTGCCATAGTCTTTTCCAGTCTGACCTGGAAGAAATGTGTTTCTGGTACCAAATCTGGCATTTGCTTAAATCCCAGAAGCATCAGCAAAATCTACCAGCCAGGTATCTAAGAATATTAATAGCAACCATCAGCTTATCCCAGCACTTGAGTAATATAGCCTGCATCCACACAACAGTAGATAGCAGTCAGAGTATAAGCAGCAGTTGAGTTTTAGCATATAGCTAGCTCAAAAACACTGCCTTACTCATATGAGAGGATTTATGTACAGACAAGTGCAAGTTTCGGGACAGGGAAAAGTTAGGGCCTGAGTTAACTCTGCTGTGAAGATAAGCTTCCATAGAATTGGCATTCATTTTGCACATGCTCTAATATGTATATACTCCAAAAATACTAATTTAGCAAGTGTAAAAGTGAAGAGTTATTATATAGGGTTCTCTGGGGGAAAAGGATGTTTAGGTCCAGCTACTGAACACAGTAAATTTTTGCAGTCACTGAAAATGCTGAACATTAAATATGGCATTCCAAACTTGTTTTATTGAATGTTACTCTGTCTACCAGAGTATCTTGAGGTGTGATCTTTTACTACCTTGAAAATTATCATCACAGTATTTACTTGCATGCCACACTCCACTTTCCCTCCAAAATTAGCTCTCTAAAATTGGGGTGCACATGTTAAGCAGAGAAGATTATTTCAGCTCTGAAATAGCATTGTAATGGCTTCTGCGCTGCTTCTCTCCCTTCTCTCTGGCCAGCATTCAGCAGGGGCAGAGTCAGAGTTTAACTTCTTACAGCCACAGCTGAGCAAATTTTGGCTGAGCAGTCAAAAGCTGCTGCCAATCTGGCAGTGGCTGTGATGGACTTTTACTTGTACTTTTGCATGAAGAAGTCAGTGAGCTGGCTGAGGGAGACAGATCTGCTCTGTGCAGTCAGCTTTTGGCCATGACTCTGGAAAAATCTTTTTCTTCTTCATTCTGTCTTCCTGAAATATGATGAACAGTTTATTTGGTGGGGTTATATACAAGAAAATATGGTAATGCCAATAATATTTAATGAACAGCCTAAGGTGCAGTTCTTGTTCCAAAGAGACAAGACAAAAAAACACAAAATAAAGTGGCAGATTTCAATAATAATAGTAGTATCATTATTTTTCTCTTTCATTTTACCCTTTAAGTTTTGTAGATGGATGACAACACTTTTATCAAGGCAGGTTGGAGCTTCAAGTGCTTCAAAAGAAAGATATGAAAGAGGAGAGGCTGGGTGCCTGAAATACTGGAGCAAAAAGAGCAGGTCGGTTGATGTGGTTCCAAAAAAATGTTTTAGTTGGCCAATATGCAAGTGATGCAAAATGTGGGCTGCAACACTGAAGAAAGTGACATAGTTAAGTGGTTGGAAAAGAGAGATATAAGGTTTAGAGGTGTGAAGATTATGAGCTTCATTCCTGAATTGTTGTATGACCTTAAGGAAGTTACTTGATTTATCTTTGCTTGAGTTTATGCATCTATAAAATGTAGAAAACAATAATTTACCACTTTTGCAAAGTGCTTTGAAGACAGGAAAGGTGCTATTTATAAAATATGCAAAATGATTTCATAAATTTCATAGACACTAGGGTAGGAAGGGACCTCGGAAGATCATCGAGTCCAGCCTCCTGCCCGAAGGGCAGGAAGTCAGCTGGGGTCATAGGATCCCATCAAGACAAGCATCTAATTTGCTCTTGAAGGTGTTCAGTGTAGGTGCTTGAACCACTTCCGATAGCAAGCTATTCCAGACGTTGGGGGCTTGGACAGTATCCCTTATTTCCAGCCTGAAACAGTCTTGCAGTAGTTCATACTTGCCACCTCCCACAGGCAACACAGGCTCAATTGCAGCTACCGCCCCCACTCTCCCCAAGACAAAACATAAGGTGTTTGTTGTGGGAGACTCCATCCTGCGGGGGACTGAGGGGGCAATCTGCC
>NW_017729033.1:38645230-38655375 GCF_001723915.1 Gavialis gangeticus | reverse complement strand
TAGATAAAAGGGGCGGGGGTGTAGCTCTGTATGTTAAGGAAAGCTACATGTCCCTGCAGGCTTATGTTGGCGACCAGGGTGGACAGCTAGAGACCCTCTGGGTTAAAATTCACGGAGAACATGGCACAGGGGACACAACGGCCTCAGCCAGCTCCCAGACAAACTCCTTGTCAAGCTCTTGACTTTGGGTGGGAGGTCTGTAGTAGACTTCCACCGTTGTGTCCCCTGTGCCGTGTTCCCCATGAACTTTAACCCAGAGGGTCTCCAGTTGACCACCCTGGTCGCCAACATCAGCTTGCAGGGACATGTAGCTTTCCTTAACATACAGAGCTACACCCCCGCCCCTTTTATCTACACAATCCCTCCTGTACAGGGTATAGCCATTTATACCCGTGGTCCAGTTATGGGTGGAGTCCCATGATGGTGGGACTTATATTGGCAGAAATGTCAGACTTAGTAAGAGTTCCTTGGTACATCCAATGGATACTTCCTCAATATTACCATTCACAAATGAACTTGATGAAAGTTATAAAAGCTGCCAATCTGATTTGGTATATATTTTACTAAAAAAAAAAGGCATGTCTACACATGAATTAATGCGCTATAATTATGGTGCATTAAGTTTAGTACCTGTAAAAATAGGTCCTAATTTAATGAGCCGTAATTAGTGCTATTGCGCAGTAGTGCCAATGCATGTCTTTTATGTGACGCTGATGTGCATTAGACTAATTCTACTGTACAGTAGCCTGGTTTTGATTGTGGTGTGTTACTGTTCAGTGGAATTAGTCTGTTGCGCTTCTAACATCTCATGTGCATGTGCCCATTCAGAACCAATATATATTCTTTCTTTTGCTCTGTGGAGCTTATTTAACAGATTTTTAAGGCTAGAAGGTACCACTATGCCTCCTAATTCTGCCTTCAATTCCAGTGGCTGTGCTTTGATTAGAATACATCTTTTAGAAAAAAAAGAGAATATTAATTTAAGAATTTAAAGTAATGGGGTTTTTCCAGTGGTTAATTACTCTCAGGATTAAAAAGCTGTCCTTTTTGAGTCTGAATTTGTCTAGCTTCAATTTCCAGCCATTGAAACTCATTACACTTTGTGTGTTAGGCTGAGGAGTCCTCTATTTTCAAATTTTGCTTCTCCATGTAAGTCAGATTATGACCAAGTTATCCTTATCCATGGTTTTTTTTGGTGAACTAAACACAATAAACTTTTTGAGTCTTTCCATATAAGACATATTTTTCAGTCCCTTAATCATTTTTGTAGTTTTTCTCTGAACACCTCTCCAAATTTTCAAAATCTCTCCTGAAGTGTGGACATCATACCTGATAAGACAGTAGTAGAATGATCAGTATGAAGTATAAAGAAAATATAACCTCAGACCTCCCATTTGATATTCCTTTATTTATATGTCTAAATATTACATTGAGGCAAGGAACTCTTAGGGTGACATCTTTTATTAGACTGATTATGTGTAGGGATGAAGTTAGGCAAAATTTTGAATGCAATATCTTGCATCTAAAAGCTTGTGTAACTTTATCCCAACTACATAGTTGGTCCAATAAAATATATCACCCTAAGAAATCCTTGCCTCTTGCATAATTTCTGGATCATCATGGCTACAATATCACTCTTATACTACCGTAAGAATTCCAATATCTGAAGGCTAGAAAATGGCATTTAGAGGTTTGCTTTTGGGAATTGGCTTGTAGGTAAAGTAGATATGCATTAGAACACTGGTCCATGGGAACAGCAAGGGGCAATTGATTTCTAAAAGCCTGTTTGTGACAGTTTCTTCAAGGCGCACACTATGTCTAACATACAAGCAGCAAGCAGACACTGGACTGGGAAATTGAAGACATGTAGCACACTGTTCAATAACATGAGAAAGGGATTTGGCCATATTGGCCAGGTCATAGTGACCAGACTGCAGGGCCCTTGGGATTCTGTTTTGGTAGATGGACCAAATTAGAAGAAACCGGAAGGAACCAAATTAGGATGTGTGCATGTGATACGTTTGTGAAATGAATACGCTGACAGGGTAGAATGTGGACAGTATGACAACCACAGGGAGACCAATCAATGATGCCTAAAAGTGAAGAGTCATCACAGAGGAGAAAAGATACACAAGGAGGGATTTCAGAGCAGCAAAAGGTCCCCAAGAGGGGAACCTGAGGACACAATACACAAAGCACACACCACCAGTCCATCTCACCCACCCTACCGGGGGAGGGTGGGTCTCGGCCTCCAACCTCCAGGCTGCTGACATCTGACATTCAACCTCAGAGTGCAGCTCGCATACTGGCCAGATGTACCTTGACTCTGTGAACCCTGGAACTGGTAGATATAGAACTGCTTGCATTATTTTTATCTCCTATCACTGTGTATCAATAAATTTTGCCTATTATCAAATGGCGAGGTCGTGGTCGATCTGAGGGTTTGGGTCTGCCCAGAACAAGGTATGTGGGTTATAAATCCAGTGCCAACACTATCCTTTTTGGGCAGTTTTGTACTGAGAACTTATGTTCAGCTGATTATTCTCTATGACCCCCAGGTATTCTGCAAAGTCACTGTTTCCTTGGAGAAAATTGTTCTACCTCTGATTAGTCTTTTACTCCTTGACCTCTCAGTTCTATCAAGTTGGATAACCTAAGCATAGGGGAGTCACTAATAGGTGTAGAACTAATTTGATAGAGCTGTCTCTGCTGGTTTCTTCCACACAACTTTTTAATACTGTAATAAGCCAGGATATGTAGCAGATGGCTGGAGAAAACAGAGATTCTAGTGCAGTAAATCTGGAATTTCTCAATCATGTTTTTCAGACTGACCCTGGCCAATGGTTACATTTTGCTTTGTAAGAGACTCTCATCTTTACCTGGAAGTTGAAAACTGACCAGAATGAAGTGCATGGTTTTAGTATTTTTTATGTACAGATCTAGCCTGTGGATCCAGTTGAACATAGCCTGGCTATGATGTAGCAGAGACTGTCAGGAGACACTTAAAGTAGTCTCTCTTAAAATGCTTCTCAACATTATTGTAGTTAAACATACTTAATAGTAAACTTCCATAATGGATTTTTTTTTTTTTTGGGTATTGGTGCTTTGTTAACTTTCTTCTAGTGTTCTGCTATCTCAAAAAATTAATTTTGTTTTATTAAAATGTTGTTATTGTATTTGTTAATTCTAAGGGCTACATAGCAGAAGTCTGTACAGAACTGAGTCCACTGATAGGAGGAAATAAAAATGCAGTAGTGACTAACAATGCAGTAATGGCTAACAATGCCGCCTTTTCCACTGGCAACCAAGGAACTACAATTCCTATTCATTTTAGTAGTTTTAAAAAAATGACTGTTGACCATCAGTAACATACATGAACTTTTCATACAAATATTAGCAAATCATGACCACATAATTCATTTAAACAGAAATACGGAGCTCATGTGTGATTTATGAATTAACATTTGCCAAAATTAGTGGGGGAAAGAGTGTTTGGGGCAGTATTGCAACAGGCAGAGACAAACTGACATTTACTTTTCATCAGTACGTGGCCACATGGTTTCAAATGATCTGTATAGAGTATATGTACAGAATAGTAAGACTACAAAGAAAATTTTAAATTACTTTAAAAAATGGAAGCTATTCTAAGCTGTTCCCACATAGGGAAAACATAGGGATACTTTTATTAGAAGGAATGTTAGTACTTGTGAATTAACAGGTGCCATAGTTTTAACAGGGAATGTGCAATTTTTTAAATTCAGTAAGGATCAACAAGTCAGTGATGAGGACGTTGAGGAGGGAATAAGTGAATATCAGGTGGGCTGTTAGCTGGTAAGTGGCTTCTGTGTTGTTTTGGCAAAGTATCCCTAGACTCAGTGGCTCCAGTCCCAGCAGGAAACGGGTCTGCCCTACCAGATAGCTCAGGAAAATCAATCTTGAAAGACTAGTTTCAGACCATCTGGAGCCAGATGGCAAACTTTAGGCTAAGGAACTTAAAGGGAGATAGGTTGGACTCACTGAAATCACTGGGAGTTTTGCCATTGACTTCAGTGGGGACAGGATTTTACTCAGGGTTTTTTTGTTGGTTTTTTTTTTAGGCAGAATCACTAACCAGTACAGAAACCTTTGGGGCTGAAAGCTGAACACTGCAGCAAAAAAGGTGTGTGGGCTGTACTGGAAATAAGGCACAGGATTTTATGAGAGCAGATGGTGAAAAAATTCTTTGCTATTACCTAGTGTGTGAGAGCTTGAATTGTGTTAAAATCCATTCTGTTCAAAGTCTGTCTGCAGGAATTCTACATTTCTAAATAAAAGTGTAATAGGATAATTTAGTAATTTGGTGTCTGTTCTCTACTCATTTTCTCTTCTTAGAGAAATTACTAGGATCTAAGTGCACTAATCACTCAGTGTCGTGACTACATATATTGCCGAATGATTCTTGCATTCATTGCTAAGCTGTTGTTTCTACTGGGCATTTTGATTCTAGCTCATGTTTTGTTCAGCTTATTTACTGAATTATCAATCTGTTTGTTCAAATTGAAGGACACTCTATTTATGATTCCTCCATTGAAAAACTCCTCCATAATAAAAACCTGAGGTGTTAGAATTATAAATAAGGGTCCTTGTATCTGAGTAGCTTGATAATTCAGCATGGGGAAAAACATGAAGAAGACTTGAGATAAGAAGTCTGTATGTTCAAATGAAGTTTATTACACAGCAATAAAAGGGAGGAATTCTTAATAGAGAAATGTTTCATTGCATTTTTAAGCACAAGATGCTCAGTATAGCATATGTAATGGTAATGCAGTGGTCTCATTCGCTTAAGTTGCAGAGAGTTTCAAGGTAGTTAAATAGCCTAAGAATAAGACTCAGAGGACATTTATTAGGCTGACAGAAAATGGGATTCAATGCACTGAAGAATTTGTAGGTTGCTGGCATATATGTATACATAGGCACAATGGTGACAATAAAAGACTCATAGCTGCCACATGAACCCTCATAAAACATTTATTATGAGGTCGCTGGAGATTTTATTTAATTAAGCAAAATGGAGCTGAGATCACGGTGACTCTCATGAGGGCCTGTGATAACTTTCATGACAATTGTGCAAATACTTTACATCACAAATGTTTAAATACACAAGTAAAGTAATATCTTAATTTCACAAAGAGATCACCTATATGAACCAACAGAAAAAACTATTCAAACATCATAGGGTGCATGAATGAAGAATTTGTCAATAACATGCCTCTAGTTACTAGACTTCCAAGTTTTGTGAAATATATATGATAGGTAATGGAAATATTGGGCTCATTGAAGTCAGCAGTGTAGTTTCCTTTCACTTCTGTGGGATTCTATCAGGCCCCGTTTTGGTGTTTTATTGAATTATATCAGAAGATCAGTATTTATAATTTCTAAGAAAGCTTTACAACTGAGCACTACTTTACTTCCAGCTATATGGGTACAGTAACTTAGTGTACTCTGTACATCAAAATGCATTATTCTTCAATGTAGAAGAGTGGGGAGACCAGATGCTGCTTTTTAGTTTAAATCAAGAGAATTCCTTCAGCAACACCATATGTACATAGCATTCATTTCTTTAAAAAAAAAAGCCTGAAAGTACTTAGTATTTCTGTGTTAGAGGAAAGGCTTGAAATACGCTCTAGGTTAGAACGTTTTCTTATATATGATAGTATATTTCAGCTGCTGTCTATATTTCTTTCAAAACAGTAGTTACATCAAGGGTCTTCTTGACCTTAACAGCCCATTGAGGTAGCATGATTCAAGCATACTAGTTTCTGTAGCCTACAGCACAAAAGGGAGTGATGTGGCTGGCATCATGTCCAATTGCCTTTGACTCCCATCGAAATGACCAGGGACTATTTTACAGCTGCAAGGGAGGATGGGGAGGTGGCAGTCTTTGACAGAAGTCAGAAACAGGACTTTAACTCATGGCACAGGAGCCATAGCAAGATGTCTTAACTGCTTCGTTACTTTCTACATTTAAAATGGTCTCCTCTGTAATAGACTGCTTGCACATGCCACAGGGGTTTAATTTGGTTTAGTTCTCCCTAAATTGAAATGGTGGGTTTTTAAAAACACTGCTTCAATTTAGGGAGAATTAAACCTAACTAAACCTCCATGGTGTGTACACAAGGGTGGGAGCCCAATCCTTACCTGTCTCTTTGGCGGTGGGGATGTGGGAGGATGAGCTGCCAGCAGGCCGAGTGATCTCTGAGCTGTGCAGCGGCCCCCCAGGTGGCACCCGCCTTGGAGATGTTTTATCTTGCTATGCACCAAAGTCATTTAAAGCAGAATATGCCACCGGGCATGCAAACAGCAACACGATTAAAGTGGAATACACTGCTGAATGTGCAAACAGCAATGCCATTAAAGCTGTGCAAAGGGCATTTAAGCCACTTTAAAGGCCAATTTTGTAGCATGTACAAAGGCCCATAGATACCTGTAACTCTTTAACATGTATGATTTTTGGGGGCAGGACTGCTCCTTACAAGGTAGTTATAGAAAGAATAACACAAGAAGACAGGGGTTAGCTCTGTTAGTCTGAAGCTAGGCAGAAGGCAGGGTAGGCTGGCAACTTAGATACTAACTAGTTCAGAGAAGCATAAGCTTTTGTAGGAAAAGGTTTGATTTTGATTTATTTCTAGACACTGCAAGATATTTAATCATCACTGTCATCATACATCTAAGGCAGAAACATGTTTTAAAAGCAAACAGTGGGTATATTTCAGAAATACGTAAGCCTTCAGCTGAGAAGAAACTTAATCGTGGGAGCACTAGAGTCCACTAAGTCATCCCCAATATCCAACCTCTGCTTTCCTCCCTAAGGGCCTTTTACAACCTTGCAGGATATATAAATTAATCCAGAAAAAAGAATGCCACACTCTTGTGTAGCACAAATAACTTTATCAGAACAAGAACATGTCATGGTTAGTAAAATGGACTGTGACATGTTAGTGTGTGGATCTACATCAAACTACAAATGCCTTTTGTTTTATGAATCCCATTTTGTAAATGGTGCTGAGAGGACACTTTTGTTTTTTAACTTCCTTTTTATGCTGAAACCTCCAGGGAGTTGTCAGGAGAAATTCTTGCACCTCATTGATGACTAACAATGCAGAACAATCAAGGATTTTTAACCTGGAGCTCTCCCATTCAAACATAAGCAACCTAAAACAATGAGCTAGCTGCTGCCTGCCAGACGAATAAGCTTGTAAACAAGTAAAGATCACTTGATTTAGGAAATCTGAAGTCACTGAAGGCAGTGCACCGGTAGGGAGAAACTAAGGGTGTGTACCAGATTGTGCCCTAGATTTCAGCATCAGGTCTCATTCTGAATTCCCTCTAGGAGCCTTGCACATCTTACAGCATGGCTCTGTGGCCTGCATCCAGCCTATAGGCCTTAAGTTTTACACCCCTGACAATAAAACTTTGTGGCCTCCATGGCCCGAACAAGTGTCAAACATGGTGTTTGCACTTTGAGTGCCTAGAAAATCTAAGGCAAAGAGGAAGTACCATTATAAAGTATTTTAATTTTTGTACAGAGGCCATTAGGTCTTATCCAGTTATCCCACTTTAGAGGTCCATAACCTGTATTTCACTAAAGCATACCTTCCAGGAAGACATCAGATCTTGATCTGAAGACAACTAGAGATACAGTCCACCACTCATCTTTGTTGTTTATTCCAGTGGTGAATGAGCTTGTTAAAAATGTGTGCTTAGTTTCAGCTTGGGTTTGTCTGGCTTCAGCTTCCAGCCATTGACTCTTAAGCCTTTCTTGGCTAGATTAAAGAGCCCTTACACATCCAGTATTTTCTTTCCAGAAAGTTACTTTTAAATTATAATCCTTTCAGTTCTCAAATACTCTTTTTGATAAGCTAAACAGATGGACCCTTTTGTGTCTCCCATTTTAAGGCATTTTCAAAGTATTTCCACAAAGGTGGATACTACCACAAGCAGATGCAGGATTTCCTAGAGCTGGGCATGGCACCCTGTGGCAGGGTGCTCAGCATGCCTATCACTGTAAGAGGGGAAGAGGCTGCATGAGAAGCAGCTTGCAGGTGTGGCAGGAGGCAATTAGAGAGTCACCTGGCCATAAATGGGAGGTTGGCCTTGAAGCATATGAGTCCAGGGCTTGAGCTGGTCAGGCAGTCTAGTTCTGAAAGCCATGGAGAAAGGAGTTTCTGGTCTGCAAACATGTGAACTGAGGTAAGCCACTCTGGAGGTTTGTGAATGGGACTAAGGGGTGGCGGACGTCTCAACAGGCCTGTGAATAGAGAGGCCTGGGAGCCAGGGTTGGTGAGCCCATATCCCACAGGGGTGGAAATAGGCCTGGAAATAGAGAGGCCTGAGAGATGGGGCTAGATACCGGATAGCCTGGGGAGGGGAGGGACGAGCAGAGAACTGGGGAGTAAGGATGGCCAGGGTGCCTGTGGTCTCAACTGGCCTAGGGGTGTAGCCAGGGTCTAGAGAGACTGAAGGTCAAGGGCCACTGCCAGAGACCAAGGGGGGTCAGAGGACCTGTAGTCCAGGAGGGGCATAGATAGGGTAAATAAGCCTGGAGATTGTGGCCAGGGGCCTGGAGCCCAGGAGGGACAGAGATAGGAGCCTGATAGGGCAGGATGTGGTGCTTGGGAGTAGCCTGCAGAGGTGAAATGCCCAGATGGGGAGTGCAGACTGAGGTTCTGTGCTTGGGAATAGCTGTGAAAGGCAAAGTGCCAGGGTGGCGAAGGAAAGCCTGGAAGTTAGACCGGGGAGAGACTGAGCTAGGTGAAGTACCCAGGCAGGGGGGCCTAATCACAGAGACTGAGGCTACGGCCCAAGGAGGCTGGTGATGGACTCAATTGATAACATTTTCAAGGCATGGGCATGGTGCAAGGGATGGTTGGAGCTATGTTATAAACCCATAAGGCAAGGCAGAGACTCCTGAATACCCACAGGGATGGGGGATCCCTGGGGAGCCTCTCTTTCTAAAGATCTAAGAACAACAAGGCATTGCAGGCAAGGTAAAGAGGGAGCAAGCCTGAGGAGTGTGGGTGGAGCAGGGGCTGAGGACCACCAGGAGACATCGTAGACCCCCCTAGGTTGTGTGCTTGTTACACACACCACTCCTCAGACTATGGGGTGTATATGGGAGCAAGGCACTGTTTGAGCCTCTAGGCCAGCGGGAAATACTGGGGAGCCAAGCATGGATCAGGTGCATAAAGAAGGGGGACCTGCCTGCTGCTGCTGCTTTCCCCAGCTGACCCCAGCATGGGGACAGCACCATGGCTGCTCCTGCTCTGCTTCAGCTGGGCACTGTTGGAAGTGGCTGTGCATGGTGCCAGGCTCTGCTGGGAACAGGAGCAGCAGCATGGAGGTTCCTCCTTCTAGCACCTGTTCTCAGCCTTCCTCCTCCCCTGTGTCCCCCTGCTGACATGGAGCAAGCACTAGAAGAAGGAACCTGTGTGCTTCTGCTGTTGCCAGCCAAGTCTGGCGTCACAAGCCCCATTATATTTTTGTGGGGTCTTGTGAATGTTTTCTTGTACTAAGATGGCATGTGTGGTCTTGTAGGAAAGTCCATATTATGTTGTATCTACTTGTATTGCTGTTATCACTGTAGCAATTATGTTATGTTGTCTATATCCAAAACCATAAAGATATATGTATATGGCTTAGTCAAGGAAAGGGAGTGGGCAGAACTTTGCTTTGTGATTCTCAGACACTAGGTGCATCTACATGAGACACTGACTGGGCAGTAGCCAAAAAATACTGTGCAGTAGCGCATCACAGCATGGACAGTGCTAATACACTACTGCACAGTATTATTAATACTGTGCGGTAGCTTTACATAAAAGATGTTCGCTGACTCTACTGCACAGTAAGTCCAGTTATTGTGCATTTATTTAGTATTTGCTAATACAAGTACTATATAAATGAGCAGTTACAACTGTGCAGCAGCATCTTGTGTAGATGTGCTTTGTGTGCAAGAAGAATTGCCACTCCCAGACACAAGCAGAAGGAGTTGGGCACCCAAGTAATTCCTGTAATGGGAAAATTGTCTCTGCTATAGCAAAGGCAACTGAGAAGAATGGCCCATTAGACCAGAGGAATGCCTCATAACACATGGAGACCTGAAATTTCTG
>NW_017729033.1:38642256-38644734 GCF_001723915.1 Gavialis gangeticus | reverse complement strand
GGGGGGGGGGGGGGGGGGAGCTACACCCCACCCCCCAAAAATACTGCCGATGAGGGGGTGGTGGCTCATAGTCAATTAAAATACTGCCGATGGGGGGCAGGGGTGCAACTTGGAGCCTTTTTAGCATCTAGCTATGATAGAATTGTGGTCTTTTGGATCCCAGGCTTTGGAGGTTCAGTAGTTCCAAGAGGCAGGACTGGCAGAATCGGCAGGAAGGCTGGATTGTGGAGATACTGGCAGACTCATGGGAGAAGTAGGGTGCAGCCAGAAGAGAGCATAAGAGGCTTAAAATGCTGTGTTTTTCTGCCTTCAAACTTGTGGTAATTTTTTTCTTGTAAAATTATTTTCTTCTATGTGTTGTTTGGTGTCCTTACTGATTGCTTATGGGTAGAGTGATCCCTGGGCAAATGATAATCCAGGCTAGCCCTTACTATGGAAAGAAGGACCTAAAATTTGTTTCACAACTGAAAGGGAAGGTTACTTGGAATTGACAGAGATTCCCCTGCTGCAGGTGTGGGGTCCAGTGTAATGACAGTGGCTTGTAAGAATAAAAAATTGTCCCAGGACAACCTCAGTCTGTTCCTAGAGACAAGCACTGGTGCATCTGGGAGAAATTAGGGACTCTAGGGGTCGCTACTAAATGGATTTGTGACACCTGGCTCCCCACATAGCTGCTTCCTGCACCGTGACTGGGGCAGCTCTGGGGCTCCCCCAGTGCCTGCACCAGGGGAGCAGTGTACAAGAACGCTTAGGGTGGGTGGCAGGGAGCAAGTGCAGGATAAGGAAACCTGCTCACTGCTGCCACTGCCTTTGCTAAGCCCAACACCCCCAAGCAGCCTCAGTCCACAGCTGGAGCAGGGTAGAAGCAGCTGTGGGACTGCTCCTGTGCCCGTGTTAGCTGGGGACAGCGATGGCAGTGGCAGAAGGTAGGTGTGACCACACCACTGCACACCCCCTGGATCTGTCCCTTGATACCACAACTGTATGAAGTATTCCACTTTATGGTACTTCTAATTTGATAGGTAAAATCATCACCCTAATTCTGCTCAATATTCCTTTTTTAATTGTTTATTTTTTTTTACTTCTATGGATTACACAAGTCTCTTTGCTCCCTGGGAGCTCAAACTGAGATGTTTGTGCATAGTGACCACTAGATTAATTTCAAGTTAATTGTTTTCTTGGATAGTGTCCTGAATTCTATACATTTGCCATGTCTTTCTTCTTCTTATTTGTATAACTTTGCATTTGGCTGCATTCAACATTGCCCCTGTCAACTATGAATTTTTCCCTGCCATCTTTCTTTAATTCCCCTTATCAATTTTCTATATTTCTTAGCAATCAACATAAATGAGAAGTTAACTGTTTCTCCTTTTTCCCCTCATTGTTAATTCCTAACTGATGTTTTCACTTCTCACCTGAATCAGGATGAGCTTTTAACCACAGTTGTGGAATTGTGGCTTTTCATTTTATTAGTGGTTGCATACAAACCTCCAACATGTCTTCCAAACTAAAGTTCTCCATAGCACCAAGTTGTTTTCTTTCCCTACATTACAGAAATATGCTTAAGTGGTAACTCAATCAGTTTCATAGTTTCATAGTTGTCTGGTCTAATTCAGTGCTATGTGACATATCTCCACTAGCCTCCCCTTCTGAGTTTGTTAGCATTTTTTATCAACATACATTAGAGATTTTGTGCTTCTGAAGGCACAGGAGGTGAGACCAGTATGTAGACTGGTTGCTAGAGATCAGGAAATTCAGGTGGAGCCTTAGTAATCATGCCTCCTGTTTGTCCCTTCTTTTTCTGGCTCTGATTATTGTCAGTAAATACAAGAAGTAGGCTACAGAAGGACCACCTGCAGACTACCTGGGCTTCTGTTTTGCTTACCATGGATGCAGGGGGCAGAGGGAGCATCTAGGAGGAGGGTAGCTCACCTTTTGGATTCTCATGTTTAGAAGAGCTAGCAGGAGTCTGTACTGCCATCAGGGGTGAGCCAAAGGGGTTTATAATGAGGATGGTTAACCTGTTGGGGCTAGGGAGAAGGTCTGAGGGTAAGCCAAAGCAGCAGTGTAGCTGTAATGTAGGGTGCCACTCTGTCTTAAATGTGATTAAACAAATGCTCTCCCTCTACTTCAAGTTCAAGAAGTCAGTGGCAGAAGTGCTCTAATTTTCAAGCTTTACTCTTAAGCGCCCGTATTTAGGCTGGGCTGCTGAAGACTCCCAAATAGAGCCAAATGGCTGAGCCATCCCTGATTCATAGCCACCTACCTGGATCTAATGCAGCAGTGGCTCATTATGCCCACCCATGAGCTATTAACCATCCCTACCCAGCATTAGCATGCCCACCCAGCGCACCCTGCACCCACTATGTGTTTGTATCCTGGATGCCTGGGTTGTGTGTCTGTGTGCGCCCTGGAGACCTACAATGTGTGTGTGTGTGTGTGTGTGTGTGTGTGTGTGTGTGTGTGTGTGTGTGTGTG
>NW_017729033.1:38633252-38642204 GCF_001723915.1 Gavialis gangeticus | reverse complement strand
TGTGTGTGTGTGTGTGTGTGTGTGTGTGTGTGTGTGTGTGTGTGTGTGTGTGTGTGTGTGTGAGATACCTGGAGAGAGAGAGTGTGTGTGTTTCCTGGATGACTGTATCCTCCCCATCACCGATATTGGTGGTCCTGACCCTGCACAGTGGCAGGCTGTCTGGATTGGTGAAGCCCTGGTCAAGTAGCTGCTCACCTGTGTGGAATGGGAGGGCTCTGGATGAGTAGGGCTGGAGGGCTTTAAGTACCTCTGCCCAGGCACCAGGCCATGCATCTCCAGACCTGGCCCGTGTCACAGGCACTGCTGCCCACAGTCCACACCATCTCCCTTCCTCCTTCCCTTCCCACCCTCCACCAGGGGCACACACCTCGGTGCCAGGGAATAGGGCACAAGGAAGAGATGTTCCTTGTTTTAGTCAAAAGTTGAAGCTGACAAACTTTTAGTGTGTTTATTAAATAAAAACTGCAATATTGCCCCCTCCAGAACTTGGAAACTTCTTAGTTAACAGTAAGAGAGTGGAGGAAGAGCCTGGTTGCACCAGAAAGTCATGATGTTGAGGGGGAAAGGGGTTGGCAGCCGTGAGGTCTCAACTTAACAAAACAAAAAGGCTTGGGGCAGCAAGGAGAATGTCATGCATAAAACTGATGCCCCTCAGTTTAATTAAAAGTTGCTGCTGCCAAAATTTTTGTGTGCATAATAAAGAAAAACTGTGGAACATTGCCCATTCTGGAACTTGGACCAGAGCCCAGGGGGCTGCTTAATTTTTCAGAGGTTGCACCATTCACCTGCAGGAGGACCTGGGCCTGCAGTGGCATAGCCTGGTGGGGCTCTTCCCCCCCCCCGCATTTCTTTGGGCCCTGTGCCTACACCAGCAACCACCAGCAGCCAGGGCTAGTGACTTGCCTTGGAAGGTGGGCTGAATCAATGCTGGCTCGAGCATCGGGTCTTGGGCAGCCTGATCCCCCTCTTCTCCTGCACTGCTGCTTCCCAAAGCAGGGCTCTCCCAGGCACCTTCATGGATTCTCAGACCACACCAGAGATCAGCGGCTCCCATGCACTTATCTCCTGTCCTGGGGCCCTCAACCCAGAGCCGGAAGCCATGCAGCTCTTCATGACCCAGCACTGACCATGGTACAGAATGCTTGCGTTTCACCTCCCAATTGGAAAATCCAAGATGCCTGGAGTCCATCTTCCTGCTGTGGGACCTGGGCAGGCTGCGAAACCTAAGCATCAGGGCCTGGAGGGTTGAGCCTTCTCTGGGAGGAGAAGGAGGGAGGGAGTGGAGGGAGTTTTGCTAGGGAGAATTTCTATTTCCCACTGTGCCTTCCCTGCAGCAGCTGCTCTGCAAATGGTGCCTGGAAGACTGCCAGCAAAAATGTGCACTTTTGCCTTTTGCTTGCACCTTTGCTTGCTTGCTAGACCCTAAAAGGACTCCAAGCTGCACCCCTCACACCTCCATCGGCAGTATATTAATACTGTGGGGCTCGAAAAAAGCTTTCAATGTGTATGGGGGTCTGTTTGGGCTAGGATTTGTCAGGTGGATCCAGGTAAGCATGTTGGCTTCTCTCAGGAAAGCAATGTGACCTTGAGAGATGGGACAGTCAGTTGTCAATCACACAGACTTGTGGCCCCACTCAATTTAACACAAACTGATAAGGCCCCAACGACAGTACGGAGGACTGAGCCTCGTGCCGTAACATCATTGTAGGCCAGTGGCACAGGGGTTGGTGGGGAGAGTTGTTTGAGACACCCGAGGTCAGTAAGGAGCATCAGTAAATCAGTATCATCAGTTTTCCATGTGTACAATTGTTGAGACAAGAGCATGAATATCTGAGCAGGCAACTATATCCTTCCTCATGAGCACACCCCAATTTACCAAGGAGTCACATTAGACCATTCCCTCACCTATAAACATCACATTCAGAAAGTCAGTAGTAAAGTCTCCACATGGGTAGCTGCCTTTAGATGTTTATCCAGCACAACATGGGATGCCAACTTCACAATGCACTGAACCAGGGCACTTGCAATGGTATATGCCCCAGAAGAGTACTGTGTTCCTGTATGGTCTAGAAGTTGTTGCACTAAAAAGCTTGACACTGTACTTAACAGAGCACAGAGTCTCATAACAGGCTGTACAACTTACACACAGATGTATTTCCTGCAATCTTGGGCATTAGACCAAGTGACATAAGAAGACAGACCCTAACTCTCCCTTGCTGCTAGGTTTCTGGGCCCAGGAGAGCCCAGTGGGCTGGGTATTGTAGTCTTGTATGTTGAGCTAAATTTAGGTAAGAAGTGGGGTGAATGGAAATGAAATGATAGTTCAGACTGGAGTAATCCAGTCTGAAGTGTATTCCTACAGTGTTTTATACCAACACCATATGAGTCGCCCATTGGGCATGACTTTCACAGAGAAGCAAGGATCAAGCTGAACAGACTAAGATCTGGATACAGACATCTCAAAACAACACTGTGCAAGATGAACATCTTGGACAGACCCCTGTGTGAATGTGTTGTTCAGGAAACAGCACAGCACTTAATTGAAAGCTGCAGTCTTTACAAATACCCACATGGGGTAGATGGGATCTGCACGCTGAGCAATAATACCAGACAGTGGCTTGTAGCTGGCTGGAAGGAACAAGATGGGGGCAGGTTGGAAACGAGGGCTTTGCTGACTCTTTTCAGCAACAGGCAGGGCGTGGGGCCAGCCTGACCCTCAGACAGACCACACAAGCTTTGGCTGAGGCTAGATACCACCCGATGAGGGAGGGTGAACGGGGTGCTGAAATGCTCACTCCTCCCCACAGGGTGGATTGTGGAGTGCAGCCTACCATGAGCTGGGATGAGATGTGGTATAGATGTTTGCTCGTTTATTATGGCACTCTAACCTATAGCACTGAAATCCAATACCACATCCATCCAAGCTTATCTTAGAGCAGGGCCCATCATTTTTGCAATACTCTAGGGGTCCTGACCATCTGTTCGGTTGTGGCTTTAGAGCGCTTTCTGCGTGCCGACCACACAATAAGTGTAACTTCTGAACCTGGCCTGTGACAGTAAAGTTCTTTTCAATATTGAGAATCCCCAAATCTCCTTGTTTTTTACCCATGGTCCTAGCACTAGTGTATAAGAATCTGAAACATTATTTCTCTTCACAGGCTTTGCTATGTTGGTTTGAATTTCTCATAACATACAGTTAGAAGCTGCATCAGATTTAGTTCCTTAGCACATCCCCTAGGTTTGCTAGTTTAATGTCCTTCACCACTAAGAGGCCCCACAGGGAGACGCATATATAACCTGACAAATAATACAATACGCTGATCACTGATCCTTTGACTTTTAATTAGCAGAGTATTTCTGTCCTCCCAGCACTGCTCTTCTAACTTCTCTCCCAAAGTCCCACAACAGGATACTTGCTTCTCCTCCTGGCGATCACTGTTGATTGGATGCAGTGCAAGTTCTGAGTAGTGAGTCCTAGTTCTGCTGCATTACCAGATCTCTTGTCACCAGACTAGTTGGTCTGGATTGCTTTTCCAACCTGACTACACCTGGCCTGCTTCTGGTCTACGGTCTTATAGCCAGCTTTGTTTATGCCTGTAGTTTCCAGCAGCAGCATGCTTCCTGCTGGTTATGAAGCTTTCTTGTGGCATTGCCTGCGTGCCTATAGACTGAACCAGGATGACCCATCTCCCTCTTTCTTGCGAATGACTGTCTTCTACCTTAGTCAGTCAGGTGGGCAGTCAGGAATCAGAGGTAGAATTTTCTTTTATTCCTTTAGTCAATGACAGCTCTTGAGGCAGAGGATGCAATTCCCTTTTCTACCTGCTTCCTAATCAGGGCTCATGGGACTCTTTGACATTGCTCACATAGGGCACTGGGGGCTCTGGATTCTGCATATTCCTTTCTGTTAAATGTTTACATGTTCTAGTTAGGTAAAATATAGCATAGGTATCTGTTTGGAGAATAAACTGTAAATGTGAAAGAGGAAAAGAGACATGTATCTGTGTTCAGATTACTTGATGTTCATGAAGTGAAGGTCTCTGGATTGAGGAATTTTTGTTTGTACCCTGTATATTCCTTTCTGTTTGTCTCATTTGGTTCTGAGAAAAAGAATACTCAGCATTTTTGATTTGGAAAGGTTCTCAAAAGTCACACTGGATATATGCGTGAGAGAATGTCTGGGTATAGTTTACATTATTTATAGAATTGGGATACAATTCTGAGAGTTCTGAGGAAATTTAGACAGGGAATGTGTCAAGATTTTTAGTACTGAGGATTTTTTATGAATCCTGGGGACACTATTATATCTTCTTCACATTGCCCTTACTTGATATAATTTGCAAAATGATTTATGCTCCCACCTGCAACATTTTCCTATTGTATTCTCTACTTGTTATATGGTTATCAGTCTTTTGCAAATAGGTTCTTTTTGGAGCAGATGTAGAAGTGTAAGTGAACTGGCTACAAAATGTTTTTAATTTAAATTATTTAAATGCTTGAACAGAATTTATGACCCTGGTTATAATTTTAGGTCATCAGAATTCTAATGTGTTTGGAAAGGAAGTGACTAATCCAAACATTCAAGGATTTATGAATATAACATTCTAATTTAGGATTTATTGACCTGATTTGTAAACTTTGCTGTATAGGTCATAATCTTGCTTTAAAATGATATTTTAGATTTATTTTCTGATTGATCAATTCATCAAATATTTTGAAAACAGGCCAGTCAGTTGCCTGACTTAAAGAGCAGGATTGGTAAATTTCTAAATTGTATAAATCAGTTTCCTGACCTGAGAATAAGTTAAATGCATAGTTCAAAGTTTTAGCTAAAAATAATGGCTAAAAGAATTTTAAAACTGAGCAGTTAAGATTTACAAGAAGAAATGATAGATCTTAGTCCAAATGAGTAACTTAATTCCTGAGGGACAGATGTTGATTCTCAAAGATGTGATGTACCTGGAGATCTTGCTGAATTCAGCATAGGTTATGAGTGCTCAGCACCTCTGAAAAATTGGACTGACATGGTTTAATGTTAACTAATACATTTTCTAGAAAGGATTCTCACCTGTGGTGTACAGTTTATGCGATAGTTTACCCACTAGGACAGCTTGGCCACTTGACTATTGCAAAGGGCTTTCTTTTCCCTACTGTTTTCATCTTGATAAAGGCCATGCAATGGTGGTTCAAACCCCAAAAGTCATTGGTGGCAGCAGCAGTAGTCCCTCAATACAAGGAGGCCAGTCTTCCAGTAATAGGTGAGTCATTGGTGAATCTGGAATGGCTGAGGAAGTCAATCCAAGATCTGCAAGTTGGACTGCAGACATGGCAAATAGTGTAAGGCCTCTACATTGCAGCTAGGGCATTGGGCAACTAGGTCAGTGACACTCAGACCCCTAAACAGGGCCAGCTGAGCCTCCGCCTGCTGAGTGGTGCTAGGGCTGCTTTTCAGGAGCTCTTGCAGCACCTGGCCCCTGATGCACAACAAACTGGTTTCAGTCCCTGAGTAGCTCTCACCCATGTGACTTTCCTGGTGTCTGCTTCTGCATTCCAGAGGGGGAAGGGCTTGAAGAAGCCACTTAGCTGTGGGAAAGGGCCAGAGAGCTACAAGACTGCAGCAAATGGTGCAAAAAAGAAGCAAAGGGCACCTCCAGATGAGCGTACACATACGGTTTGTGGCACCTCAAAGCTGTTTCAGGTGCCACGAACTCCATGTGGCACATGTGTACCCATTTGCTATGCTGCTAATTTGCAGTGAAGTGCCAAATTTGACAACAGAAGATCCCAGTGTGGAAAAAGAAAAAAAAAAACCTCCACAAAAAAAGCAGTGTGGTGCACGTGCCAGCAGCATATACCACCAGAAATGGAGCCTGGATATCCAGAGCAGCTCTTTGGCTGCCAGCCAGGCTGTGGCCAGATTGGCATCAGTGAAGCTCCAGGAGTCCCTTAGAGGCCCAGGTAAAGCTGCTGGGGCCAGCACACATGCTGACCTCAGCCTCCCCTACCTCACCTGGGACAATTTGGCACGTGTCAGAACATGCTTATAGGGGCATGCTCTGGGGAACAAAGCAGTGGCACAGTTATATGCTGCTGCTATTTATGCCTGGCAAATATGCACCCCTGCACATACACACTCATCTGGATGTGCCCAAGGCGTTCACACTGCAAAATACATCCAATGGATGTATACAAATATGAGAAATATGGGGAATAAACAAGATGAACTGGAATATGCAGCCTATGAAAAGAACTATGATCTGATTGGCATCACTGAGACCCGTTGGGACAGCTCTTATGAATGGAATGTCAGAACTGAGGGTCACACTATTTTGGAAGGACAGGGGTGGGAGAAAAGGTGGCAGTGTTGCCTTGAATGTCAAAAACACATACACTTGTTCCCTGGTTCAAGAGGAAAATGACAGCAAAGCAGAATGCATTTGGGGGAAGATGAAAGGTGAAAGATGCAGCACTGATATAATTATGGAGATTTATTATAGGCCACCTAATTGGGAAGAGGAGGTAGATGAGGCACTCTTTAAGCAGGTGACAAATTTATCCAAAAGCAATGGGATCGTACTGGTTAGAGACTTCAGTTACTGGATATCTGCTGGAAGAAGAGTGGATTGGAGACTTCCGTTTCTGGACATCTGCTAGAAGAGCAGTGCAGCAGAACATGGTTCCGAACTTGTGTAGAGGACAACTTTCTGTTCCAGAAAGTAGAGGATACAACTAGGAGATCATCTTGGTGGAGGGTGTGAAGGTGGTGGGTAACTTGAAGGAAGTGATCACGGTCCAATAGAATTCTAGATCCTGTGACACAGAAAGCATGAGGTCAGCAAAATTAGTACACTAAGTTTCTAAAAGGCAGATATCATCCAACTAAAGGTGCTAATAGGCATGGTGTCATGGGAGGATAGATTGAAGGATAAAGGCACTCAGGTGGGCTGGAAGCTTCTAAAGGGCACAGTATTGGAAGCCCAGTAAGAAACTGTCCTATCATGATAGAAGCACAAGAAGAATGGCAAGAGACCATCATGGATTCACAAAGAACTTCTAAAATGCTCAAATGTAAAAGGAAAACATACAGGCAAGAGAAAAATGGGCAGGTCACCAGGGAAGCATACCTAGAAATTACAAAAACCTGTAGGGACAAAACCAGGAAGGCAAAGATAAAGAATGAACTGCACCTGGTAAAGAAGGTTAAGGACAACAAGAATAGGTTCTATACGTATGTTGTCCAGAACTAAGAAAGTTGTCCATCCTCTGTTAACAACCCAGGGGGAACTCCTAACAGAAGATGGAGCTATTTAATAGCTACTTTGCCTCAGTCTTCACAAAAAATTGAGGTGTGCCAGACCTAATAAAAATGATATGGATAACGAAGGAGGCAAGCTGGTGGAGGAGTTAACAAAATAAACAGAGAGCTTTTGTTGGATCTGAATGAATTCAAGTCAGCAGGGCTGGATGAGCTTCATCCCAGAGTCCTGAAGGAATGGGCAGAGGAGATTTCAGAGCCCTTGACATTGATCGTCATGAAGTTGTGGGAGATGGGCCAGGTACCAAAGGACTGGAAAAGTGGCACTATGTTGACCTTTTTAAAAAAAGGCCAAAAGAAGGACCCAGAAAACTGCAGACCAGTTAGCCTTACATCAATACCTGGAAAGTTACTGGAACATGTCCTAAGGACAGCCATTTACAAGCATCTAAATGAGGCAAGGCTAATTACAAGTGGCCAGCATGGATTTATGAAAAAGAATTGTTTCAACACAAAGGTGATTTCCTTTGACAAAGTAACTACTTGGATAGATGAAGGGAATGCTGTGGATATCAGCAAGGCTTTTGACGATATCCACACAAGCTTCTCATAAACAAATTGGAGAAATGTGGGCTGGACAAACCTATTGCAAGGTGGAGAAAAACTGGCTCAGTTACCACAAGCAAAGGGTAATTATTAATGTGTCCATGTCAGAATGGCAGGAGGTTCTGAATCTCATGGGGTTCTGTCCTGGGCAAGGTGCTGTTCGCTGTGTTTATTAACAATTTGGATGCTGGTATAGAAAGCTTCTTTTCAGGCAACATGAAACTGGGAAGGATTGCAAACACTTTGGAGGATGCAAGTGAAATTCAGAAGGGTCTCAACAGATTGGAAAGTTGGGCTATCATAGTGCCCCATAGAGATAACAGGATGAAGTTCTTTGTTGCCCTGTGGGGTCAGGCCAACTCTCAGGATCTCAATATTGCACTGTTAGACAGGAGGGTGTGACACAATTGCACATCTACAAACACACAAATCAGTTAGGTGCATACACACGCACACTACCAGCTCAGGCCCATACACATCCAAACCAGACTAGGCACATGCATACCTATCACTAATTCAATCACATACACTATACACCCCAAAAGTTAGACCCAGATCACTAATTCGTATATCATGCACACAATGACATATATATATATATACACACACACACACACTTACCAGTTCACACACATACAACCCACCTACACATACACACAGGTGCATTCCTAACTTGGATGGACAGTGTGTATGTGTGTGCTTGGGGTACCTGGGATACTTGGGGGAAGGTTAAGGTGAGAGAGAGAGTTAAAGTGTAGGGAGTGAAAGTTGCCAGAACCGGGATTAAAACTGATAGACTATAAAGAAGCTGGCTGGGGAACTGAGGCTTGGGTTTACTTAAGGTAGACTGGGGCTGGAAACTGAGGCAGACAGCTGAGATATTGGGGGGTGGGGGGTAGATAAGTGGTGGCAAGGAGGAGACAACCAGAAAAGAAACTGAGGCAGAAACCTGGTTGCTCAGGGGAAAAGGACAAGGCAGTGGGGATAAGACAGTGGCAAAGAAACAGGGGGTTTGGAGGCAGAGAGGAGCTCAGGATAGGTGTTGGAGGTGGCAGTGAGCCAGAAGCAGGAGAGGGAGAAATGAGACAGAA
>NW_017729033.1:38628668-38633112 GCF_001723915.1 Gavialis gangeticus | reverse complement strand
GCGCAGAGGAAGAGAAAGAAAAGCCAGAAATAATTGGGGAAGGGAAGGGAATGCATACCTATCATATAAATATATATATGTATTAAAAAAGAAAAACTGGGGGTTTTGCTACACAGTGTGAACAAATGCAAGGTGTGACACCTCAGAAGGAATAATCAAAAACACAAATATCAAATGGGTGACACTTGGTTGGATGTCAGCGTTATGGAAAGGGACTTGTGAGTCTTGGTAGATCACAGGCTCCATAGGAGACTGCAGAGTGATGTAGCTGAACAAAAGTTAAATGCGGTTTTGGGATGCATCAATAGAAGCATTAGGTTCAAGACATGGGAGGTGATAGTGCCGCTCTACTCAGCACTGCTTAGGCCTCATCTGGAACACTGTGTACAGTATGGGCTCCACACTTTCAGGAGGATATGGAGAATTGAGAGAAGATCCAGAGGTGGGCAGCAAAGATGATTAGGGTTTGGAAAGCAAGTCATATGAGGAGGAGAGGCTAAAGGAGCTAGGCATATTCAGCTTGCAAAGAAGGTGCTTTAGAGGGGACATGATTGCAATCTTCAAATACTTGAAGGGCTGCCATAACGAAGAGGGGAAGCACCTTTCCTCCTAGAGAGGAGGACATGGACCAGTGGCTTGAAGTTGCAGCAAAGTAAGTTTTTTAGATTGGATATCTGGAAAACTTTTTCACTGTAAGAATAGTAATACAGTGGAATAGATTGCCTAGGGAAGTTGTGGGCTCTCCATCACTGGAGGTGTTCAAGAAGAGGTTGTACAGCCACTGGTTGGGGATGATATAGGTGTAGATATATCTGTGTTCTCCCATGGGTATTTCATATGCTTCCAGAAACTGCTGGTTGCCCTTCCCACTGCCCTTGCCCCCGGAATTTCTGACACATCAGGCAGCGTTCCCTCTAAGCTGCGCAGCTTAGAGGGAACTCTGATGTCAGGGTGTTTTTGAGGCATTGGGCATTGGCTATAGCCAAGGCTGGGGACCTTGACTGGGGTTTGCTCCTGCTGGGACCAAAGCCAGAGACTCCTGGCTACAGGGTCCTGCCCCTCTGCTCAGGAAGGAATTTTACCCCATGGTAAGACTGGAATGGACTGTGGGGGGCTTCCCCTTCTGTAGCAGGAGGCATGGCCCTCTATCCAGGATCTCTTGAACATATGCTGACAACATTTCATAGAAGCAGGAAGCTGGATGCTGTGGTTCACCTGCTTTATCTGTGGCAGGTTTGTGTGTTAGGCATGTGTTGTGACAGGATTGCTAGTAGTCTTATGAAGAGTTTAGATTATGATTTGTATGGGATGGTTTAGAATCATAGAAAGTTAGGGTTGGAAGGGACCTCAGGGGATCATCTAGTCCAACCACCTGTTCAAAGCAGGTCCATCCCCAACTAGATCATCCCAGCCAAGGCTTTGTCTAGCTGGGTCTTAAAAACCTCCAAGGATGGAGATTCCACCACCTCTTTGGGTAAAATGTTACAGCGTTTTACTACCCTCCTTGTAGGAAAGTTTATTTTTTCCCCAATATCTAACTTATACTTCCCTTGCTGCAACTTGAGAACATTGCTTCTTGCTCTGTCACCTGCCACCACTGCCACCAATCTAGCTCCATCCTCCTTGGAACCACTCTTCAGGTACCTGAAGGTAGCTAGTAAATCCCCCCTCCCCCCAAGTCTTCTCTTCTCCAGAATAAATAAGCTCAGTTCCCTCAGCTTCTCCTCAGAAGTCATGTCCCCCCAGCCTCCTAACCATTTCCTTTGCCTTCCATTGGACTCTCTCCAGTTTGTCCACATCCTTTCTGTAGTGGGGGCCCAAAATTGGACCCAGCACATGAGCTATGGCCTCACCAGTGCCAAATAAAGGGAAAGAATCACTTCTCTCAAACCGCCAGCAATGCTCCTACTTTTGCAGCCCAGTATGCCATTAACCATCTTTGCAACAAGGGCACACTGATGACTCATATTCAGCTTATTGTCCACTGTAATCCCCAGTTCCTTTTCTGCAGATGCTGTTTAGCCAGTCAGTCTCCAGCCTGTATTGGTACATAGGCTTATTCCATCCTAAGTGCAGGACTTTGCATTTGTCCTCATTGAACCTCATGAGATTTATTCTGGTCCACTCCAATTTGTCTAGGTCTCTCTGAATTGTAGCCCTAGCCTCCAGTGTATCCACTACTCCCCACTATCATGGTGTCATCTGAAAACTTGCTGAGGGTGCACTCCATCCCATCTTCCAAGTCATTGATGAAGATACTGAACAAAACTGGCTCCAGGACTGACCCCTGGGACATCAAACTATTGATTACTACCTTCTGAGCCTGGGATCCAGCCACCTTACAGTCCATTTATCCAACCTGTATTTCCTTAGCTTGCTTGTAAGTATGTTGTGGGAGACCGTATCAAAAGCCTTGCTAAAGTCAAGAAATATCACATCTGTTGCTCTTTCTGTATCCACAGAGCCAGTCATCTCATCACAGAAGACAAACAGGTTAGTCAGGCATGACTTGCCCTTGGTGAATCCATGCTGACTGTTCCTAATCACTTTTTCCTCCTCCAGGGAGATTCATAGGGGCATATGCACTGAGAATTCTTTGAGGATCTGTTCCATAGTTTTTCCAGGGACTTAGGTGAAGCTGACCAGACTGTAGTTCCCCAGATTCTTCTTCTTCTTCTTCTTCTCTTCCTTAAAAATGAGCAATATATTTGACATTTTCCAGTCATCTGGGACCTTTTCCAATTGCCATGAGTTTTCAAAGATAATGACCAGTGACTCTGCAATCGCATCAGCTAACTCCTTCAGTTCTCTTGGATGCTTTATGTCCAGCCCTATGTACCTGTATCCATCCAACTTTTCTATACAGTCCTTAACCTGCTCTTTTTCCACTGTTGGTTTCTCATCTCCTCCCCAAACTGTGTTGTCAGGTACAGTAGTCAGGGAGCTGACCTTGCCTGTGAAGAATGAGGTAAAAAACGCATTGAGTACTTCAGTCTTTTCATAGATGTCACGACTGGGGCCTAGGAGCGGCCGTGATCCCGCTAGCGCCCCCCTGCCAAGCCAATTAGGAGATCCAGCACCCTCTTTTTCTCGCCTGCCACGTCTTTGATCTTATATAATTTTATATGGGAGGCTGCCTTTGATCTCCTTGTATCTATGGGTGACTTGGTGCACCCCCCCCCAGCCTTATGGGCTATGGGCTTAGCACGCCCCAAGCCTCGCAGTTATTCCGGATGTTCTTATGTCCATAAGACCTCAGAGGGTCCCTCACCCTCTCCGGGCTCGTCCTGCCCTCTCTGGGCTTTGTCTCGCACACCCTGCCCTCTTCAGCCGATTAATGGCCCCAGCCCTGTCTTGGGCCTTCACCGGCACCCACCCTACTTCAGCTCCACCGCTGGCCCCTGCCCTTCTCGGGGCTCCCGGGTGTACTTGCCCTTCTACAGGCGTTATCCGCGCTTCTCGCACTCTTGCCCTCGCTGGGGCCTGTATCCCGTGCCAAAACCACACCCAGGGCTCAGGTGGCACCCAGCCGTGCCTGGCCCCCTGACCCTTCTCGGGGTCCTTTTTGCCACGCGCCTCTCACGTGCTTGCCCTCGCTGGGGCCTGTGTCCGCGCTACTCGCGCCCTTGGCTCTCTCCGAGCTTGTCCCGCGCTACTCGCGCCCTTGGCTCTCTCTGAGCTTGTCCCGTGCTACTTGTGCCCTTGGCTCTCTCCGAGCCTGTACGCCAGCCCTGCCTCGGGTTTTCACCGGTGCCGGGGCTCAGGTGGCACGCAGCCGTGCCTGGCCCCTTGACCCTTCTCGGGGTCCTATGCCCTCACTGGGCCGAGTACTGCCCTCATGGGCTGGGGTCTCACCCCACTCACCGCACCACACTGGTGCCAAGCTGCTGAGCCTTCCCGGCGCTGCTCGGTGCCCGAACAGGGCACCCAGGAACCCCCAGACTACTGGGGAGCTCCTGTGAGGCCTCCTCACACCCCTACAGCCTCACCCGGTCCTCTGGAATGATATACACAACAGAACCATAAGCCCACCCGGCTGTAACAAAACAATAGGCCTACTGGCTATACCAAAACAATAAGCCTACTGGCTACCACAAAGTCCAGGCCCGCCTGGCTCTCTTGCCAAAGCCTCCTGGTCAGGCTTCTCTTCACCCTGACCATCATGCAGCCCTCTGGGTGCTCAGGCTGCACTGCTTGGCTTAGCTCTCCTGCAGACCTCCTACACCTCAGGCTGCCAGAAGGGAACTCCTAGCCAGGCTCTGGCCTGGCTGTTTATAAGGGCCCGGCCCTGCCCCCTTCTGGTCACCTGACCTGCCTGGTTGCTCCAGCAACCAGCAGCTGAGCTGCCCTGGTGGTTGGCAGCTGTTCTTTACCCTTTTCTAGGCACAAGGTCACGTAAGTGCCTTGTGACAATAGAATCATAGAAGTAGGGTCGGAGGGGACC
>NW_017729033.1:38606505-38623668 GCF_001723915.1 Gavialis gangeticus | reverse complement strand
GCTTTCCTGACAGCCCCCCTACAGGCCCGAGCAGAGGAGGTATACTCCTCTTTGGAGACAGCACCCCTCTTCCACCAGTTGTACGCCGCCTTTTTGGCAATCAGGCATTCCCGGATGCCCTTGGTGAGTCAGGGGGGCTTTTGGGCACTCCTGCCCCCCTTGCTTCTTGTTAGGATGGTCACCCCTTGGGTGCTTTTTATGTTTTTCCTTTTCTGCATCATCTGTTGCTAGGTTGCATTTCCCGTTCAGTAAGGAACCCATTCAGTAAGGAACCCACAGTTTCCCTGATCTTCCTCTTGTTGCTGACATACTAGTAGAAACTCTTCTTGTTACCCTTCATGTCCATGACTTCTGCAACTCCATCTGTGCTTTGGTCTTCCTGACTTCATCCCTGCATGCCCAAACAATATTCTTGTACTCCTCCCAAGTTGGTTGTCCAAGTTTCCACATCTTGTAAGCTTCCTTTTTATGTTTTAGCTCACTGAAGAGTTCCCTGCTAAGTCATCTTTTGCCATACTTGCTAGTCTTTCTGCATATTGGGATGGTTCATTCCTGAGAAAACTTGCTTAGGAGAAGAATTCCATTTGAGCTGAGTTTTCCCACCCTTTCCTTTCCCAGTATTCTGTTCCACAGCTAAGAGTCCTTGCCCACTCTAGTCTTAAAATCACTAATAGGAATAACTTATCTTCTCTGGGGACAAATGACAGGACTTGGTTGAGTTGAGAATGGAATTCTTGTTTTGGTTCTTCCCCTGTATCAAGGTTTGGGGCATATGCACTGATGAATATTGTTTGTTGGTCAGTTGGAAACAAAGGGTCATGAGATATTCAATGATACCAACTGGACACTCCAGCATCTAAGTAATGATCTTGGTTTTGATAGCAAAACCAGCACCATGGATGTATCTATCCTTTTCTGCTTTTCTTTTCCAAAACAGGTCCATCATCATCTATGAGCTGACCCTCTACCTGCACATCTGGTCTCACTAAGTGCAGCAATGTTAATAACAAATCATGAAAATTATCTAGTTAAGTACTGTCCTTTAGTTCAGTCAGTCACTATGGCTAAGTACAGACAATCAGAAAGCCTGAGACTGAATTGATTTAGTGTTTGCAGGTTAGCTTAAGCTGCAGAGATTAAACTGAAAAACAACTGGACAGACATACACTTTTGATTATGGAAATGCAGTTACATACCTGCAGTGGCTCAGGCCAGAAGCCAGGGGGCACTAAAGCATGGCTCTCTGGCACAGCCAAAATGGGCTGTGTGGTCATTTCCTCTTCCCTCTGCCCCCAAGGTCTCTGGGATTTACAGTCCAGAATCACAGCAGCAGGACTCTGCGGGGTTGCCCATCACTTCCTCTTCTTGCTTTCAGTCCACAGTTGCAGCCAGCAGTAAGTTTTTAGCAGGGCAGCTCTGTATTTGGGGGAAGGGAAGTTTAATCCCCCCCCTTTCCCTGGCCCCAGACCCCAGCCAGGGTTGTGGGGGCAGTCCTCCCCCACTCCTCCCCGCACTGGAGCAGACTGCATAGCCCAGCCCAGTGCTGGAAAGCACTGGGGGACTGTGATTTAACTTGAACCAGGAAAGGGTCTGGGACAGAGGTTTCGTAAACTAGTTTGACCCAAATCAGTTAAGACTTATACTACAGTCAGCCAGGTTCATCTTAAACCAGTTTCAGCCATTTTGGAACTGGTTTATACACACTGAACTTACATTCTGTTACAGGTTTAAACCAGTTTTTGATTACTTAAACTGGTTTGTGTGTAACTTCTGTCCCTAGCCTATTAGGGTTGTCCATCAGGGTGTAGATATAGTCTAAATAAGCCTGATCAGTCATAATTGCTGCTGTTGAACTGTATACCTGTCTTGATTCCAAGTACAAGAAAATTACCACCATGCAATCATTGCTCTGTATAGGTCTGTGACTGGGGGCTTCTGGTAATCACTAGCATCTACCCCCATCACCACTTGCCCATTGCTGTAGGACTTGCTATTAAAGGAATGTACATGTCTTCTTTTAACATGGGGATGGCATTGTGGCTCAGTAACCACATGACATTTCATGGGAAGGAAACCTTCATCCAATGACAAGAAAAACCTAGATGACTGGAAGTTTCTTTTCTGCTGCAGCCTTCATTTGCCTTTGTAGCCATTACAAAATAGTCTTTCTACATCTTCCTTCTCCAATATTGAGGACTTTTATTTTTGGATTGCAGTTAGTCTGGAAACTTCACTCTTGACTTTGCCACTATGGGTGACCCCACGAGGAATACAAGACTGGATGACATCACTCTCAGGGCTATTGGTAGTACACAAGCCTCTCCACCATGTCAAGGTTACAATCCATGTGGCTAATATAGAGCCATTTCAAACAATATATACCGCTCAGTTTAATTGGGACCATATCTATAGGGCATAAGATTTACTGGATTATTTATTGTGAATTAGTGGGCTATTAAATTTATTTTGAGATTCATCAACAAGCTAGGAAGCTTGACTATAAAGACTAAAGACAACTTCATTCTTACCAAAAATACACCCTAGCCAAGTCCTTAAATGTGTCATAATGGTGTTGAAACAAAATTAAGAAATATTAGTTTAAAGTTTTTCCCCCCCTTCTCTCCCAAGGTCTTTCTCCTCCAGGATGAGTGTATATGGTCATAACCTTGCTCTACCTTGCTTTGTTCTAAAGAAAAATGTTGGCAGTTTTTTCCTGCTCTGTTAAACCAGTGGTGTCTTATGCTTCAATCTGGGCGTGTCAGACTTTGAATCAAAGGAACTTCTTCCTGTAAGAACTTTTCTGCTGAATAGCTCCTTGCTATGGAACCAGCATTCATGCCTTTTAGGACCTCGAATGACCCAATATGCAATGAATGCTTTTCTGCTGCATTGAGCCATAATGATTTTAGATGAATAAAATAGGCACATGCACATTCTTGTTTTGTATTTCAAAGATGAAAGTATTAACCAGAATCTTAATCATTTTAACACACAACTAAAGCTTCAGGCAGTTGATTGGCTTTCACAGCATGGTGACCTTGTTGGATGGGATTTAATTAACAAGTTTGATCAGTCCTGTATTATATTGTGTTTACAGTGGAGTTTGTTACATATTCTTCTTTAAGCTCTTCATTTTTCAATTAAGCATAAGAGATTTCATACAATTCCACAAGAAGTTAAAATAAATTCAAAACTTTTGTATTTATTTAAAGCTCTAGGAGCCTTACAGGATAGATTAGATATCACAAAATCTGACTTTGTAAAAAGCAGTCTTTCCAGTTTCTGGATCCTTCATGTGTTGTTAACCAGTCATAGCCAACTCTTATCTCAAGATATTTTTATATGGCTCCATGTGGAGTGTGTGTGCGCGTGTGTGTGTGTGTGTGTGTGTGTATCTAACGTAATATAAATGCAAACTAATAATAATGCAGCATGAAGGTTGGGAATTAGAACTAAATGTTACAAATGTAAACCTTAAGATTTTTAATGAACAGTTATCACATTTCCTAAATATTTGATGTCATGCAATACTGCCAACCCCAAGTGTTTAAAAAATCGTTAATCAGGTGTGTCCCTCCCATCCCCATTATGAGATTTCTTTAAAATAAGATGTTTGTTTATTTTAACTTACCTTCCAGATTCTGAGCTTCTTAGGGTTCACTTGCTTGGTACTTTCAAGCTTTTTTTTTTCAGAAGCCATGAATGCCACAAAGTTGCCTTTTATTTTAAAATAAAAGCTGAGATTCTTTCACAATCACCTGAAGCCTGAAGGTAAGACTTTTAGTAAAGTGCCAAATAAAATTGTGAGTAGACACCTTGGCATATGTACCATAATTGCTTAGATGCCTAAATCTTCTGGCAAAATCTTACTTGGGTACCTAAAGTTCTGCCTCTCTACATGCACCATGGTAATGCTATCTTAACTGACCTGGTATTTGGGTTCTTAAGGTCCTTTGGGGTCTGCAAAATTGGTGTCCCTGTATCCAAGTCCTTAGATGGACATGATTCAGAAGATCCAGGCCATGCGTAACTAGGCTGATCCTATGAAAATCCCAGAAATCTGGAACACCATCTGGGAAATCTGGGACACTCCCCCCTCCCCTGCTCTCAAATGTTGGTGGGGGTGGGGCTGCATGCCAGGAAAGCATCAGTGCCTGCCTGCCTGCAAGGCAGTCTGTGCCATTCTGACTCCTAGCTCCAGCATTTCTGGGACTCCCATTTTAATTCCTAACAGCCAGCTGGGACCAGCCTCTGAAATCCAGGACTGTCCTGGCTAAAACGAGATATATGGTCACCCTTTGTATAACACACCCGGACACTATTGAGTCTAAAAGAACACTCAGCGTCCACAGTTGCTTCTGTTTCAAAACATGGCCGGTTGCTTCAAGTGTGTGCCCAGAAAAGTGAGAGATGGTTTCCAGGCTTTTCTTGGGCATTCATATCCCTACCTTTCCCCTTCCCAAGACAGTGCCATAATAATCAAGCTAGAGACAAGGCTAGGTTGCAGTTGCTATGCAGAAAGGGATACAAAATTCATGGGGACCCAGGGAAAGCAAGCAAGAAGAGAGATGACTCTGGAGCCAAATGATGAGGACCATTCCTGGGGATGGAGGAAATCTTGGGTTCTAGTCCTATTCCTAGAAGTTTATACATTTTTATCCAAGGACTTTGTAATGCAAAATGCATAAGCTATTCCAGAAGTAGGGACAAAATAAAGCAAGCTAGAGTAATATACTCAGCATTTGCATTTGACACTCCCCCAGATACCAAGCCTATGTAAAATACCAACTTTATGTACAATATGAGTGCATTGATGTTTTATTACACAGATTACTATTTTGAATATCCTGACTTTTTTATTCCTGTTTTCTTAAAATTGTATTTCAGGTTTCAGGTAAAGTATTCAAGGTGGTTTATGCCCTGATCTAACTTCTTAAAATCAATGAGAGGCTTTCTGTTAACTTCAATGGGCTCTGCATCAGGCCTGTATTTCTTCAGGGCTGAATCACCTTTAGAGTAAATTGTTCTCCTCTAAGCGTGACTCAGTTAAAACAATTCCACAGATACTCAGTGCTCAAATCCTCTATAACTTGACAGGAATCAAAGTTATTAAAGAAACAAACAAACAAACGTGCTCAGGCACTTTATAATAGTTCAGCTTCAATCATCTTAAAAGTACTAAAGAGATTTTTCTTTACATATAGGATTTTTATCCCCATTTTTGATAAGTATGTGGGACAAATCACTATAAATCTGTGCATGTCCTTTTGTAGTATCTGTTGAAATGAGCCCTGACTCTCAAAAGCTTATGCACCTGTGATTTAGTAAGTCTATAAGGTGGGTCCCTGCCCTGCCTCCTGCCTGACTTGAGACTAACATGACTAGCTACCTCGCTGCTATGAAATTTGTCCAGCTTCAGCCATTTCTGAAGAAATGAAAATGTCCAGACATGTAAGATGTGTATTTTTTCATTCTTATGCAATTAAAAATGTCAAAACTGATTAGCTTAATATTTTTACAGAAGGATAAAACATTGAGCTAAAAAAGCAGGAAAAAGGTCTCAGCCTAAATAGAATTTGTTTAAAAGAACTGGAATTCCTGTTTATGTATTTGTCTGTTAGCATGAAAAACACTAACAATGCCCAGTTATTAAACATGAAATCAAAATTTTTGGATATTTGAAATATTTGCATGCAAGAGCCCTTCTATAGGTTCTCGTGCTTTGAACCAAAAGTGCCAGGATACCAAATCAAAGACAGTTCTTGAAGATTCCAGTCCACTTTGAGGGACTTTGGATATGAGGGTACATTAGATAATTATCCTCAGCCAAACCAAACTCCAAATTAAAATCTTTTGGGATTCATTCATAACCTAATAATTTACTTGCATTGTATATACATATAAGTGCACAGTAATGAAAGTGCTATTCTCAGTGTTGAATACCATACACAGAGATGAAGCATGCTAGCTTTCAGCTCAGTGTGATTTCAAATGGCTGAGCTATTGAACCCTCAGAAATGAGGTTCATGATGAAAACCTCAATTCAGCATTAACTACAGCAGTTCTAATCTATGCATACTGTATTAGCATCATAAAACAACATAAAGTGTCCAACCCTTTAATCATTCTCTTAGGTAGCTGAGCTGTTACTACATAGTCCTCAGTTAGGATCTGTACTTCAATAGTGAAAGGAAGAATTTGTTTCTCAAGATTTCTTGTTCACCAAAAATGTTGAAACTAGTATTTATTTTTACAACCGAGGTGTTTTTTTTTTTTTCCATTATCGAGGAGTGGTTTTCCCATTTCAGCTTTCTCCTTCCTTTTTATTTCCATGCATTTCTTGAGATTTCCCTGCTTGGGCCTCTTTTCTATCCTTCAGTAAGGTTGAATTCCCTGATGGTAATCGTAATTATAAGCATATGTTAGTACTGTGGGCTACCAATTTACTTGCAGTCTTTGGTATTAAAGAAAGAGAGAGAGAGAGAGAGGAGCTTTTGGAATATATTTCATATCATCAGGGCAGAGCTTATGAATAATTAAAAAGAAAGTGGATTTTGTAGCAAAAGGGCAGGCCCTGGAATGAATGGTTTAGAAACAGTTGCATAATAAACATAGGTTTAAACCAAGTAACCTTATCAGAAAAATATCTTTCAGCTTTAACATTGCAGATACAAATATCTAAATTAAAAATATAAAACTGTCATCAGAATAAAAGCTGCTAATGGTGAACTGAAAAGTGGCCAAATACCCATCAATTTTTTTCAAAGGCATGTAGAATTATCCTAAAATAGAGCATTTTGGAAGTGGCTGGATTTTTTTTACTAGTCAATTTATTACAGACATTCAGTCATTTATTACAGACAGAAAATATGTATGTAATCCCAAAAACCTACTGGGGGGGGGGTAAGTTCACCCCAAAGCTTTAAAGTTTTCAGTTATTTAAATGCTTGTTTAAATGCACAATTCACCCTTTATTTAGGATTTTATTTACAAATATGCATCTGTAATAAAATATTACATAATACAATGAGTAATATCTTTGTAGGTTTATTGCATAGATCAGCAGGTTTGCCAATCAGGGTCATGTTCACAGTGCTACCAATTAGATTGTGCATTGGATCCTTAATTTAGTATTTGATATCCTAATAACAAAAACTAAAATATTGTAGCTGTTGTGGCCTGTGATTAGTTAGAGGGTGGGGGGTGGAGCAGGGAGCCAGGGTAAGGCAGTAATGAATAGATTTAACACAAAAAGAATATGGAGCTCCACCATGTAAAATGGATATTCCTTTATCAGGTGGTGGTTCTGCTTATCCATGAGTAAATGGACACTCCTTCTTGAATAGGAACCTCCACTGACTTCCATTACCTTTGGATCAGGCACTAGGAGAAGAGAGGTGCAGCAGAGGACGGATCAAACTCCCACTGAATTCTGTGCAAGTCTTTTGATTGACTTCAATGGGATTTGGGTAGAACACTACATGCAATACATGTGGGTGTCACTATTCTGTCAGTTAACCTTTATCACTAAAGAGTAGCTCTGGAGCTGGTAATACACACGTCATTAGAATAGAATAAAGCAGTTTGTTAACTGATTTGAAAAGATCTGTAGAATATCTAAACAATATTACTACCAATAAAATAGAAAAGACTGCTACTGCCTACATACTGCTAACAACAGTGCTCAGCATTTAGCTTTCTGAGAAGTTTAATTTTACCAAGACCTAAAGTACCTTTTAATCAGGTCAGGGATCTTAACAAATTAGTCCAATGTGAATGCTGGCTGTGATGTATGGGTCATGAAGCAGTCAACACTCATGTGGGCCTGTTTGTTAATGATTCTGGCAGGATGATGTGCAGAACCATCTAAAAGATGCAAACAATGGGTGAATAAGATACTGTTTTTGGAAAAAACAAATGTTTTTGCTCTAGCTATGGACTCCTTTTGGTCATCTGAAATTGCTATGTACTTTAGGGGCATGATAGAGAAAGGAGTGTTACAGTCTGCTTTCTGTAGAGATAAGATATACTAAAATATGTGAAAAGGCTGTTTCCAGCTTGTTTTTCACCTAGCCAAAGCCATAAGCCAAAATACAGGAGAAATGGCATCTTTGAAGTTATTTTAATATTAAGCTACTCCTGGAAAGATAGTGTGCTTCTGTCTGTTATGCTGATCACAGTTTTTTGTTGTACATTATTTTGTACTTTTCTGTCCATCCTCCTAGCACAGATCTTAATATTCCTTAACTTACTTAGTTTTTCAGTATCCAGATCAAAGAGGTTTGGACAAGTTTAAATAAATATCTATCCTTTGCTGTGTCTCCAAACATTACAAAGTTTGCCAGCCACTATTTGAAGGCTGGTTGTAAGGATCAGCTGATAAACTGCTAATTTTATTTCAAACTGTAGTCTCTCCCAACACAATTACAGCAGCCCTGAAACCAGCTGCGTACTCTGTATTAGAGGGAGGCAGCAAAACTGACAACACAGTCATTATCATTTAAGAGAAGGAAAATCAGCAGTGTTCATAGAGATTATGAACAATTCACATACCCTTGCCTATGTGGTCAATATTTAACATTTCCATTTCTGGAAGAGGCAAGATAGCAAATTGGATATGATGCTGGACTGAGGCACATGGATCATATTACACCATGGGCTTATTCTGTGAGCTTGAGATGTCACTTCATCATTCTTCCTCTCTGTACCTCAGTTTCTCTATGCAAAAAAGGGCTAATGTTAATATTATTTGAAAGCTGCTGAGATTTGTGGTTGGAAATGGCCTTATAAAATTGTTTTTGTTTTGTTTGTGTGTGGTTAACTGAAAATACTTGATAAATGCTCACCTTATTTCTACTTGACCTTTACTGAAATTGTAAATTCTGATGATTTCAGAATATTTTTCTCGATACTAGAGCCCCTAAATGAAGAGGCAATATTGTCTGAGACATGGCGGTTGTTTAAAACTAGAGCTAGAATGTAGAATGGCTTTTATTAAGGAAGGTAGACTTAATCTTTTTTTTTTTAAATAAGGTCTTGATTTATAGCCAATTTTAAGGCAGCACTAATAGATTTGCTTGAAGTTACACAGTGAGTGAATAAGTGTGAATGAGACTTCCAGCAAGCATTCTTCTGCTTACATATCCACATTTTTGAACAAGTTCCTTTACCAATAGCTTGGCACATCAAAAATCTGTATTAAAAATTCTGTAGTTTCTTTTCATTCAGAAGCTCCTGTGCCATAGCAAGACATAAGGAGACCTTGAGTTAGTACATAAAGCAAACAGCTGGATGTCTGTTATGTTTGTACCATTCTTTCGACTTATCTAACAAGTTTTCAGAGTGGATGTTCTATGGGCGCATCTACACATGCAGTTAGTCACAACTAAATTTACTGTGTATTAGCTTAATGCACAGTGATTTTTGGCAGGTATCTACATGTGCAGGGATCTGCCCATACCTTGACTATCCTCTGCCCACCCCCAACTCCACTCTCAGGCCAGGCATGTGTTTGAAAAAATAAAAAAGCTTTATTCCCCTCACAACACCCACTCCCATCTGTCCCCCATCCCTCCTCAACACATAGTCTTCTTTCCCCTCCCTCCCCAACACACAGAGCCCCCTCCACAACCAACAAAGCCCCTCCACCACCCTCCCCACGCACCAACAATAAAAAACCTTTTCCCCAGTGTCAAAATTATTTACAAGAGTTTCAGTCTCTATTTGTGAGTCCCAGAGTTGGGGCCTGTGGGTTGGGGGTGCCTTGGGGGTAGGCAGCAAGCACCCCCAACCTCAGACCATTCACCTGCAGGTCCAGGGACTGTGGTGGTTGGCAGGCTTGTCCTATGGCAATGGCAAATGGCAGTCCCTGAGGGCAGGCAGCTCCCCCTCTGGCTGCCCAAGTACTGGGCCACTGTCCCCTTATAGGGCCACACCTGGCACCTCCAGGTCCTCATGCACATCGGTGCCGGGGCGACCGACAGGGATGGGCCCACTGGGGGGACCCATATCAGGGGCTGAGTTGGGGTCAGGGGCTCCTGTGGACAGAAGGTGCCAGAAGACTTCCTCCTAGGTCTAGGCCGGGTGCATGCTGTGGGGTGATGGATAGCTTCCAGGAGCCCTTCAGGGCCAGGGATGAGGACCAGGCAGTGCGGGGCATGCATGCAAATGCCAGGCCCAGGACAGTAGCAGTGCTATACATCCCTGCCCCCTGCTGCCGAGGAGGACATCACTGCTGGCACTGACACCTTCCTCAGCGTATGAGAGGTCCATGCCTACCCAACTGTTGGGACATGGTTTGCTCAATAAAGTTTTGGACTGTGTCCTGCCTCTCTGCTTGCTGTGGGGGGAGACCTGAGGCCAAGGGAGGGGAGGCTGTATCCAGGGGCAGGGGCTAGGGCCAGGGGTTGGAGTCAGGGCTGCTGACTGGGCATGCTCACTCCTGCGTGCTGCCCAACAGGGCCTCATAAATGTGCATGTTTGAGCACCTGCCCCATGTGAACTGCCTCTGCACCTCTGCATCACCCCAGAGTGCCACCAGGTTGCCATTCTCCTCCTGGCTCTAGTTGGGGGCCTGGGTGGAAGGCTTGGGCATGCACATGTGGTGTGGCCAGGCCTTGATGGGGAGGATGAGAATGACATCGTTGGTTTCTGGGCCCCTGTGCATTTAGCCATTTTTATTGTGCAGTAAGGGCTCGCACATCTAGACATGTGCCGGCACTATGCAGTAAACTAGGCTAAGGCGCATTAATGCATCTCATGTACATGCTCCCTGTATGTTCGAACTGAAAGAACAGTGTCACTCAGTAGACTTGCCATGAAATGGCTTGGAGGAATTCAAATAGCAGTGTAAATATATGTATGATGCATTCTAGCCCACTGCTTTCTAAACCCAGCAGAGGAAAGAAACTAAAATGTCTCAGAAGCAAGAGAGAAAAACGTGTAAAGGTTAAACTCAGTGCTAAAATCACTGACATTTGAACAGCATGGATTTAAAGGAAACATGAAAGCGTAACATTAACTAGGGGTATTGTGCTGGAAACTTTATCATTTTAATGATTGTAAGAAAAACAGGCATGTGGTAGATCAACATAACTAAAAATGGTGTTTGTTAAAATATTTGTGTGCCTATATATAGATATAGATAATATACAATCAAAAATATACAGTCATGTGGCATGTAAAATTACTGACTATCACAGGAATATTAATATTCTTGGGAGAAGGGAGAGTAGCATGCAATATGTCATAATAGTATTTTTATCTTGTGAATTATGGGCATCATCAGCACTTAGATAATGTGATTGATCTGTTGTAAATGTCATAGTTTAAATGGTTGTTAAACTATTTTTCCAACATATACACAGAACCATTTCTCTTGTTTTCTTGTGTGAGTAAGAACTCAATGATTTTTTTTGTAAAACAGACACAACAAATCAGAGACTTACTAATGAAGCATCAGGACTTTTACATTTGATTTTGAAACTAAGATTTAGATGTATTGTAGACAAGGTTCTCTGGGTGAATCTGATATCTTTTATTAGACCAACTTAAATAGTTAGAATTTTTTTTTAGCAAGCTAACAAGTATTTAGATGTATTTGCATTAAATAGAAAAGTTTAAAAATGACCTAAAATCCAAGAAAAGGAAGGAAAAAGGCTCATAGTGCAACACGAGGCTTTAACTAGTAGATTGTTCTGCATTGAGTAAGATGTATCTGCCTGGACTTCTGTATCTTGAACACTGCCAGCAAGTTACAGAAACAAAAGTGAAAGAAATAAGTACTTCAGTGCATGCCATAAAACAGATATACATATACAATGAATTGTAATGGGTGCAAGGAATGTCATTTTCCACTGTGTAAGGCAAAGTCTGGTGAGGTTATTTGGAAGTCTAATTATTCACATATGCCCAGCACTCATTAGGAAAGGACAGAAAAGAAGTAAAATTGGTTCTTCTCATTTTACTGGGAAAGTGGCTATTAGTATAAATTCAAATCAGTTCTGAAATGCTGCTCATTCAGTGATACAACTAGGAGTAAACATCAATCATATGCCATCACCACTTCTTTTCCACACAAGCACCCATGGGCTTGAATAAGTTTTTGAAAAGACACAAATGAGCCCCGTTTCCCCCACCCATCTGAGCCCCCTGTTTGTTTCTGTCTCTTCTTTGACAGCATACTATCTGTGATCTGTGCCTACTTGTATTTGAGTACCGTGTTAATGTTAACAAATAAGAAACCATGATTACAGTAACATGAAATACTGGAATCACACAGTTTCAAGTCCCAAAGTTCCCACAGATTTGGCCCTCAGTATATGGTTGAAAACACTGCCCCTTGAGTACCCTTGCCTTTCTTCAGAGTAGCACTTTTTTGCCACAAGCTTGATATTTGAAATGGATCAGCGGTACAGTAAGTGCTCCATACTTTTATGATCCTATCTGAAACTGTAAATTGCAAAACCGTCTACTGTGTTTTCCTGTCCAGGCTGATCAGTGGTCAAACAGCACTACAAATAGGAGATCAGACTAGTCATTCTTGCTATTGGTCGAGTCAGGGACGGGACTGGCCTCCCTAGGACCAGTGCGGCATGCTGACTGACATTTTAAGGCAGTAGTCTGTAATCAGAAGTAAGTTTTACTAGAAAGTAGATGTTTGAGCTGGAGCCTCTTGTGACTCCAGTCAGGCCAACCCCAAGCTCTAGCAAAACTAGTGAAACTGATTTGAAGTGACACAGGAAACTAGAGAGGAAGAAAGAAATCCCAAGAGAAGGAGCTAAATGTGCTGTAGACTGTGGGCACATCTACACACGCAATTAATGCAAAGCAGTGAACTCCAGCACTTATTGCACCAGCACTTATTGCTCCTAGGCACTTTACACTTCACATGAGTTTTCACATGCACCCAGGACTGCAGCATGTTGAGCCAGGTTGAAGCAGCCCTGGCTGGCAGGGGCCCCCGGGGGTTAGCCTGGCAGCCTGGGGCTGCTGTGACATGGCTCAATGTGCTGCAAAGGGACTGGCTGGGGCACGAGGGTGCTCCAATGAGGGACTAGGCAGCAGGCAGCCCCTGCACTGAAACACCCTTGTGCCCCAGCCAGCCCTGTCACCATTTATATGTGCATTGCTGTGGAGTAAAGAACTTCACCTGTATTTACAAATACTATCCTGTGGTAGAGTTAATTAGTTTACTCCATCCTAATAACACCACATGTGTACAGGGTGATGTTTTACTGCAGAGCTAATTAAGCAGCTCCTCAGTAAACATCTTGTGTAGATGTGCCAAGTGGATGTCAAATATGGAACAGGATTATTCAAGGGAGCCAGAAACATGAGTATAATTTGGGATCATCTTGTTACACAAGCAGAAGCTTCTTCTCTCCATACTTTTTTGGGAATGCTGTGAATTGATTTTCTCCATCACTCTTACCATTTTCTTTTGGAGGTAAGACAATGGGTGTGGGAACTGTGTAGTCACACTTAGCAGCTGGATAACTAACATTGCACCATTTGCTTGAATTCCTTTGTACAAGTAGGCAAAAAAAATCGAAAATAAGGGGTTCCTTGAGAGACAATGGGGACAGTGTGAAAACTATACAAAGGAAGAGAAGAAGTATTTTCTGTTGACGTTGGTGCCACAACCTGAAATTCTGACTGCATATAGGAATGCATAGAGCTGGATGATACTTCTGAATTTCTAGGATCCTGGGAAGCTGGCCAGATATCCCAAGCTTAGGAGTCAAGTCTGGTCAATTAATTCTTCCCCATTGCAGCTGCATTTTCACCTTCATCTGCCTTTTTATGATCTTTTTATTCCATCCTTCAAATAATCATCCTCTGTTTGTGACAGTTGTGTAAGGTCTAGGCCCCAGTATGCCCTGTAAGTTATTCAGTCTGCCTAAAATAACTGCAAGCTGATTTGATTATTGATTTTTAACTTACAGGGCTCTTTGGTGTGAAGGCATGCAGATAAGCCATTCTTCCTCCCTACATGAGCTACAGGTAGCAACCAGGCCTTTCAAGTCCTCCTGAAAACCCATGGCCAGTTTCCTATGGTGGCAGTCTCTCTCTGCTACTAGCTATCCAATGGCATTGCAAGGACTGCAAATAGTTTCCATATCCACCCAGTTCTGAATTCATAAGATAACAAATTCCATCCGAACATCTGTGACATTTGGGTTCTGAAACAGTTTCAAATACCATGCTGTTCATTAGTTGGGATTCAATTTCCTGTACCTCTCTGCTGCAGTTTTGCTTCAATGCATACAGTATGCATATTCATTAAAAACAACAATAATAAAGTTTTGCCTGAAAAAGAAGGGTGTGCAAATAAAAACTGCCTGGGGCCAAGCTATGTTCTGTGTTCTGGACATTTATATAACTATCTGCAGCACACTTCAGTTAAATAAATAAAAAAAGACAGATTTACCATAGCAACTGAAGCAAGTGCGTGTTACATTTTTAATCTCTGAGATGCATAGAACCTGACTAGGAAAGCACACAGAAGAAAAAATGTGAACTTTCCCCATGTTTGAAGGGAATATTTTGTCCCTTATTTCCTTGCCAGTATTTAATGCTTCCTTTGTTAGCTTAGTTGCTTTGTTCTCGTTGCATTGTTACGCTTGCATCACAGGGAAATGATGAGTGTGAGAGACAGCTGGAGTATGTTCTTATCTGAGACATTTTGGTGTTGCCATAAGATTGAAGCAAATGGTGGCTATTAGGCTACTGTGATTTTCTTAAATGGAGCATTGGAATAAATTCCACATGTGAACAAGTGGGTAGTGTCTCTTCAAGCAAAACAGTTCTGTAGTTCTATGCCTAGATTTCATATCTCCATAAAACTATATACATGTGCTCGCCTGCATCCTACCCTCAGAAAGGTATGTACTTGCCTGTTTTTTTTCTTTGTTGTCATTAGTTCTCTTTGGATTACAGGATACAATTTGCCCTGTACCTAAAAGATACATAACTAAATCCTTTCAAACACCCGTAGCAGTGTGCGTATATGTTGCAGTATGGGAAGAGAAAGGAGGTGTTGGCTGATCCATTAGTGCCCTATGCATTGCTGTCTCCTAGGGGTTGTAAACTTGGAATTTATTTCACTTTCCATCTATATGATCCATTCCAGCTATTTGCAGATTAATTACAAATCTTATCAAGACAATCAGAAGCATAAACTGTCTGATCCTCCTGCCCCCATATTATTTCCGGTTTCTTTGTTTGAATCTTTTCTGAAGATTGGGGTGACTTGCAGCAACATGCCTGGACACTTCACTGTTTCCAAGATAAACAGCTTCTGAGCCAATATGGATGTGGACAGCATGCAATAAAATATTTTGCATCTTTCCTTTGGTGATTCAGAGCCCTTTACAAAAATTAAATGAGCCTTACAACAACTCTGGCAGTGGGAAACTTGAGGTATGGAAAGTTTATGCCTGCCCAAAGTTGCACAAAAAGTAAATTGACAAGAGCAGCATATAGGCTCAGTGTTCTCTGATAGAGCTGTTAAAGAGTTTCTGGCATGATAATTTTGGTGTAGGCCTCTGATACAGAAACATATTTTATGAAATAATTCCCTGTAATCTTAAAGAAAAACCTCTCCAGCCCCATATCTTTATCAGATATTTTTGGTGCATTATTTCCAAAGTCTTAGTAAAACTCATGGCAAGTTCTCAGTTTTAGAGTGAATCTTCCTGTGCACAAAGCTTGAGCATTGTGTTCCCAACTGGAATTTCATGTTCTTGTGTAGGGCAGAATTTTAGTTGAAACTTCAGCATGTTTGCTCACCATGGGGGCATGGCACTGTTGCTAATTTTTTCCACTGGAAAATGTCATATTGTTAAAATGGAAACTTTCCATGGAAACATGGTTATTATGATTAGTTCTGTGCAAAAAGCAAAGAAGTATTTTGATAATAACATTTAGCTGTATATTATAAAATATAATAGAACAGTTGAACATAAAAAAATGGAATGAAATATCTTGATTTTATCTGTACAGAATATTCTAATTGCCCCAAAACAGATTTTTTTTTTTGTGAAAATTTTCTTTCATGGGAAATTTTAGGGTTTTGGTTCTGTACAGACATGAATGAATACAAATTTCAGGCTCTCAATTTCCCATAGAATAGAAAACTCAAGTTTCAACTAGCTCTAATTGCTATCTACAATGGAGATGTCTTCTCTAGTGCCATAACTTCCCACTCATCAGCCAAGAACTAACTGCTCCCATTCTTATTAAAATTCAGCAAAATCAACAAATAAAATATATATTTTCAGTAGCTAAAGCCTGAATTAAAGCTGGAATTAAAAACAAGTTATTCTTTCTTCCTTTTTTCTTATCTTGGAGTTCTTCATGCAGAGACATTTTAAATTTACAGTGGAGACAGTTAACATTCTTCAAGGAGAACATTATCATTTGAAAAACTTGTAAAAAGAAATGTCTGTGCTAAAAAGTGGCACCATCTTTCTGCAGAGACCCCAGTCATTTACATTTCAGGTCAGCTTCCTGTCTTTTGCTAAATAACTCTGACATTTTCTTCAGATGCAAATTATTTTTGAAAGTTACCCAAATTAGATATTTGCCTAAAGGAGTCTTAATGTGACAATTCTGGCATCCCTTGTATTCCCTCCTTATACTTTTGTAGTTAATAGAAATTGTAGATATAGTCAGATTTCAGCACTGAATGCAATGCTATCAAGTTACTAGATACTAACAAACCCCAAAATCTTCTAAAGAGACAGGCTTCTCCACCTCTGAAGATATCAACCCAAAATTTTCTTTCAAAATGTGTAATATGCTTTGATATTCTGGTGAGGTATATTATGTTAAAATACAAAGCAGATTATAGAATCATAGACAATTAGGGTTGGAAGGGACGTCAGGTCATCTAGTTCAATCTCCTGCTCAAAGCAGGAGATGGATTTAAGGCCTGCCTTTAAGATGGAAATAGGTGCTTGATGGCATTTATAAAAGTGCCTAAACAAGACAGTGCCTAATTCTCATTGACTTCAACCTATGTTTGTAAATCCCGTTGCATCTGTGGATACTTCAATGTCTTTGCAATCTTATCTTTTATTTATTAATATCTATATTGCAGTGGCGTTTAGAGCCTTCAGTCAGGATCAGAGTTTACTTGTGCTAGGGCCGCGACACACA
>NW_017729033.1:38598795-38606345 GCF_001723915.1 Gavialis gangeticus | reverse complement strand
CACACACACACACACACACACACACACACACACACACACACACACACACACACACACACTCTTTAGTTAGCCTATAAAGGGCAAATCTACCCTGTCTTAAATCTTTTGTAAATTAGTTGGTGCACACGTAGAGACATGAGACAAACTTTTCCAAATCTTCCAGGTAATACAGAAGTTTAAATCCCATTTTTAAAAGTGACAAGTCAAAGTTCTGATAAATTTCTCCATAACTGCAGCAGTTTTCAATTCAGGATCTTGAGACTTTAGTCTGCCTAGGAGTTTATTTGTGTGGAAGGTTGTTGGGTCTTTGGCTGATGGGCTGTTTAATATTTTTTTATTCAGAAGTGTCACCAAGTCATAGCTGCCTTCCCAGCTTGGCTAAGGATGTCTCAGTGGCCTGGGATGACTGCATCCTTAATAGGGTGGCCACAGTATATTCTACCCCTCCCACAGTTAGAGTGCTCCAGTTCTCACTCAGTCCTGCCTGCCATGACGCTGATGGAACATTTCAGGAGGCGATGTGCAATCTAGGAGCAGTCCAACCATCAACGGGAAAAACAAATGACACCACCAGTCTCTTATACAACTGAAGCCTCTGGATCAGCTATGAGGCCTTAGGGGTCTGAATGGGAGCTCCTCCAGCTCCTACACTCCCACCTCAAACCTCTGTTTCTACATACTTCATAGAATCTCAGACCCTCATAAGGGATCTGCAGTCACTCAATGTCAAGCCAAAGTCTCATTCATGTCCAGCCTTGTAGCTGAAGGCACCAGGCTTTGCCCCAGGGATACCTACCAGTCCGTTTTGGATGAATACAACAAAAGGTGATCAGTTCAGCTGCTTCCTACCCGTCTGCTGCTCTGCATTGTCTGCTGTCTGTTCCCCACTGTGCCTCAGTTCACATGCTCTTGGCTGGACTGGCCCCTCCAGTGTGGTCAGAAGTGGGGAACAGCCTCAGTCCTGCTTGCTCGGCTTCTGGAGGGAACCACAATCCAGGAGGATCCCAGATGCAACGCAGGTTAGGGAGGGGGTGTGAACTGGGCTCTCTTTCTCCTCTCCCTGGTCACTCTGCCACAAGAGGCATTACCAGCCATTGGCCAGGAGGTTTAAAAGCAGTAATTAATCCAGAAATATACATGCATATTTTAAAAAAATTCCAAGGACCATATTAGTTACTTATACTTGTAAACTTCCTTGGAAGACATATAGGAACCCAGAATTGGTATATTTTGTATTTGCCTGCAATCCCATCTATTTTAAGTTAGCTTTAATTTAAGTGATTAGAATTTACATTTTGTGACTCTAGGTTGCATAGCGTCCTAGGGTCCCACCTTGTTCTTTCAATTCATACTTGCTTATCAAAAGCATCTACTGTTCAATTAATTTTGTGATCATCTGAGCTTTACACTGGGTGCGTCTATCCAGGATGCCATATTGCTGTAGTGACAAGCTATGGTAATGTAGCTTGTCGCTATGGTGATGTAGCATTGACTATCTTCTGACTTTTTCTTAGCTGGTAGCTAGGTCTAAAAGTACAAAGGATCGTGCAAGTGGGTAGTGGGATGTGGGAATTCTGTTCTGGAAGCAAACATTGAGTTTCAGATGGGAAAAGGTACTTTTATTTCTAGAGAAAAATCCTAGACAAAACCAAGGCTGCAAGCTCCCTTGCCCATCATGAGCATTGCAGTTATAGAGTCCTTTCTCTCCAGGCACAGTATATTAGTCTTCCTACAGTTTCTGTAATGATTTCAGAAGATTTCTAGATCCCCTGTTTACAATATGTTGGTTTCTTCAGAACAGTGGACTCATTACTGATTGGCATGATTTCTTTGAATTAACCCATTATCATTTTACATAATTACAATTCTAATGAAGTGTCTGACTCTTCAAAATGCTGGGCTGTTTAGTTATGTTGAGGTTCTTCATTTTTATTAAACATTAAGAAGGCTGGGATGCATTCTTGGTCTTTAGACATGTTCCATATGCCGCAATACAGCAGTATTTTAATTCATTCTGCTTTACTTCCATTCATAGATCGCACGGCTGAACATGTTTCAGCTTTAAATGCTTTAGAGGTAGACAAGTTGAATTTTCATTGCTTCTAAATATGTGGCTGCCTTGAGGCTTCTTATTTATTTATTTTTTTAATGGAGTGAGAGGCCATAAAACCTACGTGCTGTAAAGCAGGCAGACTTCTAAAAGTTTCCTACAGCACACTAAGCTCGGGTATCTCCAAGCTGACTTAACTCTTGTTTCTAGGCTCATAATTAAAACCACTCAAACGGTCCTGCTTTCAAACAAGTCACATCTGATTTCATCTAAAACATTCCCTTTGTCTCCACTTACCCTGGCCTCGACGCACACACATGTTCATGTGCACGCTTACCCGAGACAGACACATACCCAGCATGGGCATTTCAAAAGTTGGAAAATGAACAGTTATTAATTCATTACATTAGTAAGATCCTGAATTTAGATTTCTTATCCTGGCTGCAAGAACCTAGTTATTTCTGGCACTCTCATTCAAAAACACTTTGTTTTATTTTTAAAGAATAGTGTAATCGTAATATAATAGCCCTTGTGATATAGTTATACCTACATTTAATGGGTCCATGGAATTAATTTTTCAAATTGAGTGAGAATCTCCCATCCCCGGCTCCCCAATCCTGATCATGGAGCAGGGGCTGGGAGCTCCCTACTGCCGGGGCAGAGGGACATTGTCCCCACCTGGGCTCCAGTGGCAGAGCCCGTCCTGGCAGCAGGCAGCTCCCGGGGGCAAGGTGCAATCTCTCACCCCCTGCTGCCTGGCTAAATAGTTCTGAAAATCTGGCCCCAAGTGAGTTGCCCGACGTCACACAGAAAATCTGTGGCAGAGCAGGGATTTGAATTTAGGTCTCCCACATTCCTTGTGGTACCGTAGTCACTGTGTCTTCCTTTCTGTGTGACAGTCTACCTTTCTGCAAGTGGGATGTCCTGCAACAAGGAGTAAACATGTTGGCCATTATTTCCTACCAAGTCTTTTCACTCCTTCTTGTGCTTTGAGACTATCAGCAAGAAGATAAGCAATATTAATAATATCTTAAGTGGAGTGGTAGCCAGAACTATAAACTCACACTTCGGATTTATTTCTTTTTAATTCTTGGCAGTATCACCAGCATTTAAATAAGTGAAAAAGTAAGTATCACTTTCCATATTCTGTAATATTTGTATTACCCCATACAAAAAAAGTCTGTCCTGTTCATGAGAAAGCATTCATGCTGCTGTTCCACCAGCACACTTTCTATGACTCTCCATACTCAAAAAACATAGTCAAAATGTAGCTCACACTTGCAAAGTCTCTCCTTCTAGGTACCTAAGTAAGTTTGTATAGCTTTAAGCTTCCACTTGCTCTTTTTCCCCTTAATTTTAAACCTTGTACCAAAGTATTGAAATTCCCTGCAAGGAAAGTAATGATCCTCAAAAAGGAATTCAGTGCAACTGGAAAGAACCATTTTAATTAACTGACATAATTGCATTGTTTAGGTTTCTTTTAAAAATCAATGAAGTGGCTGGAAATGATGTTACTAATGTCTTCATGTCCTTAAAACCCTCACTGGGGAGCCCTCATTCTTTCTGCAAAAGCAGTTTTTACCCTTTTGAAATTATTATAACAACCACCCATATTGGGAAAGAGATAAAAATATAGATTCCTTCAGGGGAGTATGGAATAAAGAACAGTAGGGCTGCATGCTCTGGGTAGGTCTTGAATGGTAACAAAAATAGGCTTTAAAAGTCTCCTCACCTTGTCTCAACTTTCTTCTGCTTTTCTGAACTCAGGTGTGCCAGGATGCTATGTGACAAGCATACCTTCTTTAGATCTCCCACTTCCTTCCTCTGTAATGAGAAGTCCACTAACCTCTGACATGGTTGGTAAATGGCCTGTTTTTATCTGGACTTTTACTCAGTTATGCAGCATCACCCTCCCAGTGAAAAAAATCCACTGCTACCACCAACAAAAAGCTAGGTTACAGCAGACTACATTATGATAATATAGGAAGGTGAAATCTAAGAAAAACTTTTGATAAAATACCTTTTAAAATGAACCAAAGGAGCACCCTGCTGTCCTACATTGATAGTAATTTAACCCCAAATCCAACCACTTAATGAAGCAGTTCACTTTGTGTGTAATTTGAATGCTGCTCTATGACTAAAACTTCACACAGACCAGATCCAATTTCTGCCTGTGGTGCCTCCAATGATACCTGTTCATTGCGTCACCTTCAGCCTCATAAGCTTAACAAGCACAGCACTGAGATGAGTTTGGATACGCTTGCTAAAATGGCAAGAGTTCTTACTTTTTGTATTTTATGTAATGAAGTTGTGCATGCTGAAAATGGAAAGAAGATCAAGTGTTAGTTACTCATAGGAGAGATTCTTTTATTTCAGAAGGGCAGAGTAGAAGTAACTCCTTTTTATTACTCATATCACTGGCTAATCCCGAATGTCTCTTCTACCATGCTCCTACACTTGCCAAGCTTGTGACAATTATGGCATTGATTAACTTTTGCTCTGACCCCTGAAACTCAATGACTTTCTTTATGTTAACATATTGCTAACATAGAAACTGGTGCAAGGATGCTGCTTTTCTCCTTTGCCCCACTGCTCCTTTTTCCCCTTTTGAGTGGAAGAGATTTTAGTAGTGACTGTTGTTAGGTCCTGATTCTGTAAATACAGGGGCTTGTATGTGCTTGGAATTACACTCATGCTAGTGCCATTAAAGAATGTGGGTAAAGAAGATGGAAAGATCAAGACTGACCAATGTGAACCATATTCCTGTAATAGGAGCTTTCAGAATTGGTCAGGAGTCCAATCCTGTGGTACCTACACAGGCAAAATTCCCATTGATTTACTTCAATGAATGAAAATTGGATTAGACTCCAAAAAGTCTGTGTGTTCAGAATGCATAAGCAAGTATAAATCTCTAAGGCCTTTGGAAAAAATGGGAACATTTCTACTGAAGACTTTTGATTTTATAGCCAAAGTAAACAATATAGAAAAGCATACTTAGTATTTTCCTTTTCTGTTCCAGTCCACAAACCAGAAGGTAATGGGGTTCTATTTATGTTGCTGTTACTTCTATCTTCTTTTTCCATCTCCATTAGATATTTCTAAATTTATGGAGAGTCCATCACCATAGCAGCTAAATCTCAATGTTTTTTTTGTTTTTGTTTTTGTTTTTTACAGTGACTTCTGTAATTTATTTTCCTGAGTCATACTCCTCTGTTCTTTCTTTCCAGACTGTTCCTCACTGTGATTGCATATTGCTGAATCCATAAGACCAGTTTGTGAAAATGTAAATGTAATTTACCCCTTGACTTTAACTCTATTACCCACCTCGTGATGTACATTTTATTTTTATTAAGTACAAAGTAGCATAATAACTTCCCCCCCCACAAAAAAACTGCTTGAGATATTAGCTGAAAAAAATGAAACTGTGCCAATAGAATTCAGCTTCTTAACTTAAAAAGACAAAATGCAAACATGTCTGCTAATATGTGACATGTACTGCACTGTGGAGGCAGCAATCAATAAAAATATTCTTTCCAAGAAACTGCTAACAGACAGTTTGGAAGATGGAGAGAGAAACAGTAAGAGGTAGTCAATCTACTGTATCAAGAAAAAAAAAATGCCACCTCTTTAATGAAGATTCTCATTGATAGCGATTCACTGTAGGAGGCCCAATATGTGTGTTTTCAGGACAAAGAAATCAAGAGCATAACCTGAGAGAAAGCCAATAAAATAAATTCTATGAGAAATCTGATTATTCTTTTTTTGGAGATGCAGACAAACATTTAAAAAAATGAAAGATTCTGTGAAAAAATGTCAGGTTAAGTTTATAAACTACTGTCATTCCTGAGTAGAAATGAGTAAATGGTTATGATCTTAGCCCATGGTCTGGGTCTAAGGAAGAGGAAGAGTAGGTTGGGGTACAAAAATATATGAATATCACTTTTTACCAAAGTTCTTGTAGAGGAGAAAATAAGTATCTAACACTTTATGCATAGTGCCATTTATATGTGAGAAAATGCAACAAATTCATTCCTGATTTGAGTTTGAGTATATTTTGGGGCAACAGGAATAGTCTCATTATACATTTACCCAACTATACATTTTGGAGTCACTCACTTTAAAAAAAGAGTGAATTATCTGTACCTTAGAAGAAGACTCTCCCTACTTATGCTCATTTACATTGATACCCTCAGCATCTGCTGTAATACTAATTATTAGACTTCTATTGCCCCCTTCATACCAGATGATCCAAATACAGGCAAGAGTTACTTTTTTCAGTTTCGTATCAAACTTTCCTGTGTGTTCATGTTTGCTTTAGGGATGGCTAGTTTTTTCTCATACTGTTATTTGATTCTACTTGGTGATAACTTCCTGGACTTCTATGACAAGCAGAATAGAATCAGATTTTAGGTCATCTGGGGCAGCATAGTAATATTCAGCAATATTTGGTCAGATGTGTGCATGAGTGAGTGAGAGTGGCCATGTTAGAGTCAATTTCTAGGTGGTAAATATCTCCCAAGATAGAATTCAAAGTAGATGTTTGCATCTTCTGGATTGTAGTTATAGACAAATGTCACCAGTTGATCTTCTCAGGATCAACAACACATACAATACTTTAAAAATTTCTGTTGCACTTTTCAAGTCAGATACTCAGTTCATGTCCATCAGGTATTTCCTTGCTGCTGACTTTAAATGGTACACTGACAATAGGAAAAATGGAAAGTGGCCTCTTCCAAGCCTTGGATTACTTCCAGTCCATCAGACATTCTTCAAATGTCTGTCCATGTACATATTCCTCTGTGGGTGTGTACGCCTAGTCATACCTTTGCCATACACATGCACCCTGCCACCCCTGCTCTTGCTGAGGGCTTAAAGAGCAGTGCATGCTTCCCACTCCATTCTTTTCAACCTCCTTGACTTGAGACAATGCCTGCAGTCTGTTCCAGATGATCTCATCTGGAACTGGTCTTGGTCTGTTGTTTTCAAAACTCATCTTCTCACTTTTTCTATTTCTACCTCTTTTTGTCTTGTTTTGGGGTCACTTTTTCTTTTGCTCTTGTCTCTCATTTTTCAGTGAAATTAATATTTCTCTATTAGCCTGCCCTATGTGGGTTCTCTACTTAAGTGAGACTACCTTTTACCCCAGAGTTTGGCTCCAAGTTTTCTTCTATAGAGTTGGCCTAAGGTCCTGGGGTACATGACTTAGCTGAGCAGAGATTTTTCAGGGATGGAAGTTCACTTTTGAGAAGACTTGTCTTCATCATTAGCAATAGAGAGGACGTCTTGTGAGCATAGGCTTGCTGATGATTTAAAGGAAAATCCCCATTCTGGGGTTCCCTGAGAAGGTACACTTGTCCTTTTGTTGTGCCTGCACCTCAGAGACTTCTTGGGCTCCGTGAGGATCCAGATGAAGCTCAGAAGCACTTGACATTTGAGTTGTAGTGCCAATATCCAGTTTTAGATAACCCACTTCCATGCAACACCCCCCCCCCCAAAAAAA
>NW_017729033.1:38561342-38598770 GCF_001723915.1 Gavialis gangeticus | reverse complement strand
CCCCCCCCCCCCAAAAAAAAAAAACAACCAAAAACCAAAAACACGCATAAGAAGAGCCTAAGGAACATTTTGTTTTCTACTTCAGCAACTAGGTAAGTATAAGGCTGACAATCCAGCACTGTGTTCTGCCCTGGCACTAAGGGCTTTGATACTAGCACCAACTGTGCTACTAAGACACAGCAACATCTCAGCAGCCTACTGCTGCCCTATCTCACCCATAAGTTCTCATGTCTCCTCAAGTGCCCTTTCATGCACCAAGTGACTTGACTGTCTTGCCTCAGCCAGAATCCTCACTACTTTCTTTGGCCCCACCAATACTAACTTATTCCACTCCTTTTCTATCAGTACTAATTCTTTCCATTACAGTGTTGAGCATGGTCCTGGATATACCTACCTGAGACTCTCTACTGGGGTCATGAAACCACTTATCTGCAGGCTGCCACTTTATGCCTCTTGTCTCCAGGGCCCCTTTATAATGTGCTCCTGTAAGGAGTTACAGCATTCAGAGGCTGACGCCCCAGCTGCATGTAGGCAGCCGGTCATTGGCTTCCTGGCTGTAAGGCTAGGAGCAACCTGCAACTGATGATGAGCGAATGAGGATGGAGCTGCAGTGAGGGGTTGGGAGCGAGGGAAGTCTGAGTGCTGAGGGAAAAGTACAGAGCCTGGTTTGTCCTCTCAGGGTCTGTGGAAAACTGGAGGTTTTGGTTCACCTGTCTGTTATTCACATACTTGCTTGTTTATCATTTGTTTTGTTTCTGTGTGGACAAATTTGTCCATGAAAAATAAACTGCATGGAAACCCAAAACATGGAGCTTACTGGCCTTGAGAACGGAGCTGGGTAAGTGGTTTACAGTCTCCCAAGGGTTCAAGGGATGTGTCCTACCCCCTATGATCAGAGTTAGCGTTCAGCATTGTAGGACCTCCTGGGCCTTATATCTCCAGAATGGGAGACCTCTGTCCAGACTCAGCCTGCAGAAGGAAGCTGATCTTGTCTCACTGTATTCCCACTCTCCAAATGAGGCAGTTGTCTTTCCTTCAGCATCTCAGAGGGAAACTGTCAGAGGCTTTCACCATATCATTAAATGGATGCCTCAGAGAACAGTGGGAAATTTGACATGAAGGGCCCACACAGACTCATGGACATTTTCCCACAATCTGTGCCTAGCAAAGATGCTGTCCCTATCACTGATTGTCCCAAAAAAGAGGATTTGCTGTGGAAGAAGTCTTATTGCTCTGCTAATTTGCAAATAAATTTAACTCTAGTCATTGTCCCAGTACACTTTTAGAACATATGGTTACCTGGCATTCTTCTTCCACTGGCTGGCTTTGGACTCCTGGAAAGTCTTTGCTACACTCCTTACAAAAGCACAGATTGTGGCCAAAACCTTGCTACAAGCTGCCCTTTGTGGAACTGCTTCAGTAGGTGTCATGACATATTTGTCTTGAGTCCAGCACCCTGGTTTTCCTACAGAAGTGCAGAATGCTGTGAATGTTTTTCCTTTAGAAGATGAAGGTTGAGCTTTTCAGCTTCAAGACAGTTGAGGCTCTGCTGACCCTTAAAGATTTTGAGATCCCCTCCACTTTCTATGGAGGGGATCTCAAAAGCCCTTCATGTACCATTCATTCTCCAGAGGTCCTAAGGAAGAACTACCTTTTTGGGAAGATGATATCTCCTCCACTGGTAGTCCCTTCAACTTGCCATTTTCCAGGCAACAGGCAAAACCCATGATGGAATAGTTGAGAGATGCTATTAGTTGGTAGATTCCATTTTTCTCGTCCTTTTCTTTTTGGAAACTTCTGGCCCATGCTCAGTATGTATGGGTCTGTATCACAACAGAACAGGGTGTCTTAGTCACTAGCTGGCCATAATCTAGTTATATGAAACAGTTCAGAATGTTATCTACCCACAGTTTCCATTTCCTAACCTATTTTTAGGGTTGCTTCTCATGAGATTTTGCTGTAAGAAGATGTCTTGTCTTCCTCTTATCTTTAGGAGACCTAAAAAAGTTCCTCTAAAGCAAGGGAGATTGTTCTATAGCTGTTACTTTCTAGTCCCGCCAAAAAAGGAGAATGACTTTCCATCTTGGATTTAAGAGAACTCATCCTTTGTATATTCAAGTTCTGTATGGTAATGCAAATCACCACAATACATAATAAAGACACTTGCCTGCATTCCTAAATCTTCAGGATGGTTAGTTGTTTTCACATCAACATAATGCCTTCATTTAAAGATACATCCAAGTCATGGTAGGTTAGGGTCACTACCGATACAAGGTCCTGCACTTCACCTAGGTCCTCATGATAGTGGTAGCCCAAATCATAAGAAACATGACCATCCTTTAATCTTACAGGGATGGTAAGTGAAGAATAATTCTGTCCCAAAATGCTACAACATCTTTCTTCCCACAAGGCCTCCATTCTGGCAATCTTACTAAAGCTGTAGCATAATGAAGTGTCTCTGAGCTCTGTCAAAGTTCACCTGGCTGTTATTGAAGCTCAGCATCCACCTCTGAAAGATACTCCCACTCTGTGGTGTGAAGTTTATTAGGAGTTTGACTGAGGTCTCTCTGGTATGAACACAAGTCTATCTGTGGAACCTAAGGTTGCTCCTTGCTGCCCAGATTGGTCCACCATTTGAACTGGTGATTACTTCTTTGCTACTCCTGTCCACAGAGTTGGCTTTCTTTATGGCCATTACTTTAGCAGAAGGATGGATGAGATCCAAGCAACTCATTACAGATGCTCCCTATGCTACTTTTTTCTGGAAAAAGTTTTCCAGTGGATGCATTGAAACCATTAACACAGCTTATTCTACCAGAGTACAAATGACTTTGGTATATAACCGTCACATCTGCAAAGCAACAACCTTTGGAGTACCATGTATGCCTTCAACAATCACTATGTTATCACAGAAGCTTCTAGAGCAGACATTGTATTTGGTAAACCAGTGCTGAAGTCATTATTTTCATAGGACTCCTTAGAGACCCATCTTCAAGTAGACTGGGCATTCTTTGGGAGTCCCACAGAATGGATGGTGCCTATGGATATGCATTAGAAGGAGACAGAAAAATTAGTTATCAATAATTCAAGTTCTTTGAGATGTGTTCTCTGTATTCCCACTTCACACCCCACCCTCTTTTCTGGAGTGCCCTGTACTCTGGTATTCTGTAGTTGAGAGAAAATTTAGGCGTGCACAGTCCTTTAGTCCTGTGCATTTTGAGAGGCAGAGTTCATGCTATATGGTTCTTGCTAGGTGTAGCAAGTGGGCATCCTAGGACTGGTCTGAACATTGGCCTGCCCACTTGTTTCAGGGCAAGCTGTCCGCCAGCCATGCCTTTGATGAGACTAATTAAAAGTTGTTAACCAAGCAGGAGGCTGCTCATTTAATTGCCCTGATACCAATGGCATACATGGCTCCAAACCTCCTCTTATACAGTGTCCCATGACTTGCAGATGGCATCCATGGCCTAACACCCAGCCTACTTGCTTATTTGGCCTAACGCCTGTCCTATAGCGTACCCCACATTAGGGTCTCCCTCCAGCATCCCTACACTAGGACCCACACTCCTGTGCCCTCACACTAGGATCTTCACTTCCATGTCCTCATGTTGGGACTCTCACTCCCTGCGTCTTCACATTGGGTTTGCAATCACTCTCACTCAGGGCTCCCAGTTCCTCCCTTTGCCTTGGGCTCCCTGCCTGGCTTTGGACCCTCTTGGTTTTGTCATACTCTGCACTGGGCCTCAATCCCTTGCCCAACACTGGGCCCCAATCCCCTTCTTGGGGCTCAGAATCCCACCGTTCTTGGAGCCTCACACCCAGCTCCCTCTATGAACCTCAGGTCTCACAGTGGACCTGGGCTCCATCTCAGGTCCCTTTACATGACCTGGACCCAACTTTCAGCTCCACACTGTAAACCTGGGCCCTTGCTTTGTTCTCCGGGGTATGGTCTGCTAGCCTTCCCCCTCCACAGGGTAACCTGCAAGGCAGCAGGGGCTGAGGCTTTCTGGTGCCCCATATTCACCCTTTACTAGGGAGGCACAGGTGTGGCATTTCCTGGAGACTGCCCCACCACACCATCCAGCCCCAGCAGGGTATAGTTTTGGGTCATGTCCCAGGACCAGGAGCCTCCACCACCCCCATAGCTCCTGCCCTATGCCTCAAAGATGTTAGGTGAGCAGCAGTTCTTCTCACAGCTGCTTGCAGCAAACTGCTGTCTTAACTGCTCAGGACCTGTTCTTACCTTAAACAGCTGGGCCCTGTTCCCAATCAGGCAGTTTCCTGCTAGTCATGTGCCTACTTGGGAGTGCAGCCACCTGCAGGCTGCTTACCCACAACTCTTTTAGTGAAAAGCACAGACTGTGCTTTGTCATGTCACACTAGGATAAAAAAATACACCCATTTTCAAGTGCTTGAGGTACATGTGCACCACAGTGGAACACAATGAGTATTTTTTCTCTCTCAGCCTTTACACCAGAGTTTTATGATGCTATATTTTGGAAATCATGTGAAAAATTCTTACACTTTCTAGTGCCTATTCATAGTGTTGAGTAGTCAACAAAGAGGGTATGAAAGTATGTAATTAATTAGAAGCATAGAGGATGTCATTATTTTACTGTTGATTATGATTTATATTAGAGTAGTTGATAGAGATTTCAACTAGATCTGGCTTCCATTTGATTATGTGTGGTGCAAACACATAGTAAAAAATAGACCCTGTCCCAAAGAGCCCACTGTGTTAGATCTGAGTTTACCTTCTTATGGTTGTCCTGTTTGAATGTAGTTCAGTGAATTTGGTTTAGTATTATTGCTTCAGCAGAGATTTAGAAATTCCTGATTAATTAATTTGCTGGTTAATTTAGCAAGAAAGAAGCAAAATATTCTCCCCAATGTTTTCATACATGTGAATTTCCACTCTATGCTCAAGAATGCATTGTCATGTCACACTCAGAATTCAAACTTCTTCTAACACTTTACCTCTTCTAACTAAAAATAAGATTCCTGAAAGCTTTTGTGAAGTAAATAAAATAGACTCAAGCCTTGTGTACCATATCCAACAAGCTAATTAGATGGTATTCATTTTCAAGTATGCTGTTCAGAATCAAACTAAAGCAACATTCAGTGTGCATTAGAATGTCATAGGGATCTTTTTTGATGCTGAATGCTTTGTTTTAATACATCAGTCTGAGCTGTGAATAACCCCTACGTAAAACTATGAGAGTTGATGCATGTATTAAGGAAGCATGTGAGATTCTTTCTGAATTTCACATCTCTGCCATTTAAATACTGTTAAGGAACCAACTGTAATGTGCTGTTTCTATCTGAGAAAATGCCTTCCCTTGGCTTCATCTCCCTTCTCATCCTGATCAAAAATTCAAATTCCCCCTTTTAAAAAAATGAACTGTTGCTCAGAGACTTTCAGACTATTTGCTTCCATTTAATTTTAATATGAAATGTATTGGACTTTAGTAGTTGCACCATGCCCTAATTTATTTTGGAACATTTATTAGTATTTAGGTAGGATTTAGTTAACAGTCTGCAGTTAGAGGCAGCTACGAAGCTAGACTAGTGAGTCATTTCCCTTATGCTGACACCCACTGAAATGGCTTCCTTGCCACATATCCACTTATTTAAGGAGACAGGCAATATCGCAAGAAATCATATCTTATTATTCCCCATTTGCTGAACTATGTGAATGCTTCAAGGACAGAGCTGAATCAAGAGAAAAAGATCAGCCCCTAGGGGTCAGTGGCCATGGCTGCCACAAGGAAGCACATAGGTGAAAATAACTTTTACTCATTGAAATTGATGCAAAACTTTTTTAAAAAAAGGCTTGGTCCAGAATGCAAACAGAAGCCATGTGAAGAAATGTCCATATTAGTGCCACCTATCTAAGCAATATCTTGACTTGAAAGAGCACAGAAGTGATTATATTCTGATTCTCGTGGAGGAGGCAGAAGCCATAATTGGCTTAATATTTAGAAGCAGCTAAACTAAACAGACATTATTAGTGCTTGGCATTTGGCTGATAACTAGATAATTTACTCATCATGGTCATCCAAGGGCCTCACTTTTCTCCCTCAGCAGTTAAAAAGCATATAACTGGATCAAGTAGAGTTTTATTTCCAGAATATTCAAGTGTGGGTTGTAGCTGTACTTTGTTAGTAATAAACCAAATGCCTGCAACGTACAGTGGGAAGACATGCATGTAAATGCTGGAGATCAAAGAGTTAGTCTTCTATGGGGATTATCTAATGTGACTACTTTCTTCCGTATGTATTATTACAGCATCACTCAGTATATAGTGGGATTTCTTGTTATATTTGTTGATACACTGGAAAAGGCTTGAACTTCCTCCAAGTTTGCAGATCTATCTGCCATTATGGATTCCTAAAGAACCCAGAGGGGCAGCTGCTGGTACACCAGTGTCATTTTTCACTGAATTAAAATGCATAAAAAACAGTGGGGTAAGTGAATTCTTGCTTGCAGAAATGGAAAAAGAGAAAATCCTGCCTTCACAAGCTTCCTGTTCTAGACGGCATTGTGTTGCTACACACTGTCTGTGCCCTGCAGGTAGTGCTACATCTCCTTTTGTAACATGTACAGCTTTGCAGCTTTCCAGAGCAACAAACAAAACCCCAGTCTTTAAATATATGATTAGTAGAATCATTAGTCTGCAGTTTATAATGGTTTATGTGGTAATTTACTGTCTATTTTTTAACCTCACAGTTTTAAAAAACTGCATTTAAAATATTTATTGCTCATACAGTGCCCATAATTGGAAAAAGATTTGGTGGTTGGGTCCTTCAGATGTGTTTGCTGGCAAGCCTTAGCTAGACACACAGATTAATGCCTCACCACCTGCAGGTCGTTTGGTGCTGTCCTAGAATCTCTTGCAGGTAGTTTGGCATGTCTGTAGCAATCACTGTGCCTGAACAACCTTACTGTCACATGGCTCACACACCCACACACTGTCACAGCCTCACTTCTCCAGTAAAAAATGAAGCTGACAGCAATAAGGAATTAAAAAAAAAAGTCTCTGTTGGAGGAAGGAAATATATGCAACTGTCATGGAAGGAACAGTGTTTGGCTGGACGGAGCTTCAAGCTCCCCTTTACTCTTAAATGCATGACTTAGAATTAGTTGCAGCTAAACATACAAATTGGGTTTAAAATAGCAATTCTCTTTCTGGGGAAAAGGTGGGAAAGAGAAGAAAGCCTTGAGGAGAACGATCCTTTCAGGTAGGCAACCATAAATCCTTCTGGATCATGGTGTATGTCTGAGAGGTCACCAGGACCTTTGATATTTACACTTGGGCAAGAGTATGGAGGAGTGGAGGCTGCCCAGACCTTCCAGTCCCACTTCAGACCATTGATACAGCATCCAAAGGCCAGACTGAGTCTAGACGTTCAGTGCCTTGGTGGCTGTAGTTATATGTACGTCCACGAATCAAATCTTGGTTTCCCATGTGGCAGAAAAGGATTCTACCACTGAACCACAACAGCACATTTCTTTGAGGAGGAAGGCACTGTATAGTTATGAGATAAAATTCATAAAGCTTGAATTTCAGGTGCATTTTACAGAGATATGTGCTTCAGTGAAATAGAAGTCCTTTCCAGCTTTGTTTTTGGGAAACATTTCCCTTCTCTTAAGAGATGGCAATACTTCTAGACAGCAGATTATCCAGTCCTATTCCCCATCCATGAGAATCATTATTAGCTCTGAAGCCCAATTTACTCCTATGCATAGGGTGACCATAAGGAAATCTGCTGCAGGCAGAGGCAGAGGCATGGCAGCAGCACCAAGCAGGCAGCAGCACTGCCTGTCTGCCCACCCACCCACCCACCTTCCTGGCACACCATGCCACTCCATCTCCCTGCTGGACTGTGCCCTGCATCCAGAACACTTGTTTTAATCTTCACCAGCCAGCTGAGACCAACCAGGAAAATATGGGACTGTCCTGAGCAAACCGGTATGTATGGTCACCCTACTTATGCAGTACTTTTGTTTATAGAGGGATACCTCATGGCTTGCTGCCACCCTCCACCCCAAGCTGTTTCAGGAGGAAGCCATGAACCCTTCATCCCACTGACATTTTCTTAGAGTATGTGAAGTGTCCAGGCCCATGCAGCTGCCTTTTCCTTTGTTTCTTGGCAGCTTTATTTTTGGAAAAGGTTGCTATCAACTCTCACCCTCTTTTATAGGGAGAGGAATGGTGCATGTCTGATCACCCCTAACCAACTGCCAGGAATCACTCTGTTTGAGAGAGAGGCACTGTTGCTTACTGTGCTTTTCTATAAATGTATCAGGATACAAAGTTTGGAAACATAAATTCTTAGTTGCATAAAACAGGGCCAAAGTCTGTTCTCAGTTGCTTGCACGTATCTCCTTGGCAATTGTACATACGTTACCTGAAGGCATTTAGATAATTTCATGAGATTCCATTTGCTTCAGTCAAATAATATTGGAGTTTTGTATGCAATAGATTCCCTCTGAGAACAGGATTGTTTTATTTAGAATTAAGCTAGTGTGCACAATCTTAAAAATACAAAGACAGATATATCAATTCAAAATCTAAGGGCTAACTCATTGGTCCTTAAAGGTTTTCAAACTGAAACATTTTTAAATAGTTCTCTGCTTTAGGAAATATATGTTTAGGAACCTGGTTATAGAACCTGCACACCACACCCATGAAACATGCCCTGCTTATTTGTTCCCACTCAATATGCTACATATGCTGGAAAAGTGACAATGAGCACATGCCAAGAAGCACAGCTGACACAGAGGCTAGGGAAAGAAGTTACACATAAACCAGTTTAAGTGATCAGAAACTGGTTTAAACCTATAACAGAACAGAAGTTCAGTGCACATAAACTAGTTTCAAAATAGCAGAAACTGATTTAAAATAAACCTGGTTAAATTAAGTGTCAGACTTAACTGATTACAGTCAAACCAGTTTATGGAACTTCTGTCCCTGATCCCTTCCTGGTTTAAGTTAAATCAGAGTCCCCCAGCATCCCAGGATGCTTTGCAGCCCTGGGCTGGGCTGTGCTGTCTGCTTCAGAGAGCAGGACTGGCTCTGCCCCTCTGCTCCCTAACTTGAACAAAGGTGGCGGGGCATGGCCAGACATGGGCCTGGCCCGGCCTGGCCCCCTAAGGCAAAGGGGCAGGGAAGGGGTTTATACTCTCCTCCTTCCCCTTTTCCCCGCTGGGGACCCCATGTGGGGCCTGCCTGGTGGGGGCATAGTAGACCCCGTCAGGCATCCCCCGCCATCGCTTGAGTGGGTGGGGGCATGGCCAGCCCTGGCAGCAGCCTGAAGTGAACAGGTAAATGGAGGGGGATTTAATTCCTCCCACCCTCCCCTGTCCCATAGGTAGGGTCTTCTAGGAAGGAGCTCAGCAGCTCCCGTCAGCCCTATTGCCCTGCTCACCGGTCTAGCAGCGGGGTGGGGGAGGGAGGGGGGCATGGCTAGCCCCAGCAGCAGCCTGAAGTGAACCCTCTGTTTGCTTCAGACTGCTGCTGGGAATGGCCATGTCCCCACCACTCAAGCATCAGATTTAGCCAGAAGTGCCAAAAAGCCCCTCTGAAGTGCCCAATCTCTACAAATGCTGCAGAGTTGGGTCAAAGTTATGCATTGCTTCCTCCAGTAAAGCATTTTTTGTTTGTTTGTTTTTAACATCTGCAAGCAGCCATGATGAAAATAAATTCTCTTTAATGTAATGGGCTTCTATTTACCTGTTTCATTTTGTACTTTCACTGCTTATTTCCTGGGCAAAGGACTGCACAGGTTTAAGTGCTTTTCTGCCTGCTACCTTTTATAGTCTAGGCTTTGTTTTACCACGTGTGCATGCTCATGTGTGTTTATGTACAGTCTTTGCATTATGCACAGATTTGAAGTGTTGCTACCCTTTAAACCAACAAAATGTCTAAGAAAGAGAACCTTGAACAGTGCACAGAAGTCTTACTCTTTTGGACCAAACTCCAAACTGCTGGAAACTGTAAAAAGGACCCTGAGCTGTGACATGGCTCAACAGTGACATATACTTCAACCATGAGTAGCTATTCAGAAGTAGTATTCAGATCTCCACTAGTTATGCAGCACAATTTGACAACCACCAACCTAACTGACATGAACTAGTGCAAGACATTTCAGAATTAAGATCAAGATTTTAACCTTTTCTTTTTTTGACCTGTATCTTTTGGCATAAAACATATAAATATTAATGGAAATGATTCGGCTTGTACCAGTATTTCTCTACCTCAGCTTGGCACTGGCCAGGGAAACACCATTCAGGGCTTAAACTGTCCCCTAGTGTGGCTTCTGCATCCTGTGCCCCCCAGGAAGCAGCCTCCACAGGGCGTCAGAGGGCTGAGGCTTCATCTGCATGAATATGTCTTTCCTCCTTTAGCTGCTGCTGCTCTCTAGGGCTGTGCGAAGCTTCAGTCCCTGATTCAATTTGGTGGAGATTCGGCCTGATTCGGTGGCCAAATCTCTGAATCCAGATCGAATCAGGAGACCCTTTAATTTCTCCGAATCGAATCAGAACCCTCTGAATTGATTTGGAGAGATTTGGAAAGATTTGGCAATTCAGATATAGACACAGCTTGAAATGTTTTTTTCTACATACCTCAAGGTACCAGGTGGCTTGTCAACGATGTGATGGTGGGGTGGATGGAGTGTCCCATGGGAGCATAGGGGGTCCCAACGCACTTAGCAGCAGACCTGAAAGATGATCAGAGCATGTAAAGGGGGCCCCTCTGCACCTCCCCAGCTTAGTGACTGGTGCTCTTGGGTCTGGGGGGGAACCCAGGGTCCCCCCCATGGCTGATCACAGAGCTACAGGGGGGACCCCCACCGCACTCAGTGGCAGACCTGGAAGTGGACCCAAAGTAGCTCTGGTCCACTTCCACGTTTGCCGCCAAGCATGCAGGGGGGTCCCCTGCACTCCTGTGGGATGCTCCATCCGCCCCAGCATCTCAGTGTTCACGAGCTGTGCCTGGTACCTCAAGGTATGTAGAAAAAATGTTTAAAGCTGTATCTATGGCTGAATCACTGATTCTCCAAATCAGCATCGAATCTTCAGATTCATGTTCGACCAAATTGAATCGGGGACAGTGATCCGAATTAAATCACTGTCCCCAATTTGGGCTGAATCCAAATCCAAGTCCAATACAGCCCATTTTGCACACCCCTGCTGCTCTCCTACTTGTCCTGCTTTCAAGAGCTAGCTCTCACCAGGGACTGCTCCATGGAACAGTTACTGCTCCATGGCACCAGTATGTCCTGCTTCTTTTGCTGAAGCAGGTGCGTTTGGGGGCAGTAGGTCCAGGGAGCTCTGGGAAGCTGCTCTGTCCAGTGGCATTTGCTGCATGGCTGAGGGATAGAGTAAACCAGTACAGGGGTGCACAGGCTGTGCCAGGAATAAGTTTTCCACTCTGGTTCCCCATCACTTCTCTTGGAAACAAGAGGTGCACAAGACAGTTCCACCAGCCCTGCATGACTATTTCCAGGGGATGGCATGCAAAGTTATTGTGACAGGGGGCATGCTAGGGGCCAAGTCCCATGCCAGCCCACCCACTTGTCTCAGGGTGGATTGCCCCATAGTTTCACCTGCCATGACTTTGCTGTTCCCATAAACGGATGGTAGATGTCAGGGGGCATTATCTGTGGCTTTGACCTCCACTACAGCACAGCCAATGCCTTGCAGATGGCATCCACATGTCATAATCAGACTCTGCACCATGACTGGTGCTCCCGGGTCTCACAGAGACTCTCACTCCCTCCCTGGAGCAGCAGATCATTGTGCTCAACCTACCAGTCTTACTTTTGTCCCACACTTGGCCTCCTTACCATGGAGGACTTACCAGGATCAGGACTCACCTCTATCTCTCTGGCTGAGCCCCCTACTCAGCCTCTGGCCCAAACAACGGCCTCAGGCATCCACAACCATGCCTTGGCCTCTTCCTTATACATGGGTTTCCTACTACAAACCCTACACCACACCCCACCATAGGGTCTTCTCATCTTCATGATCAACTATTCACAGGGCTGGCCCTCACACTGTCTTCAGGCTCACTTCCATTTCAACCCTACTCAACATGCCCCTGGGACTACCCTTCAGGCCTACTCCTTGTTTAGCCCTACTCAGCCCCGCTCACACACAGCCCTTCAGGCCTATTCCTTTTCAGCCCTTCTCTGTGTGGGGCCACACTCTCTGCTCTTCATGCTACCCCCTCTGGGGTCTCTGGGATCTCACATCCCTGCTGGGCTCAGGTGGCATGCTGCTTGCTGTGTCTGGCCCCATTACTCCCAAAGCCCACCCAAAGGTGGTGGCTGGGGTTAAGGCACCCCTTCTTGCCTTTCACCAGGGAGGTAACTGGCCTGGCACTTCCTGGGGACTCCCGCGCCACCAGGAGCCCTGGCAGGGTGCAGTTTTAGGTCATGCCCAGGACCACAAGCTTCCAGCTCCTACCTGCTAGATGTTCCATGCAGCTCAGCCGGGCAATATTTTTGCCTCAGCTGGCAGCAGAAAACTGCAGTCTTTATATCCCATGCTGTCAAAATGGCTGCTGTCATCAGGCACCTGGTAGCTGCCTGACTGTGCCCTGCCACAGTCATACCAGAAGAGCATTGGCAGGACTGGTGACTCCTGCCTGCTTTAGGTTTACCAGAGAACCCTAATACAAGGGAGGAGCTTGTGCTTATGCAGCCCTTGCTGATCACTCTGTGGCATCCTTGAAAGTTTTGCAGCATGCTGGGGTGCTGCGGCTCCCTGATTAGAACCACAGGTCTATCTAGTAGAAGGAGAAAGTTAGGGAATGACGTTTTAGCTTCCTTTTTAGGTTTGGTGGGTAGCGCATCAGTCATGTTGTTGAAATGCATGGATTTTTAAAATTCATATTACATTTCATATTTTGACATATGCCATCACATGTCAACTGTCTTCTTCATGTCCCAGGAATGCAGTTCAATTTTGACTGCTTTCCCATGCCAAGGAGAAATGATGGGTACCTTTCCCTGGAAAGATAGTGTGACTGACACCACTGCCAGTTCTCATTTTCTTCACGTGTTTTGATTTTTCCTCTTGTGTTTGCATGTCACATCCTTATGGCAACATAATTCACTGGGACAGCACACTTTTGTCCCTGTCCTTTTACTAAGATACACAAAGTCTTTACTCATCAATTCCTTTCCTTGTAGGCTATCGGGTTTCTTTTTCACTGAGGATGCCTTTGGAAAATTTCTAGAGTTGGAAAATTGTGGAATTTTCCGTTAGTTTGCAGAACCAAATCAGAAGTTTTTTTAGTTTCTTCCAACTTAAAAATATTGGCTGCCTATACTTGTGCTCCTCGGCATTCTAGTTAGAACGTGTCAGAACAGACTTGATTAATCGAGTCTGCTCTGTGCTCCAGTTAGAACGCTGTAGCATTGCTGCAAGTCATGTGTATTAAATTCATTTTAAAATGGCCATGGGGCACTTAATCTAAACCTCATCAAACAGGTTTAATACATGTGATGCTGCAGCATTCTAATTAGAGAGGCTGCCTGGGAGCCACTCTAATTAAAACATCCCTCCCCACATCCCAGAGCACGTGGGACCCATTATTTTGGGTCAACCTAAAATAAAATATTTCAGTACATTTTAAAGTTGTATAACATTTTACATCCTTTTTTTTTTTAGTAAGTCTGATTAAAATAAGAAATTTTGTTGCCTTTATCAAATGAAAAATTGAAGAATTTCAATATTTTAATTATTTTCAAATTAGCTTTTGTTTTTTGGCCTTTTTCTTTTCTTTTCTTTTCCAAAACTATTTTCCCCTGTCCAAAACTGCATTTTTGGCAGATTTACTATTCACTGAAAACCATTTTGTATTGCTCTAGACAATAAAATGCAGACAATAGCAACCTTTGTAAAAGACAAAATAAAATAAAAAAACCCCTATTTGCTGTTGACACTTTTTAATAAGCTAAACAAGATAAGATATTTTTGTTTTACATCCCTTGAGAGCCAGTATCTTTTCTCCAGGCACTTTACTCACCTCTCTGCATTGCTTGCTTTCCAGAAACCAGCAGCAACTTTTCTGTGTCCAGAGTTCTCTTATTCAGCCCCTTCATTCCCAATTTAGGCTTCTACCCTCTACTTCCCAAAAACAGTTTTCTCCAGTTACTGCACTTAACAGGGCTCAAACTCCCTTTTTTCTCAGAAAAGGACTGCTGAGGATTCCAAAACACTCTAGTGGTAATTAATAGGGATCTACTTAAATCACGGAGAAACTAAACAAAATTTTGTGGGCTGGTCATAATATAAATGGCAAATTGCAGGCATATTTCCTGGATGTGCTCATACATGATATATGACAAAGTAAATTCCATGTAGAGTTGTACAAAAAGTTTAATAATACTAATTTATGCTTACCTTAATAAAAACAGTCCATTAATGTAGGCACCTATGTCCTGGTGGCGGGGTTGGAGGGATGAGGGGACAGGCACCATTTTGTGTGCAGCTGGAGCCAAACAGAGAGGTCCTCAGCGAGGTGACTGCTGCCCTTCATGCTATCCTGCCACCCTTTCCTCCCCTCCACCCTGGGTGGGCTGTAAGGTCAGGCCTCACCAGCAGTGCGGACCACTGGCTCCCAGTGGGGTGCAAACATTTTATTTTTATTAAGTTTTAAATTTGTTTAAGTTGATTTTGTGGATGATCCCATATTTCGCATTTTCCATGAAATCCACAGAATTGCAAATTGAGTAGACCCTTAGTAATTAATATCAGTCCTCCAAATCTTAATTTCCTAGTGCAGCTCTCCCTTTTTACAGACTGTTTGAATTGTCAGGTTTCTAGATCACAATCAGGAATATGTTTACTGAACAGGTCTCTTTACTGTGCAGAACAGAAGTATATGTGTACACATGTGCACATGGGAGTACAGCTAATGAATATTTACCATTAGAGAAGCCTTTTTTTGCAAGATAATTTTTCTTAAATGTGTTGTTCACATGAACATTAATTATAAGTTTGCTGAAAAAACCTTGCACTTACATGCACTGCAGTAATAGTCAAAATAAAGGGAATCTCTAGGGGCTGATACTGTAACAGCATACAGCTTTTGTTGTTGCCCACTAACTGAATTTCTCCTCAGACTAAATTCAGCTGTCACAGATTTTTTGCAACCGTAGTTTCTTGTCTGTTCTTCCATTCTTCATCTGGAAAATTAGATAAAATTTCCCTCTTTCTCCCATCCTTTGTTTCTAGTTAGTTTAGAACAGGGTGCCCAATCTCCAGCCCCCAGGCCATATCTGGCCTGGGGTGCCACATCATTCAGTCTGCAGGGCCTCCACAGGTCTGCTACTTTGGCATTGGGGGAGAGAGGGCACCACTCCCTTGCTACCAAATTTATGACCCGTGGGGAGCCCTGGGCCCCATGTGCTAGATGGTGGTGCACAGAGGGCAGGAGAAGGTGGTGCTGGGCCTTCAGGAGCCAATTCCAGTTAATTGCAGTGTGTAGGGTAGGGAGGGGGTGGTGCTGGACCCAGGGCCCGATCCAGCCTGTGAACTGGCCCCACACCACTCATCTGGCTTGTGGGGCCAAAAGGTTGAGCACCACTGGTTTAGAACATAAGCTCTACTGGTTTGGGACACATTTTTGTGATTTTTTTTCTTCTTCTGATATAATGATGCCCTCATTTCAGTTAAGGCTTTAAGGCATTCCTACAATACCAGCAGTAATACACTTTGCTTAAAAACCTGTGGCTATGTGCACAGCAGCGTCTGTGTCTGATCTTTTTTCTCTATTATCTAGTATCATCTATTACGTATCTATCCAGGTATTTGTAAGAAACGTATTTTTTTTTTTGGTCAAACTTTCCTGCTGCCCCTGGTAAGGTAGCATTGCTTTATTAGGGCTCTAGAACTTTTACTATGGAAGAATGTTATGGTTATTTATAAAAGTGCCCCAGTTGTAGATACTTAATTGATTCTTATGAAAAAGCCAAATAAAAATTCTGCTTTTTCCCAGCTGTTGTAGTTGTTTAAGCTTCTTTGGTACCATCTCAAAAGCGCTAATGTATCAGCTATATTTAATAATATATTGAATCATTTAGTAAATAATATTTGAGACACTAATAAATATCTCCTCTCTTAGTAATACAGTATTTGGGCCAGCAGACATCATAAGTTTGTAGTGACTGTTGTTCTGTTGCAATACAAAGTTTGTGAAGTTGTCAGAGAAAGAGGGGAACTGCTAACAGCAATGACCTATTCTGCCCACATTGTACACGAATGTTTATACTGTATCTGACTTCCCAGATTGCTAAATGCTGTCATGTTCTCAAATTTCAAATTACTATGCATTTACAAGATAGGTGTGGAAAGTTATCCAACTTCAGTACAATCTCATTCATACAGTAATATTCCAGACTTCCTAAGAGAGTGATTTAGCATTAGGTTGTACTGGTTTGAATGTGGGTAAGTAATGTGCCAGCAATACTTACTGTTTTCCAGTAATGTTTTCATAGACATTAGAGACTGGAAGGGACCTCAAGTGATCATTGGGTCTAGCCCCCCCCATAGGTGGGAAGTCAGCTAGGATTAAGTGACCCCAGCAAGAAATAAATCCAGCTGTTTTTTTAAGGAATACAGGGTAGGTGCTTGCACTGCCTCCTGGGGGGGAGCTTGTTCCAGACCCTGGAAACACGTACCGTAAAGAACTTTTTTTCTGATATCCAGTCTCAATCAGCCTTCCTGGAGTTTATGGCTGTTAGACCTTGTTATCCCTTGGGGAGCACTGGTGAATGGATGTTCTCCCAGGTCCTGATATACCCCTTTTATGAAGTTGCAGGCTGCCACCAAGTTCCCCCTGAGCCTTCTCTTTGTCAGACTGAAAAGTCTCAGGTCCCTCAACCTCTCTTCGTATGGCCTTGCCTCCAGGCCTTGGATCATACAAGTGGCTCTCCTCTGGATTCTCTCAAGCTTTTCCACATCCTTCCTGAAGTGGGGGGCCCAATACTGGATGCAGTGCTCCAGCTGCAGTCTCACCAGGGCTGAGTAAAGTGGGAGAATGATTTCCCTGGTTTTGCTTGAGATGCATCAGTGGATGCACACCAGAGTTTGGTTAGCTTTGCCTGCCACCACGTCATATTGGTGGCTCATATTCATCTTGTAATCAATCAAGACCCCCGAGTCCCTTTTGGTCATGGTGCTAGCAAGCATAGCACTGCCGAGCCTGTAAGTATGCTGAGGGTTCTTCCTACCAAGGTGCAGCACCTTGCACTTCTCTGTATTAAAGGTCATCCAGTTTTGTTTGGCCCACCTTGAGAGTGTGTCCAAGTCAGCCTGTATCCCTAGCCTGTCCTGCAGTGTGACGGCCCTCCCTCATAATTTGGTATCATCCATGAACTTGGCCAGTTCGCATCTGACTCCCAAATCTAGATCGTTGATGAAAATGTTAAAGAGTACTGGCTCAAGTACTGAGCCCTGAGAGACTCCACTGGTAGCACTGTATCACTTTGATTTGCTCCCTTCTACTAGTACTCTTTGGGTCCGACTCCATAGGCAGTTGCCTAGCCTTTGGACTGTATGATGATCTAGGCCACAGTTCCCCAGCTTAACCATGAGAACATCATGGGGAACTAGGTCAAAGGCCTTCGTGAAGTCCAGATAAATGACGTCCCCATCATCTCCTTTGTCCAGGGCATATGTTACCTGGTCATAGGAAGAGATGAGGTTGGTCAGGTAAGACCTGCCCATCAGAAAGCCATGTTGACTGGCATTCAGAAGCTTGCCTTCCGGTAGTCTGGCAGTAATGGATCCCTTGACAATTTTCTCCAGAATTTTTACAGGGATGGATGTCAGACTGATTGGTGTATAGTTCCCTAGCTCATCCCTCCTCCCTTTCTTGTAGATAAGGACCACGTTGGCTCTTTTCTAGTCATTGGGGTCCTTGCCCGAGTCCCACGATTTTTCAGATATCCCTGCCAAGGGGGATGCAACGATGTCTGCCAGCTCTTTCAAGACCCTCAGGTGCATTTTGTCTGGGCCCACAGACTTGTGAATGTCCAGTTTCTCAAGGTGTTCCCTCACCCGATCAACATCAATTTGTGGCCCATCACCTGTTCCCAAGTTTGTTTGTGTCATTCCTGGTAATGTGATCCTCATGGGAGGATGAAAAACCGATGCAAAAAAGTCATTTAGGAGATTGGCCCTTCCTTGAGCATCTGATGTCAGTTGCCCCATTGGATCTCTCAGGGGCCCAATACTGTCCATGTTCTTTTTTCTACTTCCACATATCAAAAGAAGGACTTTTTGTTGTCCTTGATCCCCATAGCAAGCCTAAGTTCGGTTTGTGCCTTGGCTTTTCTCAACCGCTCTTTGCAGGTATGGGCGAGTGTACAGTAATCCTCTTTAGTAATGCTTCCTGTTTTCGAGCTGATGTAGGTGTATTCCTGATAGGAATGAGCTATTTCTTGAAGAATATCTAAGAAAATTTTACAGAGATGTTTTTCATTGGCAATTGGATGTTACTATGATGTAACCATAATTAGCTAGGTGACTTTTTATTTACTCCCTCTGGACACTGGGAAAATGAAATATTTTGCCTATAAAATTATAAAATGAATGGGTAGCCAATAAAATGAATTATCTCTTTAAAAAGATTATTGTCATCTGTCAGATGTTATGACTGTTGTAACATTATGGAAAGAGAATGATACCATGTTTTGGATATAAGACATGATGATGTAATTTTCTTAAAGACTTCTTGATTTAAATACTTTAAAAAGGTTTAACGTGTTGGTTCTTTTTTCATGCTATTCCAATTGACAAGGAACATCAATCTAATTTTTGACAAGTTTTGAAAAAATAACTAGTTATTAGATTGTACATTATATTGAAATTAAAGTCCTTGAGTCAAAAGTATGCTGTATATAACACACAACGCTGAAGGAAACCTAAAAATTAGTACATGAGGAAAGAAGAAATATTTAATTCATTTAAAAAAAACAGCTTACACTTATTGTTACTGAATGTGGCTAGGTCTGTCTGGATACAGCCTACTTTACTCGGAGAATATTCTCAGAAGTAATTATATTGGCAATAAGGATAGAAGAAGAATGTCAAAGGAAATGATTTATTTGTAATAAAATTTGGAGTCCGTTGGGCTGATGACCACAATGAAGTCTATCAGTAATGTTTGCTAAGGAAATACAGCTTCTTAAAGACAGCCTACCAAAATAAAAGGCTATGATTTTGAAAGAAAGTGTAGCACCAAGACACAAGCTTGGGAGTGGATTTAATGTTGTCTCTGGCACAATACACTCAGTAATTTGGCATCTCAAAGGTCAGGAACTAGCTTCACATCTCCCAAATGTGGGACAGGGTAGGGTGTCCCAATATCTTAGAGTTACTGTATCCCACCTCAATGGCCTTCCTTTCTGTACCTCCCTGTGTAGGTATTTAACCATATTTAACTTACTTAACCATGTTCAATTTAGTTATGTAACTAAGAGTATTCTCCACTGGTAGTAGGTATTCTCTTAAGGTTGTAGTCAGGGGGAGTACTTACTTTCCCCTTTGGTCAGTTCAGCCCATAGTTCAGCATTACTCTTGGATTCCTTGCTGGGACTAAATTGTCACATGGCATATGGAGCTAACATTTCCTGTCAGCTCCAGTTGGTTAGAAGACTCCATGTCTTCCTGGCAGTTGATGGTCATGTTTTTCTCACTTCTTGTCTGAACTACATCTATATGATATCCCTGGGCATGAAGCCTTCAGCACTTAGGAAACTCCAAGTACCTCAAAATGCTTCAGTTTTTCTCCAGCCGTATGGCTTCTGCAAGTACGTTGGACTTGTCCACTGCTCCCTACATTGGCTTCCCATAGAATTTCAAATCAAGTTGAAGGTGTTTGTGTTTATCTTCAAGGTTCTTCATGGTTTGGCCCCAGGATATCTCAGCAGCCACTTAAGGGTCTGGGATGGAGACTATGGCTGACAAGTGTACTGCTCTGGCACAGTGGAATGCTCCACAACATGGGAAAAACTAAACTCTGTGGAAGGCAGAATTTTCCCTGGGAGACTAGGGAATGAATTCTCCCAGGAACTAAGAATTGCCACAGACTTCCCACCACTCACTTCAAGTTCAAGGTGCATGTCTTTATCCCTGCCTTTTCAACTACATAACAGTATATATATTACATAACAGTATATATATTAAAACAAACAAACAAAAATCTCCCACAAACCAAACAAATCCTAGCATCCCTTTCCCCCTACAACTCATCAGAGATGTATCATCACACTGCTTATATTATTGTGAGGAGCAAAATATGTAATCCTGTACAGAGAAAAATACAGCAGACCATGTACAGACGTTCAGCTTTTCCCGGGAGTCACTGCTCTCCCAGTAGAAAATATAAGAGTACAGATGTTCAGGATTTTTCTCCAAGAGAAGAAGTGGTCACTTGAGGAGAAAAATAACCCTGGGAACAACCAGAGCTAGCTAAATCAGTCCTGGGAGGTTTTCTTTTTGGAGAGTGAATTCCTGTACATTTTCCTTTCTGAAAGAAGCCACAACATAGTCCTCTAGCATCCCAGGCTGCTTTGCTTATGCCCCTCCTCACCAGGGGCACAGTGTGTCACTTAGGCTGGATCCTACTGCTCCAGCCAAGCAAGGAGCAGAAAATACCCCCTTTACAATTCTTATATCGTGCTGCAGGGAAACACAGGCTGACCCTGAGAAGTCTGTGTCAGCCAATCAGGGTTGATCTGTGTACTGCTGCCATCTGTCACCAGGCAGACCGAGGGAGCCTGCAGAGAGCTCTGTAAGCTCTCCATTCCTTGGGGGCTCAGCATTCAAATGTCTGTTCAGGGGTCTCCAAGTAAGTTTTTCTATCAGAAAAACAAACTTGGGATAATTCTATCAGATCATTTGAATTTCTGCTGGTAAGAGATTGTTGTTCTTGCCAAGTATTGTTGTAAATAAGCATCAACTATATTGTCATTCCCATGAAGACCAGACAATGGGACCTATCTAGAAATACCTTCTACATATATTTTATACACTTATGTTCCTCCAGTGGCAACTTTAAATTCTTTCTTCTCTATTATCTTTGCTAAAGATTCATGACCGTATGATTTTGCTGTCAAGGTAGCTTGTATTGGCTGGTGAAATGCAGTTGATACCTAATTTGAACATGTGTATGTAGTCCTTGACTGCTTGGCGGGGTTTGTATGGGGCCAATTCTAGAATTAAGGTGCTGTCACTGGCTTCTTTGTTCTACTGGTGTTTCAACAACACCCAAAAGACAATGGTTATAGTTAAGAATCTGAGCTAGGCTCCTTCTAGCTGTGCAAGAGAGACAAATACAAGTTAAAGTAACTGCTACAGTTAATTCTTAACAATATGATTTGACAGTAAAGATATTTATTTTTGACTTGAAATACAATCCTGCCTCTTTGTCTCTTCCTACTCATCCTTCCTGCTCCCCTGATTTCTCAGACATCGCTCAAATTATGCATAGGTCTTGTTCTTTGAATTTAGCAAAATCTCCTGCCTCCCTGTCCAGGTACAGCTGAAAAATAACAACTGCCTTGAGGGTTGCATCAGGTTTTTCATTCAGCTTTCAATGCTTATGCTGCAGCATGAAAGAAGAAAAATGAAAATTGTCCAAACAAAAATATTACCTATGTGTTTAAATTTCTCGCAGCACATTCTATATAGAGAACGTGTTGTTTTATGCAGTTAGATTAGCAACAATGCATGCTAGTTTCTCCAAAGGACAGATACTTTCTTTTGTACTTGAGAGAAGTTGAGATTGACTTAACAATTTAGACCACAGGTGAAATTGCCTAAACAAACATGCATACACATATAAAACATACACATAACACAAGGAATTTGTGATATAGCCTAGCTTTCATTTTATTTGGTAATATGAGAACACTGTCCTTAGGGCAGAACCAGCTTTTTAAGGTAATATACTAATCATACAAGAGCAAGTTTTTTCAGAAAAAGCATGCTACTACAACTGTACAAAATGGAACTCTTCCATTTCAACTTCAGTTTTGAGGTTTGGACGGAACAGTGTTTTGTTTCAAATTTCATTTAGAGTTGAAACAGTCTTACTGTTTCACTTCCTCGAGACAGTGAGGCTATTTCAATGCTGTTTTGCTGTTTTGCCTGACCATTGGGTTGGGGAAAGGAAGTCAGCCCAGCTGGGCTGAGTTCCCAACCTCAGCCCCATGATTGGGCTGGGGAAAGGAAGTCAGTCCAGCTGAGCTGAGTTCTTTTCCCAAGCATGATGGTCAGGCTGGGGTTGGGAAGTCAGCCCAGCTGGGCTGACTTCCTTTCCCCAGCCTGATTGTAGTGCCATCAGGCTCAGTTCCTTTCCCCAGCCTGATTGCAGCACTTGGGAGGGGAACTGAGCCTGGGCTCAGTTCCCTTCCCCTGTGCTGTGATTGGCTTCCCACAGCCTGGTGGAGAGAGATAGGGAGAGCCAGGGCTGCACTCCCGGCTACTGCTGGGAGCATAGCCCTAGTTCTCCCCTGTCTCCTACCACCTCGCCACTGGCTGCTTTGAAACTTGAAACATTTTAAAACTTTCGAAACGTTTTGACTAGCCTCATTTTGTTTCGATACTCTTTTGAAGCTCTTTGTTTCAATTCAGTTTCACTGTTTTGAGCTCAAAATGAGTCAAGACAGTGTTGAGTCAAAACAGCTGGTGAAATTTCGCACAGCCCTACATGCTACCTGTATTTAGAGTGCCTACAGAATGTTTTGTGCTCTGGTTATATAATAGATGCTTGTTAGAAACAACATGTCAGTGTCCTGGTGCTATATTATTCCTAAGTGGTTGGTCCTGTTATAAGGATGTTGCCCTGTGGGGTCAGGCCAACTCCCAGGAGCTCAAAATTGCACTGCTAGACAGGAGGGTGCAGTGTACAATTGTACATACACAAACACAGAATTCAATTAGGTGCATACATGCACACACAGTCAATTACCAGCCTAGGCATACACACACCTGTCACCAGTTCAAACACATACACACACTATACAGACCAAAAATTAGACCAGAATCAATTATCAATAACTGCACACTCAATACACGCACAAGGATCACTAATTCGTATATCATGCACACAGTGACATATATGTATATCAGTTCACATACGTACCACTCACCTACATGTACACACAGGTGAGTTCCTAACTTGGGTGTTGTGATGTGTATGTATGTATGTGTTTGGTGTACTTGGGATACCTGGGAAAAGGTTAAAGTAAGAAATGGAAGTGTAAGGAGTGAAAGTTGCCAGGACCGGGATTAGAACCAGTAGACTAGGGAGAGCTGGGCTGAAGAACTGAGGCTTAGGGGTTACTTTAGGTTAGTTGACCTTAATTGATTAAAGGACAATGCCCAAAGCCTGCAGAACAGGGGAGTGATGCTGGAGAGAAGCTGGCACAGAGGCTGGGACCGAAGCCGGAGCTATGGGGGAGCCAAAAGGTAAGCGGGGAGAGGGAAACTGGGACAGAGGGTGCAAAGGAAATGGCACTGGCTCCAGGAACCAGGGGTGCTGGAGAGAGACTGCTGGGGAGCTCAAGACTACAGGGGGAGGGGTTGCTGGTGCTGGGAGCTAGAGAAGGGCTCTGGATGCCGGGAATCCTGTGGGGCAGCCTGAAGGAGCTGTGGGGAAGTTGGTGGCAGGCCAGAGGGCTGTGGGGGGGAGAAGAGGTGGCTAGAGAGGGTGTGGGGGAAAGCTGAAGCCCACAGAGGGAAGGGGGGAGCAGGAAAGGTTGGAACAGAAGGCAGAGAGAGAGAGATAGGGAGTGGGGAGGGGCAGCAGGAGGCAGAAATGAGTGGGGCCAAGAGGCTCAAAGTGGCAGGAAGAGCTTTGGAGAGACATGGGAAGGAGGCGGTGGAGCCAGGAGCCTAGAAGTGGCAGAAATGGCAGGAAGGGCTGCAGGAAGAAGGCAGTGGATGGCAGGAACAGGACTGAGAGACAGGAGGAAGCAATAGGGCCAAGAGGCTGCAGCAGGGGAACCGCGAAGGGACAGAGAAGAAGCAAAAAGTGGTGGGAGCAGGGCTGAGAGAGACAGAGGCCGGAATTTAATATGGGGAAGGGACCAGGGCTCAGTAAAATACAACCCAACTCAGGGTTACAAATGACAGTGGTTTTATTGAACAGAGGAGATGGTGACACAATATCTTATTGGTTCCTTTGCGTGCGCGTGCGCGTGCGCGCGCACACACACACACACACACACACACACACAATGGCAGCAGGGGTTGAAGAGGCTTGATACAGGGGTTGAAGTCCTGGAGGAGACAGAGAGAGTCTAAATTGGAGGAGGAAATGTACAGATGATAGCTACCTATCCCAGGCTGAAAGCTGGTCCTCAATGGCCAGTCGGGGTCTCCTTCAGCTCAGTGTTGTCCGGAGGGGGTCTCCAGCAGGGCCTCTGGGGTGCACAGGCAGAGTAATGTGGAGCTGGTCTGGTTCAGATAGAAGTGGCCCTTTTCATAGGGGCAGACCTTGTGTGACCCTAGTGACAGGAGGCATGCCCAGGCAAGGGTTACCCCCTGGTGCACTGAGCATATGTGCTCCAGACAGGGATGTGCAGTTTTGGGTGTTTGTAATGGTGGGGTACAATGGTAGGGTTGCTGGTTCTGCAGGGTCTTTTGTCTTTCAAATGCTGGTCTTGGTTAGAACAGAATCTGTTCCTGGGTGAGGTCCATGGCTCCTGGATGAATCAATGTGAGGTGATGGCCTGGTCTTTACAGGCCATTCAGTAGAGGCCTGCTACCATTGTATTTCAGTCATTCCCAATCACTCCCATTCATTCAGGAACCAATTTACATGGGAGGGGTAGACATGAGTCACACAGTTACAACACAGCAGATGCCTGGGCAGAGGACACAAGATGGAGGCTTGACATACAAAATGGAAACTTGACAGTACCTTGGTTCACTTACAAACACAGGCCTAAACCATACAATATCTATATGAAACAATAAAAATCAATATAAAAATGATAATAATACAATATACAACACTCAAAATCCATATACACCTAGCAAAACACTATTTACAATATAAAAAATAGGGGCTTGTCATATAAGAACTTAGCTTACCTAATACTACTAATAACTACTTATAAGGATAGAGAGGTCAGAAAGAAAGTTAGAAATGGTTAGGGAAGGGGAGGGAATGCATTTTTAAAAAAAAGAAAAACGGGGGGTTTTGCTATAAGGAATATGATCTGAGTACATGATACTGATAAAGCTCGCAGGGGAAACGTTGCTGGTAAGAGATTGTGGTTCTTGCCAGGTATTGTTGTAAACAAACATCAACTGTATTGTCCTCCCAGTGAAGACCAAAGCTGGACCTACCTAGAGCTATCTCCAACATGTGCTTTACACACCCATGTTCCCCAGCGGCAACTTTAAATTCTCTCTTCTCTATTATCTTTGCTAAAAATACATGACCTTATGACTTTGCTGTCATGGTAGCTTGTATTGTCCTGGTGAAATGCAGTTGGTAGTTAATGTGTATTTATAGAGCTTTCAAAGAACATCATATACAGTTGTCTTCCCTTTTTTCCATAGGGGATATATTATTTGTTCTAGCAGTGCAGAAACTTGTGATGTAATAATACAATGAAACGTGAAGCCAGTGCAGCTAGATGCCTTTTTTCTTTATATTGTGTTAAGGGTATGCAACTTCTTTGATGTCAGTAAAGTTAGTAATATTTCGGAGACAGAAAAATAAAGTTGGTTTCTAGGCTGACCAAGTAGTACCAGAATGCTGATGGCCCAGACAAGTAGTTCTGATGCCTCTGTGGAAAAAAAATGTTTAGAAAGCATCAAACATACCTTCTTCATTTGCACAAATTCTTGATAAAAGAGAAGAAGTGAGAAAAAGAACGTTTCATCCATTCCATAGCTGTTTTGTTTACCAGGCATTTATACCATTTTGGTAGTTATCTTCAAGCAAGTTTGTAAGAGTATAATAGAAACAAGTTATACTGTTGTGGTGGTTATCTTCTAGCACATTTGTAAGGGTATAATAGAGAGAGATGAAAGAGTTTGAATATGAGAAATTCTCTAACCTTTCACCCAATGCTCAAATGAATCCAAATTAAAAATTATTTTAGGTTACAAGATTGTAGTCAGGCTCTTACTGTCTATAATTCATTTTATTTTTCACCTGGACATGCCTCTTTACTTCCAAATGACATATAGAACTAAAAGTCAACTATGAGAATATCTGTGAGAAAAGGAGTGTGTCTTCCATCAAGATTACTAGACCATAGATTAGAGTTCGTTGTAGAAATTACGGTGAATGTTATAGTTGGTGATTCTGCAGTTTTCATTCATAAATTATGTTCAGCAGCCTTGAAAATGTTCTACTGTAGTTAGTTTGCAGATCTCATGTCATTCTCATACTTTTGGTCAGACACCAGTGACACAATATTAGGTCTGTTTTTTTATTGGAGGATTAATTCTAAGAATCAGTTTATAATCAGTTATACAAACTTGAAATTTGCTTTTATTTGAATAATTATCCATAGTCCTTTACAATTTGGTATATATCTGAAAAGTATTTCTACTGAATACAGCTACATCTGTAGAAACTACTTGTACTAGACACATCTGCAGACAGTGAAAATAGTGGGTCATGAGAACAAATGAGTCATATTCAAAACTGAATGATAATTTACCTTTTTTCCTCAAACAGTTCTAGCATGAATAAACGTTAGACAAGCATCCTAAATAAGCCCAAAAGGACTGTTTTGAACCTTTTGGGATTTTATTCCTCATTAAATTATATTGCTCATTAAATTAATCTAATGCACAGTAAAGCATACACATAGATATGCCCACCATAGATTTTAAAGTATCCATACCTTTAATTCAAGTTTATCAGATAAATAAAATAATTATTAAGGTAACACATGACAATTCACAGCTGTGGCAATGCAAAATATCAATATATCAATTTTCCAGAAACTTTATATATTTCCCAAACAGAAAATGGTTCTTAAGGAGACATGTTCTAAAAGTAACTAACAGATATAAAAGCAGCATTTCAAATAGCCATTAATTAGAAAAGGTCAGCTAGATATCTGACTTTTTTTTGATTAATTGCAAAGAAAAGAGCATTCAGAGGTGACAGAGGCTGAAATTTTTGTGCTCATAAATATTTGTGATTTTAATTGCAATGTGTGTGCTTATGTTAGTGTAGAAGGCGCCCCAATACTATCCCCAGAATATAATCACCCTTCTACCTGGCACCATGTCTTCATTTAAATATTGTATTTTAAAAAGCTAACTGAAAACAATGGAAATTTAGGCATAGTTTGTAGACTAATCAGTATCTGTAAATAGCTAACATGCTCAAATATACCTTTTTTTTACAGTTGTCTGGTGCATATTTGTTTCCCTGGTAGAAAGTAGACGTCTTTGGCAGGTGATAGAGCAGGCTGCTTCAAAAAATGCAAAGAATATTCACATTGGGCTGAATATATTTTGCTACACAGGCTGTGTAATAGTTCTCATTCAATATTCATCTTTTTGACATATTACTGTTCAGTAGAACCTGAAACACTGCAGTATGGGGAAACAATACTATCTGGTAAGTGTTTCATAATCAGCAAATATTGTCTTTTGAATAGTCATGTTACACATGTAGGTCTGAGGAAATAGCTTACCTTTTAAATACACAGTGAATATAAGATGTGGCAGTGCACATATATACTGAATAGCAAGTTATATGATACAATCTTAAAGGATGGCATTCTGAATGTTCCAATAGATTCATAGCTTAAAACACTGGGTGTTGTACATTTACGTGTAAACTATAATACAATGTACATACACCAAATTATATGGATACAAGTAGAAAAAAGTGCTATCTATTTTGCATACAACATTAATTTAGTTGTATATTTATCAAAGGAAGGAGAATTTGGTTTAGTTTCTTTATGGTCTCTATTTTAATCTCTTCACCAGTTTTTCAAAGCCTGTACCCTCTCACATAAATGTACCATGATTTGAGTTGCATGAGATGATCTTGCTCGGAGAACATACAATATGAACTATTTTAAATGAGCAAGGCATTTGATGTGACTTTCTTGTTTAAATGGCATGACAATCTGAGTTAAGTGCTGTGTAAATGAGGGCAGAATAGAGCCCTTTGTATCTCATTTTCTGACTGTTACAGAATCATCTGGAGGTATAACCACATAAATCCCCAGAGGATGTGACTCCAAGTCTCTCCCTCAGTATGCTGTTTCTTGATCACATTGGAAATCCACTCAATTTAGATTTAACCTGAACAAAATCTCACTAGTATCATCTTTCTAAATTTGAAATAGCACCTCTTTACAGCACTTTTTTCCCCAAGAGCTATCATATATTTCAAGAGCCTTTCTACTGAGACATCACAAAGTATTTTTGCCACCATAAGAAAGGAGAGGTAGGCATGCCTAATAATTAGACGAGGCAACTATTCTCTAGTACTCCAAAGAGTATATTCCAAGGTTGGTCACCGACTGATGTGGGATCTTGGACTTAAAACCTCTCTACCTGAGTTTACTCATCTACCAAATGGATATAATAATTTATAAGCATTTCATGGTGCAAGGTTTCAAAAGAAACACAAAATCTTGGATAAGACCAAGCTGTGACTGTTGTGTATTTGGTTTGCACTAGAAGCATCCAAACTAGGAATGAATTTGTGTACCAAACTAAAAATATTTTCAAGCTGTATGTAGAAGACAGAATGAGAAGTAGAAGGAGTGAGAGAGAGAGACTTAGACAAACTCAGCTTTTAAAGGCTTTCTCTCTTTTTTTTTTTATAATTGGAAGCGGTAACCAACTGTAGTACTATTCTTCACTGTGTAATCTGTACGCTGAAATGTAAACAGGGGGTCAGGCTCTCCTGTGGCCATGTGACCCTCTCAGCAGGAAAAGGGGGCAATGAGGGAGGCTCTGTACATAGAAGCGTACAAGGATATTCATGAGCTGGGAACTTTTGCAGCAAAAATAGCTTTCCTGCATAGTCAATGGTGCATAGCATTCAGTTTAAAAACCCTTATTAAATTAAGAGGAGCTCTCTGCATGCACCAGGCTTTGCTGCTACGTGTGTACTTCCATAATGTTGTTGAGAATACTGGAGCTTAATAGCAACTTGAAGGTTTAGAAAATGCAATAACATTTCGGATACAACTTGATTACTGAAGGAACAGAGATATGGAACAAGGAAACGGATATGTCTGAGGAATGCCAGTGCTTGTATTTTCTCTGTTCCTTTTAAAAACATTTCTTTCTTTACAAATAAATATGAATATATTTATATCGTACATATTTTATATGTATATGTGTGCATGTGTGTGTGCATTCCTTTGTCAATATGAGAAGATGCAGTGATTGGCAGCCTGGCATTCTTCAATATGTTAATTATCTGGTCTTTTCTGTTCTGTAAAAATCAGAATGCGTCCTTTGCTTTCCCCTAGTTTTCTCATATTAAAAAGCAAGCTCATCCCTTGTATTGTAGTTGTCGTTACCATTTCATGCATTTAACTATGTATTTTTTTCATTCATAAAAAGATTCATGTCTCTAGCCACCCAAGTCTTGAATGTCTCTTACTGGATTTTGTATGGTCTTCTCTTTGTATTCTTATGACATAACATGGCCCTTTATTTATTTATTTGAAAACCCAGTGTGGTTTTCCTCCAAAATACCAGTACTTGCATAACCTTGAGATGGCCATTCATTCTTTCCCAGGAGAAGTTCAGGGAAAAGGTGCAGTGCCCCCCCTAAATCACAAATGAAATGAGTTTGTTGGCTTGAATAGTATTTCTTCTTTCAACCCCCCACACATTGCAGTGCATTCCATTAGTCATTGTTCAAATGAGGCTGCTCTCCGACCCCAGGGGGAGGGGAGAAGGGACTTTGGGGTTTAAATGCATTTGCTGATCTCTATATAGAGGCACATTGTTCCTCATCGCACATTTTGCATGTCAGGTTTACAGAAAATACTTGTAGTTCCCAGTACCCAAATCTTTCCATTTTTGGGCATGCTGTATGTTTGATGCGGCAAATTAAAAAAAAAAAGACTTTTGCATTTAAGCGATTTAATCTATAATTACCACTGTTTGAATGAACTAAATGCCTAATATTCTAAGACATGCATTTCTTTTTGAAAACCTTTTAAAGGGAGAAAATAGATTTTTAAGAGGCATTGCAAGTAATGTGGTATGGAAATATGCTTTTATTCTTAGGAAGAAAAGATCTCTATTTAGAACAATATTTTCCTTTCCCCTTTGCAGGGAATGTGGAAGTTATTCATACTCACTTCTTCTGAATTAAAAGGAAAAGTCTGTAATAACCCAAAGTACCTAATCTCGTTAAAGTATATGGCAAGCTTTTACCATTACTCTGTTCTTAAAAAGACCCAAATGCACTTGTATAGGATCTCTTTGCTCGCTATATTTTGAAACGTGTACATTCATCTAATCAAGTGGTAGGGTAACTGGCTGAGTCATACCCCTGGGAGAATTCACTCTTGCTGGCAGAATGCTAGCTTCTTTGAATAAGATGGAAATTTATTAGAAGGAAATTATTCTGGTGTCCTCTGAAAAACAACATTCTTGATAAAAATCTTGTCCTCTGACAGCAGTCTAACAAGATACATTTGTTAGCTGTTTTTGTTCCTTGGACTCGTTTGTTAATTTTAGCTCTTCTATTGCACGGTTGTATATTTACGGTCAGAAGCAGACATGATCTATGTGGGTTCACAGGAGGTGGGGAGTGAGAGGGGAGAGAGGGGTGAAGTTTAAGAAACAGCTACATTTTTCTCCACTTAAAACTTGAAGCAAAATCCTCATTGCATTTTGTATTGAAAGTCAAAACTGGTTAATTAACTGTTCACGCCACATTGTAAGCTATATTAAGAGGAATGCCTTGTAACAAATGAGTGTAATTTCATCAGATTTTGATGCGTTTGTTCATCAACTCAAAAGTTACTAACTTCTACAGTTCTACATAGGGAACATGAGAATAACACCAGATATTGACATTTTATAAATGTTTCTAGAACTACATTAACTGTTGTTGTATCACATACAACAGGACTACCAGCTCCCAAATAATTCAGCTCTTTTGGGACCACACTTGCACTCCCTTTCCTCTGTTTGAGAGGACTAGCAACTTTCTTCCGTTTGACCAAGTGTCCTCCTGTCTCCATTACTCATAAGTCTGAAGGTCAGACAGCTTCTTTCCAAGGCTCACCACTTTTTTTTCCCTTGAGAACCCTGCTTTATTCAGTGCCAAGGATGTAGGGTTTTCTGGCTGGTTAATGAATTAATTTCTAGTGTAAACTTAAGCATGTAGGAATTCTCAGGCTTCTCAGCAGTTAGGCTCAGATTGCTCACTTAGCCTTAGGAACCTGAATGCTGCCTAAATTGGATATTAGGTGTTTAGGTACTTTTTGAATCTGGTCATATGTTTATTGGCAGGGTTTTTGAGGGACTATCTAGTGTATCAGGAAACTAAAAGGAAAATCAAAAGCATACTTTTATCTAATAATATATGGATAGTATAACATAATGGTTGTATTGATTATGTATATATTTTAGTAAACAACATTTTGATGACCAGTACTTCCCAATGTGAGAACGTACCCAATTAAAGTAAGGTCTTTTAACATACCACCCACATATCGTATGAACCTATCAGTCTGACAGAGTCCACACCTCTGAGGCATTATTAGAAAATTTGACCTTGTGCAGTAAAAACCAAGAATGTTTGCTGCAAGTCTCTATATAGTATCCGGTTTGGCTCTGGGATTCTAAATTCTAATGAGACAGGCTATTTTCAAAACTATATTGTTTCTACTTATTGTTTCTACTGTACAGCTGAAGAACCCTTATCTTTGTGTTTTGGGGGGGATCTATTGCATACTGGCATTGGTTTTGATTATTACATTTAGTACTTAGTCTGTCTCCACACAAATAAAAACAATGGAAGTATGCAGTTCTAAAGATTTCACTCCTAATGAAATATACCATATTAGGAATGAAATAAGTTTTCCTGCCTGTAGCCATTAATGTATCTAATATATCAAGATAAGAATGAAAAATTGTATTAAAATAAAAATATTGTAGTTTGTTTGCTAAAAAGTGCATGTATCGTACTGTTAATTTTGAAGTCATATCCACAACTCACAAGCACATGGGCAAACTGCATGGGGAATGTTAATTCTGACATTTCCTTTTTGATTTTGCAGTCTTTGAATGAAATATGTTATATGCTAAAAATCTAGACTCATACCTTCAAAAATGTAAGCCTAAAGTTAGGCTCTATATTTAGACACCTAGGTAAAATTTTCAAAGGTGCTAAGCCCTCAGAGCTGCATCAAAAAGGTTGTTAAATACCAGCTGTTGTCTGCAGGACCCTTGTCTCAGTTACTGTAGAAGTTAGAAAAATAAAAGTGCTTACTTAAGCTCAAAATTGTGAAAATGTGAGAAATGTGTGAATTTTAGATACTGTGTATGTAAAATGGGTACTATAAATATAATATGTGTGGGTCAACTGAAAGAACAGCTGCTGTGCTGTGTATCCAGCAATATAGATCGAAGCAAACAAAAATTTCACTGCAATGTATATTCCTGCTTTTATGGAATTATATAACATTTTAACCTCTGCAGCCTAAGCATTTTAACCTCTGCGGCCTATCAGGAGGTAAATGTGTGTGCATATCTCCAGATTGCTTAGCTTACAAACATAAAGCTATTGTGACCTGAGTCACTAGAATGTAAACTGGAGTTGCCATGCAGTGGTCAACAGAAAAATGCTCTAGGCAACTGAGTCATTAAACTCCTTAAAACTATTCAGCTTATTATGAGTATATTGATTTGATGCAGACTTAAATTACAGTTTGGTTCTCATTGGGCGTGTCTACACATGTGCACAACTGTGCAGTAAATTGTGCTAAGCCAGTACTAAATGACTGCTCAGTAACTGCCGTTACTGCGCAGTCCCAGCGGTGCATGGGTCGTTTCTGACCCTACTGCACAGTAGCAATGAGCTACTACACAGTAGCATTGGCATCATGGTTCATGCCTGCTGAAGCTACACCATTGCAACGATGAGATACCTTGCTGTAGCTCATTATTACAGCAATGTAGTGCATTCCGTAGATGCGCCCATTGTAAACCTCAGTTTTTGGGAAGGATAAAGAAACATGAAAAGGCTGGATTTTGGATTCAAATAAACAATGTGCAATCAATGTGCAAGCTGGATTCAAATAATCAATGTGCAAGCTTCTTGGGAATTTGTTTGGAATATGAGTCTGCATATCAGCACTGGAAATAATATGAAGATGAGCTTGTGTATAGGTATATATATGTGCGAGCACATGGACAGGCTGTTATTCCTTCCAGAACTTCAGAGTCTAGTACACAACAAAAGGCAAAGGTTTGAACATTTGAACTTACTACTTGAACATTTCAGAACCTGGAGAGAAGGAAGAGAAAGTTTATACAGAGGGGAACTTGATTTAAGATAATTTCTAAAATGAGGTAACTACAAGAATGGATTGAATCGGTGTCACTATCTGCCCTTAAATTCCATTGGAATGGACCTTGCATTCTATTTTGGTGAAAAGTGGTAGAGTGAATATATATTTGAATGAAAAAAATGGCTTAAGTTCAGGTGGTCAGATTCTGATCCTATTTAGCCAGAGGATAAATTTGTTGCATGTTCTCTGACTTCAACTGAGTTGTTCCTAACTTTAGTATGTAGTAGAAGTGCACTGATATATTGGTCCGATATCGGATTGACACTGATATAAAGAAAATTATCTGTATCAGAAATCGGCCATATCAGGCTTATAATTTGACTGATAAATGGCTCATGCATGCATGCAGCCACAGCACAGCACAGCACATAGGCAGTGAGGAGCAAAGCCCAGCAGCTTGGAGAGCTGCATGCAGCTGGTAAATTTGGTGGTGGTAGAAGGTGAGGGGAGGGGCGTGGCGGGGTAGATCAAGGCCCCCACAATAAGTGACTCAGTGGGGCTGGGGCAGAGGCTGGGGAAAGATCTGCCCAGCCAGGGCTGGGTGGGCATGGGATGTGGCTGCAGCTTCTTTGGGGGGCATGGAGGGGTGGCTTCCACCACTGTGCGCCACTTGGCCAGGAGCTGCTGGTCCAGCGGCTCATCGAGCACTTGCCTGCTTGCCCAGGAGGGCATGGAGGGGATGTGTGCTCTGTGCGGGGTGGGCTGGGGCCAGAGCTGCATCACTCTCATCCCAGTGGGGCAGGGCTGTGTGTGGGGCTGGTGGTGCTGACTCTGGGAGGGGACTACAGGGGGGGAGGCTGCCGCCACCTCCAAATTTGCTGTAGCCTTCCCCATAGCCCCCTCCCAGTGCTGCTGCTGCCAGCCCTGCACTAAGCCCCACCCTGCCGGGAAGAACCTGGTGCAGCTGTGGCCCCAGCCTGTCCTGCCCCATGCAGATCTGGGAGCAGATGCCCCCTCATGCCCTTCTGGATGAGCTGTGGGAGCAGCAGTGGGAGCTGCCAGATGAGCAGGCGAGTGCCTGATGATCTGCTGGACTAGTGGCTCCTGGACCAGTGGCGCGCAATGGTGGGAGCCGCTCACTCCCCTCCCCGCACCCCTTGGATGAGCCGTGGCCATGTCCCATGCTCGCCCTACCATGGCTGGGCAGCGCTTGCCCCAGCCCCTGCCTCACTCCTCCCTCACTATGGGGGGTCTTGATTTGCACTCCCTACACCTCATCCTTTCCGCTCCCCCTCCTCTTCCACCATACCAGATTTACCAGCTGCACACAGATCTCCTTGCTGCCAGGCTGATATTGGAAATCAGATTGGTATTGGCCGATATGCCTCCTTAAAAATTGGCTATCAGTATTGGCTCTAAAAATCTCTGTTGGTGCACCCATAATGTGTAGTATTGGTATCTTACAGTGATTTAGAGCCTTTTGCTGTCCTACAGTGTAACAGTATCCTAAATTCTTTTCCCCTGACTGTGCCCCCCCAAAACCAAAAACAGACAAACAAAGAATTCCACAGCATTTTTGACTTTTTGAACCCATTTAGTTATGAATTGCATACATGTTCTCCCTTATTGCTTTGATGTCTAAGAGGCTCCCTCTTACCTTTTTAGATACTCCACAAAACCTGGGCTGAATATCAACAGATCTAATAGTTTCTTCTGGGATGCTTGCAATGCCATATTTCATATACTTCAGGGTTTCCATGGGGTTGAGGATGCACAAAGTATTATTGAACTCTTATGACCAAACAGGGTGTGTCTTCACATGCAGGCACGTGTGCTCATAGCAGCTCAAATAGCAGCAGCACAAATTTGTGCTGGAGATTTGTGCCTCAGCACATGTGCCTGAACATGCACTTTGCTCTGGGGCAAATTGTGCCACTTGGGGCAAACTGACCCTGCCCATCTCCTCCTGGATCTTCAGCCAGAGGGAGTTAGAGGCTGGGCCAGCACCTGTGCTGGCCCCAGCAGTATAAAAAGCTGCCTGGGTAAGCAGCTTAGGGCTACTTGCCCTCAGGAGCTTCTGAGATGGCTCGGGGGGCTCTGCTTAGTGTCTCCCTCAAGCACACTTATTTTCACTTTTTGACCCTTTGACCCACACAGTACTTCTATCCTGTTTTTTTCATTAGCTGTCCCAACAAATTAATTGTTCCATTTGTTCATTAGCCCCCATAAAAAAGGGCTGCTAGTTAGCCAGGTGGGCCTTGCCCATTGTAATCGGATGGACAAATAGACAGGACTTCTGAGGCCTGGCCATCTGGGGACACTAGTCCCTTGTGCCAGCTGGACTGCTGAAGTAGCTGTAATCTAGAGTGGCCCCTGCACCCTCTAGCCACTGCAGCAGTCAGGCAGTGGGAGCTGCTGCCTGTCTGTGACCTGCTGCCACCTGCAACAGCATCCATCTCCTTGGATCTGGGGGCTACGTACCTGCCAAACCCAGATGGGGACCAGATGGCCCTCTGGGCTCTGGTATGGGCACTGCAGCAGAGTCACCTCCACCTCTGGGCCAGCTGCCAGTGGGCTGTGGCTGCACAGTTGGCCTTTGGGCGGGACTGCTGTCATGTCTTCTCGTGTCACCTCTCTGCCATCTGGGCAGCTATTGTTCAGATGTGGTTTTTGCGGTGGCCCACTTCAAATCGTTGAAGCATGTCCTCCTGGCCCCAAATAGCCAGGAGGTCCGCCACCTCATCTACCTTCTAGCTGGGTCCCTGGTGCTGGCTCTGGGCAGACTTCTCTGCCTGGGTCCCACCACTTGCCTCACCAGCAGGGATCCTGGTGTTCCCTGTTTAAAAATTGCAAACTCTCTTATAAAAAAACCCAAATTCTCTCATTAAAATACTCAAAATCCATGTTCTTCTGAAATTAAAAAGAAACACTACTATACATAGAGAGATCAGTTCAGCAATGTTTTATTGATATATTTACAAGTGTAAAGCAATTTGGAAGCCTACCAGTGCCACTATCATCATAATAATATTAATTTTAAATATCTATACACTTTGGTGTTTGCTTTTGGGTTTTTTATCATAGAAAAATCAGAGCTGCCCCTGCCCTCTTCACTCACCAGAATGTGGGGTGCTGAGTAGCACTGATATGCTGGTGCCCTGCCCTTGCACTTCATTCCCAACCCACAGTCCTGCCAGTGCCCATCACTCCTGACCCACAGCCCCTGCCTGCCCCCACTAGTTCCCTCCTGGCAGCAGCTCTGTCCCAGCACCAGAACATAAGTTCAGCTGCAGATGTTCCACCCAGGGCACTGTGGCTCTGATCAGCCTTTCCTGTTCTGCACCTTGCACCTGTGCCCAGGCCCCAGCTATCCCCATGCCGTTTCTGAGAAGCCCTCAACTGGGACTCAAGGCCTGGGCTGGGCAAGCCCCTTCCCTTCCAGTATGGCCTCCCCCTGCAAAGGCTGCTCTAGGGGGGCAGAGGGGCTCTAAATCCAGCTCTGGTGGCCTCTCCTACCTGAAGCGCTCCTTCACCCCCACCCCCCCCCCTCTCTCTCTCTCTCTCTCTCTCACACACACACACACACACCCCCCTGCTGCTACCTCTTCCTCTCCCCTAGGCCATCACACCCCCCAAGTGGTTTCTGGGACCAGGCACCCTCACAGGCCAGAGCCGCATGTCCCAGCATCAGTGTAGGCATGGAGCAGAGCTGCAGTGTGGCAGTTGCCCCTGCAGCCGCAGCTTCTACCAGCAGGTCCTGTTTCATTTGGCAGCTGGGCATGTGGGGTGTGAGATGTGTGGGGGGTTGTGGGGTTTAGAGGGGGAAGGGGTGAGGGGAGTGGGTGTGGTATTTGTGGGAGGAGTTGAGGGGAGTTTATGGGTGGGTGTAGAAGTGAGGATAGCATTTGTG
>NW_017729033.1:38547773-38560669 GCF_001723915.1 Gavialis gangeticus | reverse complement strand
CCCCCCCAGCAGCAGTAGCAGCAGCAGCAGCCATCTGGGCACTTATGCCCACTCCTGGCAGAGTGGGTGCACCTCAGACCAGCAGCTGCACATGGCACCAGCCTGGCCTGGACCAGCCTGCATGTCCTCAGACAGAACCAGGCCAGCTCTTGCTGTCACTGGGGGCTTCCAGCACTGCAGGCAGAAGCCACATGCCCTTGAGATGGGCTAAGTGCTGCCTGCATTTGTTCCACTGCTACTACTGTTGTGGGGGGCTGTATACTGTGCAGGGGGGCTGTGGGCCCTGGGGGGGTTGTGGGCTGTGTGGGAGAGGGGGGCTGTGAGCTGTGGGAGAGCTGAGGGGGACACCCACCCCTCCTGAGCAGTCCCCCCTACTCCCACACTCCTCCCACCCCCACATCTCTACTTACTTAGGGCAGTGCCTGGGTCCAATCCACTGTTGCAGCCTTGCCCCGCTCCTGTTTGCCCCAGCATACTGAGGCAGTGTGCTGGGGCAGCGGGGCACAGGGCAGCCATAGAGATGCTCTGGCCAGGTGCTGGAGCATCTTTCTGGAGGACCCAGACTCTGGTTCCTTTTTTCCAGTGTTTTTTTTTTTTTTTTTTTATACCAGGATTTCCTTGTATCAGATTTAGAGCCCACGCTGCAAATTTGCAGCATGGGGAACAGTTTTTCTTCCTAACCTGCCTCTTGCGGCATCTCAAACTGCTTTGAAGCACTGCAACAGGCATGTGCTCGCTTGTCTGGACATATCCACAAGGTTTGAGCTCTAAAGCTTACGCAGCATTTTCTTAGACCCTTTGAAACTCATCATTGGTAAAATAAAAAAATCAAACAATGTATGTGGGTGTGGTGGAAAAATGTTGAAAGCAGAAGAGATCTTGGATAAAGAAAAGAAAATTGTGTTTGGTATGAGGAAGAAGTAGAAACATTGGCTGTGGAGGGGTTAGAAATACCTCAAATATAAAAGAGAAAATAATTCAGTTGACATGGTTCAGGATATATTGTGCCAGCTAAGGAATGGTTTACAGCTAAAGACAGGTGATGGAACAGGGGGCATTGGATATAATGGAGCAGAAGAATATGGTTGGACTGGGAGAATGGTGGGGTATAGGCAAGGAAAAGAAGGTAAATTAAGATAAGCAGCTTTGCCTGTAGGAGTGTAAGTGAACTGGACTGTACCTGCCAACCTTGGGGAATAGTCTGTCCCTAATTACAATGCCATTTCTATGTGAGATTAAGATGGTAAAACAATGTATTACAAGTCTCAGTGAGCCCATTATTATGCTTCTATGATGCTGCTATGATATGAAAGGGAAAATGATTTCAGTACAATTTGTCTATGGAGATTCCATTATGATGTTGACAGTGAATGATGTCAAGCTATATGTATGATGTACATTCTTCACCCCACACCAAAAACTTCATTAACTTAGATTTAAGGTTGCTAAAATGCATGTTCTGCCACTGCACACTGTAAAAGGCTAAGAAATAGCTAGTTAAGTCTCTCCTCACCCTATGTTCCTCTCATGATTCTCCCTTCTCAGTCTCAATTAACCTTCCTTTGACCACCTGCAGTCTGCATAGCTCAGTGAAAACCCTTCTGGGAAGAAGGGGGCAGTATGGGACACATGGAAAAGGAGGGCAAGCACAAACATTGGAGGAAGAGGCACCTTTCATACCCATTCAGCTCTACCTTCACACTATCCCAAACTCATGGGGAGGTCCTATTTTCCTCTGTAGGGGCGCATCCAGATGAGTGTAGTTATGTGGTATGTGGTGCTGCAAACACATTTGCAGTGCCACATACCACACAGTTCAGTGTTCCCCACACTGCAAGGGCATGCTGTCCAAGCGTGTGCTGCTCCATTTTTTTTTCCCCACAGGTTTTTTTGACCCTTGGATATCCAGGGGTAAAAAAAAAAAGTAGGAAAAAAAACCACACCAGCGCACGCTCAGGCAGCGCGCGCTGCTGAGAAGTGGAGCCAGGCTGCCCAGAGCCATGCTGCAGCTGCTGGTCAAGCTCCACCTGCAGGATCACCATGACTGCAGCCCCAGGAGGCCCTCAGGACCCCAAGTAAGCCCAGTGCTGACCCCTGCCTCCCCTACCATCCCTGGAGTAACTTTTCATGCGCCAAACTGCACGTGGCACAGGCGTTCCCCATGGACAAGTAGCTGTGGCGCAAGGTGTGTCTCTGCTAGTTGTCCCTGGGGAACCAAATGTCCATGCACATCTGGACACCCTAGGAGTTCAAGATTAATGGATCTCCCCAGGGCCTCCCCTTTGGGGGATCTATGGGAAGTTGACAGTTAATTAATCCACTCCACAGAAAATGTCTTGTAGACATGTACAGTTGGTGCTAGAGTGCTGTTTAAAATTGTGTTTATGGAGTACCTGTGCTAAAACTCGCAGCAGTTTAAAAATAAAAGGTAACATGCATCAATTCTGGATGAACTAAGTGCATGAGTACTATATGCAAACTGCTGCAGCCATATTTAATTTCAAGGAAATTGTTTACAAATTTGCATGTCACTTCCACGCGCTCAGGGAGAAAAGGGTCTGACAGTAAAGGGAGGGGTTAGGGGCCGCCTGGGGAAAAAAGAGAGCAAAGGGGCTTCCTGACCTCTGAGATTTATTTTTCATGTCGCAGCAGTTGGAGGGGGACAAATTCAAGGCAAACCTCCAATAATTAGGTTCAGTACCTGGAAAATTATAACACAATTATAAATTTTCCATATATAGACTCTAATTATTACAGGGTCATCTTATAAGCAGGGTCATCTTCTGTTTGAGTAAATACGGTATATTTGTTTTTGCTTCAATATTAAACTGAATCCTATAGGCCTAGGCCCCTTAGCATGCTAGGGCCTTGTTACTCACTAATTTTGAACAACTAGCTCCTGGAGCTCTTAACCCCAGGATTATACATATAGTAACACCTGAAACTGGTTCCAAGCACTCATGCAGCTTGAAGTTGCATCACTCCAGGGCAGGATTATTTCTGATCTGTGTTACCCAGCTCCTGTTGCACTAGCCATTCTAGGCTCCACCTTAGCGTAAACACCCCACCTGCCCCCTACCCCATGGGCCCTGCTGCCCCATCCCCAGCACCCCAGATCCACACTCACTGCCCTTCTCTCTTGGGCCAGCAGCCCTGCAGCATGGCAGCAAGGGAGACAGATTAACCCTTCCCTGCCTGCTCCCACAGGGCCAGCAGCACAGGCATCCACAAGTAAGTAACGCCCTTGGGGTGCGGGAGGTGGGAGGCAGGGGAAGAACTCCAAGGAGCAAGGGGGAGCCCTGGGGCAAGAGCTGAACTGGGGGAACCCCAGGGGCAGGAGGGGAAGCTCAGAATGGGAGGAAGAAATACTTACCTTTCAGTCTTCCAGGTCCCTGCTGGCCTGAAGTGTGGCTGCTCCAAATTCAAGCTAGCACTAACACTGTTAAGCATACCGGTTTCCCTCACTTCGTGCGGCTTCTGTATGTGCAAATTCACTTTTATGCGATGACCCTTTTTATACCACAAATTCACTATATGCGAGGTAAATTCACTCTTATGCGATCAATGTGGTGGAAGCCTCCAGTCAGCTGCTTTGTGCAGTGCATTGTGGGAGCGATGCACACCAAAATATAGTCTCCTGTGTGGATCTGTGCTGCTTGCTAGTTGCCTGCGACATGTGTTTCTGTAGTTGTCATCCCCATTATGATAGTGCCCTGTGCTCGTGTGTACTGTCTGCTGCTGCTGAGTACCAAAATTGCCTTGTAAAAGTGTTAGAAATGGGTTTGGGGGTAAGTACAGTCAAGCTCTTGGAACGTATCCCTATTTGTTATATTGTGAAGTAGACTCTCTTTATGGGAATTTGAGTTATGTGCCATTTTCCAGGAGCATATGTACAGCATAAAGCATAACATAGGCAATGCATGCAGGGCACGGGGGGGGGGAGGTGCTTGTCCCCCCCCCTGAGGTTGGCCCTCTCCAGCCAGGAGTGGGGGCGCTAAGTGGAGCACCGGCTGGTGCCCACCCTGAGATTGGCACCAGCCAGCATTGAGAAGCACTGGTGGGCACTTCCGGTTTTGCTGCCAGTACTGCCATCAGCAGTACCTCCCCCCAGTTGGCAATCAGCCACTGGTGTCCCCCCAGACTCTGGAGGCACCAGTCGCCCATGCAGCATAAGGTGTAACAAGGCCCTTAAGAAAGCTCCTATATTATGCTTAGCTGGAGAAAAATATGTGTTATTTTATATGTGATGATGCACTTCCCCACGTGCACACCACTTTTCAAAATTCTAGATCTTCTTATGGGCCGTGTGTAGACAAAATGAGAGGCATGTGTGCACAACACTTTAAAGTGGGCTAAATGCTTTTGCATTGCTTTAATGGTGTTGATGTTCGTATGCCTCAGCAGTGTATTGTGCATTAATTCCAGCTGCTGTAGGAAATTTGGTGGCATAGTGCATCTTAAATGACTCGGGGTGCAGCAAACCAGAACTCCTTCGAGGAGTTTTAGTTTGCTGCCCCTACAGCCATGGAGCAGAGCACCAGGCCCCATGCAGCTCTGCGGCTCTGTAGGAAGCCCTGCAGGCAGCTTGGCACCAGCCGGGGAAAGCAGGCTCCACCCAAGAAAAGCAGTAAGCCTGATCTTCCCCCTTCCCCCCTGGAGCCTGCCTGCCTGAGCTGCATGGGGGGCCTAGTGCTGCCATAGAGGGAAACATCAGCCCTCACCCCTGTGTAGCCCAGGAACTGCTCTGCCCACCAGCAGCTCACCCTCCCCTCCCTGCTGGGGAGGCAGCTAAGTCAGCAGGGTGTGTGCACAACACAGAGGTTTAATCAGCCCTAAATTGAAGTGGTGTTTTTTAAAACCCACCACTTCAATGCAGGGCCCCTGTTTCATCTACACACACCCATGGATAGCAGTGAAGAGATGAAACAGCTATAGCAGATCAGCAGACGCATGCTTGTGAGTAGTAGTTTCCCCCTCCTTATTAAAGTGATGCAGTTGTTTGTCTGTCCATGCACCCAGTTAGATTATCCTGATTATTGGGAGAATAGTTCTGAATTTTAATTTAAGTTGTAGTATTTCAAAAGTGGCCAAGCTATAAGATTTTGTTTAGCTATGCATGCAAAATTTGGGGCCTGGTGGGCCCAGGAGAGAAAATAGCTAGAGAAAGTAGCCAAAAATCAATCAATCAATCAGTAAAAGATTCCAATTTGGAGACAAAGGGTGGGATTCTTCAAAAATACCGAAGTGGTTTTGACTTGCTTGTAATGGAGAAGTGGGGGGGTGTTGGGTGTGACTCCAAAATAAAATGCAAGTATGATTCCAGCACAGAAAGACATACCCAAATTACTTTTAATCTAGCTACCATGGGTAACAATGGCAGTCAAGAGGCAGGGACATGGGGTAGCCCTCTGGGCGTACAGTGTATCTGCTTGTTTGCAGCTTGTACTGAGGGCTTCTTTTACTGTTTCACAGTTTTTCTAATGCTAATTGGCTACCCAAGCTACAGCCACAATTTCATTTTGCCAGGTAGATATATTTTCTGGCATTTTTGGAACACTAGTTAATCATAGTGTGAAATGGTGTAATTTTAATACTACTGTGCTTGTACTTGTCTCCTTTGTTTTGGTGATATGTATTAACATAACAGATGTTCATATGAGTATAAATAATATACAAACATATATAGCTATGAAATACCATCAAGTGTAGAAAAAATGTAATAGTTGTACTAAAGGGCTAAGAAAAGTTTGGGGGTGTATTCTCTTAAAATGAAACTGCCTTCTGGCTGCCTTTTTTGATATTCATAAACTTTGTCACTGATTCTATATCTGTCCTTTTCCTTATCCCCAAACATTTTTAAGGTTTAATTTAGCTGCAGAATCAATAACATTTTCAGCTAAAAGTGTAGAACTTCAAATCAGCCATAGAATTAATATGGTCACGTACCTGATGGTCTCATATCAGTGGGTAGTGCTGCAGTTTCTAGCCAAGATATGGGAAGCCTGAACTATAGGTCCTGTGGCAGCTTTAACTGCTTCTTTCCTTTTGAAAGTTAATACAAAAGCTGCACAGTTAATGTAATGCTTTTTTATCCCCTCCCCCATTCCTGTCTTTATTGGATTCACATCTTCAGTCTGGTTTAATAGGATCCAGGTGCTGAAATCAAGGCAATATTGACTAGGACATCTGCTCTGAAGGGGGCATGACTGAGGCCCTGTGTTGTAGCCCTTATCTAGACACAGTGGGTGTGTCTACATGACATGCTAAATGCGCAGTAATCTGATAATACAGCGCCATAGTGTGTCAAGGCAGAAACAGTGCTAATATGCTAGCGTACAGTATTATCAGGCTACTGCATAGCAGTGTCACTACGAAGGTGTGCCCTGGCAATACTGTGCAGTGATGCTGGTTACTGCATATTGATTTAGTATATGGTTATACAAGTACTAAATTTAATGTGCAGTAAGTACAGTGCATTGATGAACATGTAGACGTGCACAGTATCATGTCTACTGTTGAACTATATACACTGAGCATGGCATTATAATAAAGTTGAATACAGGGAATGGTCAGTAGTAGGGAGCAGAAATTTTGGTTCAGATAGGGACAGAAGTTTTGGTCCGAAATACTGACAACAGATTTACTGCTTTACACTCCATACTAAGGTCCCAATTCTGCAACTGAATGCATTCAATGTCATCTTGGAGGCTGTCCTCGGGTTGTATGGATCTACTTACATGCCTGAAGCTTAATCATATGACCAAACTGTATCAAAGTAAGTGTGACTTTGACAGTAGGTTCAGGATTTCTATGAGCATTGTTTCCCTGTCAGTAGCCTACCTGATTGTCTATGGCTAGGTCTTGTTGGAATTATGTAGGTTTGTGAGAAACATGTTCTGAATATAGAACAGGGAGTTAGAAATTACTGATGTGTAATTCTGTATCTATCACTGATTTCCTCTATGGCCATTGGTGAGTCACTTCTCTCTGCTTTGCTTTCCCCGCCCGTCTCTAAAATGGGAATACTTATCATATATCACCTTGGAACACCTATCTTGCTTATTTCTGATCATCACAACGTGTCTGTGAATGTTTGTAAAGGACTTTGAAGATGGAAATTGCCAAAGAAATGCTAGCACTGATTATTATAAGCTAATGAATATTTTCAACGTGTATTTGATTGCTAGGTAATTTCTGAAAGGAATCACCAACAGTTCCTTCTTGAAGAAGAAAAGTTGACAGTCAGCTAGTTTCTAATTAGCACTCAACTGAAATGCCTCCAAAGCTGAGTGCTCCCAGTTGAGTCCTTTAAAAAGTAAGCTTCCCACTAATTGAATATACTGGAAGTTGAGCACTGGGTAAGGTCTGTAACAGGAGCTGGGGTGGCAGGAATACTAAGTTTGCACATGTGTGGAACCAGGATTTTCATGCAAGAATCTCTATCCACGGTGAGCTTCTTTTCTTTTGTGCTTCTGCACCTTTCTCTCCATGTGCTCATCAGTTTTATAACCTGTTATAATCAGGAGAGATGTGCCTGTGTATTTCTGGAAAGGAAGATTAGGTGAGAGGATGGCTCAGTCTCTACACATGACTTGGCTTACCTTTCTAGCATAAGTAGATGGAGAAAAGTGGGCCATGGTGATTTCTCCTGAGGTCTCAGGTAAGCTTAGGAGGTTAGCAACTACGCTAAGCAGTGAGACTGAAAGAGGCACGCATGTTAGAAAGCTGCACATTCAAGTTGAATGATTGGGTCACCTGTTTTTTTTACTTCTGTGATTACTTTAATGTGATTCATTTATCCTGAAGGAAAAACTGAAAGCTTGGATTTTGATGGTCCTTGACTGTCTTATGGTTTGCCAGTCTAACATCCACCTTTAAGGTGGCGGCTCAATTTTGTAGCCTGTTCTCTGTTTCCTTAGCTTTCTCCACCAGTTCTCTAGATTTGTTGTCCACCTGCCAAAGTTAAAAGCAGTAATACTTAAAAAATTCTTATTTGGTGCTCATAGCTGTTTCTTCCTCAGCTGCTGAATAAAGCTGCAGGAGGCCAGAGACTGGAATTCCCTCGTTTCATAGAATCATAGAAAGTGGGCATTTCTACACAAGATGCTGAGTGCACAGTAGCTGAAAAATTTGGACAGTGTTAATATTCTACTGCACAGTATTATTAGGCTATTGCACAGTAGCACCATCTAAAAGATATTTGCTAGTGCTCCTGCACAGTAGCTCCGGTTACTGTGCTTTTTTTTAGTACTTGCTAATAAAAGGACTAATATATGCGCAGTCATGACTGCACAGGAGTGTTTTGTGTAGGCACACCAAGTTAGGGTTGCAAGGGACCTCAGGAGGTCATCTAGTCTAACCCCTTGCTCAAAGCAAAACTGTCCCCAACTAGATCATCCCAGCCAACACTTTGTCTGCCCAGGTCTTAGAAAACCTTCAAGAGTGGAGATTCCATAACCTCTCTGGGTTGCCTGTTCCAGTGTTTTACTACCCTCCTAGTGAGAGTTTTTTCCTAATATCTAACCTAAACTTCCCTTGCTGCAACTTGAGACCATTGCTTCTTGTTCTGTCATCTGCCACCACTGAGAAGAGTCTAGCTCCATCTTCTTTGGAAACACCCTTCAGGTAGTTGAAGGCTGCTATTTAATCCCCTGTCAGTCTTCTCTACTCCAGATTAAATAAACCTAGTTCCCCCAGTGTTTCCTCATAAGTCATGTCCCCTAGCCGCCTAACCATTTTTGTTGCCCTCCACTACACTCTTTCCAATTTTTGCACATCCTTTTTGTTGTGGGGGGCCCAGAACTGGACACAGTACTCCATATATGGCCTCACCAGTGCTGAATACAGAAGAAGAATCACTTATCTCAATCTGCTGGCATCACTCCTACAAATGTAGCACAGTAGATCATTAGCATTTTTGGCAACAATGGCACACTGTTGGCTTACATGCAGCTTATTGTCCACTATAGCCCCATGTCCTTTTTTGCAAGGCTACTGCTTAGGCAGTGTTCCCATCCTGTACTGGTGCATGGGATTGTTTCATCCTAATTACAGAACTTTGCAGTTGTCCTTATTGAACCTTAGTTGAACCTTTCCCTTCCCTGCTAGGCTGCTCAGGAGTCACCACCCTCTGCATGAACTTTGCATGCTTCCCCAAGGGGAGAAAACAATGGGACAGAACACTGAAACTGGTTTAAGATAAACCTGGGACAATTAGTCAAGGGTGGAGGAGTTTTAGCTGGTTTAGTGATTCCAAGCAGCAACATACGTTTAACATAAATCAACATTGAACACCACATGTCCTTTTGGGCAGCAGTCAAATCCCTAGGGAAAAGACGTTTAAAAAACTTAGCCTGAATTGATTCAATTTTTGCAGATTAGTCTAACCTGCAAAGCATGAACTGATTTGGAGGTAGATAGACATTCCCTTTTCATTTCAGAAATGCCGGCACACGCCTGTAGTGGCTCAGGCTAGAAGCCAGGGGTCCTCCCAGGCTTTTCTCAGATCACTGTTCAAGGAGTGGGAGTGTTGCCAGGCTCTGCATCTGTTGATGATACTGAGTTTTTCAATCTCCCTCTCCATTGGCGACATGCACCCCCCTGAGATTGGCAGTGCACCCCCTGAAAGAAGTGCCACCGATACTGTTGGAGGCGCCTGTGGGCGGTGGCCGCTTCCTCCCCACCGCTGACACCACCACTGGTGGTGTTTGTGGGTGGTCGCTGATCGTCAGTGGCTGCCACCAACGCTAATAGTGGTAGCTGCAGGTAGTTGCTGACTGCCAGTTGATGCTTGCCACCCACCCCCTGCCACCATCACTGCTGTGGCCGCCTGCAGGAGCTCACCGCTTGCCACCACCGTGCCCCCACTGCTGCCACTGCCTGCAGGCAGTCGCCATGCCCCCCCAGCCTCCAGGGCCATGCATTGTTTATGTCCCTCTCCCTGCTTCTTCATTCTGTCTGCAAACCAGGTCATTTCTAACAACTTTCTCTGTCCCCTTTTGAAGACTGACAAATTGGACCCAGCAGGTTTCTTGTCAGAACAAAAGTTTATTCGCCCATCAAGCCCTACAAAAGCAACTATTTCTCTCATTAGTTCCAAGCTCTTCTTATCTGCAGGGTGCATTTGCAAGCCACTAGCTGTCTGCCCTTTGTTCCAGTGAAACTGGAGACCCACAGAGACACCTCTCAGCGATAGCTAGCATGGGTGGGGGTGTGGCTTGCCCAGATGCCAGGTCCCTGTGCTGGGGTCCCTGCCATGGAAGAGGTGCAGGAAGAGGGGATCCCTGCTTGAGCAGCTGTGCGGGGGAGGAGGGCAGGGGCAGGGAAAAGCCTGGTAGCTACTGCAGTCTCTCAGCCAGCTGGAGCAGTGATAGTGCTCTGGCTAGGAAGGAGAGGGGCAGGCCCAACCCTGCTCTGCTCCAGCAGACAGCCCAGCCCAGCCCAGGGCTGCAAAGCATCTGGGATGCTGTGGGACTCTGATTTAACTTAAACTAGGAAGGGGTCTGGGACGGACATTGCATAAACTGGTTTGAGCCAAATCAGTTAAGTCTGATTCTACATTCAACCAGGTTTATCTTAAACCAATTTCAGCCATTTTGAAACTGGTTTATGTGCACTGAACTTATGTTCTGTTACAAGTTTAAACCAGTTTTTGATTACTTAAACAGGTTCATGTGTAATGTCTGTCCCTAGCCCTGGTGGCTGGATGGAAAGAAGAAAGATGGAATACTGGGGAGGGTAAAGGCAGATGAGAAAAAGGTGATTTCTGGAGTCTGTTCTTGAGAGAGAAAAGAGAAGACAGAGGGGGATGATACAGAGGCAGATGCAGGAAGAGAAAAAGGGAACATTGGGGTTGTTGGATGTGATGGGGACCTCAGCAGGATAGGGGTAGGGAGTAGAAGAGATGCTCTTGCAAGAAGAAAGGGAGCTGCCCCCTGAAGCTGTTGAAGACAGAAAAGCAAGCCTGACAGCCGCTCTGAAAGTCACAAAGCAGCCAAAGGCAAACTGTGTGTAAATTAAATCTTAGGCTTTTCGTCAGGCTGAGGTAGACAGGTCTCGTTCTGCAAAAGGACAGATGTTCTGGTTGATATCCTGGCCCCACTGAAACCAATGGCAAAGCTTTTAGGGACTTTAAGGGGTCAACATTTTCCCCTTTGGACTTAATTTTCCATTTCCTGAAGCATCTCTGGGTTAGTAGTGTTTTATATTCACCTTAGAAGCACTTTGCTTAGGTGCAACATAATATAGACTCACCCTGCCAGACTGGAATAGCATAGTGTGATGCCTGTCACGATAAACAAGACACAGAGAATTTGTTAAAGCATAAATGTGTACCTCTTGAGCTAAAAGAGACAGACTCATAATGAAGAGCTGTAAGAGACTTCTATCTTCTTTGCATGAAATGCAGAAAGGGACATGCAACACACACTAAACAGTGGGTTACAATAGCCTAATGAAAGAGAGGCTAACTTGATCTGTCCATTGTATTTTTAAAAGGCTTGTCATCATACCATCACGACAGAATTTTAACTGCCTTTCAGCAAACAACAAAGGCCTTGTCTACACTAGGGAATTAACAGAAATCCCACTGGTTCAGAGGCATTTCAAATATGGAGATGGTCCTGCCATGGACTTGTTAAAGCACAGGCACTAGTGGCCTGTGCCTAGGATAGTGGCTTTGGTTTCATGTGATGATATTAGAATCTCTTTTGAAAAGACATACGTGTTTGTTTCTACACGCACAAGAGCCCCTGCAAATATGACCCAAAAGCAGCAATGTCTGCTTGAGTCTGTAGAACGCTTGAAACAATAACATGAAGGGCTGTGAACTGTCGTATTTTTCTTAATGGATTGTAAACTCTGAAACCTGCAGCTTTGGGCAGTTCTGGTTTAGTGTCTATAATCAAAATTCTTATACTGTTTAGTGGTGAGAGAACATATCATTAATCACGGGTGAGGGGGGAGAATAATTCCATTCACACTAATAGGAATTAAAGAATACACTTAAGACTGGCAAATGTTTTGTAACAATGTGCTCAACAAATTTAGCTAGTTTCCTCTTCACAAATTATCTGTGAATGGGTTGCAATTTTTACCGATGTGTTCACTTATTTAATATTTTATGCAAACAAAGGTCAACTTCTGGATCCTTTGTAAACTGTTATGAGCATCTAATCTATCCTTTTGAACTGTGCATTTATAAAGCCTTATGAGAGTAGAAGCTCATGGGAACTGAAATGTAGTATTGAAATGTATTTAAAATTCAGTCTTTGCAGTGTGAGACTATGGGCACATCTACACAAGGTGCTTTGACACCATAGCAATGTGCTACAGTGCCGTAGTGTCTGTTGGAAAAAACCATGATGCCACCACTATGTCACCATAGCAATGTGCTCCTTCATTATACTGCATTGCTACGATGATGTAGCAACCAAAAATAACCGTGCATGGCCAGCACCGCACAGTATAGGGTGTTACTGTGCCATCTTTTAGTACTTCCAAAGTACTAAAAGGCTTCAGAGTTTATAATCCATTTAGTACTTCCAAAAGGAAGTACTAATGACGGCACAGTAACAATGGTGCAGTATGGCCATGTGTTCTATGTGTACTACTGTGTCTACTACTGACTGTCACAGGATTCTGTTTGTGTTTTCTGTATGGATGTCCTAACTTTTACAGACTTCTTAGATTTTTAAACAAATTTCATTTAGCCACAGAGCAAACTTCATTTTGTGACTATGAATGTTCACAGTAAACTTGTTTTGGGCCTGCAGCTGGTGATATGAAGATGCATGTGATCACTATGTCACCATAGTGCATCTGTAGGGTGACATGTAGATGCATCCTATGAGTACATTTTATTAACTCTTTGTGTTCAGTAAAACTAGTACGTGCCT
>NW_017729033.1:38538170-38542773 GCF_001723915.1 Gavialis gangeticus | reverse complement strand
ATGAATGTTCACAGTAAACTTGTTTTGGGCCTGCAGCTGGTATTTATTTAATCAAATAATCATTCACTGTTGTTTTTGTTCTTCCCTAGAAAACTGAAACCTTAATAGAAAAGAGAGACATTTTGAGCAGGTCATTTTCATTCAGTCTTTTATATTAATTCATATTTATGTGAATATATTCTCAAGACCTCTGCTTTCAGCTTCCTCTAGTTATACTTTATTTGCTTGCTGTACGTCCTTAACTACACAGACAGGCTTTTTCCTGCTTCCTCCATTCACAACAGCTAAAAAACACTTTAAACTTGCCCATATTGTTCTGTCATAATATGAACTAGCCTGTCCACTAATACAAAGTGCATATAAACCAATAATTATACTTATTTATTAGAACGCTGTCATTTCCCTGAGTTATTACAATAGTTGTTTAAAAAACAGTATAATCTCTACTCAGGTTGTCAGCACTTCAAGACTGTGTATGGCACCCTTCACAGTGCTATATGACATAACCATGAATAATACTTTACAAAAGTAGTTGTGGTATGGAAGGTGTGTCTGTGTATAGTGGAGAAGAGCTCCTCTCCCAGTGCAGTCTGGAATCCATGAGGTTAGTGAGCAGGGACATGCTCAGCAACTAGCAGGGTAGAAACATAACTCCCCCAGGCTTCTAATAATAGCAGCAACCAGAAGGCAGCAAAAGACCACGTGTGAGAGTACAAACTGCAGGGACAGATGAATGAACTGTTCCTATTCCCCCTGTTTTTGTCCCAAAGGACGGCTCTACATTCATTCTTCTTGGCAGGTGGAGTTACCTTTATATTGTAACAGATCTTTGCTCTTTACACACATGGATGTTATAGTTAGCAATTAGGGATAGAACTGAGATCTCCATAGTCCAAAACCACAAGTGCCTACTCCACGAGTGAAAGGGGAATCTGTCTTGGTCATCAGAAGGATAAAGTCTGCCTTATAGACCAAAGCAGTTCTGATTCCATCCAGCAGATGGCAGTAGTAATGATACAGGCAAGCCAGACCATTGAAAACTCCTGGCGCCTTTGAATGTTTGAGATCCATGTGGTTAATGCACTTTATCTTTGTCTTGGTTTATTCTCTTGTGCAGTTCTTTCCTTCTGCCCAATTCCATTTTCTTTCAGGGCCTGTATTGTCTACCCCAGTGAATCCGGGGCTATGATTTCTTTGCTCACATTATTTCAGCAGTCACACTTCTGCTTTTTAAACACGCAGTTGCCTGAGGTCACTTTATATAGTTAAACTATTAGTATGTGGTAACATGGGTAAGAAGGTTTCTCTTTTCTGAGCTCTTCAAAAGTGAAGGAGGCTCATCTCTGGGTTGGAGCCTCCTTCACAAAATCATCTGTGAGCAAGCCCACCCACAACATCGTATGCATTCACAATCCTGGATGCACTCCACTCTCTTCCCCAGACATTTCTAGAGACAGAGCTATTTCCTCCTCCGGACTGGGAAAGGTGACCAGTTTCTCACTCTTGCCTCCTGCTGTGCTCTCTCTTCTAGGATCTTGCTGTATCCTCACTTCTCCAGATGCAGTGGTTCGTTTTGGCCAGGCAGTTTCTCTCCCTTAGTGCCTCCTCGCAGTTACGTGTGGGTTTGCAACCATTCGTGGAGGGAAGGCAAACTGGACACCCCCTTAACTGTCAGTCACATGCAGAGCAGGCAAAGTTTTTAAAACAGTGAGACCCAAGGGGACTATGTACATCTCTGAAAGTGACTGACAGTCCCAGTAACTTTGTTTTTCCTTTATTCCTTTTTTTTTAAAATTGACTCTTGCAAATGTGGTGTTTGTCAGGAAAGGAACAATCCGCTGGAAAGGCTTCTGGGGGCTGTGGCCAGGAAGTACCCAGCTTGGGCCTGAAATCTTCCTGGCGGGCTGTAGCTGTTTTATAGTTTTGCCAGTAACATTAAAACCATCATTTCCCATTTCTTCCTCTCAGTAGTGCTCTTGCATAGATTCTTCACTCACTAGAAGAAAAAAATATTTAGTGTGTGGGTACCCAGTAAAAAGTCAAATTCATCTTTCATGTTTGTTTCTTGGTTTTTTGAAAAACAAGTAAAGCTTAAAATGGCCATATTTCTACAAAATGTATATTGTGAAGTGGTGTTTTTTGGACTGAGGAAAAATTCCTGAAAATTGATCAATTTTGCCAGCAGTGTAAAAGTTCACACATCTTGAACCTGGGAAGCAAAACATACTTTCTTGGGAATTGGCTTTATTATTTATTTATTTATTTATTTTTGCTCAATTTTTACTTTACAGATAAAGTGTAATTCTATTTTGGGAAGTACCTGAAACATGTATGTATACACAAGGCTTTTCCTAATACAGGATTTAAATACCCTTCAGATCAGAATGTGGTGAAGATTCTGTATTCGTTGCCCAGCATGATATGAAATCACTGAGGAAATACAGCTGAGTTTGTTAGCTGGGGGTTTGCTTAAGAAGAGTTTTGTTAAGCAAATTATATGATGTGTGTGAAAAAAATAAATCTGCATGTGAATGTTGGTAGAGCTAGGTCTATATTTTTAGACTGGTGTTCTTCATTTTTCAGGCCCTAGGTCGGGCGGTTGGGATTTCTTAGAATATAGCAGAGAACTGTGTTCTGAACTCTCTTTCATGTAATCACCTGCTTCATAGAGTTACTACGTTTAGTCTCACACCTGTTGAATGTTTGCATAGTCTTGCCACTTTTGCTAAAGCACCAATAAACCAGACTTCTTCATGCAAATCTGTATCTGTTCATCAGTGCTTTCTGGGGATGATATTTAAGCAACAATATAACATACCTGCTTATGTATAGCTAGTGAGTATTAAAGAATGGAGTAAAATGTCCATTGTCACCCTGTAGTGTCTGCCAGCTTGGTGACAGAAACAGAGAGATGTCCACAAAAACAGTTCAAAATGTGACACCTTATAGAAGCATCTCAATAATGAATGGGAGAACTTTTGCTAAACTTTATGATTGATGCATCAAATCTATTAGTCTCAACCTCCCACCCCAGCTGATAATAAATAATGTGAAATTTGCATAATGAAGATAGAGCTATATTTTACTATATTTGTAGTGAATCTAGAACCAGTTTATGGTACCATATGAAACCATGGGAAACTCAAATATTTCCCATGATCATCTCATAAAATCAGTCATAACTTGACTGCTGCTACCTTGGTTTCCCTATCCATGAAGGGGGTGGTGATAAGGTTTACCTCTCTTGTAAAACATTCTGAGCTGTATGGATGAGAAGGTGCATGAAAATCTTCATGCTATTCTTGTTACTCATATTAATTAGGTAAATCTATCCCTTGTGTAATCTACTGACATAAATGAATTTACACCAGAGACGAACTCAGCCCAATTTATTATTATTTTTGCACCGATTAGTTTTGTAAACATGTGTGATGCTTTAAAAGTACAGAAAAAGACCTTTTTTACACATGATTTAAAGACTCCTCTCTCTAAAGCCTTGCACAGTCTCAGACAGCAGATTAACCCGTTCTGGTTTTCTCTGCATTGAACACTTTCTAATCTGCATGCTACAGGTTTCAGGACTTTCACATAAGTTTCATAGTCAGATATATTCCACCCTTAACTTTTAACCCCAGTGGGTATATTTGCATTTCTTCCATTTATAATATATAACAATTGGTGAAAGATTTATTTACTTACATAATCCTGGACAATAACGTCTAGTGCTCTAGCAGATCTAGAGTTCGTTATTCATTATAATCGTTGGTAAAAAAGAATTTTTCCCAGTTGTTTTCTGTAATCCCCCCTACCCCCGCCTGCCCGGTTCTTTCCTTTTTATATTTTTCTGGGAGGTTTTATATTATTTGCATTCGACTGTTCTCATTGTGTGAAGTGAAGCCCTGAGATTATTTCTTTGTGCAGATTCTCTGCCCACAATGATTTTAGTCCCTGATGAAACAGAGAGCCAAACCCTCTCACAATCCTTTAACTGTTGATTTGAAATGTAAAAACAAAAATGTGCAGAAGTCTAATGGGCTGCTCAATCCACTGTGGACGAACACAAACACTTTGAACTGCCAGATCTCTGCTGAAAGAAATCGTCTCCTAGAGGTGAATCGCCGGCTCCGAATGCATGGTATTGTTGTGGCCTGTGTTGATGTGTTTTGTAGTAATCACATTTCTGATATTGTACAAGTGTGCTCTTCTTAGAGGGTGATTGGCTCAGGCAGCAGTTAAACCACCTATATGCTAACAAGCCTGGCTGCCAGGTTCCTAAGGGGTCCTGGCTGGGAAAAATTAAAACCAAACCTTAGACCCCTGTCAGACTGGGAGGAAAATTATATTTTTGAACTAGTCTACAGTGTGGACAGGAAATGACCCCTTCCCAAACTGCTTCTTTAAAAACAAGCAGTGGTGCCTGAAGCTATCCAGTCTCTCTCCCTCTCTCTCTGGAGCTTGTGCTCTCTCCCTCTCTCTCTCTCTCTCTCTCTCTCTCTCTCTCTCTCATGCTCTCTCCCTCTCCCGCTCCCTCTCCCCCCCTCTCTTGCTATAGAGGGCTCCAACAGCAGTTCCCAGCCAGTGTGTTCGCTCTGTGTGCGTGTGT
>NW_017729033.1:38532264-38533170 GCF_001723915.1 Gavialis gangeticus | reverse complement strand
GCTCCCGGCTTCCCCAGCCCTGCTGCCCAAGCAGCTCCCGCACTGCGAGTGTGCCAGCTCTCCCTCTCTCTCTCTCTCTCTCTCTCTCTCTCTCTCTCTCATGCTCTCTCCCTCTCCCGCTCCCTCTCCCCCCCTCTCTTGCTATAGAGGGCTCCAACAGCAGTTCCCAGCCAGTGTGTTCGCTCTGTGTGCGTGTGTGTGCGTGTGTGTGCGCGCATGCTGCTACTTTGTACTGTGAGGAACACACAGCCCATGTGCTCTGTATGGATGTTGATGATACTCTGTGTAGCTTGATTCTCTGCAAGCAGGCAAGATGTCCAGCACACCACATGACCCTTTCTATTCTTCTCCTTTTGGCCCATTTTATAGGAGACATACACCATACATGGTGCAACCAGAGTACCGAATATATGAAATGAACAAGAGGCTGCAGTCTCGTACAGAGGTAAGTCCCTCAACCTTGTTTTACTGTGCATGGACTGTGCTAGGTTTCAGGCTGAATTCCATCTGAAGCGTCCCATTAGACAGTGCAATATATAGAGGAATAAACACCCTAATTAATTTAGTAGTTTAATTGGGTAATCCCTCATTATATTTCCACGCAGAGCAACTCTTTGAGTAGATACCAGCTGAAATCTTGAAATTACAGTACAGCACTTCAGGGTTGATTATGATGCCAATCTGAGGGAAATTTCCTTTCCTTTAGTGTGTTGTTTGCTCAGTATCTGTCCTGATGGCATTTGCAGCTATAATATTATAAGGTATTGCTTGATCATTTGCACTAAATGAATCCAGAAATATTCCTCTTTTAGAAGGAGCTGAACCATGACCTGTATTTGTTTTTCAGAGTCATTAAAATTAAATATGAATGATAGGAGCAAACAGAAGCAGAGTTTTTAAAACTTA
>NW_017729033.1:38499781-38527264 GCF_001723915.1 Gavialis gangeticus | reverse complement strand
CCTTTCCAGCCTGCATAGGTAGCTATCACCCCCCACCCCCTCTTCAACTAAGGACTTGGACTCTGCTTCTCTTCCCTACCTGGACTCCAACCCTTCCGCTGAGTCTCTTTCTCCTGCTGCCATTGTGAGTGCTTGTGTGTTGTTTGCTCAGTATCTGTCCTGATGGCATTTGCAGCTATAATATTATAAGGTATTGCTTGATCATTTGCACTAAATGAATCCAGAAATATTCCTCTTTTAGAAGGAGCTGAACCATGACCTGTATTTGTTTTTCAGAGTCATTAAAATTAAATATGAATGATAGGAGCAAACAGAAGCAGAGTTTTTAAAACTTATTCCAGAGCTGCACTTAAAGAACACATGTTCATAACAAATACATACAGAAGTATGTGCATGTGTTTAGAAAACATTTGCTTTTATAGCAAGAGAGAGGATTAGTCCATGACTTTGTTATGTAGCTGTCAGAGTACCTTGTAATGTAAACTCCATCCACTGTTTGAGGTGCTTTGTATAATATGTTACTGGTTTATACATATTGGATTCTGCATGGAGATCAGCCGCCTCAAAAAATGAAGAGTAAAAATACTTTTAGTACTTTTTAATTAAAATTCAATTCTGCCTCCTGCAATTGAAATGAAGCAACACTTTTGAGGCTATTGGAGTGAAAAGTGTGCAGACTGAATCAGGCTGCAGCTGTACCCATGTGTTTATTTGTGCAGCCCACATGTTTGGTGCTGCAGTTTTTCCAAAGTAGTTTACTGTGGATGCCCTGAAAACACTTAACAAAGTATAAATCTGGTAGAATGAATGGCCTTCTCTAGAGTGCAACTGTCCAGTGAATTTGTCAAGAGCTATAGTAAAGGATTTTGGAGGAATTTAAGGTGGATCTATTTGTTGTATCATAATTCTTTAAGGGGACATGAGGTTATCATAAAATAAAACACACATGCCTGAATTGTCAGCTAAGCCATAGAGAATTCATGGCGTTTAATGTATATGATACAGCTAACAAGATGTGACCTGCTTTCTGATTGGCTAACAGTGACTGCTTTTCTAGCAGTTATCACTGCTATTTTTTAAACATATTAATTCTCTATTAATGTTATATGTAGTTGATGATATACATAATCTCAAAGAAACTCATTGGTCCTATAGTTGTGTTAAACTGTTCTTAGTTTTGCCTCAGGTCGTTAGCTACTGGCAATCACTTATATTTAGATTTGGAAGGTATTGTGTTTTTGTTACTCCTTATTTGTCAGATAGTTACAACTCTGCTTTACATTCCTATACAAATTAATGCAACAATTTGTAGCATCTTACATGTGGATAGGAAAGAAAATGTTTCATCTAATGATTTCTTTGGCACTATTATGCATAAGTAATTTTGAAAAGCTATCATTGTTACTGTGTGTAATTCAACCATCAGTGATATTTTTAATTTTTTTAAGCACAACTTCTTGATTAGACAACCTGGACTCTAAAAATCTTCCACTACAAAACTTTTGGAAGTACTCGTAGAAAGCCTTTCCCATATCCCGCTTCTGTTATACTCTGAGCTAGTCTTTTAGGCTCTAATGCATTTCATTACATTTTTTGTCCCAGTCACTCTGTGGGATGCGCGGCTCTAAGCAGGCTGAACTCTCTTTGCTAGTACTGGGATAGATGCTAGTGGGATATGACAGAGAGCATGGAGAGTGATGATAACATACTTTTTAAACTTTTCCTTTTCTCAGAGTAAAAATACTCTTGCTTTGTGATCATTTGGAATTAAGAACCTCGTTTTCTGAATCCAAGATTATGCATTATTCTTCATTGAGATAAATATTCTCTAGATAGCCCTATAACAGCATCCTTTTTAATTAAAAAAATAACTTCATGGACACTTGTCATTTATAGTGACTAGATGTGGAAAGGTTGTAAAAAAATCATTCCTCATTTTTGCCTGCTTGCAGGTTAGGAAGAGAACTTCCACATTAGTTTTGGATGCTTTTAAGCAGTACTAGAGTTCATTAGGGCAAGCCTTGAATTTCTTGGATCTTGTCTAGTGGAAGAAAAATGTGCTTGAGCTTGTGCTATAGTTCCGTGATATAAACATGTCTCTTCATGCAGTCTTTGGATAAAGTAGGTAGTGGTCTCTGAAGGAGACTGCTTGCTCACTGTGCTCTGTATGTGAGAGGCAGCACAACTAACACTATTAAAGAGGAAAGAGTTACAAAGAAACTCCTAAGTGTGGAATAGAGGGAAGGGACTTACTTTGGACAGAGCCAGTGGAAAGTGCGGATGTTGTAAGGGTGAGAACCACATCCTCTCCCTGCAAAGCCCCACATTTATTTAAACATCCATTGATAATTATTTGGGATGATTTATGCTGGCTTATAAAAATAACATTATTAATGAATCCTCTAGAGTCAAGCTTTGTGCCTCCTCCCATGGTTGCCGGAAGTCCAAAATTAGAGGAGTTCAGCATATGAGGACCCTGTGCAGGTTATGTACATGCTCTTTCATCCCGTGTGCTGCAGAGTTCAGTTTTACGGATGCTCCCAAAACATCACAACTTTTCAAGGTTTGTGGGAAGTGGAGCAGTGTGCCACCAGATCTGAAGTTATGCAGATCCCCAGCCGTTGCTGCTTCTATTTCTCCTACCCCAATGGTAGCGTCAACCACATCCTTAAGAATGAAGCAGTGCCTATAGAGTGGTATGGCAGCAGTTCTTTAGCCCATGGTCAGTCCTTATATAGACCACTTCATCAAGCCTGAGTTACTTTGGCATGGCATATGGGTGACAATTAGCCCCTAATGAAGCCTGGATCACTGTAGCTCAGTATGCTGAGGTAACTTGACCCAGTGCTATAAGGAATGATGACTTAGATGCAGTGTGCATATTGCTGTTTTTTCTAAAGCATCTTGTTTTCTATATGAAAAAAATGGTAGCCCTGCAGTGGAAGAACTGTTCAGACTAAACCTTCCTAGTGCGGTGCATGCTTCTCTGTTCCAAACTTCCTCTCTCAACTTTCAGGGCTTCTTCGACAGGACTTACAGCTGCCCTTTAAATCTGAGGTCAGTCCTAAGCAAAGAGGGGTTCACTATCAGAGGACTGATGGTGTCTCCTTATGGCTCCAGGATAGCAGTTCCAGTCCCACTCCAGACTTGTGTTCAATGCTGCCCCAGTCATCTCAGCTGTAAATGAGTATATCTGGTTGGGCTGGGGAGTTAAAGGCAGTTGGATGTGATGCTGTCACCTCATGCGCTGGTTGGCTACAGAAACTGGTGTGCCTTACCTAGACTAGCAGTCTGGCCTGGTAGGCTTGAAAGGAGGTTTGAGAACTCCAGTCAACTCCAGACTTAGATCTAAGACTCAGCTCTCAAAACCAGCACCTGACTCAACATGACTGGAGTTCTTAAAGCTCAGCAAATCTCCACTACCTCAGGGTTCCTACTGCCAAATGTGTTTTTTCTTATGTTAGAGATTTTGGGTTCTTAACAAGCCTATAGCAACACCTTTCCACCTCATTAATGTAGGTTGGAAAAAGTAAAATCCCCCAGAAGTTGGACGTTGTGGTAGTTTCCCTTTAGAACTGTAAATTAGTACACCAAAATTCTTAATTCTACTTGAGGAGTCAAATGTGCTTTGAAAACATATTGTCAATCCTGCTTATTGACAATATATTTTCTTATAAATGCAAGAAATTACACAGCAAGAAATATCTTTTCTTATAAATGTTTATTTATCACTGGCAGAAATATAAAGCCCATTTAATTTTTATCCTAGTTAACTGACATTCCTGTTTGATCAAAATGCAGCTATCTCTAAGCTGTGAATGTGTGGTCATTGGATTTCTTACCTGTTTGTGCATGCTCCGTTTATCTAAATGTTTTTGATGTCTGTGTTAGTTTAGTATACTTAGTTTAGAAAATAATCTGTTGTGGCAAAGTGAACAGGCTCTCATGCTCTATGTAGCAAATATATAAAATAAGTAATTTGATTTATATTTTATATCTTCCTCCTTTGTGAAATGCCAGTGTAAAAAAAACAGCTTCTCTCCTCCTTTGATGCTGCAGTTCCTGTTTCATTATAAAGTTTTATAACTCGAAAATGTTTAAAATAAAACAAAATGAAAGGTAAATAAGTCTAAGCTTTAACGATTCTCCACTCTCTACAACTTGCCGTGGGCAGATGACTTATATTTGCTGACAGTTTAAAGTCCAATCAATTGCTTTATTGTGAATATTCAGAGAACTATACCAAGGACTTGGCTTGTTTCTGTACTCCTTTGTATTTCTGGAAATGTTGTGTATTTTAGAAGATTAAATTCACCCAGCACTATATATTTGTCTCTACTGTGAGAGGTGATATTTTCCATGAACATTATGTTCTGTGTGCAAAATCCAACTTCTTACCTGCCTCAGCAAGTGATGCCATAAAGGTGACTGGAGAAGTTGTTTTGAGTAGTGAGCTGTTCTTTGTAAAACCAGTGCAATCAAATCGTATTACCTTTCTTTAAATTGGCTGGTAGAGTTTACAGTTTGGAAATTTCACAATGAAGAATGTCATTAAAAGAAAATAAATTGTGATTTTCTTTTTAGTTGCTTAATTATTTAGTTAGAGTAGACATTCAGATGAAACCAAACATATAAAACACCACAAAGCAAAGAAAAACAAAAACAACTCCCATCCACCGTGTAGTTGTGGCTTACTTCCTTACATTGTTATATTATGAAATAATCTTTTCTACCTCCTCCTGATAAATATTTTAATATATTAGTCATGAAATTGTGACATCACAGTTGTTCACATAGCAACTTCATATCACAAACAGGTCTTTGATATTATGTATATAAGTCCAAATTCAGCTGAATTTATAGGTTGGGGGGAAGGGAGACAAAAGTTTTGAGACAACCATTCTTAAGAGAAGAAATGTTCTTGTTACCCTGAAATATCCTAATAACTAGCAATTATAGGAACAGAACAAAAGTATTTTAAAAGGCCTTTCTTCAAACATGTTTAACTGAAACTAAAAGGTCACTTAAAAACAAACCGTTCAAGACTCTTTAGAGACATGGAATTTAAAATGGAATTTGAAGGTCTTTGTAATGATTGTAGTTTCCCATGCCAGTTTTATCTTTCCCTTTTTATAAATTTCTGTTGAGGCTGTTTTCAATTAAAATTGTTACAAACTAACAATTCATATGAGTCTAGAAAAAAAAATCAGTCCCTTTCCACACTGATTCTTAACTTACAGTCAGCGATGGCTTGCTGCTTTTTTTCTCCTTGAGTTAAAATATAGAATGTAAACTATACACTTGGTGAGCCCAGAGTTTCTTGTTTGGTGGGGAAAAAAACCCATCAATGTGACTTGTAAGGAGAGGAACACAATTCGCTTTTTTTCCAGCAAAAAAAAAAGCCACTTAAAATTTTCATAACTTGTTTTTTCTCCATTGTGGATGTAGACATGATTCACAGTGCAGATCTGATCTGAAAAGAAAAATAACAGTTCTTTTCATTGGAAGGAAAAAAACAGATCATATTAAAGGACCCAGTCCTGCACTCTTAATTCAGTGGGAATTTTGTCTGAATGAGGACTGCTAGATCAGACCACAAAGTATTTCATTTGACTTCGAATGTATGTACTACTTTGGCTTCCATTGTTTACGCTGTAAAAAAAAAGGTCAAGGGTAGATTTCTGAAGTCACAGAAACCTTTTTAGTAGACTCTTTGTTTTGCATGATATTTCTTTTCTCTGTTTTTTGCCAGAAGTTGCCCATTCTATACACTAAATATTCCAAATACTCTGATTTCCCAACACAGCACTTTTTTGGGTGCTATGTTGGGTATATTGGCAAAAGTGCACAGTGTATCTGCTTTACTGCTTGGGTGAAGATCAAGTCCTCATTCTTTAGGACAGATTCTAGGCCACCTGAAACTGGGAAGTGATGACCTGGTTGGGAGGAAACCTGCCCAGGAATACATGGTGATGGGTCCCCACCAGTCCAAAGAAAACTTTCTGAAGCAGGTACTGCTGCCATTTCAGAGAGGGGCAAGACCAGGATTCAGAGGTAGGGCCATCTGGACTTCATCTTCACCAGCTCCCAACTACCTGCTCAGTGTCTGATTTGTTTTAAAAGTTTATTGAAAAATAAATCCTACTTAAGCCTTCTCTTTGGGTATGGGTGCTCCTAGAGTTTCTTTCTTTAGAACCTCAGCGGCAAGCACCCTGGTGTCTGGTTGTATATAAATGTATAATCTCATCAGGACTGAAACACCAGATGAAATAGGGTATTTATGGAGACCACAAGCTTTTAAGGAACCTGAACTACAGCCAGGAATAGAGAGATAGTATAAGATTCTTTAGTAAACTTTGAAGTTCCATAAGAATGAAGCCTCTTTGTACCGCCAAGTCCCAGGGCTCATCACACTGGGGCCTTTCCTGCAGCTGCTGCCCAGTATGAGGCAAATGTTACCTCTGCATCATTCTCCGCTGTGCATACTAATTTACAAATCACACTCTATATCTGAGTCCTCTACCCGGCCAGATTTTATTATTCACCAACAAACATGTGGAGTTCCTACCCAATACGAAGTAAAATAGGGCTTTATTGATAATTTGGGAAATGTGAACTTCAGATTACATTTTTCTCTCAGTTTGGCATGTGACATCTTTCTATCCTAAACAGCATTTCTCCCCTCTTCTATACTCATTATTCATATCCCTCTATATCCAGGGGGGATTTAATGAGCCTCACCTGATTCAATGACACCACCTCCTTACATAGGTTTCTAAGCTGCTAACATGGTGGGCCAACACATACACTCTACTGGCTTGTTACTCAGAACAAATAGCTACCCCTCTGAATACAAAGTTCCCAGATGCCTGCCTGTTCTGCCATTGTAAGCTACAAAGGCAGCTTGCCAATGTAGTAAAAGGAGGGAGGGAGTTGCCTTCACTGTGCATTCACTGTTGTGATCTAAACATTATACCTGCATGAAACTATAGTGATAAAAGTTAGTTAAATCACCCTACCTTTAACTCGGAATGCAATGGAGAGCAAATGTGGGAGCAGTTTTATTACAGTTGCATTGCTGTAGAATCATGTGGATATAACCGTTGCATCTTAATTGTTTATATTAGCATCCCTGATATCAATACAGTTGTTACATTTGTCTATGCCCATAGACCCAAACAAGAACTACTTCATATCTGTTTTGGCTAGATCAGGGGTTGGCAATGTTTTTGGCCTGAGGGCCGAAATCATCCCAGCCTCCACCCATGCCTCAACTTGGCATGTCAGAGATGGGGAAGCCACAAGGGGCTCGATCCTCATTGCTGTCAGTGGTTGCATGCATGTATGCTTCTGTGTGTACAGTAAGGGAGGGGCCAGGGTTGTGCTGCCGTAGCCCCTTCCCCACCATATGCTGTGAGCCACATGTGCACCCACTGCTGCTACAGAGCCGGTACTGGGGCTCCAGAGCCAAGTGCAACTGTTTGCAGCTTCTCGGCTGCCTGCTGCAGCTGGCTCAGGCTCTGGGAAGCTGTAGCAGGTAGCTGGGAGGCTGCACAAACAGCTGTGCCTGGCTCTGCAGCTCTGGCACCAGCTCTGTGGCAGATATGCATGTGCCTCCAGGCGGACAGTGGGAGAGGAGCCAGGGTTGCACTGTGCCAGCTCCTTCCCTGCCATGTGCCCAGAGGTGCATGCACAGCTGCCGCAGCCACGGAACTGTTGCCAGGGCTGTAGAGCCCCATGCAGCTGTTTGCAGCCTCCTGGATGCAGCCAGCCCAGGCTCTAAGCATCTGCTTCCAGAAGCTACCCAGAGTCTGGGTCAGCTGTGGAATGCCAAGGAAAATGGCCTTGTGTGCCATGCTTAGGGAAACATGCTGGGGGCTGATGATCCCTGGGCTAGATGATGTGCATTTCATATTCTTGTTTTCCTTTTGCTCCCTCATTTTTTAAAAATCTCTTACTATAGTTTTGAAATGCAGCCACCACCAGATATAGTATTTATCCCAGGGGAGGGCAAAATACAGCCCATGGGCCAGATGTGGCCTGCAAGGCCATTTTATCTGGCCTGTGGGGCCCCTAATTTTTTTTTAATTAATATTTATCTTTAATATTTATCTGCCTCTGACTGCCTGTCAAAGATGACAGGAGCCAGTGGCAGCAGGACCCAGGAAAAACCAAGTGGCAGGACCCAGGAAAAACCAGTGGCAGCAGCAGCAAGGCCCACCAGCCCAGCTGCACCCTTGCCCCCAGCTAGAAGCTTCTGCCTTAGCAGAGCCTTCTGTCCTGAGAGCCTGAAGTTGTTCCTGCCTCCCTCTACCTGAGAAGGAAATTCAGGTAAGAATGGGTAGAGTGGGGAGGAGGATCACCGGCACAGCAAGAGCCAGCCAGGCTTAGCTCGCACCATGTAGTTCCCAGCTGGCAACTGCATGGTGCTTCTGCTGCATTGTGCAGTCCTGCCCCTGCAGACTGAACCATGTGGTGCCAGAGCTGTGGATGAGGAGCATCGGGCTGTCGGGGAACAGTGGCAGCCAATGGGGAAGGAAGGAAAGTGACAGGGGAAAGGCAGTGGGGGCAGGCATGGTGGGGGAGTGGCAGTGGGTAGGAGCACAGGGCCCCAGGGGTCAGGGACAGCTGGGAACCATGGGGCTGGGCTGTCTCCTGCTGTGTTTTGCGGTTCCGAGATTGCAGCAAGGAACAGTGCACTGCTGGGAGGTGCCCAGCCATGCCACACTGTGCTGTTTGGCTCCCAGCTGCAACACCGGGAGTACAGAATGCAGCAGGAGCCAGCTGGGTTCCCGCACTTCCCAGCTTTCTTCTGTTGCCTCCTTTACTGTGCCGTTCCTGCAGCTCCCACACTCACAGCGGGGGAGGTCCCACGCTGCAGCCAGCTGCCTTCCCCTTCCCCTGCTGGTAGCTGCCTGGATTCCACCGGAGTGGAGGGAGCCCCATCCCCTACTTCCCTGCAGAGTCCAGCACATGGCTTCCCCTGTGGGAGTGTGGGAGCTGCAGGCCCATGGAGTGGAGCCCCTGTGATTAGAGGTGGCTGGGAAGGCTGTGCTCCTCACAGCTGATCCCCGCCGGGCACCACTGCCTGGCTAGGGCATGAGCTCCCTGAGCCCTCCCACCTGTTGCTGCTGCTGCCAGCAGCAGGGGCTAGGCACCATGTGGGAGAGCTTGGGGTGTCCCTGCACCCCAGAAACCTCACATCCCCATACCCAGCCCTCACAACCCCCACTGACATATACACACACCCCAACATACCCTATGTCCCCCCCAAACACCCCCATACACACACACACACACACACACACACTAGATAAAAGAGTGAGAGTTTATTTTTGAGTTATTATGCAATCCCTTCTATATACAGTACACCAACAGAAATAATGACATATTTTTTGTAATAAAATTAAAATATGTTATATTAGGTGTTTGACTTCTAGTGTATGATTTGTTTTTTGCTGGTTCTAAGATGGCAGCCCCCCCTCGCAAAAAGAGTATTTCTGGGGGACAAGGGAGGGACTTCTGGTGGCAAAGGTCAGAGGTTATGGGTTTGGACTTCCGGCCCCAAGATGGCAACTGGGGCGAGGCAACTGTCAAGGGGCAGGGCTACCCATGCAGCCCTTGGCAGCTCACCAAAACTTGTTAAGCAGCCCTCTAACTGAAATAGTTGCCCACCCATGATCTATCCTTATCCCAGCCATTATACAAATGCTAGGTACAGTAGCCTTCATGCCAGATAGGGGATTTTATATGCATGATGAGCTTACCCATTGCTTTCTAAGGATAAGGGGATATGCGTGTTCTACTGGACATAATCAGAATTCTTTTATTAGAACAGACTCAAGAATGAAATTTGACTTGTAGATCCCATCTTTTCATTATTTTTTTTAAAGATTTAAAATAATTGGTAATATTCACAGATGAAATGCCATATTACACAACTGAGGATCTTTTATTTGGTTAAAACTTTAATCTGACATTTTTTTTACTTTTAGCAACTGGCTTTTTCTAACTAATTTTCTACCAAGGTTATTTTCTATTAACAAAAAAATATCTTTGGCAAAACCTCTGATTAAAACAGTGAGAAGGCTGTCATTTATTAGACTGTATGTTTACCCTGTTTAATGGATACAATGGCTGTGTCCGTACATGCGCAACTGTGCAGTATGTGGCATCGCAGACACGGATATTCAGGGTAAAAAAACCACACGCACAAAAAGCAGAGTGGTGCACATGGGGACAGCGCACACTACTCAAAACTGAAGCTGGACTGGCCAGACCCAGGCTTCAGCTGTTGGCCAGGCTCTGAGCAGCAGGATCATCACTGCTGCAGCCCCAGGAGGTCCCCAGGACCCCATGTAAGGCTGTTGGGGCCAGCCTCCCCTACCCAAGCTGAGATAACTTGCCACCTGTCAGAGGGCACTTGGCACAGGCATTCCCTTGGGAACCATGCTTGGACATGGCCAATATGGTTGTTGTAACAATTGTATTGACATATTTTACCATTTTATCAAAGTTGTACTTTCCTGCTTCTTATCAAGAGTTCTGCATTCTGATTATAAAGGAACACTTGAAATGTTAATTAACTGTTATACAGAATTCAATATTTTTTTATTTATAGAGATATGAGTCAGAAGAAGTGTTGGGAAATCCAAAAGTAAAAAACTATGACATTTTATGTTCCTAACTCAGGGTATACCACTTCTTACTTTATTTCTTCAGAGGATAGCTAACAACATCAACATTCCATACCCTATTTCTTTGTGACACAGTACCTTTCAGATTATGTGAGATAGGGCAGAACAGATTCTGCCTTTGCTTCACAACCTGTATAGTATTTTATGCTTGAAAGCAGTGGCTGTGTTTACACATGCACTTTACTGTGGAATAGATTAATTAGCTACAGAGTAAGGCATCACCATCTATATATGTGATGGTATTAGGCTGCGGTAAACTAATTTACGTGGACATAAGATTGTATTGTTGTGGACAGTACTATTTTATGCCAGGGTAATTTACTGTGATTAAACACACACGTAGATGCTGACTGCAGGTGTAAATTGTGCCCACTTAACTCAGCCAGCCAGGGGCCAGTCTCCTGCCTGCCACCTAGCAACGTCGCTCTACACTTTCAGCACCCTCGTGCCCCAGCCAGCTCCTGTGTTGCTGCACACCACCACCTGGAGGCTGGGGCAGCTGCTCTATGCCCCCTGCCAGCCTGGGCCTGCTCCACCCCAGCTGAAATTGATGCTAGGCACATGCGTAGATGGTGCACCAAGATTAGTTTACTCTGGCTCAAACTGCTCCAGAGTTTATTGCTTTTCATTAATTGCACATGTAGATGCACCCCGTGGTGTGTTTACAGGTGCCATTAATGTGTGTGAATAAACTTTGGAGCTTATTGCTTCAGATTTGTTTGCTCCTGGTCATGCCGTTTGACCATCCATGCAGGAGCAAAAAACTCTGAAGCATTTTGCCCTGAAGTTTATTTGTGCGTAGCACATAGAGCATAGTTGAAGCAGCCTGGTCTGGCAGGGGACCCAGGGGATAGCCTACCAGCTCAGGGCTGCTCTGACTGGGCTCCATGTGCTGCAGAGTGGCTGGTTGAGGCATGAAGGTACTTCAGTGTGGGGGTTGTCTGCTGGCTAGCCCTGCACTGAAACACCCTGTGCTCCAGCCAGCCAGGGCAGTGTCTACACATGCACTGCTGCACATGAAAAACTCTGCAGCAAGGTAGTACTTGTAAAATACAATATTTGTATTTTAACATTTTAAAATACAATATTTTACCAGTACCAGTACTACCGTGCTGTGGAGTTTATTAGTTTTATACGCCCTAATAGGGGCACATATGTAGATGCCAAGATGTTTACTGCACAGTTAATTGGTCCACTGTGCAGTAAACATCTTGTGTAGATGTGGTCAGTGAGTGTGAAACACCACTTGATTAGAAGGTTAGCTTTCTATATTCAATTTGCGTGAATGCTAAATAGTACATAAGGCATAAAGCAAAGTAGAACCCTGTATCTGTTCTGATCAGCCCCTATAATCTGAATGGTACTTACAGCTTGAAAGCAGCATCACTCAATCTTCCATCATTCCTGTGTGAGATTTCACTATCCAAAGTGTTTTCATAATACTCCAGTTAGTACAATGGCGTTCATACTAACAATGTTCCTGTAACTAAGAATCAGCATTAAATAAAAGCATTGATGTAAAATAATTACTTTTGTAATGGAAGTGCTCAGATGAGAATGGGGCTTGTCAGAGCATTCAGGACCTTCTGGGACCTCCTCCTGCTTAGCAAAGAAAACACTTTTAATCATGCATCCTTCCTCCATCCTCATTTCTCAACACCATACTGTGTTGCTAGCACACAAATATTCAGCCCTATACGTTCCTCTACAAGTTACGTCAATGAATTAAGGTAATAAATAGCCCTGACACTTCTATCTAGATTTCATCAATAGAAAATCAGTTGGTCCTTAGGGTAACTAGGTAATAACGTTGTGATTTGAAGTATCATTTTTAGCAATCAGAAGTTCAGCTATGATGCACTGCAGTTACATATTATATAACGCCTTTATCTGTTTTATCCAGCAACAAATACCATATGTTTTGTGGGATAGCTGGCATTATACACTGAAGGGAGACCTGCCCATGTCTATGAGCAATATGCCAGTAAGTTCTGGTAAAATGCCGTGAGTTTTATGCCATGCCCTATGTATACCTATGGTTATATTACAAGTGGTATATCTGTTCTAATAAACGTATTGGCATGAGTGATTGGATGAGAGAAGCCATTGCAGTGGGTAAAGGCTTTGTGTTAGAGTGTAACAAATGCTGCAGTCAAAATTTTCATGAACATCCACTGGAATTTAAAAATGAATTTGCCTTGGCTCTACTAATGCCCTTTCTGTGTTTTGCTTTCAGGGAAAGCTTGATCAGTTGAGTTTTAATCTCATGAATACTTGCAAAGAGCTAATTTTTATCTGTACTTTCAGGCATTCTGTAAGGAAATTGCCCATTTTAGATACAATAGGGCAGCATTTGACCTGGCCAGGACACAGAGTTTTGAAAAGGCCCTTTTCAAAGCCCTTTTCAAGCTAAAACAGGACAATGAGAAATTAAGTCAGAAAAGGATCTACCTCCTTCCTTCATGACTAAATTTGTGTTTACACATAAAGCTATTTAGTGTCAATGACTGGTGACGATGGAAAATTACAGACTAGTAAATGCAATGCACTTGTATATTTTCTGTGAGATGGGACACTCCCTGACATGCAATTACTCTATGTGAGTGTAAGGGAAAAAAGATGGAAACAGTTCAAACCTCCCTGGCTTTTTAAGTGCTCACCTTGATTATAATAGTAACACTTATCCAGTCAGGCAACAGAAACAATGGCATGTGACTTCTGTGACCAATCTCAGTTTGAATTCTGAATTTAGAGGATTGCATATGGAGTATAGCAAACTTTTGATGATAAACCCAATGAGTTAAAAAAACAAAGAAAAATGAGTCTGTCTATAGAGGATTGAATATGTATAGCAAACTCCTGTTGACAAACCCAATGAGTTAAAAAACAAGCAAAAATTTGTCTCAAATGTGAATAATTAATAGTTAATTATTGTAAATTATGAGTATGATACATTAAAAAAACCTTAGCTCATGGCAACTCTGAGCAGAAAAATGTTAAATTATATAGCAGTTATTATAGTATATTATTTTATATGAATAATTGGCTCAGCTCTCTATAGTACTTGCGAGTACTCTGACAGGGTTAATAATGCAAAGTAAAAAGATTGATCAAGAAGCCAGCATACTAAGATCATCTCATTTCAAACAGTGTGATAAGCTTATTTAACACCCACATCAAGAGCCAACCTGGAGCAAATAGGCTGTACCTTGGTTGCCTGTTTCACCCAAAGGGCTGTACTTCTAAATATGCAGCACAGCACAGATTTCCCAGTTCTGAGCTATGTTAGCATTGGTATGTAACCTAAAGCCACAACCTGCGTGTCTAGACTAACAAGAGTCCTACCCATTGCGCCACTATGACACCTTGTGGCTTACTAAGTAAAACATGTATCTTTTGGAAAATGACAGGTAAAACTTAGACGTTACTGGGTATTTTCAATATTATTTGACACAATAGGCTTCTAGCTTAAATATCTTTGCTGGGTTAGTGTACTATGCTTGCAGGTTAGTGTACTATGTTATGTTAAACAGCAGTCATTTGGGCCCAGTTCTGTTCATGGTGCTTACAGCATGTATTTTACTGCAAGTGTCACAGCATAGGCATTTTCTCACTTAAATTGGATCCCTTGTTCTACAGGTACTTCCCTTACTTAGATCAGAGAAAGAAACATTTGTTTGCTACTCTGAATTTGCTCGCTGAAATCTCAGAAGTGAGCCAAACATTGCTGAATTTGTGTATGAACTAGCAGAGGGAACTGAAGGTGACTAACATGTACTGAATGCTTTGATAGCAGGCAGAAAACCCTACATTTTTAACCCTGAATGAGGGTAAAAAATAGTACTTTCACTAACTACTACCCTTAATTTAATTTTTCTTAGTAGTATTTTTCTGAAAAACAAACAGGCAGTGCATGTGCTGAGATAATTTGATGGATCATTCATAGCCATAAGGGGGAGTCTACATGTGATTCTACATCACTGTAGCAGCGCATTATGGTGACATAACTTCCATAGGCCAAACTCATGACACCACAGCTATGTTGCCATAGTGACACACTCCCTCGTTATAGTGCATTGCTATGGCAAAATAGTACCTAAAAATAACCATGCATGGTGCAGTACCAGCTGTTACTGCACTGTCTTTTAGTACTTCCAAAAGGAAGTACTAAATGATGGCGCAGTAACAACAGTGCGATAGCAAAACATAAAGATGTGCCCAAGGAGTCAGGACTAGCAGTACAAGATGTCAGCCTGCAAGCTTCTTCCAGTTTTTTCCCATGCTGACCCCTCACACTTGAAAGGAGTGCTCTCAGACACATTCAACACTACCTCAGTATCCTCAATGCCAGCAAAAAGTTTGGTAACAGTTAGGCAGTGGCTCATTCCACTGCCTACCATGCTCACCAGTGGGTTTTTTGGGAGGGGGTTGCATATTTTAATTTGTCTGTCTCTTTCTATCTGTTGCTTTGTCTCAAGGAATATTTACGCTCCAGAATAGATGGTGTCCAGTGTAGACATAACCAAGCTTTCTTTAAACTACCTAGCAGAGGTACTCATAGCAGTCTAAAAGCTGTGGCATGAAGCTCAGCTGCAAAACCCACCTGAAAAGCCCATGCTGATATACTCTTATACTTAGATTGTAAGCCTTTTCAACCTGGGACCATCTCTTCTATATTTGAAGGGTGTCAAGCACAGTGGAGCCTGGACCAGGGCTAGTCCTCCTAGATACTACAGGAATAGAAATCCTAAAAGTATAGAAATAGAAAGGAGGATTTCAAATGCTGCTTTTTAATCAAATTGTAAATAACTCACTTTCATTTTGATACTGTGTCAAAAGGTTCATGCTCCTCCACTGTAAATTCTTTTTTGATTAGAAAATGATGAGATATTCTGTTCTTAACCCAATTGATTTTTTTCAGAACAGATTGGACATATATTTGCTTGCCCTTACATCCATATGAACAACTGACTGTGCCAGGATTTTAAAGAATATAGCAAAGGGAGCATTTTGCCAATTATACTTTATACCTGATATCAGTTGTTGCATGGTAGCAACTTTTTATGATTTTATAATAGTCTCATGCTAGTTAAAGGAGAAGATTTGAAGTGTCTTCAGTTCCACATGAAAAGCATGCTCTTTTCAACAGTGTTTTTTGTGGAACACTTATTTTATCTCACTAGGACATTTGGAGGGAATGCAGTAAACTCTTGCAACATGCATAAGTATCAGGTAGAGATGAACCATGTAGATTCTTCTAGGGAAGACAAAAGATATATATTTTTTAACACCTGCTCTCGACTGCTCTAAAGTAACCTCTTTGAGAACATAGCATGCGTAAGCACAATCCCTCACCACTATTGCTTATAGTGCTGCTGAGATGTATGCAGAATTTTATTTTTTAATAGTCCTTACCCATATTTGCTTGCAAATTAATAAAGCAATTCTAAATATTTCATTCTGAAGCAAAGGGGAAACTTAGAAAGTCATTTTGAAAAGAAATTTGGTTTACCTTAAGCAAAGCATAAAGCATTTTGGGTGTTCTACACAAATCAATATCTGATAATATCCTGATATTGAGTTAAGTACCAAAGCTGTATTTTACCATATACAACCAATATAGATATACAATATACAACCAATGCTGTAATATATAGTTAATGTTATAGAAGTTTCTCTAAGTTGAAAAGAACTGCAAGGGACAAAAGAAATAAAGGGTTATAGATTGTTCAAGAAGGTAGGGGAGGAGAGATGTCTAAAACTACTGAGATGATCACATTCTGTACTCCATTTGTCTACACTGTATCTTCTTGCAGTAGGAATAGGATGGACTGAGTTTTGAGAAAGGGAAGCATTTCTCTGTGCTGCTGATTGGCTAGGCTCACTACTGCATAGGACTTTGGCTCTTTCCTACTCACAGAGGAGAGTGTAAATACAAATGTACCTTTCTAGACCTCTGTGGCAGAACTGAGAGATGCTTCCTGATAGTGAAAAGTTTCATGGACTGTAATTCTTTCTGCCCAGACTTCCCCTATCTTTGGCTAATGCAATATCTAAGAACTGCATCAGTGAAAGAGGATCTGTTAAAATCTAGCAAGTGGAATCACCTTCTTTTTGCCTATTTGATATTTGTGAAAGGTAGATGTGTTTTAAAAAAATAGTTCTGTTTGTGGAAGAAAATGCCTTCTACCCCTCCAGTGAGCTACAGAGATGACACAAGCAGTTCACAAAAGCAGATAAGGAAGGAACCTGTGGTCATTGTAGACCAATGCTGGCTCCACCTTGAATGTGCTGAGATGATTCCCTACCTTTAAGCAGGGAGAGGTATAGCCACCTGTAATGTGGCAATGCTGGTAAAAAAAAATTAGCCCTGCTGACAGGCAGAGCTAAGTAGCCCAGATGAAGTGCCACACTAACACAGCCCTGTTGATTTCCATTAAGGAGGCAGTGCGTACAGAGCTAGCTGGTGCCTGCCTGTCTTTGACATAGCACCATGCTACAGCAGCTACTACCCTGCTTCCAGCTTTGCAACACCAATTTTGGTTCTGGCTAGACTACTCCTGGCTCTGGGAATTCTGTGGATTACTTTGCAGTCGTTAAGGAGAACTGTGGGATTGAAACAGTTGTGAACCACTGCTCTACCACACTTACTGAAACCATTAAGGGTGGCTTTTTACCAATAAAATTACACACATAATTTTCAAGGTAATTATGAGGAAATACATGAAAATATGGGGAGTAGGGGAACTTGGATAAACCCACCTGGTATGGAAACATTCCTTACCAAAACAGATTCAACAGATTTGTGAACTCAATCAGAGTGTGATTACATGAATCAAAAGAGAAATATAGGTTGAGAAAGCTCAGTCCAGCGTTCCTCATTCTCTGCCTCTGAAATTTCAGCCACGCAGGTGCACACAGAAATAAATAACATACTATCTTTGTGGTTCAGCAGCTTTTTAGTGATTTTCACTTTCATCTTTATACCAAATTGTGAGAGCCTAAACTGCAGCAATATTCTGCTGTAGTTGTAGCTCCTCTGTAGTGAAGATACTGGTCCCACTAAGTATTGCCCTTTACATTAAGCAGGGCCAGGGTTCTGCCCTGTCTGTGGAACTCACATTTGAACCCACTGGGAGTATGTAATTAGAGCAGCTAGAGTATTGTGCTTCAAGTCTACAGGGGCTGATTTAGGAAAACATAACTTTCTGGGCATGAATTTACTTAACGTGAATAGTGATTTTAGGTGCCTTGATTCTTAATGCCTGATTTGTGACAACTTAAAGGGGCCTGAATGTCAACGGGTTAAAAAATGCTGTCCATGGCATGCTTTGCTGTATCTGTGTAAAACTATTGCATTTACCATATGTACTTTTCCCCCCAAAATCAGCCTTCTAAAATTAAGATGCATGTCTGAAGTGGGAAGGCTGATTTTCTGTGCCAGAACTTCACTGCCTGGATGCAGAGAAGGATAAAGACACTGTGCTACAAGATGGGAAATGTGGGGGATATGTAGTGCTGTGATGGGTGTCATCTTAGTACTACATACCCCCCTCTTGTAGTGGGATAAAACCTACCAAAAACTGGTGCCAACTTGAGAACAGCTGTGGAAAGGTTAAAACCAAGGGTGGGCAAAATGCAGCCCAGGGATCAGGTCATTCTATCTGGCCTGTGGGGCCCCTAAAAATTTTAGAAAATTAATATTTATCTGCGCTCGGGTTCCCTGTTATGTGGCCCTTGATGGCTTGCCAAAACTCAATAAATGGCCCTCTGCCCAAAATAATTGCCTGCCCTTGGTTAAGACTGTACTCTCTCCACTTCTGTTTCCTGGCGGGGACAAAAGAGTTGGCAGCTATCTTGTAGTACTGTGTCTTCATGAAAAAGCCATAGACCATGACTCTGGAAATATCTTTTTTCCTACATTCCACTTTCCAAAAACAAGGCACGTATCTTGTTTGGGGATGTGTTGTCTGCAAGAATGTTCAGATGCCCAAGCTGTATGTGTACATAAATTTTCTGAATGTAACTGAACACATATTAGGGATGTAATAGAAAGTATGGGTGGTTTTACATAAGTTTGCGGAGGCTCTGAGAGCCACTCTAATTAAAGTGCCCATACTTCAAAATGGTAGCGGGGACACTTTATCTAAAGCTCGTTGAATGAGCTTTAGTTAAAGCACCCCCACTGTCATTTTGAAGCATGTGGACACTGATACATGAGACGTGGAGGCTGGCTGGAGCGCACTAATTAGCATGCTCTAACAGACTTGATTGTTCTGCGCTGTTGTACTTTAATTACAGCACACTGAAGCAGCCTCCTGGCTCATGTACATGCACCCTATGGTTACAACAACCCACCTTTCTACATCTTAGAATATTTTAGAACAGGGCTGTCCACTGGCAGCACAAGGGGAGTTCAATTGCACCCCACAGGGCTTGTCAGAGCAACTCGTGGAGCTTCTGGTGTGGCTCTGGAGCCCAGGAGATTAATGCTGCCACCACCCACCCCCATGCTTTTTTGCCCACTGCCAGTTCACGGTGTTTGGTCACTGCTGGTGACTCACTGGCAGCAGGGGAAAAGAGGCAGTGAGCAGTGGCTGCACTAATTCCATGGTTTCCAGAGCTGGGCTGTCTGACTCATGAGAAGCTGGCTCATGAGAAGCCTACTTGTCCAGATCCAGCTTGTAGGACCACAAAGGTTGGACAGCCCCATTTTACAGAAAAGTGTACAATTTAAGGAGGATGCAGTTTCATTAAATCACAAATGTAGCTGGAAAGAGAAGTCTGGCCCATAAATAAATTAGCAATCACTACTTGTACAACATATATGAAAAAGTAAATCATCCACCCAGCTTTGTCCATGCACTTATTTAAACTGGATGCCAAAAGCTATATTAGGTACACTAATATTGAACACTTTTTACAGGATTAATTGGTAGACTTATTCTAGTTTGCTTAAAAATACAGAAACTCATGGTTAATATTGTTCAGCACATTTCTTAAACATATTTCTTTGGTGCTTTACTGAGAGGAGAAAGGAGAGGATTAAGTGAAATTCATAACCTCTTAGTGGGTGTTCAGGCTGAGACTAGCTGAATGTGTGGTTTTTGGCTGGTGAACTGGCAGACTTACAGCCTCCATCTGACCTCAAGTGTGGAGTTATGCTTGCCAAAAATGGGCTTTAAAAACAGTCCCCCTGCTTGTTGTCATTGAGGAGGCTAGGTACTCCTCCTTATACAAAGGGGAGAATAAACAAATCAAACTGATGATTACTACTACAAACTTACGCTGCTTATAAACAGAGTGTCAGTCGCTGATGTGTGGCAACTACTTTAGAGTTGTGTTTTCTAAAAAAATGAATTATTTGTTTATTATAAATGGCACCTTACTGGATTAATGAGAGAAACAAATCCATGCAGTTAGCAAATACTCAGAGTGAAACCTAACCTCTTCAGCATCAGTGGGAAAACTCCCATTGATTTCAGTGGGACAAGAATAACACCCTGTGCAATTAATTGACTGTATATACTCTGGCTCAGTTTGAGCTGGAGTAAACAAATCCTGGCATCACCATCTACATGTACAGTTAAGCTCAGTAATTTACTGCGGTGTAGAATAGTATCTGTGTCTGACAGGACTATCCTACGCTGGATAAATTAATCTACTGTGCACTACTTGCAGTGCATATGTAGATGGTGATACTTTATTGCTTATTAAATTAATTTAATGCACAGTAAAGCACACATAGATATGCCCACCATAGATTTTAAAGTAGCCATACCTTTAGTTCGATAGTCATATGAGCCTTTGAAGCACCAGTGGGAAAATGAGTAAAAGAATTTCCTTTACAGAATGTGTATATGGTGTTTTCGCTCTTTTCACACCATCATTCATTGAAATTCATTCAAGAGGAGACTGGATAGGCACCTGGCTGGGGTCTTATGACCCCTCCCACCCCCAGTGCTCCTTCCTGCCCATAGCAGGGAGTTGGACTACATGATCTGTCTAGGTCTCTTCAAACTCATTGATTCTATGATTCTATGAAATTAAAACTTTTGGCTACTTCTCAGGCTATAAAGGAAATTTCATAAAATCTAAATCAATAATATTCTCATACCTCTAGCTTGCATCCTGTTAGTGAATTTCTTTTTCACTCTTGGAAAATTCCAAAGAATTAATTTTTTGGGTATAAAGTTGGCTTCTAATCTTTAAAAATGGTTTCCATCAACACTGATTCAGTCATTAACAAAACCTCGAGGGAATTTAGAAACTGGGAATGATTATAGTCTTTATTTATGGATTGTATTTAAATATTAAAAATGAATATTACTTCTTGCCTGCTGCACTTCGATTAAAGAAGCCTTCCACAATACAGACAATTGCATAGTAAACTAATTTGGGTTAGTGAGCCTGGACACAATCATATATTTCTAAAGGAATCAGAAGGAGGTGGAGGACAGTATGAGACATTGCTGTCCATTACCTTTTATCACAGGACATTACCAGATTATTCACAAAGATGCTAAATTCTCCCATTCCCTTCTGGCTTCTTTTTCAAAAGGACTGTGTTTATCTGTGCTCCACACACTGTGCCTCCAAGGAGAAACCCTGTCTCAGTTTTCATTCTTAAATGAGTCAGTGGAGTCTTAGAAATCTTGTCCATGCTTGTGTGATACCCTTCTTTAGAATAATCCTCCTTACACTCTAGTGAAATCAATTTTTCCAGTTCACCTCGGGAATCGCGTAATATTCTTCTTGTGGTCCAAGATGTCCAATGATCAGGTTACTGTCCCAGGACCTGGGAGACCTGTGTTCAGTCTGTGACACAGGCTTACTGTATAACCTCAGGGAATTCACTGAAGGGGCAATTCATACTCTCTGTGCTTTAGTGTCTGTTTATAGAATGGGGAGAATAGTACTTTCTTACTTCACTAGGGTGTGGAGATATATATTAAGGATTATAAGTAGCTCTGATTCTACCACATCTGGGACCATGTAAGTACCTAAGAGTAACAAACGTTTTTGCAAAGGACACATTTATTAGACTTTTTCCTGAGTTGATTAAGGAAAGATTTTAGCTGCAGTTACCCTTCAGTATATCATGGAACTTTCAAGAATACGTCTAAAAAACATGATTGAAAACGTTCGTGCTAAGCTGCACTTTTTTACAAGCCATTGTGATATTTGTTTTAGTTGACTAAATATAATTTTTTTTCCTGTCTCTTTCCTTCAGAAACAATTAAATGATGTCAATAAACTACACTTTGTAAGAGAAGGGCTGGTGTCTAACAGAGGTGTCAAACCTATGGCTTGCAGAACCATGTCATCTGGCCCCGGGTACTGCCTATGAGTAAGGACCTTCCTAAATCATGGCACAAGTATGCTGTGCAGTGGCTTCTTTAGTCTTGCTCTTTTCACTGTGCACCCCCTAGCTGCTGATTGGCAGAGGGGCCTTGTCAGCCCTGCTGCTCTCTGCTTGCTGCTGATGGGCTGGGAGGCAAAAACTGGTTTTAAATATGCCATGGGTTTTGCTTGGTGCTGCTGATTGGCTGAGGGGCTGTGGTGGGCCAGGTGATTGCTGCTAGTTGGCTGGGAGGCAAAAACCATGGTATATTTAAAATCACAGTCTTTGCCTCTTGGCTAATCAGCAGTGAGCGGTGAGCAGCAGGGCATCTGGGGTTTCTCTACCGGTCGGGGTGGGAGAGGAGAGGCAAATGGCGAAAAGACCAAGATTAAAGGAGCCACTGTGCAGTGCACTTCTGCCATGATTTAGGTAGGTCTCTACCTAAGCAACACACAGAGCATGCCAGATGTCCCCGCATGCTATATAGGGTGCCTATTTCAGCTCATGTCGTAGTGTGGCTGCTGCGAGCAGCACAAGCTCAGAACTGCTGCATGCTGTGACAGTGACTTCAGGCTTGCACTGCACAACCCTGTGGTGGTGGTGGAAACTTCAGATGAGAAATATAGGGCCAGTCTGTGGGCCCAGTCTGGCCTGTGAAGTGGCCCTTTGCCACTCATGCAGCCTATGGGGCTGGATGAGTTTGACACCCCTGGTGCAGAATATAGCTAGATGTCATGGAGGCTCTATAATCCAAGAGAAAGAAGACCCTAGATAAATTTGCAGCTGTTGGGGATACTGCTGACCTTTTCCAGAGCAATGTGTAATAAACTAAGGCTGGATAGGTACCTGGATATCTTTGTGGACATCAGGATGTTTTCACCATTTATAGTAAAAGTTGAAGAATTAACTTGTGTCAGGAAGTAGCACACTGTTATACTCACTGTGGCAAGTCTCAAAAGGAGTCAAGAACTTACGCATTCACCTAGTGTATTAGGTACATTTCGGAGGAAGACGGTAAATTCTTTTTATAATGACTGGTAGAGAGTGGAAGCAATTACCAGTTAGCAGTCCTTCAGCTGAAGTTAAGTGCTTTCCATTTCACAGAGAGGCCCTTGTAGAACGTGTCCTAAATTTTTCCAAATGGCTTTCTGATTTTAATGTAGGCTTTCTGAACACAGCATTTTGAAATAATTAATTCGATGCCTGCTGAATTTTATGATTCTGGAGAAATGGAAGGAAGAGGAGACGTCTGTTTTCAGAGTTTTGGTATGTTTGATGCATATTTTGAAAGTTCTTTTCAATATTATGTTCATATCAAAGTTTTCCTTCTTTGGTTTTCAAATTCAGCAAAATAAAGAGAAGAATAGAATTTCTGAGAATTACTGAAAATGAGAATTGACTGTAGGCATAAAGGAAGGAAATGTTTTCAGGACCAATTTGTCATCAAGTATGCCATTTTGCTTCCCTGCTGTAGCCAGGATGACTGACTGAATACATTTTTGTAGCGGTAAGAATGACTTGAAATGAGTGGTAAAAGATATGAGATAGAGGGCAGAGTCTTTATAATTGTGTTTTAAGTTTTTTGAAAATCTATTTTAAGTACAGAATGCAATAATCTAATTAAGTTGATGTACTTAGTTTAAACTACTTATCCTGAGAAGCTGCTTTAAGAGCTTGCCTAGGAGACATCTAACATCTACTAGAATAAAAAACCAGTGGAAAACTGTTGTATTGAAATATCAACAGATGTGCATCACAAGGGCTTAAATATCCATGAATAGTTCCCTTTGGATGTGGCTGCAAACACATATAAAAACATTGAAAGTGCCAGCATCAACACACATACATACTTAAATGAAAAAGCAGGTTCAGCTTCCCCTCCATGATTAATTCCTTATCTCAGATACTGAAAGGACTAAAATTCAATTGCACAATATAGACAATTCTGCTAATGATCTAGCCATAAAGAGACTGTAGATCAGATTTTCTGCTGGTGTAGATTGGCATAGCTCCATTGACTTGAGTGCAGCTTCACCAAATTATATTAGCTGAGCATCTGGTCCTCTGTTATTTATTTTGGGAAAAAAAGAATTCCAGGAAACTAGACTGCTAGGGATGACTACAAATGAAATTTTGCACTAGCAGAATACTGACTAAAAGATTAGTCATAGCCCTGTTCCCAAATATATTTCAGTTGGTTGTCTGTCTCCCGGGGATGGTTGCATAGTGCATTTTAAAGAGACCATAGTCCTCCAGGAAGGTGTAATGAACAAGGTGATGTCTCTGATAAATGATAAGAAAGATCTGGTTAATGATGGATCTCAAATCTTGTCTCTGGAGACATTCACATTTTAACCTTGAGAGAGTAGTTCTCAAAAGAATTCTGAAAAGAATGTGGCAGATGGTGGCATTTGCAGAGCCTCAGAGATTGCTTTGAAGTTTCTCCAAAGACTGCCTTCACTTTGCATGTGTAAACTTCTGCCAGCACTTCATGCCTCATCACCACTTTGGTATAATTTTCTCACCTTCCTAATATGTCTCTTTACCTTGTCCCTTACATCTGGAATGCCTACCCCATCCTTGTACAGCAAGTGTCAACTCTCCTTCCCTGAAAAGTCCTCCTTCTAGCATGCTTATTATGTATTACAAATTTTTAAAGAACAATGTTTCACTAACCAGAAAAGTTCTGAAGCAAGACAAATTGCTGTGCACCTAGGTGTGCTAACTTCCTCATTACCAACACATTTTTATTTAATTCGTGTCTAGGTATGACATAGTCAACCCTTGGTGCAGCATCAGTGCCAATATCCTCAAACACTAGGGACAGACATTCAAAAAGCCTGAGCCTGAATTGATTCAATCTTTGCATGTTAGTCTAACCTGGCTAGGCTAAATCACTTTGTAACTGTACAGGCATCCCCTCTGGACTGAAAAAATGCTGGCACATGCCTGCAGTGGTTCAGGCTAAAAGCCAGAGGGTGCTAGAGCAGCCCTCCTTTCCCTTGCACAGAGTTGAGCTGAAGGGGGCATGGCCACGCCCCGGCAGGACAGTGTGATTAGGGAGGGTTCTTTGAGCTTTTATCAGCTCTGTTATCAGCATTTAGCACCCCATCAGAAAACAAAGCCTTGCTCATTAGTTCAAGTTCTTCTTAAACAGCTTTTTCCAAAGGAAGGAATGCAGGGACATTACCAGCTGAACTGTTGATTAGCTCTAAAAATCCTTAAGCAGACACTGCCCTATCTGCCTTACACAGCATTCGGCGGCTGCAGTCCTTCAAGATCAAGGATGATATCTGTCAGGCTTGATAGGTCCTCAGATGACTGTGGAGCCTGATTCTGGATGCACACATTGTTTGGCAATGGGGGCATGTTGTTGCATGGGAGAGTGGGATTTTCAGCCCTGGGTTGGTCTCCCTCTCTTCTTCCACTGCTGCCATTCCACATTGGTATGGAGCCATTGGGCCTTGAAGTAGTGCATGCCTTGGTGAACCAGGTGGCCCCATGACAAATGGTCAGCAGCTTGCTTGTTCCAGCTGTTGGTGTTGATGCCTACGTGCTTGAGGGTAACCTTGAGCGTGTTTTTATACTGTTTCCTTTGGCCACCCTTTGATTGTTGGCCAACAGACAGCTGGAAGAAGAGAATCTGGCAAGGGAGGTCGTTCTCGGACATCTGGATGCAGTGGCCCATATCTGCCTTACACAGTATTAGCTAGCATACCACATGCTGGCTACGGTTCATGCTGTGGGAGAGAGGAGGAAGGGATCTCTGCTCAAGTGGTGAGGGGGAAAGGAAACACAGGGAAGCCAGCAGACCCTGGTGTGCCTGCAAGTTTCTGCTGGAGCTCCAGCCAGGGAGCAGAGGGGAGGGGCCAGCTCTGCTGTGGAGCAGAGAGCCCCGCTCAGCTTAGAGAGCATGCCGGGATGCTGGGGGCCTCTGATTTAACTTAAACCAGCAAGGGGTTTGGGACAGACATTGCATAAACTGGTTTGACCCAAATCAGTTAAGTTTGAAGCTACAGTCAACTAGGTTTATCTCAAACCAGTTTCAGCCATTTTCAAACTGGTTTATATGCACTGAATGTCTGTTCTGTTACAGGTTTCAATCAGTTTCTGATCACTTAAACTGGTTTATGTGTAATGTCTGTCCCTAGCCAAAGAGGGAATGAAGAGGAAACAGATTTTGTTTTCTCCTATGCCTCTAGAGGCCATGACTAACAGCACTGTATATCCAATTACCTCCCAAAGGAAAGAGGCCTACAAGGAGTTATTTCTCCAGGTGTGGTAGGAAGAAGAAAAGGAGCTCATAAGCTCTTCTGGTTGCTTATGCTAAAAAGGGCATTATTATAAAGTTAAATTACAGACGAGCAAATAGCAGTTACTTCAGCTTGAAAATGGGCTGACATGGAAGTCCTTAATGCTACTAAAATCCACATATGGATTATAACATGATGTTATAATTACAAAAAAAAGTAATTTTGAAATATTTTATGAACAATCTGCACCCATTGTTAAAATTCTGCAAATAACTTGAGGAGAAGACTGAAATAATTTTCTAGCCTGATACAGATCAGTTTATTTCTGAACATTGCCAAAGCATTCTGCCTAGAAGGGTCTTATAGAAGCTTGTCAGAATTCTTCAGAAGAACAATTTTTTGCTATTGGAATAAACAAAAAGGTATCAGAGTAGTGGTGCCTACATCCTTGGTTATGTTTTAGGAGAAAATATTTATTTTAATGGAAGAATTAATTGAAATATTTCCTATACGATCAGTTCCTAACTGGCATACTGCAGTCTTGGTCTGCAAGGCTTTATTGAAAGACAATTGTTTGTGCTTAAACTTCCAAAAATGGTTCCTTGCATTGTTCACAGTTTCAATTCAAATAGTATATTTCATTGTTATACTAAATTTTAATAAACAGAGCATGTGCAAGTTTAATTAGCCTAATAATGGTTCAGGGACAAATATAAAAATACATTTCTGTATATAAGTTTGAAATGGAAATATTTTGCGGAAGGAAAAATATTGTAAATGGAAATGGGGGAGTAAATATTTGCTTAACTTGTATTTATTTTGTGTGCAAGTGTGGAGTTGCAGGGACAAATCTGAGACTTGGGTTTGGTCTACTGAAAATTTTGCCTATGAGATTTAGACTGAAACTTACCCATGACTTACTTTGCTGTAATATATACAGTTCATACAAGATCCCAATAGTTTCATAGATTTATAGATAGATTATAGTTTCATAGATTTAGGGTCAGAAGGGACCTAGTAGATCTTCTAGCCCGACCCCCCGCCAGGGCGGGAGAACAACAAAACCCCAAAACAAGAAACGGGACTCAAATGAGTCCAGCCAGGTAGGCATCCAGCCTCTTCTTAAAGACCCCCAGGGTAGGGGCCAGCACCACTTCCCTTGGAAGTTGGTTCCAGCTCCTAGCCGCCC